>NC_141695.1:1079470213-1080070213 GCF_964263255.1 Lissotriton vulgaris | reverse complement strand
CGTCATTTTAAAGCTCGGCGTGGATGGCACTGTGCTATTCCTATGCTTGAAGACTATGCTGTAGAAATGGCAAAATACTTTCAGCCATAATCTTCAATCTCCCGTTTTGCGAGGCCCTAATAGCGAATTATAGCGATTCGCTATTAAGGACTCGCAAAACGGGATTCATGTAGGATTAGCAAAAAGTTTTGCAATTCCTACCGATTCCTTGTTTGCGATTAGCAAATTGCTAATCGCAAATAAGGAAAAACTCCCCATTCATTCCTATGGGCCAAAAGGCCCATAGGAATGAATGGGGAGTATTCCTTATTTGCGATTAGCAATTTGCTAATCGCAAAGAAGATTGCGATTTGAAGGGTGCCAGGGGTGTCCAAAGGACACCCTGTAGCACCCCTCAAATGCACATTTGAACAGGTGTTGCGCACACACATGTCCAGAGGACATGTGTGTGTGTAACATGCCAAAGAAAAAAATGCACTAAAGTGCTTTTTACTCTTTTTTCGCAATTTACCACAAAGTCAGATTTCGTGGTAAATTGCGACCAAATATTGCGAATTCGCAATTTCAAATAGGGTGATGAATTGGATTTAAGGAATCTCTATTAGAGATTCCTTAAATCCAATTCCTCGCAAATATGCGATTTCGCAAATAGCGATTTTTGCATTTGGGATGATGAATCCCAAATGCAAAAATCGCACTCGCAAATGGCCAGATTCTCAGAATCTGGCCATTTGCGAGCGCAATTCAGTTTGATGAATATGGCTGTAAGTATTTTAGAACAGTAGTTTGTCAAAAAGAAAAATCAAAAGGATAAACGTACTAGGTAATATAAGGTTAAAACCCCACACAGGATTACAAAGAAAGTGCAAATGCAAAATAGTGCAAGAGTATAATATAGCAAATATAGCAAGTATAGCAATAATTCATTCATAGCTTGTCTGAAATAGACCCACAAATTACTCCAACTATCTAAATGATTAAAAACAATTAAAACAGGAGATGTAAAGGGTAAAACGCTGTTAAAAATAGTCTCAGGTAGTTCTAAGGAGCGATCTTTATCTCTTATTTAACGCATGATGCCTGATGATCCACACTTTCCCTAGAAATGTTGCCACTGCACAGAATATTAATTGCCTGGAGTCTGTTTATAGAATAGGAAATGCTTCTTGATGTCGCCGAGTTCCCGGTAGCCTACAAAGAGGTCCTAACCAATTAAATCTCGGGATAATATATGAAGGGCACACAAACAGGATGTGTTTACCATTCTCACATATCCCGGGATAACCTAGACAATGCTGTGCAACCTCAGAAGATCGCTACCAAACCATGAGTTTGAGTTTGAGTTTTAAAATACTTGTAAAGCGCTCGTACACCTGCGGTTTCTTGGTGCTACTGCTAACCAGATCCAGGGCTAGAAAAACGGGGGAGACTGCTGGGGATTTAATCAAAGGATTTTGTGAACAAATGGGTTTTGAGATGTTTGCGAAATTGCGGGTACAGGGTAATGGATCAGAGATCCAGGGGAAGGGAGTTCCAGAGGATCGGGGCAAGGGTAGCAAATTTCGAACCTCCCCACTTCTTTGTCCGGTAGCGTGGGATAGTGAGGAGGGACTGGGAGGACGAGCGGAGTTCCCTAGTGGGTACATAGGGAGTGATCTCTGAGGAGATTACTGCTGGAGCTAGGTCCAGTCGGGCCAAGAAGGTGATGGAGGCGAGCTTGAATTGGATTCGGGCTCGCACAGGGAGCCAGTGCAGGGATTTCAAGAGGGGGGAGGAACGGTGAAATTTGGGAAGATTAAAGACCAGGCGGGCCGCCTGGTTTTGTATCTGCTGCAAACGCCGTAAACTATATGCAGGGATACCTGCATATAGGGCGTTGCCGTAGTCCAGGCGGGACACCACCATGGCTAAGGTGATGAGTTTGAGAGCTGAGAAGGTGAAGAAACGGGACACCCTACGTATAGTGCGCAGTGAAAGGAAAGAGGAAGATACCACAGAGCTGACCTGGGAGTGAAGGGTGAGTTGGGAGTTGAGTTTTATGCTGAGGGTTTTAACAGAGGTAGAGGGTTCCGGAGAGGTGCCAAGAGAAGGGGTCAGAAGAGAGGGGACCAGGGGCTGGATGAACCACCCGTCAACACCAGCTCGGTCTTGTCGGGGTTGAGTTTAAGGTGATTGTGGTTCATCTAGTCCCGGATGTGGAGCATGATAGATTGAAAATTAAGGACAGAAGAGGGAGAAGAGGAGAGGTTAAAGACCAGCTGGAGGTCATCCGCATAATTAAATACGGCGACCTCCATTTGTTGAAGAGAAAAGATAAGAGGAGCAATATAGAGATTGAACAAGAGGGGGAAAGGGAGGAGCCTTGGGGAACCCCGCACTGGACTTTTCGGACGTCCGCTGTAAAGTCACCCAGGCGAACGGCCTGGGTGCGGTCGCTCAGGAAGGATGATAGCCAGACCAAGGCGGTCCCCCCGATCCCGGCCGCCCTGACACCGGAAAGCAAGATGGTATGATCCACCGTGTCAAAGGCGGCTGAGAGATCGAGGAGCACGAGGGCCTGGCGCTGGTTAGTATCCATGCCCTCCCTGAGGTTGTCCAAGACCGAAATAACAACGGACTCCGTGAAGTGTGCGGGGCGGAAGCCAGCCTGGCGGGGAGCGAGAGCTCCATGAGTCTCTACAAAGGAGCTCAGAGCGCCGGTGACATGGCGCTCGAGCACCTTTGCCAGAAAAGGTAAGAGGGAGATGAGGCGGAAATTGGCAGGGACAGAGGGGTCTGCCCCAGGTTTTTTTAGAATCGGCACAATAACCGCAGACTTCAAGGGGGAAGGATTCACAGGGAGGCAGCCACATCTAAATTGTATGTAGAGCTTCCTGTCTTGTGGTGTTGAAATTACCTCCATTTACTGTTGGAATACACCTAGCCACTTCAACTCCATAAACTCTAATGATAGATGGCCAGCAGAGCATTGAGAAACAGTTGCCTTCGCCACCCAATCCCAATAGTCGGTCTTTATAATTTTTCTGCTAGGCAGGCGGCTAGGATCTGAAACATCCCACCAGGTTCCCAGGCCTATAGCAGAAAGCAATGCCTGGGCTTTGGTGAACCAACCTATTTTTTTGAAGCAATCAAGTTTGTAAAGATCTTCGAAGGCTACGGCATAATAACTAAGCTCAGGTGTTTGTTTGAGTAGTAACCGGTAAAAAAGGGGGCGAAGCTTTACTTTGTACACTATAGTTGTTCTACCCATATCCAATCTTAAGGGAATGAGTTGGGTACTCTGGGGTAGAAAGCATAAGGATCTTAAGAACTTGTTTTCTGTGTGTAAAAGGCCCTCAAGATGATCAAAACCCCAGATGTCCTCCCCATACATGGCTACTACCTTCTGATCGTAAATCTGGAGTGGGCTGCTATTGATCTCGTTTAGGAGGCCCTGTGCTTTTTAATCAGTGCCCCAGAGGTTTTCTTCTGCTGTAAAATTCCTCTCGGTAATGCTGCGCCTCCATGTCATTGTCTCCTAGAGGGTTACCCCTCAGTAATCAAAGGTGGCCACTCTCTACAAAGAAATCCCACCCAACTTCAGTTTACCCTTAAACCAGTTGTGGGTGTTCATGGTCAGGAGCTTAGTTTTCGAGATATTAACCTCCAGGCCTCTCTGATTACAGAAGTCCGCAAAACGATCAAGAGGGAGTTGAAGACCACAGGGGTCTCGGAGATGACTAATGTGTTGTCTGCAAATAATAGAATTGTTACTTTTCTACCCCCCAATGTAGAGGTATCAGCGGGGACTTCCTCCAAATGCTTCACCACCCTGTTGATGAAAAGTGAGAACAGGGTGGGAGCCAAGACACATCCTTGCCGAACCCCCCTAATGACTTTGATTGGTTCAGTCAATTGCCCTTGGTCCCCTCAACAAACCCTTGCATAGGTATCCTCGTGCAGTCGAACAACCAACTCAAGAAGCTCCGATGGTAGACCTTCTTCCTGCAGTACCTGCCATAGTTTGGATCTTAGATTAAGGTTGAAGGCCGACTTCAGATCAATAAAATCAATATAAAGAATGGCTTGTTCGATGCTCACTGTTTTCCAGACCAGTAAAGCAAATCTAAAAACTTGATTGATGGTGCTGACTAAGATGTTATTTTCCTCCATCCAATCTGTGATCTTAGACGAAAGAGCACAGGAGACGATCTTCTGCTCTCTATCGATTAAACTAATTGGCCTTTAATGAGAGGGCAGTGCACGGTCACCCTTTTTGAAGACCGGGATTACTACTGCTCCCTTCCAAGACAGGGCTATTGGTGCCCCAGCAGTGATTCCATTGGCAAGTGCCCAGATGTAATTGATCCAGTTGGGGTTATTGTTGAGAAAGACGTCACTAGGTACACCTTCTGGGCCAGAGGCTTTGTTTCTGACTGTGGAAGTTACACTTTGGTTAATTTCAGTTACAGAAAATAACTCACTGGAGAGAGTGCCAGCATATTCATATGAAAGACCTTCAGTGGCCAGCTCTCCTAGTCCAGTATATACAGCTGTGAAGTGGTCAACCCAGGCGGCTACCTATCGGCCTCTCCCCTTGTGACCAACAACCAGATTTGTTGTGAATCTTTCCTCTGGCAAGCATCGCAAATTTGTAGCATAGCCAACGATTTTCAGCCCAGTGCCTTTTCGCTATCACCTGGGCTGTCTTGTAGGGCTGTCCTAGCCGATCTTATTTCTGGGACGTTACTTGATCTAACCGCGGCAGCCAAGACTGCCCGTCGTTTCTTACAGTCTTCATTAAACCCAGAAGATTGTGGGCGGGCAGACAGCCTCTTATGTTGGAGCTGACTTGGCAATATAAATAAGGAGGCTAGCTGCTCGAAGAGAGTCGTATGTTTATCACGCAGATTATGGAGATTTTCAATATTATCAGGTAATAATCACTTCATTTCATCACACTTAGATGTGTCCATTGCTACACGTGCCCATTTCAGTTGCCTATTATCATTTGTGGGGCAGATCATCTAGGTTGCTAGTTTGCTGATGGATGGGCTACTATATCTGGACCGGGTGCGGAAATTGCAAAATCAAGCAGGTTGTGGTCACTATCAGTGGTCGTCCCGACTCTCATGTCCAGCACATTGGGTCATAATCTTACATCTATCAATATGTAGTTAATTTGACTCATGTTCACGGTTCTATTGAATATTTTTGACTCGGTCCTATCGGATTTGGTGCGTTAATTTTCTGCCCTTAGCCCCTATTGGAGAGTTATAGCTTAATGCTGGAGAACTGGCCGCATCCATTTTTGGATTGCCAGTAGGTCAAGCGGTGGGAACAGACCATTACTCATATGTCTGGTCAGTGCTGGGTAGGTCCTCGGAATTGAGTGGTTCGAAGGTGACATTAAAATCTCCAGCTATTATTAGTGGAGAAGGAGTTTCTCTTTTCTCAAGGCAATCTTCCAGCGCTTGAAGTGTTGGAGAACTACAACCCATCTCAGTGCCACGTGCATAGACATTGAATAGGGCCATAGACATACCATTCCTGCCCATCAGGGGTACCACAAGCATATCGGGATGGTTGGTCTTGATTTCTTTCATAGTACATTGCCGACCAATTCTGATCTAGATCAGGAGCACTCGAGCCGAACGACCTGGTCTGTTGTTGACTGCGGGGCAAAATAAGGAGATGTAACCAGGAATAAAAACAGGTCCTGAGGCCCAGGTTTCCTGTAACATACAGATATCAAAGTGTTGGATCTATTGAAGCCAATGAGGGAGCGCTACCTTAGATCTTATCCCAGCCATGTTTCAAGCCAGTATACGTAGTTTGGTGGTTGAACCTCCTAAGTAAAAGCAAGCAGGGTGATGTCCATCAATTTCGAATCTCCTCTGTAGGTTTGTGGCTATAGCATGCTGGCTAGGGCTTGCACAGAGACTGCCGTTCATAGACTGTAGACTAAGAAAGTCCAAAGAGCTAGAAGACTGAGGTACGATGTCTAGCGATGGATCTTCATCTGGCCTATCGGTAGGGGCTGAATGAACAGTTAAATCTATGACTTGATGATATTGGAGATGCCAGTCAATCAAAATTAGCTAAAGTTGACTCTGAATCCAACAAGGTGCCATGCTTTTTGCGGGCTTGGAGCAACAATGTACCAGTGGAATTGTATTTCATCTGAATTCTGGTGGAAGAGGGTGGACATGTCCTTGCCTCAAGAGCTATTAGGTTGTGTGCCAGGTTCTCATCCCTCAAGTGCAATTCGAAACAATCCGTTTGGGAGGAGCGATGAGTTATCCTTTTTACCCATGAAATGTCTTCTGTGATAACAGATCTACACCCCCATACTTTTCGGATCCAGTTAATCAATTTGTTTATTAAGGAGTTGTTATCTTCTTATTTGATATGTGACTGGATTTTTGGCATATTTGTCAAAAAATGCTCTTGGTGGGACCATCAGCTAACTCACACCTGTTACAGAGGTAACGTTCCTTATCAGCTAAAAATGATTAATTTCTACCCACATTGCTACCCACTAGTGTCTGAGTCTTCAAGATGGTAGATTTTGTTGGTAAGCATGTAGGAATGGACATTAGAAGGACTATGTTATTCGTGGTCATAGAGGAAACCATGTTTCCCAGATGTATGGTAGGGTTTGTTATGGAGCCCTCAGACTGATCAGGGGTGCATGTTTGTATTGAATCTCTATCCAGGGGAAGTTTAATCTGGTCGGTAAGCATGAGAATTAGTGATTTGAGGGCCCAAGCTCATTTGTGGTTGTTATTGTGTCAAACTCTGCTAAAGTGGACTTTACTAGATCACCCTCTACCCTTCCCTTGGATCTTGTTCTACACAAATATTGGCTAGATTTGACCGAGGGTATACCGTCTCTGCTCCTTCCACCCTTCCAGGAAATTGTCTGGTAGATCCTGCAATGGTAGGAATCTATTGTACAGGGAAATGTTTTTGTTAATAAAATCATTGATGTAACAGTGTCGGCAATATCCACAACTATTGGATTTGACTCTTCCTCTGCAAGGGGGATGGAGATTCCCTACCTCAACAACATTGTTAACAGCTACAGATTGCATAGTACTGGTATGGCTAAGGGACTTATTCTTTGTACTCCTTGTAGAGCATTTAGTAAAAATAAAGGGAATTAATTTGACAGTTATGGGGTTTGGGCTAGGGAAATGAGGGGTCTCAGCTGGCGTGAGCAAATTGCATAAGGTGGATATGTTAGAGTCTGGAACTAGAATACCATGGCATTCTGTCAGTAGATCAACATTGCGATCTAAAATGCAATTGTAAGCTGCAGATCTACTGGCTACTTTGGTTTTGCTGGTTTTGGTGGCTTTCAAGCGAGGCCCACCTGTTCTCCCTCCCCCTTTACTAGCAGTGGTGTTACTTTTCCCCATCCCATTGGGCTTGTCAATCGTCAATGGATGCCTCCACATTGAGACTCCGTGATTCGGAGCTCCGTGGCCCCAAATTTCCGACAGCGGCACATAACTGAAGCACACACTACAGGACCCACAAACCAACGTGGACTCATTTGAGTCGCCCATTGGAGGTCTCATATTTTTAAGTAGGAGGTGTGGCCTCTATGCCAAAACAACTGTCGCGCCGCTAAAGAGTACAATTAGCATGAAACGCGTCCGGCGTGAATCGACAGGCATGCTTTAAACTGGATCCGCCCGCCGATCCGGCTTTTACCTCATGAATGTTGCTGCAGTGGATATCAGAGTGCGTCTCCAACAGGTGGGAACCTTGGAGCTTTGATATATATATATATATATAAATATATACATTTTCAAAACTAGTGATCAGCTCCGGTCAGCTCCTGTCTTGAAAGTTTTGGGGTGATTCGCCAAACGGGGGCCGAGAAAAAAGGGGGGTCGCAAAACCCGTTTTCCCAATATTATTTTCCGTAGAAAACTTTAGACAAAGCTACAGCCCGAACTGCTGAACGGAATTACACCAAATTTGGCAAAAAGGTAGTGCTTGTTTCAGAAAGCAACCTTTTTTAAGTGGTGTAAATGCATTCCATAGTTGCTGAGAAATTAAAAAAAATAAAACTTTTGATATCTGGGGCAGCGGTGGGTTCGTAAACCCTCCCGACCACAAGCTTCACTGTGATTGGCTGCCAACACTCCAAACCAGGAAGTGTTGGCAGCCATCTTGTGACTCAATAGAACCCGGACTTCCGCATAGTCGGCACGGGGCCATTGAGCACGCCGGTTGAATTCTGCTCCGATTTCGAGCAAGGCAGTAACGACTGTTTTCCAAAGACCTTGAGTTATTTCAAGCACCTATCCCTATGGTGCGGAATCCAATGCGTATTGTCCATTGAACACATCACCACGAGCGGTTGACAATTAAAGTGTCCACCAGATAATAATCCCGAGGCGTCTTGTCCGCCATCTACCGAACCCCACTTTCTGCCGTCGCATTGGAGCATTCTGCTCGGAAAGGCTTTGACAAAAGTACAAACAGGCAATTTATTATAAAGTCCTGATGATGATCCCAGTTCACTAGGAGCCAGGGATCGAAACGTGGTCGACATTTTAACAATTCTGTAATCTCTTCCGATTGTGTCAATATTGTTACAGTAATTGTTTGTCCGAACTTGCTTTACAATTGTGTTAATGATGCAAGGGACAGTTGGCTCCCACTTTCTTTTTGCCTGATATTCTTTAATTTTTTCTCTCTTTCCTATTTTCTCTCACCTCTGAACCTTGTTCAAGTGTGCTCTGGATAGGTACAGGCTTGTACCCTATCAGCTTCTGAATTGGACCCCCCTGGCGGTCTCTCCTATCTTGGCTTATATATTTTGATTAAAAGAATTCAGGCCCGGCTGGGTACTGAAAAACTTCCTGATATAGTACTGATTTGAGTCTATATTTCATTGTATTGTTTTTAATTTCTAATCCTAAGGACCTTTGTTCTCCTTAATAATCGATTGCCCATGGTCCCTAGGTACCTTTTGGGTTCCCTTGTTTTGTTGAAAAGTCAATAGAACTGTGTCAAAAGAAAACAGTGAAACAAAGGTGAAAAACAAGAAAAAGGGGCAGGGTAGAAACACCCTGACCCCCAAGGCCTGCTCAGGGGGTCCCACAAAGACCCCCAGGGCCCAAAAAGCATTTAAAAAAAATTGGCAGAATTCAAACTGGGGTCGCAAAATGCCCTAACTCCCCTGGGCAGGAAAGGAGAGAGTAAGAAAAACAGCTTAATTGGCCACTTCTGAGTGCAGCTGTTATGTATTTTTATTTGTCAGCAAGCTGTCACCGGCTTTGCCGACGAATCTTATTTTTTGCGGCATAGTAATGTATTTTACGTCCGGTATTATAACATCTAGAGGCCGATTCCGATCCTGGAAAAAATACGTCCGTACGATTTTCATCCGAAGCCATTGCCGTACGATTCGTACCCGTCCGTCCAAGTCGCGTAGTACGATCCGTATTCCGTCAATCCGTCCGAATCGTCGCGATCCGTACGTATTGAAAGGCTAAAAACAGTGAACCGTACAACTCGTACACATGCCGTACGACCCGACGAGTACGATCCGGACCGGGGTATCAGGATGTGAGACGTCAGGTAAGGGCGATTCGTATGGAAAAGTGCACAATCACATACACACCGTACGGTGCGTACCCCCCATGATCGCAGGGTTATGGCGCGTACGCCTGCGATCATGGGGGGTACGCGCCGTACACCCAGCAAACATGGGGTATGCGCCGTACACCCAGCGTACATGGGGTACGGTGCATACCCCATCTACGCTGGGTGTACGGTACGTACCCCCCATGAAAGCAGGGGTACCCGCAGTACCCTTCCGATCATGGGGGGTACGCGGCGTAGCCGGAGGGCCGTTCCGTACCTGTTTCGTCTCGAACTCTGCTTTTGCGGCTGTTTTCAGCTCCAGTAGAAAAAGGGTTGTACGGTGCGTACCCAACACATATCTTACTTGCTGGGTCGTATTAACCAGCCGCGAACCATACAGATGTCGCGTACAGCGGGTTCCGAGTGAGACTCGTACGGAGATTAGAGTCGTACGGTCTCTGTACGATCCGTACAGAGTCCGGCTCCTGGTACGAATCGTACTTCATCGTACGTACGGGCAACGTTGCAGGGTACGATTCGTATGGGAAAAACGCTCCGAACGGCTATTCGGAGCGCTTTTTACCGGATCAGAATCGCCCCTTAGTGTTTCGGGACTCTTTTAATGTGACGTGTACTGTTTTCGCACACATTCATTCATACAGTTTCCGCAACAACGTCGAAGAAGCGCAGACTAACTTTCTTTGGGAACGATGATTTAGGGGGATCTTGCCCTTAACACCATTGGGCAACGCAAAGAGAAGTCAAAATGTCAATTTGGAATTGAAGAAGATAAAATACAATCAAAATGTTATTTTGTTTTCATGCCATTATCCTTGGCGTGGTGGATAAAGACGGTGCTCAGACGCAAATTGTGTACACAGCTCCTGAGAAATACTAAGAGGGTTCGCTAAGAAATGGAAGAGAGAGCGTCACCAATGTTGTGTGTGTGTGGGGGGGTTAACACAACAAAAACAAACATATTCACAGATTTAAAGGTACAGCAGGAGGTCTGGTGCCAATGTTATTATGGTGACAAAAGCAACTGGAGAAACATCACACGCTGAAGGGAAGTAGCACGTTTGCCCTTCATTTCTCCTCTGCAAATGAAGTGAGATTACACACACTGCTCAGAATGGACTGCTGTAAGGGTGGGTACTGGGCGGGTTGCTTTCACACGTTGGTACAGGTTGGAATAATTATGAATCCCGAACTGCGGTGTGTGTTACAGTCAATGAAAAGCTTCACTATGTAAGGTCATTAGTTCTGCACCCTTCAAGAAAACGAGGCCCCTAAGTAACATTATGGCATGTATGTAGCAACTACTTTACTAATATACACATTTGAAGCACTGGAAAGAGATGTGCTTATTTTATTTGGCGTCGCTTTTGCATGGACACTAGCTTATGCTACAATATTTCTATTGACGAAGAAAAGTACTGTACACCGTCCCTTTTTTACACTAGACCTGTGACCTGTTCACAGCACTGCCAAACATTGTGAACCTTCCCTTCGTTACTTTCAGAGCATTGAGCCCTTCGCTTTTATTCCCAGGAGTGACTGTCTCCAATTTTGCTTTTAGGTTACTTTCACCTTTGCTTCCACACTATTGTGCCACATTCACCACTGCCAGCCACGGAGTACAGCGCCTCCACCATCTGTGCATGCAGATTAAAGTGTTTAATCACTTTTGTGACAAGAGTGCTATGCCCTCTTTTCCTTGACTTCCGGAGTGCTGTACGCTGCCATCTTTGCTTGTAGAACACTGTGCCCTTTCAACTTTGTTTCCACAGTACTGTGCCCATTTCACCATATATTTCTGATGCCTGTACCCTGCCACCTGTGCTTACAGAGTGATGTGTATATATATTTCTGAACATACTTTCTTGGAGGAAGATTACCATTCCCTAATTGGGTGAAGCTATCATAAGACACTAATTCACTGTAGCAACTGTCATAATATTTTTCAACAATAATTACATTTTACAATGTTTTGCTATAGTGGTATGTAAAATAATAGACACCAAAAGGAAATATTCAATGAAAAAAGAAATATGCATTTTTTTTGTAACTATATTAGACATGTTAACATTTGTGCCAGCAAACATTCAATTGTTGTACAATCTCATTTCATTACTGTCAGTTCAAAATGAACATTTTCAACCAATTTATATTGTCCTTGAGGGTAAATATTGAAGTGCACCCAACTCTTAATTGACCTTATTTGTAGTGGGGCCAAAATTTCTTATCAAAGAACGGTACTTTTGTCCATTATTGTTGAACATATTACGACAGTAGCTGTGAGTAATTGGTGGCTATGATATCTTCACCCCTTTAGAGGTTGTTAAACTTTCCACAGGAGAACACATTGGGCAATATATATGTTTCTTCCCCAAAAGAGGTTAAAGGGGACACCCTACACCTGACACACACACATGCAGAGTGAGGTGTGTCTTCACTTTTGTTTCAAGAGTACGCTTCACCTTTACTACCAGAATGAATAAGCCTGTAGCCTTTGCTTTCATAGTATTGCGCTCCATTCACAACTGCTTTCAGAGCAGTGCGTTCTGCCCCTTGCGCTTATAGAGGGAGGTACATTATCACTTCTGTTTAGAGTGACAAGATTTTGAGGAGCAAAAACAGGGACAGGCCAGACATAAAAGTAGGACTACAGCCTTCAGTCTTACTACTATATCTGACCTATCCTGTTGTTTGCATAGCTTTGTAAATATGCGTCTATCTATATAAATATATATTATTACCTCTAACCTCCTACACACTACCGAATCACTCCTCCAATTACCCAGGTAGTACCCATGCAGTCCAGCAATCACACTCTCCGTGCACTCATCCTATCACCCAGCCAGTACCATGTACTAATCCAATCACTCCACCAATGCCCATGCACTTATAAATTCACTATGCACTCACCTAGCAGTACTCTAATCATCCAGTCAGTACCCATGTACTTATGCAATTACCCATGCACTTCTTCACTCCTTTGAGTACTACCTATACAGTTTAGTAATCTCCCTGTTACCACCTAAGCATTCCTCCAATTACCCAGCCAGTCCCATGTCCTTATCCAATCACTCTGCCAAAACCCAACCACTTACAAATTTACCATGCACTCTCCTTGCAGCACTCTTTAAGTATCTAGTCACTATCCATGTACTCATGCAATGACCAAGGCACTAACACATGCAGTGCTACAATCCCATGTGCAATATCCATGCAGTCCTCTAACCACCTACACACTACTGATTCACTCCTCCAATTATCCAGGTAGTACCCATGCAGTCCAGCAAACACAATTTCACTCCCCATGCACTCCTCCAATCACCCAAGAAGACCCATGTCCTTTTCCAATCACTCTGCCAAAACCCAAGCACTTATAAATTCACCATGCACTCTCCTTCTAGCGCTCTAAGTATCCGGTCACTATCCATGTACTCTTGCAATGACCCAAACACTAACACATGCAGTACTACAATCACATGTGCACTATCCATGCAGTCCTCTAACCACCTACACTCTACTTATTCACTCCTCCAATTACCCAGGTAGTACCCATGTACTTCAGAAATCTCTCTGTCTCTACCGATGCACTCCTCCAATCACCTATTCATTATCATGTACTTATGCTATCACTCCTCTGTTGGTTCTTTCTGTAAATCTCTCGCTTCTTCCTGCACTTTTCTTCGTCTTTCTGGACTTCTATTGCCTCTTTCTGCATTTGCCTTGCTTCTTTCTGCGCTTTTCTTCCTCTTTCTTCACATGTACTTCCTTTGTAGGCATAACTAGAAATTAGTATTTAAAAAACCTTTGAAATTCACAGAAAAAAGCATAGGTTTAAGGGACGTTATAGTTAGAAATTAGCATTTAAAAAACCTTAGAAATTCACTGGAAAAAAACAGGTTTCAGGGACGTTATAGTTAGTTGGACATTTCACTCGCACAAAACCATAGAAATTGGCTGTTATAGTTAGTTCAACTTATAACTCGCGCCCCCGCAATGCACGGCTGATGACGTCACATATTACATCATTCATGACATGGTCAGTGACATCACTGATGACATCTCAAATGACATCACTGATGACATCATCTACGTGATCATCTGATGCACCTCCTCATACCCTAATGTAACCTTTGATACACCCACTCTACAATACAGACTACCATTTTTGAAACCATAGACACACCAATACGAGTTAGTACATACCCACTCACTAATTCCTAGGTCTACAGACACATCCACTCATTCACCCATACAGTCACTCATACATGCAGTCAACCATCAATACGGCATTATCATATGCACTCACATATCTATACAGACAATCACACACCGCCAATCATCCATAGAGTTACTGACACACCTATTCAGTCATACAATCAATCACACTCCCATTTAGTCACCTATACAGTTATACACACATCACCTCACTTATTCAAACATATACTAACACATCCTTACACTCTTATACACTAATACAAGCACACACTGATCCATACAGCCACTCTCACAAACACTCAGTCTCACACATAGTCATTTATACACTCCAACACTCACATATACAGCCTTTCACATATGCAGTTACTCAGACATACCATCCACACATTCACACACCCATACACCGCTTTACAGATGCACTCTTTAACCTATACACCCAGTGAATCATCCACTCCCACATCTATGCACAGAGTCACCCACCCCCACCCACCCACACAAACACTCAGGCACCCATACAGATACCCAGTCAACCAAGGGTGCGAGTTATAGATAGCTGAACTAACTATAACAGCCGGATTTCTCTGGTTTTGTTTGAGTGAAATGTCTAACTAACTATAACGTCTCTGAAACATGTGGTTATTCAGTGAATTGCTAAGGTTTTTTAATGCTAATTTCTAACTATAACGCCCCTGAAACCTATGGTTTTTTAAGTGAATTATATATATATATATATATATATATATATATATATATATATATATACATATATATATATATATATATATATATATATATATTACCTACTGGCGGTCGCCAGTAGGTAGTTATAGTTAGGATTTTTTTCAATGCAAACTCTCAACATTCTATTGGGAATAACTTTGGCGCCGGTTGAGGAATCTGCCTGTAAATTTCCTCAAATTTGCCTCGCGGCGCTCCAGTCCTTCCCTGAAGGTTTGGGGGGTATTCGTCAAGCGGAGGCCGAGATAAAAGGTGAGATGTCATCAGTGATGTCATGAGTGATGTCACTGACCATGTCATGAGTGATGTAATATGTGACGTCATCAGCAGTGCATTGCACGCGCAAGTTATAGTGAGTCCAACTAACTAAAACGTGGTAATTTAAATGGTTTTATGCGAGTAAAATTTCCACCTAACTATAACTGATGTGAAACCTATGGTTTTTTCAGTGAATATATATATATATACATACGTATGTATGTTAAAAAACGTAATAGCACAAAGTACCCTCAAACACACATATATATGTATATAAACATACATATACATGCATCCTACACCACAAAATAGGCTAAAATGCCAACATTTCATTGGATTTTCATTAAAAAAAATATTTCTGTAACATAGAACATGCATGCTTTCACTGGTTAAACGTAGCCTTTATTTTCAAAGATAAAGGCAGAGTAATAGAAGACTTGTTAGCCCATGGGCTGCATCGAGAAAACACAACAGAATAAAACAGGTGCCATGCCTTTAAGACCTCTAAGACCTCCATGCTCCCATCATGCCCCAAAGGTGACAGTTAGGTCAGTTCTTTTTTCTGGCTCCTACGGTAAGGAACCTGGAGCATTCAGCTTGTCTGTTGTTTTACTTTTCTCTCAAGAATTGTTATCTAGAAGTCTTTTCTTGACATCATTTGATGTTTCTCACTGCCGGCTATCTTTTAAGCTTGATTTCTGACTGGAGAAAAAACATTGTCAGAAATGCCAGCATTATTCAATAAATGTCCTTCATGTGGAAAGAAGATGGCTAAATCTGATTCACACTCGGTTAGTAGTGTGTAGTTACCATCTTCCCACCTGCCAGATAAGTGTTACTACTGGCAACACTTTTCCAAGAGGACTCTGTGTGACAGAGAGAAGATCAAGCTGCATGCCTTGTAGGAGAAATAAAGGTTAGATCCAAAAGTGTAACAATGATGATCAATTCCCTCAGGATCAGTTCGATGTACAATAGGGTCCACCTCTCGATAGCCTCAATTCCTTCTGCTAATATAGCACAGAAGTTTGAGGTGATCAAGTGAGGGAAGGAAAGGGATGGAAACAACTGGGAAGGAGACCTGGAATACGCACAACATACATTAATCACTCCACAAATTGTTATTATTAGAAGTAGTTGTTGTGTGTTCGTACCTGACAATTCACCCTCAGTACATGGAGCGATTTCTAAATTGCATAAAATTGCTGCTGAAATTCATCCTGGGAACGGTAATTGGACTTTTTCAGGTTGGATATGGACATTGCTCACCACTTGGGGTTGGAGATTATTAACGATTCTATGTGCAATAGTTGCAATGTTCTTTACCCTTTGCTTATGTTTCAGTGCGGTCCCACACTATGTCCATTTGTATTACTGCATGCATCCCTTCCAAGAAAAATATAACTGAGATAAAAGCTCAGCAAATGATGAACCAAGAAATAGCTAAAATAATGCTTATTGACATCGATGATGTATACCAGGACTATTCAAGATATGGAGATAGCTTCAGCTAAATGCTAAAAGGATCGTCTGTTGTAAATTAAGCAGCGATAGGGTTAGCATTCGCTGAAGCTACGAGTGTTTCAGCGTTATGTTGACTGGTTTACGGAGGCCATTTTGGATTCACGGCCTCCATTAAGAGTAACTGAACTACCTCGTGGTCACCATGCTCTTTGTCCTACCTCTTCACCAATTGACCACATGGTCTGCCCAGCAACAGGCTATATTTAGCCCGTTGGTCAAGGTCCGCGCATGCGTCATCGAACCACATCTGTTATTAATCGATCACCATTGAAAGATGTTTTTACAAACTGGTTAAGTTGTTAAACTCCTCCTACACGCTGGATGTGTCCAACAAATGCCCTTATATGTACATAAAACCGCCTTGTATGTGTGCCGCCCATTTGCCATATTAGTGGATATTTATAAAAGAACCACTTGCCTTCTGTTCGGGGTGATACTTCTTGCATTACCGAAGGGTGCTGTTCGAATGTACCACCACCCCATGGGGTCCTAATAAACACCTCTTTTGTATTCCAGTTTCCTGCCAACTTCTGTTCTATGTCAAAGAGTTACTTGCGGTATATGCAGGCTCACTGAAATTCGATACAACACTCTCCCTATAGAGATTAGATCACTGACCTCTTACGTGAAGTTTAGGAAACAGCTAAAGACCTGGCTGTTTCGTCAGGCATATGACTGAATCACTCACAGCTGCAGTACTCCCTGGACTCTAGCGCCATGAAAATGTTTGGTGTAAGTGCACTTTACAAGCTCATTTAAATTAACATAACATAACAGGGGTGAACAGTGCATAACAGACCATGCTCACCGCCATCCTCTAGGTCGTTAGACCTTTTTAACCCTGGCCAGGGAGTCCAGGAATAAAATAGGCTTTGGGACATCCCTGAGTTAGTTTGAACAATAATTTCTGCACTCATTATACACTTGATTCTTATTATTCTGTGTGTTTGTTTTGTCCCCCCCACCCTATGGCTCCACCCCAGACTTTGGTCTGCGCATGGGTATGTTCAGCAGCCTTATGATGAAGCATGCCACATTTGTGTGGGTGAGGGCAGTTTTTCAAACATTTTGACTTTGTCTATTTTAACTCTTTAAGTGTTTCTCTTTTCACCCCTACTTCCTTCTGAGTGTTGAGACTAGTCAGGAAAACATAATGACAGGAGTAAAACGTGGGGGTGACCAGCAAACCAGATCATACTTTCCTACAAGGTGCCACTAAATTAAACATTGAGATGCATACACCGACAGCATCTGCATTTGTTATATTCCAAACACTGCTTCTGCAAGGCCTATGCTCCCTCTGGTCTCTGGCCTGCTTGAACCAGCTCTCCAAACCTGTTTGTTATTTATTTTGATTTCCATCTAACAACAGATCAAGATACACAGTAGTTACATCGGTCACATTTCCGTAATTAAGCCTCACGCAGGAGGCCCAGCCTTATATGCATAGTGAATTTTAACTATTTCCACCCTTATGAAAAGCAATGATGAGCCTAACTGCCCTCCTGCCTTTACCTTTCTCCCTAAGCCTCAGGCATCTCACCTGTCCCCCCTTCTAACCAATCTAATGTACTCTTGTATCGCATCCAATCGCCCCATATTTTTCCAACATTTCTGAATCGTACCTCTGGCGTTATAAATTGTCTGCTCCGCCTGTTGGCACCAGTCCAGGTCTACCTTCCAATCGTGTGTCTTTGGGGGCTTCTTGCACCCCAGAGTCATTCAATATTATGTTTTGCTACTGCTGTCTCCACTCCCAGCCAGGTACCCACCTTCCTCTGCCATTTTTCTTCTACCTACACTTCAAGTAACAGCCATTTAGCGTCTTGTGGTATTGGTACATCCGTCACCTCTTTCAGCACCTCTATGATTTTGGACCAATAATTCTATATAATTGGGCATGTCCAAAACACATGAATAAATATATCCAGCTCCCCACCACCTCTAGGGCAGTTGGCCGACTCCTTCCGTCCCATTTTAAACATCCTTGTCCTTGACAGGTACGACCTATGAAGTATTCGCAGTTGTACTAGTCAAAATCTAGCCCTTATCGCTTTTTCTTGTGGACACTGAAGCCCTTCACTCCATTCTTCGTCATCTATATTGCCCAAGTCAACAGTCCACGCCTTGCATAGCCCACCAAGACTATCAGGCATATTGTTCATAATTTTCCTATATGTCAGAGAAACCTCTTTGCTAGGAATTTAATATAACAAGAGTCTTATCTTCTAGAGGGGAGTAGTCAGGGACCATCTTTCCGTCAGGCAAGTGTTCTTTCAGAGCGTGTTGTATCTGTCTATATCGGAATATCTCCGTCGGTGCCAGCTCAAATTCTTTTGTTAATGTCTTGAAGGTAACTAGTGCCCCAGTCCTCCAAATATCTCCTAGTTTCTCAATACCGATTACAAGCCATTTTGTGTATATTCTGTTTCTCGACTGTTGGCTGCCTTCCAGGTCTGCAAGACCACCGATGTTTGTGGCAGGAGACGATCTCTACCCTTCCCTTTATACAGAAGTGGCAGATAGTCTCTGCCTCCCACAGCTAGTTGATCAACTCGATATGCTGGTTCTTGCCTTTCCCCAAACACCCAGTCATTTATCACCACTAGTTGGGCTGCCCAGTAGTAGGCTTTAAGGTTCGGAACCACTAAGCCCCCATCGTACACACCTCAATGGAGTTTTGTTATCGAAATTCCTGCAGCCCCCGTCCCACAACAGGGTTCTCAAAATACCATCTATTCTTTGCATATATGGCTGAGGGATCTTAAATGGTGTGTTCTGAAAAAAATATAAAGATCTCGGGAGGGTCATCATTTTAAAGAGAGCAGCTCTTCCCATTAAGGAAAGAGGGAGTGCATGCCATTGGCTCACATCCGCCTGGAAACTATCTATTTTGGGGTCAATGTTACGCTCCAGGAACTGGGCTTCTGACCTTGTTATTTCAATGCCCAAATATTTGAATCCATCCATAGCTACTGATGCAGGGCAGCTCCTTGGCAGGGACAGAGAACCCTGGGACAAAGGATAGATCAGGGATTCGTCCCAATTAATTTGGTGTCCTGCATAACTGCCAAATAGGTCAAGAATACGTAGAATATGTGGAATAGACGTACAGGGCTTGCTAACATAGAATTTCATCAGCATACAACAATATTTTCTCTTCCAAATTGTCCTCTACTGCTAGTCCCCGGATTAGTAGAACACCCAGAACACAGGATGCCAACAGCGCCAGGGTAAAAACCAAAGGGGACAGGGGGCAGCCCTGTCTCGTACCTCTCCTTAATTCTATGCTATGTGACATACAACCATTTACCCATGGACTTTGATATAGCAAGTATACCCATCCACAGAACTCCGTCCCGAAGCCCAATCAAGGTAGGAGGGCAAATAGGTAACCCCACTCCACACTGTCGAATGCTTTTTTGGCATCAAGGGAAAATACCACAACATCTGTTGCCCCATATTCCTTGGTCAAGTGTAATACCCCAAGATTTTGGGCTCCACATTCAATAAGGAGATAGGCCTATGCGATGTGCACTCTTTCGATGGCTTCTCTTTTTTTGGGATTACCAGTATAGTGGCCGTTCTCTGATCTTCTGGTAAGACTCCCACCTCTCTAGCCTCTAGGAAAATATTTAATAGTTGTGGTGCCATAATATGAGCTGTTCTCTTAAATAGTTCTGCTGGCAACCCATTAAGGCCTAAGGCCTTCCCCGATTGGAGTTTGCTTATTGTTCCTGCTATTTCTTTCACAGGGATCTCACCTACCAGCATCTCTGAATCCTCTTTAGCTAATGTATTGAGGTTCACAGTTGTAAGTAGTTCTACACATTCCGCCATGGACCTAGAGGATCTGGCTATATAAACCTCCTCATAAAAATCAGCAAACACCGCAGCTATGGCTTCATCCCCTGTTAGCCCTACTCCATCTGGGTCAAGGATCTCTGTCACCCAATTTCTTTCCCTGTCTCTTTTCTCTAGCCAGGCAATTAACTTTGTGGCCTTGTCTCCAACCTCATAGACCCTGTGCTGCACCGCCAATGCATGGGCACTGGCTGCCCCCTCTGACACCTTCCGTAATTCCTGCTGTGCCAACTTTAGGCGGTGCGTCAGGGCTCTGTCGTACTCCTCTTTACCAGTCAGCTCTGTTTCTATTCTTATTATTTTCTACTCAATCTTTTGGTATTTCTGCTTATCTACTTTCTGTTTTACCCCTACCAGAGCCTTCTCACTACTGTCTTATAGGCCTCCCAGAGTATACAGCTCGATTTCACTGACCCCTCGTTTTCCTGAAAATTTTTTCTGTGCCTTCTCGTAATTTGCCTGCAAACTCCTTATCCTTCAAATGCCAAGGTTCTCATATAGGAGTCACAGGACCCCCTCACTGTCTGTCCTCTATACCAGGTAACAACCGGTGAGTGGTCTGAAATCCCTGTTGGTAGTTGAAGTGTGTCTCTGAAACCCCCACATCTTTTCTAAAAGTAAGTAAATAATCTATTCAAGAAAGGCTACCATTTCCTGCCGACTGATGTGTATACTGACGCGCTTCCCCACTATGAGCTCTCCAAAGGTCTGCCCATTAATCCTTTCAAAGGCGTCTCAATGCCAGAAATCTCCCTTTCAGGCCAATGATCGTCTGTCAGGGACCTTACATCATTCATGTCTCCCCATACAATTAGCGTGCCCAATGGTAGCTCCAATAATTGCACCCCTACTGCTGTCCTCGTTTGTTTTTGCATCATTGGTGGGACATAGACAGAGCCCAGGAACAATGTTTTCCCATCCCTATTCCCTGATTTGAACACCATTATACCTAATGGGTCTCTCCATGTCTTCCCTGGGACATATGTTGTTGCGACTCTGAGAAGAATGCCCACCCCTTGTGTTCCTGATGTGTATCCTGTTTGAGCAGTTTATTTATATCCCTACCTATTTAGCGCTTTGTAGTAACACCCCTGCAGATGCGTCTCTTGCAATAGGTCCACATCTGGCTTATTCCTCTTGAGGAATTAAAGTATCATTGTACATTTTATTTTGGAGCCTAAGCCATTTATACTCCATGACATGACTTTAAATTGACTTTGGTCCTGCTTTGCTGACTTAAACTTGCTGCTTTTTCCTTCCCCTGCCTCTATTGGGTGATCATGGATACCAATAGAACTCTCATTGCTTATCGCATCTTCTGCTCCCTACTCCCTACATCTGCATCTTGTTCAATCTCTACAACTATTACTAACTCTACTACAAACCCCTTAACTCCCCCCTTCCTGCCACACTGCAACGTGGGAGAAACCTTTCTGCTCCCCCAATTTGCAGAGCACCTGTAACCCTGAACTGTGCATCAAACATTGATAATGGGTAGGGGGGGATTGGCTGCCCCACCTTCTGTCTCCCTCATGCAAGCTCTGCCCACTATTTGCATCCTCTGCATGTTGTATTCTCCCCACAAACTATTTCTTAAATGAAAACTGTACTCTTATGTAGCCCTGTTGCCCTTGTCCGTATTTGAGCAAGGTTTGTTTCTTAGCATATTGCTTGGGGCCTCTAGTTCTGGCTCCTTATTATTCAGATTACTCTAAATCAGAACCCAGGCAAGGAGTATTCCTTACTACTCATGTCGCTGCCACTTTCTTGAGAGCCTTCCTCGGCAAGAGCACTGGAATGAGTCTGTCTTGGGCCCCTCTGCTGTTTAGGCATCTGTATTCACCATCCCTCCATCCATTTCTTCACCTCTTCCCGAGTACTGAAAAACCAGGACTTCTCTTCCGCTATGATTTTCAGCTTGGCTGGAAACAACATCATATATTTAATGTTTTGCTCCCTTTGGGCCCTCTTCACAACTTCAAATCCCCTTCGTTGCTTTTGGATCTCATACGTAAATTCCGTAAAAAACAAATTGTTGTGTTTTCATATTGAAGATCTCCTCAAGACCTTGCTGTCTGTAAAATGATATCCCGTCTCTAAAGTTCAGCAATCAGGCTATGATTGTGCGCAGTGGTGCCCCCGGTTTTGAATGTGGAATTGGGTCCCTGTGAGCCCTTTCTACTGAGAAAGATTTTGTTAGGCATTTAGGCTTTAGATGATTGATAATCAAATCTTCAAAAAACAGGTCTACGTTCTTAGTCTCCGACCCCTCCAGGACCCCCACTACTTGCAGATTATTCCTTCTGGACCTCCCCTCCTGGTTCTCCACCCTCGCCTCAAATAGTTCCTGTCACTTAGTCAGTTGCTTCAATTGATTCACCACCGTTTAAGACGAGGTCTTAAATTCTTTAATTTCTGCCTCCGCCACATGAACTTTCTCAGACATTTTTTCAAAATATGTACGTAGTAGGCTTACTTCCGTGGTCACAGAGTCTATCTTGGGCTCCAGGGTAGACTGGAGGGTCTGAATTTCGGCCATTATTGCCCTCTAGTGAGGGTTCTACTACTGGCCCGACGGCCCCAGCTCCCCCCTCTACTGGCTGTCTTGAGACCGCATACTTGTTCATTTTGTTTGGCTGCAGCTGTAGATTCCACTTACCCTTCATCACGTCTCAACTCCTTATGCCTTGAGTCTTATGTCTTCCCCAAGGAGGAGCAGGGGGCAGGGGAGTCAGTAACGCTCAGTCTTGCCCAATCTCATCCCTCACTTCAGCAGTGTGTCTTCTGTCGATCCCCGCACCGGTATTCACACACGTCCACTGCTATTTTGCCCACTATTGCTGCCACATAGAAGGCAGGAAAGTGGAGAGAGAAAAGGGGGGAGGGGGAGGGCCAAAGCCTCCACTACTCACTATTTTTGGGCTCCAACAATTAACAAAATGCCATCTCGCTTCTTCCGAGTTCACGATCCGAGCCCTCTTTTCACTTTATTACCCAGAGCTTGCTCTCAATATTTGACCGGCCCACTCTGCTCTCCATCTTGCGGTTGCCGGATCCTATACGCCTCCGTTTCACCACAGGGCCTACTGCACACTCAGAACCTGGATGGCTCTTTGTCCTTACTTCACTGTTCCTGGGAACTGTATGCCATTGCCCCTCCTTAGCCGTTGTTCCGAAACGCGTCACCGGATCCTAAACCGTGCCTCTTGAAATAATGTTCTACCAGCTCGGGCAGTTCAGCCGTCCCCCGCCGATCAGTCTCCTGGGGTTCTCCTGGCTACTCGACCCCTGCCTTGTCCGCTTCACTCTCGGTGCGCTTCTGTGACCATCCGCCACACGGTCACGGCTGCATCTGTTCCTACGCGGCTTCTCCTCTTAACTCCGTCCATCGCGCTCTTTACCATGATGTCGAACGCCACTTTACTGATCGCCCACAATGTTCTTGGTCCTTTATGCCTTCCCCTCCATACATCGGACATTCCAATTTCCCTGGGCAGGGCATTTCTGGGCCGTGAAGCACTTTCGCCAGACCGTTCAGTGGGGTAAGTCAAGGGCTGCCCAACTTCCCTGCACTCGAAAATTAGTTGAGGGTGAACAACTCAAATTTTGGCTCTCATTTCACCCTGTCCGTCCTTGTGGGGATCGGATGGGTCTCTGGATTTCAGTCAGTGCGCCGCACTCACGGCAGAGCTCTTTCTTCAAGTGGCCATGTTGCTTCGGCGCCAAAGTCTACAAACCTTTTTGAAACCAGCTGCAGGAGGGTCTGCACCACTGCGCATCAATAAGAAATACAAAGCGCCAGATCAGAACCCACTTTTTCCGGTCCACCACCAGACTAGTGGCAGCAGCCAGAAAGGCACCTTCAGGAGCTTCCTCCTCTTAAGTTCCACCCGAGGAGTGTAAGCAAATAGACTCCCTAGTAAAAAAAGACGCGCAATACCTCTGCGGCATATATGAAGGTCGCCAGTGCTTCTGCACTTCTAGGGATATATGACAGGGCGCTTTTGGGACTCCCTGTCAATATTCACAGAGAAACTACCCAAGGAAGATGAATAAGACTTCTAGGAAGTTTTCCACAGACAGCAGTTTAGTAGCCAATCAGGTTATCAGGATGGCAGCTGATGCCTCGGACCTGGCAGCACATGGGTACTCTCATATAATCTTAACTAGGTGTTCCTCTAGGCTGTGACTCACAGGGCTGAAGCCAGAAGCTCCACGCAGAATCATAAACCTTCCCTTCATTGGTAGCTCCTTATTCAGCACGCATGCCAATGATGAAATGGCCAAGATGAAGTTGGATCTAGACACCTTGAATGCAGATGGTCTAGAACAACATAAAGAATTTTGGCGCCGATACTGACCTTACGACCGTCGTCATTTTCAGCAGAGGGTTCAAACCCCCCACTGGTCGATACAACAACAACATCAGGTTGCACTACCATCAACGTCGGCCAGGATGAG
Organism: Lissotriton vulgaris; assembly: GCF_964263255.1. NCBI lineage: Eukaryota > Metazoa > Chordata > Amphibia > Caudata > Salamandridae > Lissotriton > Lissotriton vulgaris. Next base: position 1,080,045,547 of record NC_141695.1, on the reverse strand, counting down.
GGAGAGGAGCATCCAGACCAGCACCCTCCTCAATTAAACCACAGGCTAAGCAATGAACATCTGCTCTAACTCAAAGAATTCCCTACCTAGGTGCGACTCCGGATACCGCAAAACTGCTTGAAAGACACAGTTACTCTTCATCAGATGGACAAAGATTCACTACAATGGTGAATGAAATGTTCTCACTTGTTGAAAGGAGTACCTTTCCCAGCCAGACGCTCATCATGGACGTGTTCCTTCAAGAATGGGGAGCCCACATGGGCCGTTTCCAAGTTCAGGGATTGTGTTCAGAAGCAAAGAAAGGGTATCACATGTTGGAACTAAGAGCTGTACATCTAGCACTTAAGTCATTCTTCCCTCCCATCCAGACGCACTCCCTGTTAGTTCAGACAGACAATACTATGCCCATGTATTACCTGAACAAACAGGGCGGCACCAGGTCAAGACCCCTTACACAAGAGGCCCAAGCCATATGGAAATGGATGATTGCAAGAAAGTTGACCATATCTGCAATCCATCTCCAAGGGACTCTCAATATTCATGAGTCGCAACTTCAGCGAAGCTCACGACTGGATGCTAAACGATGAAGTCACAGGGCAACTTCCAACAATGGGGAGTTCCAGACATCGATCTCTTTGCAGACGCAACAAACGCAAAATGCAGCGTCTTTGCATCCAGGCTTCCCCAATTTGGGCTCCGGAGGGAATGTGCTTTTGATCGACTGCTTAGATACATTACTCTAAGCTTTTCCTCAAATTCCGCTCATTCCTTCGGTAATCAACAAGTTCTACAGAGACAAAACCAGAATGATCCTGAACGCACCGGAGTGGCCTCTCCAGTGGTGTTATCCGGACCTTCTTCCCCAGTCCATGATGCCACACAGGAGGTTGCCATGCCATCCTGACCTACTCTCCAAACCCTGAGGAAGGTGCTCCACCCCAACCTCCCCTCACTGTGCCTGATGGCATGGCTCCTGAGGTCCTCCAATATGGACATCTAGGTCTCCCATCAGACTGTATGAGCATTCTAAAAAAATCATGAAAATCATACGCTCTTAAATAGAAACGTTTCTACCTTTGGAGCACCAACAATGGCCATAATCCCATCCTTATTATTCCCTAACTATTGTATTTGGCTAAATGAGGTCTTCAGTTTAGCTCTTTAAAAGTGCACTTAGCGGCCATTACAGCATGCAGAAAATAGACCACACAGGTTTCCTTTTTTCAGATGCCTGTAGTTAAAGATTTCCTTGAAGGATTAAAAAAGGTCTACCCTCTGGTTAGGTCTTTCCCTCCCCCCTCCCTTGGGAGCTTAATGTAGTCCTTTCTAAATTGATGGGCCCTTCCTTTGAACCCATACATAAAATATGCCTGACGCACCTTATTTGGATGACCTCTTTCACAGTGGCAATTACCTCTGCTTGCATAGTTAGTGTGATCTAGGGTCGCTGTTCTAAATAACCTTATCTCCTTTTCCATGCTATCAGGGTGATCCTGAGAACCCTCCCTAGTTTTTACCTAAGATTGTTTCTGGTTTTCATATTAATCAGTCAATTACACTCCCAACTTTCTCTCAAAACCCTTCCACTGCTCCTGAGAGGGCGTTGCATGCTCTTGATCTCAAAAGGATTCTGAAATTTTACCTAGATAAAACCAAGGGCATAAACAAATCTGACCATTTATTTGTAAATTATGGTCCCATGTGCACTGAGTTTCTTGCATCCAAACACATGGATAGCCTTGTGCATTACATTCTCTTACCAGTTAGCACACAAACAACTCCCTGGTAGACCAAAGGCTTATTCCACCAGGGAAAAGACCTCCACTAAGGCCCTTCTCAGAAATGTACCCATTGCAGAGATATGTAAAGCTGCCACATGGCGATCAGTGCACACATTTGCTCCGACTATTGCTTAGATTCTGACACTCAGGCGCACGCTCAGTTTGTGCAAGCCTCTTTATGGAACCTATTTGGGTAAATTGCCCTTAGGGTGTATTACCTATATTGATGTTCGTTCGCAGGATTCTAGGAATGGGCTTGCTATTCTATTCAGTGCTTGTGACAATTGAAGAGTATATCCTGGTAGAGAAGGATAAGTTACTTACCTGTAATCCTAGTTCTTTTCAAGAAGTATACTCATCAAAGTCATAAGCAACCCACTGCCTCCTCGGATGAATACCATTTATAGTAGTACTCTATCCCTACACATGAGGATACGCTGCAAAAAAGATCGACCTAACTGTCACCTGTGGGGCATGATGGTAGCATGGAGGTCTTAAAGGCATGGCACCAGTTTTATTGTTGTGTTTTCTTTATGCAGCCTATTTGCTAACATACCTTCTATTACTTTGCCCTTTCCTTTGGAAAAAAAGGCTATGTTTAAACAGTGAAAGCATGCATGTTCTATGTTACAGAAATGCTAAATATATATGTGTTTATTTTAGAAGAAACATCCAATGAGATTTCAGCATTTTAGGCTATTTTGAGGTATAGGTTGCATAGGTTGCGTGCACATGTTTATATACATGTATCTGAATGTTTTAGGGTACTTCGTACTTTTAAGTTTTTAAACATACATACATATATATATATATATATATTTAGAGTTCACTGCCCATATTGACCCAACCAGTGCCAGTTTTTTGGATATTAATGAACAAGTCACACAAGGCAAAATCACCACCAGCCTCTACCGAAAGCCAACATCTGGCAACTTGGTATTACATGCAAAGAGCTTTCTTCCTCGGCACACTATAGCAAGGATACCATATGGTGAGTTTCTACGAACGCATAGAGCATGTAGTACTGAGGCTATTCGCGATCTACACCAAGAGAAGGTTAAGGTGAGACTAATAGCTATAGGGTATGATGCCAAAAAGTTGCACATAGGAAGGAGAAAACCCAATGTCAATGACAGAGCAGCATTACTTAACCCTGAGAGAATGATCACCAGTACCTCTAACATTAACCAGAAAACTGATGTTGAGGGTGGGGAGTTCAAATTAATTACCAAGTATAGCAAACAAGCCAGGGCCATCACTGCAGTTATAAAAAAAGAATGTCCAATAGTGATGACAGATCTGACCCTTAAGAAAGTGCTCCCCCCACATCCAACTATCACTTTTCGCAAAGCCTATTCTATGCGAAATGACTTAGTGAAGAATAGTGCTGAGAAAACTAAGTCCACTAATTTGCTAACTCCCGAGAAAGGTTTCACCAAATGCAGCTCATGCAGAGCATGCAAATTTGGCATTAATACCACCACGTATCGTACACCTTTCTCTGATTTTGAGTATAAATTAAATGAATACTATACATGTAGAACCGATCACGCTGGATATGTACTCAGGTGTAGTTGTGACTTGTGCTATATTGGGAGCACTAAGTTGCCGGTACATAAGCGTGTATTACAGCATTGTAAATAAATATTGATACTTGTACAGCGCACTACTCACCCGCAAGGGTCTCAAGGCGCTTGTACAAATACCGCTGTGGAACCCATCCTGGCTTTCCCTGTGAGGCGTCCACTCCTGGGCACCCCCAAGGTGGAGGCCAGGCATCCTTAGCATTGTTGGGGCCGTTGTGGAGATTGAGCAAGCTATTGCCCAGAGTTGCAGAGTGGGACTCCATGATTGGAATAGGCACCGAGGCGAGAATTATCAGGTCCGTGGAATTTTTGAGCCCAAGACCCCCCGAGGCGGGGAATTGAACCCTGGTCCCGGGCTAAACCTCTTCATCAGGGTCTGCCGCTCTAACCATTGAGCCACACTTCTCCACAATTGTCAACTCAGATCCAGCATATCCAGTCGCTAGACATTTTAAAGAGGAACATGAAAACAACCTTCAATGTCTACGATACTTTGTGATTGACGTAGTACCCCCCAATAAGAGAGGAGGAAATCGTGAAAAAGCACTGCGTCAATTAGAGTCCAAATACAATATAGAACTGGATACCAAATTTCCTTCCGGGTTGAATACAGGGGATGATTTATACAATTTTCTTTAATTATAGGGGCTACGACTTACCCAATTTTCCAATTCCTATGTCTCCCCTTACAGATGTCTTGGAGATTGGCCAATCTTGGATATGAATTGTGCTTTCCTAGATGAACATTTTTGAATTGCTGGACTATTTATTGTGGTTAATTGCACCATCTTACTATGAGAGTTTTCTTAGGTATCTTTGATTCGTTGATAGGCACCTGATCTACCATATGTTGAGTGGGAGGGATTCCATTAGATGCATGTTCATCATTTTTAGAATCACCATTATTAGTTAGGGGGTTTTCTTTTATTATTTTTGAAACACTGTTTTTTTCACATTTATTTTCACATTCTTCACTATCCTCAAGTATTGAACAGGCACATTTTCGTTAATGTGCAGGCAGGGTATAGTATAGAATCTTTGGTATTTTTTATGATTAAGAAATGTACACATGGCGTTATTTGCTTTTTGAAAAGTATGACTTTCTTTTGCATTAATGAGGGTATTAGTATTCAATATGAAATGTTTACAAATAGCGTTTTTTGCACATTCGGATGTTTACATTAGCATTCATGGACCACTGGTACGAATGCTTTTTTAAATCAATTGTTAACATAGCGTTTTTTACACTACAATTGTACTATTAAAAGAAATGAAGTGCGAGGTGTGTATTGTCGTGATTATGGACAACACCTCATGTGTGCGTCGACATGTTTCGGAGGCAAAGCTCCTTCTTCAGGACAGGGGCACAACTTCCCCACCTTACTCACGTTTCTCGTCATGAGAGGTAGGACTTCCACCACTTTGCTGGGCTGAGGGGCTCAGGCCCACAAGCTATTAGATCTTCAGTCTGGAAAAGTTCCCCTAAGGCAGCCATGTACCTTCACATTTATACTCCACTATACTGATTAACCCCATGTCCCTTCGGCCACTGAAAGTGACAGTGGTTGACTCATTCAAGTGCATTGCATGCTTTTATTCAGTTTAACTGTTTGGACCAGTGTTTTCACAACATTTTGTTTTATTTTGTCACATAACTTAAGCTATGTCAAAGGTGTATCTTTGAACTCATGGACTCTGATAAAAATGGCATGCCCTACCCCCACATCAGCACACAGAGCACTGAAATTGTCCCTCTTCAATTCATTAGTGGTTTTAGCTAATTTATTCCAAAATTGTGCTTTAAATGCAATTTAATCTTTTTCAAAATGGTTCACTGGGAACCTCCTATCAAAACCTTACTGTAAGGAAGGCTCCCATTCTGAAATTCAGGTCAGGTATTATATTTGATTTTTAGCAATGCAAGTTGAAGATGTGGGTGGGGCTAATAGAGTAAGAGGGTGGAGCCAGTGGAGGAAGTGGGTGGAACCAGAAAATAAGTGGGTGTGGCCTCCGACAAACATTTGAGCACCTGCACTTCATATTTTACAAATTAAGCACTGGACTTATGTAATTGTGCTTGCTTGCTTCATGAGCATTCGGAACGTCTGGGGGGTAACTGCTACTGTGCAGTGAACAGTAGTTCTCCTCGGTCTAGCCCCACACGCTGCTCCGCTGCGGGTCAAATGAGAGGTCATCAGTCATGTCATCAGTAATGTCATTTGAGATGTCATCAGTGATGTCACTGACCATGTCATGAATGATGTAATATGTGACATCATCAGCAGTGGATTGCGGGTGCGCGAAATATAGTTAGTACAACTAACTATATAGGAGCAATTTCAATGTTTTTTTTAAAATGCTAATTCCTAACTATATAAGGCCTGAAACCTATGGTTTTTTAAGTGAATTTGCAAGGTTTTTTAAATGCTAATTCCTAACTATATAATGCCTGAAACCTATGATTTTAAGTGAATTTGCAAGGTTTTTTAAATGCTAATTCCTAACTATATAAGGCTTGAAACCTATGTTTTTTTCAGTGAATTTGCAAGATTTTTTAAATGCTAATTCCTAACTTTATCAGGCGTGAAACCTATATTTTTTTTCAATAAATTTCGAAGGTTTTGTAAATGCTAATTCTATTGGCGGATAACGTTTATATATGTTATTATCCTTCTGGGACCACCTGAGCAACCATCTTGTTTCTCGGGAGAAGTGAGGCACAAGAGAGCACAAAACAAGAGTGGAAAACGCGAAAAGGGGGCAGGGTTGAGACCCCCTGACCCCTTAGCCCTTCTCAGGGGGTCCCAGAAGGACCACCAAGTGCAAACAAATCGCAGGGTACGTGCACGGTACGCGCACCGTACGCATAGGGTGCGCGTACCGCGTGATTTTTTAGAATTTTTTTTTTTTTGCCCTTGGGGTCCTTTTGGGACCCCCTGAGAAGGGCTAGAGGGTTTGGGGGTCTCTACCCTGCCCCCTTTTTGTGTTTTCCAATCTTGGTTTGGGCTCTCTTGTGCCTCAGTTCTCCTGAAAAACAAGATGGTGGCCAACACTTCCTGGTTTGGACAGTTTGGAATGTTGACAGTCGACTGCCAGCCAATCAGAAACTCGCTCGCGCACGTAAGGGTACGCGCACGTACAACTACTGGAGGGATTTTCACCAAATATAGAAAAGGCACTACTGCCTACATGTCCCTACTATTTTGCCAAGTTTGGTGTAATTCCGTTCAGCCGTTCGGGCTGTAGCCGTGTCTAAAGGTCCCGTAGAAAATGCCATTTGAAAAATTTCAAATTACATTTTCTCAAGAACTACTGGAGGGATTTTTACCAAACATAGCAAAGGCACATCTGCATACCAGGCAATCCCTTTTTGCCAAGTTTAGTGAAATTCCATTCAGCCGTTCGGGCTGTAGCCGTTTCTAAAGGTCCCTATGGAAATTAACATGGGGAAAACACATTTTGGGACCCCCCTTTTGGCCCCCGCTTGACAAATTCCCCCAAAACATTCAGGGAAGGAGCAGAGCGGAGCTGGCCAAAATTCTGGAAAATTACACACAGATTCCTCAATCGGCACTAAAGGTATTCCCAATAGAATGTTGAGCGCATATAGATATATCATTTGCTCAAATTTAATTTTCTCAACAACTACTGGAGGGATTTTCACCAAATATAGAAAAGGCACTACTGCATACCTGTCCCTACCATTTTTCCAAGTTTGGTGTAATTCCGTTCAGCCGTTCGGGCTGTAGCCGTGTCTAAAGGTCCCATAGAAAATGCCATTTGAAACGTTTCAAATTCAATTTTCTTGAGAACTACTGGTGGGATTTTCACCAAACATAGCAAAGGCACATCTGCATACCAGGCCCTACCATTTTGCCAAATCTGGTGTAATTCCATTCAGCCGTTCGGGCTGTAGCCGTGTCTAAAGGTCCCTATGGAAATTAACATGGGGAAAACACGTTTTGGGACCCCCCTTTTTTCTCGGCCCCCGCTTGACGAATCCCCCCAAAACTTTCAGGGACGGAGCGAAGCAAAGCAATGTTAAGGAAAATTACACGCATATTCCTCAATTGGCGCCAAAGTTATTCCCAATAGAATGTTGGGGATTTCCTATGGTAACCAGGTCCTAACTATATATACCTACTGGTGACCGCCAGTAGGTAATATATATATATATATATATATATATATATATATATATATATACATATATATATATATATATATATATATATATATATATATATGTGTCAAACAACGACCACTCCAGGTTGGAAGGGATCAGAGGACACAGCGGGGTCTGTTGGAAGCTTCTCATTTAATGATTGTGGACATAATGCATTTCGGCACGTAAGTGCCTTCCTCAGACGTCCATAGCAAACTTGAAACTGCACCACCCCTTCATTATTGACGCTACAATCATTTATTGAACAGGAAGTTAGCTACTCCTCCAAATTGCCTGCAGCTGTGGTGATGTGCGTAACAACCACAGCCCCCATAATGCAACAGTTCGGTAAGTACCGTGGTGGAGTGGGGTTTAGGAAGTCCTGGGTGAGTTCAATTGAATATAAAAATTATTGGAGTCTTCCTCGGGTCCCCGAACGTTCTGCCACCGTCCTTCAAGATGAAAAAAGCCATGCAGCTAGGATACCGTGACCCTGCTGCCACGTGAAGTCACGAGCCGCTTCATTCGGTGGCCACAGGTCAGCCTGAAGTCTTGTGGCGGGACTGCGAAATACCGACACCTCGGTGAAAGAACAAAGCCCAACGTTGCCACTGGAACCAGCAAAGTCGCAACCCGCTTGTAGAACGGGTCCTCCAAACGCGGTTGCCAGCTACCGCGTGAAATATCAAACAACGACCACTCCAGGTTGGAAGGGATCAGAGGACACAGCGGGGTCTGTTGGAAGCTTCTCATTTAATGACTGCGGACATAGTGCATTTCGGCACGTAAGTGCCTTCCTCAGACGTCCATAGCAAACTTGAAACTGCACCACCCCTTCATTATTGACGCTGAAACCCTTTATTGAACAGGAAGTTAGCTACTCCTCCAAATTGCCTGCAGCTGTGGTGATGTGCGTAACAACCACAGCCCCCATAATGCAACAGTTCGGTAAGTACCGTGGTGAAGTGGGGTTTAGGAAGTCCCATATATATGTGTGTGTGTGTGTGTGTGTGTGTATATATATATATATATATATATATATATATATATATATATATATATATATATATTACCTACTGGCGGTCGCCAGTAGGTATATATAGTTAGGATTTTTTCCCTATGGGATTTCTGAAAATTCTATGTCTAATAACCTTGGCGTTTGTGGACGGAATTGGCTGAAATTTCCAGGAAAATGGCACATTTTGTTTCTGAGCAGCTCCTGCAAATTTGGGGGGGTTTCGTCAAGCGGGGCCGAGAAAAAAGGGGGGTCCCAAAACGCGTTTTTCCCATGTTAATTTCCATAGGGCGGTTGGCCTCACTTTTAGCCCGAACGGCTGAATGGATTTGCACGAAACTTGGCAAAATTGTAGGGACTGTTAGCCCGATGTGCCTTTGCTAGGTCTCAATATATGTGCTCCAGTAGTTTTTGAGAAATTAACGTTCAAAACAAGATATATATCTGTAACAGCGCTCCGGACTGCGCTCCGGTTCGCTTACTTTTCGCGAAACGGAACTTTGCGCGCAGAAAGCTGATTGGCTCTACGGTGTCTGTCAACATTCTAAACAGTCCGGAGCGGCCGCCATCTTATCTCTCGGTAGGATCGAGAGAGAAGAAGAGGTGAAAAACGAAGGGGGAATTTAATGAAAGGGGGCAAGGTATACCCCTCTTGACCCCCTAGGAATGTTGTTGGGGTTATTAAAGGGTCCCGTGGGGAAAATAAAAAAAAAATGATTTTTCACGGTAGAAGCGCTTCACGGGCCGCGAACTGGGCCGCAAACTGGTAGCGAAACGGGAATTCGCCATTTTGTGCTTCGTTTTAATTAAATTACTAGGTATAAGGGGGTGCGGGAGACGTATCCTAATCCCCTATGTTTCCTGAGGGTGGCTGAGGAGGCTCATATATGTTGATACATCTCTTCCAGCGGCTGTGCGTGAGCTTTTTTTTTTTTTTGCTGCGTGACGTCTGTTAACGTTCGATTCGATGGAAATCAGGAAGTGTTGACCGCCAATTTGTCACTGCAATAAAATATTTTGTTATAAATGAATCCTTATTGATAAACATTGTCTGCGCCATCTTGCCTTTTTTCCAATGCCACAATTTTGTCATGCACGGCAGCCATTTTAGATGCCAGGCTGGTCCCAGGCTATCACCTACCCCTGCGGATGTAGTTTATGGCCCCAGCTGTAGAGAATCCAGACATGCCAACCCAATTCAGGCGTGAGACTACTGATTTCAGTGCTAGTCTCCCGCCTCCCGATTTCTGCAAGCAAAAACCCGGGGGCATATTACCAACAACTAGCGATAATTTTTGTCTCTAACTTGTTTAGAGACAAAAATTATCGCCGCACATCGGCGATTTTTATCGCAGATAAACCTTGCTATTAGCAAGGTTTATCGCAAATGCGATAAAAAACGGCCGCAATGCATGAATATCGCAGAAAAGTCAGCGATATTCATGTATTATCGAGCAAATGCTCTTAGCCATGTTATCCACCTCCCATTGGATAACATGGCTAAGAACTGCTCAGGTCAGGTGTTAGCTTTTGGAGATATTCGCGCTTAGCGCGAATATCTCCAAAAGTTGGTAATAGGAGATAGCGATGTTAGGGACTGTTTCCAGTCGCTAACATCTTGGCACGCCCACTTTGCATGTCATTAGTGATAAATATCACTGACATGCAAAGCGGGGCCCAAGATGGTCGCTATCTCCTTTTAGCTGTCACTAACTGGTGTTAGCGGCAGCTTGGTAATAGGGAGATAATTTTATCTCCGCTTTCTTGGCTTTTAAAGCCAAAAAAGCAGAGATAAACCCCCTTGATAATATGCCCCACGATTCCTCGGGGGTTTCAGCTGACAAGGCTTGGTATTGTGTTACGTGGTAATTCTTCCAGGAAACGTCAGAGGGTCGATGCAGGGGTTCTAGAAGGGGTGATAAACCATTTAAGCCTCATGAACAAGCGCATGGTCTTTTAAAGATCTGTGAAGTACTCGGGGCGGCGGTGTGTGTGTGTCCTCTTTCAGGAGCGGGCGGGGGGGGGGGGGCACTGCCAGCAACTTCCAGGCCAGGCAGTGTTCAATAGTTGCATCACCCTTTCTCTGCCTGCTATTGCGCTCCATGCTTCGGAAAGGTAAGAAAAAGAACGTGCATTTGAGTTTGAAATGTCCGATCCTGTAGCAGTACACTTGCAAAGCCCACACATGACAATAACCCGATTCAAGGCCCCATTCACCCGTTTTAAAAAAAATATATAACACTCCAACAAAGTAGGATTATAAAACTTTATTAACTTTTAAATATAACGAACGGAACAAAAACTGTAAAAACATTTAAACATTTTTCACAAAAAAAAGCAACAATGGTCAGAAGCTGTCTTTTGTGCGAATAGTCCCAAGGCAGCACAACGTGCTGAGTTCTGGACGGCACCCAGGTGATGTCACCTGGGTGCCGCACTGGTTTTTGGGATCCTACAATGCAGCAAAGAAAAACAGCGTGGGGCGTCCAGGGTGGTGCGGAGGGAGGCCTCGTCAGTAGCGGTCTGTTGTGCGAATAGTCCCAAGGCAGCAGAACGCGCTGAGATGTTGATGGCACCCAGGTGATGTCCAGTAAACTGCCGCACTGGTTTTGGTATCCTACAATGCTGCTCCGAAAATTGGCGTGGGGCGGCCCGGGGGGGGGGGGGGGCGTGGGGGAGGCGGCGTGAACGGGCCTCCCCAGGTGGCGGCCATCCAGCTGAGTTGCGTCCGCTCTTGCGGCTACAGCGTCTCGCTCACCATGTTGTTGAGTTGCTCCCACTCTTGCAGTGCAGCGATAGGCGGCTGCCACATGACTCTTAAAATGGCGGACGGCTCTTCGGTTTTGGGCCTGGTCCACTAAAATGGCCCTGGGACACCTTGGAACTCGGACGCTTGCCTGCTAGGGCTTGGGCTCCATTCTCGAAAAGCGTCCCCTCAGCCGTGAAGATTCTACAAAAGTCTTGGGGGCCCTCGACTCCTGCAGGCTTCCGGTGGGGAGCGGCTGCCATGATTGCTCGCGGAATGACCACGACGGAGCCACGAGATGGTGGTGCTCTCATGCTGACGCCAGCTTCAGTCTGAATCATCCAGAAACAAGGTGGGGCTTTCATCGTTTGGGAAAAAAAAATGTTCTAAACCAATGAAAAGTGTTATTTTTAGGTCATATGACCAAGCCTTCCATCTTTAGGAAACCAAAAGTAAAATGAACCAATGAAAAGTTTTATAAACAAGTCACATGACCTGTTATGCGGCATAGGGCTACAAAAAGCGTAGAAAATCCGTTGGCACGGGAGGCGGCGTCAGTAGCGGACCGATGTGCGAATAGGCCGAAGGCAGCACAACGCGCCGAGATCCAGATGGCACCGAGGTGGTGTCCAGCAAATTGCCGCACTGGTGTGGCCATCCTACAATGCTGCGCCGAAAGACGGCGTGTCCAGCTGAGTTCCGGTCACTCTTGCGGTACAGTGACTCGAACGCGCCGAGATCCGGATGGCACCGAGGTTGTGTCCAGCAAGTTGCCGCACTGGTGTGGCCATCCTACAATGCTGTGCCGAAAGTCGGCGTGGGGTGCCCTGTTGGCTTATGAGGTGATGTCAGTAGTGGACCGATGTGTGAATAGGTCGGAACCAGCACAAGGCGCCAAGATCCGAATGGCAAGTCCTGGATGTTGAGTGCCATAGTTGAGAGTTCTGAGCAGTGCTTGTAAGACTATCTGAAGCTTATTTGCACCTGCTGCAGCTTCACTATTTCCCAAGGTGGTGTCCAGCAAATTGCTGCACTGGTGTGGCCATCCTACAATGCTGCGCCGAAAGACGGCGTATTCAGCTGAGTTCCGGTCACTCTTGCGGTACAGTGACTTGAACGCGCCGAGATCCGGATGGCACCGAGGCGGTGTCCAGCAAGTTGCCGCACTGGTGTGGCCATCCTACAATGCTGCGCCGAAAGACGGCGTGACCAGCTGAGTTCCGGTCACTCTTGCGGTACAGTGACTCGAACGCTCCGAGATCCGGATGGCACCGAGGTGGTGTCCAGCAAGTTGCCGCACTGGTGTGGCCATCCTACAATGCTGCGCCGAAAGTCAGTGTGGGGTGCTCCGTTGGCTTATGAGGTGATGTCAGTAGTGGACCGATGTGTGAATAGGTCGGAACCAGCACAAGGCGCCCTGCACTGTTGAGCTTTTTTCAATGCCTGTTTTTTGTTGTTTCCCCTCCATCAAAAACAAAAAAAATATATAAAACTGTGCAAAAATACAAAAAAATGTTTAGAAAAGCAGTGCTTGTAAGACTGTCTGAAGCTCTTTTGCACCTGCTGCAGCTTCACTATTGCCCTGGTGTGGCCAAAGATCGCCCATGACATAGGCGGCCGGCTCCCGAGGTCCGGCGGAACTTTTTTCCTTTTCCTTTCTGCTTCTTGTCCCAGAATCCGTTTCACCTGAAGACATGACCAGGTTCCTGAATGTGTGCAGGGGGACGCTATTGATTGAATGAAAATGGCGGCTTGACACAAAGCTGACTCAAGCGTTGCTGTTGATGCTATACAGACAAAAATTGGTTTTCAGTTTGTACATTCTTCAGGATTTTTTTTTCCATCCAAGGCTGATTGAGAGTTTGTAGAAAAATGGCTTCAGATTTTCCACATATTACTCTTCAACATTCTTCCTAAATGTAACAATGTGAGACTCACTAGGAGAACGGCTGTTTATCTTTCCTTTCAAAATGCTGCCAACAATATTTTCTGAATGGAAGACACCATCTTGTAGCATAAAGGGCCGAAAGGGGTTCTGGTCTGGCCGATTGTTGGTGGAGACATTTTGACTATATCTTGGATCTGCCCGGCCTCGCCCAAAATGGCGCCGGTATAAATGGGACTCGTAACTCCTTGCCCGCAAATGTATATCTAGAAAATTTTATTGTAAGTGGCCCTGTCTTATTTTAATTACAAAATGTACGTCCACCGATTCCGCAACTGTTAGACACCTTAGTTCTTGCAACCTAATGGCCCGCTTGTTACGTTCCTCTACAGTGTAAATGTCTCCTCATCATATACGATTTCAGTTTGCTCCGTGGCTGGCCCACGTGGTTATAGGCCCGTATTTGTATACTGACATTTTCACAATAAAGGTTTTTAAAACAAAACACGGTAGTAGTATTTACATTGGTAAAGTTTTTACTTTTAGTCACTGTTTTCGAATCAGTAAAAGGCAAGTGAAATAAAGCAGTCCAATTACATGCCGGATAAAAGGTATAATATGTAGGTACATAGTAAAGATAAATGGTCAAGGGCAGTTGTGTTTTCCACTCCTGCAACATAAAGTGATCGATAAGAATCTGATAATCAGGCGTATCGGCGACTAAGACAGCAGGCCGAGTCTCTTTTACTCAACGGCTCCGTCATGGAACGAAGAAACGCCCTTTTTCTCGAAAAAGGAATATATTTTACTTGCAGGACAGTTGTAAATTTTCCGGGAAAGTACATTAGCTTGGAATATTATAACATATATGTTTAAAAAAAAATAATGTTCGAAAACAATAAAAAGCGTAATTTTTAGGTTATATGACCAAGCTTTTCATCATTAAAATAACAAAAGTAAAATGAACCAATGAAAAGTTTTATTAACAAGTCACATGACCTGTTATGCTTACGTTACGCGCTGCGCGCCGCGCCCCGGATCACTTCCGGGTGCGCTAACGCGGCGTGTCATATAACGCATTACGCGACAACGTAGGTCAAAAATATAGTCAAAATGACTCCACCAACCAGCGTTCGGAACACAACCCCTTTCAGCAGTCCAAAAAGTTCTGTTAAATGACAACAGAGGGGACAGGCAACAAGAACCATCAGTCAAAGAGGGGAGGGCAAGTTCTTCTCTTCCGGGTCATGTTGGGGCGCTACCGGAACTGATCGAATTGGTAGTCTACAGTGTTTCTGGATGTTTCAGAATAAAGCTGGCGTCAGCATGAGAGCACTACCATCTCGTAGCTCCGTCGTGGCCATTCCATGAGCAGACATGGCAGCCGCTCCCCACCAGAAGCCTGCGGGAGTCGGGGGCCCCCAAGACTTTTGTAGAATCTTCACGGCTGAGGGGACGCTTTCGAGAATGGGACCCAAGCCCTATCAGGGAAGCGTCCGAGTTCCAAGGTGTCCCAGGGCCATTTTAGTGGACCAGGCCCAAAACCGAAGAGCCGGCCGCCATTTTGAGAGTCCTGTGGCAGCCGCCTATTGCTGCACCGCAAGAGCGGGAGCAACTCAACTACATGGTGAGCGAGACGCTGTAGTCGCAAGAGCGGGCGGTAAACAGCTGAATGGCGGAAGAGGCACAGTGTAGCAAAAGCGGGCGGAATGGCAACTAAAACAGTAAGGGGCGCCCCACTACAGCGTGTCTTCAGGTCAAACGGATTGTGGGACAAAGTCCAGAATAGAAGAGTCATCAAAAGGCAAAAAGTTCCGCCGGACCCCGGGAGCCGGCCGCCTATGTCGGGGGCGATCTCAGGCTACACCAGTGCTATAAGACTTGGGGAGGGGGTCGGAGCCAAGCGTCTTCTCCGAGTCCGTGCCATCACACCGCCCCTCGGGGGCCTCCGTCAAGCGGTTTAGGGAGGTACCATATAACATTGTTTTCAAATGCAGTCAGGTCCACAAACGACCCTCACTTACTTTGAGAATAGTGAAGCTGCAGTAGGTGGAAATAAGCTTCAGACAGTCTTACAAGCACTGCTTTTGTAAACATTTTTTGATTTTTTTGTATTTTTGCACAGTTTTATATATTTTTTTGTTTTTGATGGAGGGGAAACAACAAAGCACAGGCATTGAAAAAGGCTCAAACTCAGAACTCTGAACTATGGCACCCAACATCCAGGACTTGCCATCCGGATCTTGGCGCCTTGTGCTGCTTCCGACCTATTCACACATCGGTCCACTACTGACATCATCTTATAAACCAACGTTATGTAAATAGTTATTTAATAAAATGTTTTACCCTGTTTCTTTGGTGGTGTGTTGTCTATATTTTTAATATTTGCATAGTGTTTGTCGTTATTTTGGGCGGGATGGGTGACGGAGCCGAGCTGTCTTGCAGCCCTCATGGTGTGGCGCTCAGTTCATCTCACTATTTTCGTATTTCTCATGAAGGGTTGTTTATAATATTTCTATTTTAGCGAGGTCAAAAAGAGATCCAATTAGTGGCCTACTGATTTTGCTCGATTACTTTTATTTTTTTACACGATTTTTCACGATCTGCAAAGACTAAACAGAGTATTGCGACTTTGTGCTTGTTTGTAAATAGAGAATGAACCAAAGAGAATCAATTGTAAAACAGTAAATGCTTGGATAAAAATCAATCAAATGGAGAGACAAGCAGGCAGGACGGATTACAACGGGGGTAAAGGCCTGCGTTAACTACTCTTCACTATCTGCAGAGAGAGAGTACTACTAAGAGAAAAGAGGGGAGGGGGGCAGCGTTCAAAGCACATCAGCGTGCATAAACACGAAAAAGTTTTTATCTATCACGTACTTGACATTTTAAAGCTTTTCATATTTGCTATTAAAAAACCATTGAAATTCACTGAAAAAACCATAGGTTATAGTCGATATATAGTTAGGAATTTGCATTTACAAAACCTTGAAAATTCAATGAAAAAACCATTGGTTTTAGGCCATATATAGTTAGGGATTTGCATTTACAAAACCTTATTTTACTCGCATAAAACCATTGAAATTCCATATATAGTTAGATGCGCTAACTATATATCGCGCACCCGCAATCCACTGCTGATGATGTCACATATTACATCATTCATGACATGGTCAGTGACATCACTGATTACATCACTGATGACAACATCCAGTGACTGTATGTTTCTGTAAAGTTAAAATATGTCTTACATATTGAAGAATGAGTGGATGTATAAATGTCTGGATGAAGGATTTAGTAGGTGCAACTGATTGTATGAGGGAGTGATTAAATGTGTCTCACTGAGTGCATGGGTTAGTGATTAAACTGTATTAATTTGTGCATCATTATATCTGTTGTTCTGTAAACTGCTGCATGCGTTGATCAGTAGCTATATGAGTAACTATATGGGTTATTGATTGGTTGCCCAAGTATTTGTATGGGAGACTGAGTATGTGTGTGAGTGGCTGGGAGGTGTGTGACTCTGTGCATAGATGTGTGAACAGCTGATTCACTAGATGTATGGGTTCAAAACTGCATGTGGAAACAGCTGTATGGGTGGTTGACTGTGTGCATGAGGGTATTGGTGAGTGATTGGATATCTCAATGCTACATGTCAAAGTAAGTACATATGTAAAACACAGTACATGCGAGAGTTGACATATATAAATTACTGTGTTTAAGAGCCAGTGAATGTGTGAGTGGCTGCATGGATCATTGAAAACTTGTATCAGTGATTGTATAAGAGAGTAAATATGTGTTAGAATATGTTTCAATAAGTAAGGTGTGTATAACTGTATAGTTGAGGAATTGGAGGTGTGATTGATTCTTTGCATGACTGTCTAGGTGTATGAGTAACTCCATGGATGAGTGACAATCTGTGAGTGTCTGTTTTCACTGAGTGTATCTAAGGTTATATCAGAGTCTGTAGAGGTTCATCGTATTAACACATGAATGATGTCATAAGTGATGTCATCAGTGATGTCAAATGAGATGTCATCAGTGATGTCATCAGTGATGTCATTTGAGATGTCATCAGTGATGTCATCAGTGATGTCACTGACCATGTCATGAATGATGTAATATGTGACATCATCAGCAGTGGATTGCGGGTGCGCGATATATAGTTAGCGCATCTAACTATATATGGAATTTCAATGGTTTTATGCGAGTAAAATAAGGTTTTGTAAATGCAAATCCCTAACTATATATGGCCTAAAACCAATGGTTTTTTCATTGAATTTTCAAGGTTTTGTAAATGCAAATTCCTAACTATATATCGACTATAACCTATGGTTTTTTCAGTGAATATATATATATATATATATCCATCCAAACCCACGCGCAGACCTCAGCAGCGTGAAACCGACCACACCAGCGTACTTGAAATACATTTATTTCGGCAGAAATGCATTACGCGTTTCGAGGTAACACACCTCTTAATCATATGCACAGCATTGAGGGTGGGTTCGTTAGTTCTTTAAAACATAGCTTAAATATTGAAGTAGGACCAATGTCAATTTGCTTAAAGAGGCAGTCTGTTTTAAACATTTTCAAATACAGTGTAGGGTTAAGTTTGATAGTACTTGTATTATTCTTTTAGCTGTATAATACTTGAGTCTCACTGTAATTGCATCCAGGTTCATCTTAACTCGCTGTACGCCTTCATTATTAGGTATTTGGACTTCATGTCCCACAATGCCTCTTGTCGGTACTCCGATTTTCCAGCTTACTTCAATGTGGATTTTGGCAAACTTTCACAGCGTTTCTCCAACACCTTCACAAGCCTTTCTCAGGTAAAGTACCATTTTGCAGCTATATGTGATGGTCAGAGATACTGTGGAAAAGATTGCAAC
Organism: Lissotriton vulgaris; assembly: GCF_964263255.1. Classification (NCBI taxonomy): domain Eukaryota; kingdom Metazoa; phylum Chordata; class Amphibia; order Caudata; family Salamandridae; genus Lissotriton; species Lissotriton vulgaris. Next base: position 1,080,027,474 of record NC_141695.1, on the reverse strand, counting down.
CATCCCGTTTTCTGCTGGTTCTTATTTGCCTCAGTAAAGTTCATCCGTGCGCTGTGCTTCAGGGAAAACCCTCTGCAAACTCTGGCAAATTCAAAAATTGAATTCCAGGGTGAAGCGGGCTTCATAACATAGCCTCATCCATTCAAACCTTTCAGTGATAATTGTTTTAGCCGACGGGCGCTCCAGTTTGTTTCTCACAAAGTTCCAAAAGTCTTTGACAATTAAGGCGCCCTTCCATGCGAGTTGGGGTCGGTACCAGGTGTGTCAAGCACCTCATAAATCCATCCAAACCCACGCGCAGACCTCAGCTGCGTGAAACCGACCACACCAGCGTACTTGAAATACATTTATTTCGGCAGAAATGCATTACGCGTTTCGAGGTAATACACCTCTTAATCATATGCACAGCATTGAGGGTGGGTTCGTTAGTTCTTTAAAACGTAGCTTAAACATTGAAGTAGGACCAATGTCAATTTGCTTAAAGAGGCAGTCTGTTTTAAACATTTTCAAATACAGTGTAGGGTTAAGTTTGATAGTACTTGTATTATTCTTTTAGCTGTATAATACTTGAGTCTCACTGTAATTGCATCCAGGTTCATCTTAACTCGTGTACGCCTTCATTATTAGGTATTTGGACTTCATGTCCCACAATGCCTCTTGTCGGTACTCCGATTTTCCAGCTTACTTCAATGTGGATTTTGGCAAACTTTCACAGCGTTTCTCCAACACCTTCACAAGCCTTTCTCAGGTAAAGTACCATTTTGCAGCTATATGTGATGGTCAGAGATACTGTGGAAAAGATTGCAACCATCCCGTTTTCTGCTGGTTCTTATTTGCCTCAGTAAAGTTCATCCGTGCGCTGTGCTTCAGGGAAAACCCTCTGCAAACTCTGGCAAATTCAAAAATTGAATTCCAGGGTGAAGCGGGCTTCATAACATAGCCTCATCCATTCAAACCTTTCAGTGATAATTGTTTTAGCCGACGGGCGCTCCAGTTTGTTTCTCACAAAGTTCCAAAAGTCTTTGACAATTAAGGCGCCCTTCCATGCGAGTTGGGGTCGGTACCAGGTGTGTCAAGCACCTCATAAATCCATCCAAACCCACGCGCAGACCTCAGCTGCGTGAAACCGACCACAACAGCGTACTTGAAATACATTTATTTCGGCAGAAATGCATTACGCGTTTCGAGGTAATACACCTCTTAATCATATGCACAGCATTGAGGGTGGGTTCGTTAGTTCTTTAAAACGTAGCTTAAACATTGAAGTAGGACCAATGTCAATTTGCTTAAAGAGGCAGTCTGTTTTAAACATTTTCAAATACAGTGTAGGGTTAAGTTTGATAGTACTTGTATTATTCTTTTAGCTGTATAATACTTGAGTCTCACTGTAATTGCATCCAGGTTCATCTTAACTCGTGTACGCCTTCATTATTAGGTATTTGGACTTCATGTCCCACAATGCCTCTTGTCGGTACTCCGATTTTCCAGCTTACTTCAATGTGGATTTTGGCAGACTTTCACAGCGTTTCTCCAACATCTTCACAAGCCTTTCTCAGGTAAAGTACCATTTTGCAGCTATATGTGATGGTCAGAGATACTATGGAAAAGATTGCAACCATCCCGTTTTCTGCTGGTTCTTATTTGCCTCAGTAAAGTTCATCCGTGCGCTGTGCTTCAGGGAAAACCCTCTGCAAACTCTGGCAAATTCAAAAATTCAATTCCAGGGTGAAGCGGGCTTCATAACAAAGTCTCATCCATTCAAACCTTTCAGTGATAATTGTTTTAGCCGGCGGGCGCTCCAGTTTGTTTCTCACAAAGTTCCAAAAGTCTTTGACAATTAAGGCGTCCTTCCATGCGAGTTGGGGTCGGTACCAGGTGTGTCAAGCACCTCATAAATCCATCCAAACCCACGCGCAGACCTCAGCAGCGTGAAACCGACCACACCAGCGTACTTGAAATACATTTATTTCGGCAGAAATGCATTACGCGTTTCGAGGTAACACACCTCTTAATCATATGCACAGCATTGAGGGTGGGTTCGTTAGTTCTTTAAAACGTAGCTTAAACATTGAAGTAGGACCAATGTCAATTTGCTTAAAGAGGCAGTCTGTTTTAAACATTTTCAAATACAGTGTATATATATACTCAGCGGGTGCCTCCAAAGTGGGGGGTGTCCCTTACTTGTTACACAACAACTTCAGATACTGGAGCTCACACGGGGCAATTTCTCAGTTCGTCAGTGCAAAATGCATTTTTGGAATCGGCCTTCCTCAGTGCACCCAATTGAACAAACGTGCACACGTTTGCGTAGTTTCTTTTATTTATATTTATTGGCAGGATCGTGGACCAATCTCAAGGCGTCATCTCCGTCTTCCGGGAAATGCTAGGCAAACATAAAAACCTCAAAGTCCCACAATTCCTTATGGTATTCGGTTTGATCAGCGGTATGGTTTAATTCCTAATTTATGTATGTTCTGTTTCTCTTTGTTATGCCGCTTGTCCACAAATACAGTTTTTGTCGATGTCTGTGCATGTCTCCCTCGCCAGCTGCAAGATGCCTTTCCCAGGAATTCCGTAGATGTCCCTCATATGGTTGGGCATCTCAGACTTGTATAGTCTGCATCCTTCTGATTTTCGGGTCCCTGGCAGCAGCGGTTCATATATATATATCAGCATATTGCACCCACTTTGAATTGGCAGATGCCGTCTGAAATTTGCCCATCCAGGGCGTGATACTTTTGAGTTATACAGTCGCATTGTGTGGTGATATTGGCCCTAGTGCGTGTTTTCTATAATTGGTTATATACTTATGTATTATTGGCAACATAAGCGAATAACACATTGCGACCATTACCATTCCAAGATGGCGACCGCCATTTTTCCTTTTTGATTTTTGATGGTAGTCCTATCTTTATGTTTACCACCCGTGCAACGCTGGAGTTTAAAAAACAATCTGATGTTTGTTATCTGCGTCTCATTACTGACGAAGGCCGAGTGCCGAAAGCGCTTTTTGTGAGATTAAAGAACTTTGTGTACCTATCTTTGGAGTGCTGCCTCCTATTTCCCGAGGATTGCGGGGAGGGATTGTTGGAGCTGACATTGACGTCGGGTGCACCCCCGACTGGCAGGCACCCGCCTCGGAGTGCGACAGGCTGGTGCGAGTGGAGCTGTTATTTGTTATATATATATATATATATATATATACATTTGCAGATGCAGAAAGCAATCACAGCGCAGGAGCTACTGGTCCCGCTCCCACACCGGTACAAGAACTGGCTTTTTTACGGATGCAGCACCTCAGAACGCTACGACCGCGACTCCCGTCGAGACAAGATGGAGGAGGGGGCCAATCGACTCAAAAGCAACAACAAAAAGCCAGCAGAAAAAAAACCAGACGGTGGGGAAAAACAAAAACAAAAACAAACAAAACAGCCATACAGACACAACAAACAACGATAATGAAAGGAGACAACACAGTAATCAACCTAACGAGCCTTGTGCTATCACAACAAGGACTTGAAGTTTTATCTTTGGGCCTCACGTACGGTAGCAACACTAACTTTGATTACGTCCAAACTCGCATAGATCTGTTCATGTATGTCTGAAAATTAAAATTACAAAAATATTTCTTTCAAAACCAGCACGCAATGGAGACACCAGCACTGTGTGAACAGGAACAAATCCTGAGTGTGGCAAACATGGAGGCACTGCAGGATCTGATAGACCTCGAACAACAAAATGAAACTGTTCTAAAGACACCCAGTGGAGTGGCGGTAAACTCAGAGATAGATATCTACCAAACGATCAAAACTGGTTTTAAACTCAAATCAGTTTTTATGCCAATAATGCCAAAAGATGGACTGGACCTCTTTTCGGAGTGTGTGATAAAAGACCTCAAAGAACTATCTATCAAAAGTACTAAAGAGGGTGCTGCAAACAACAGCGATCTAATGAGAAAGTACAACAACCTAATGGAGAAAATTAAGGCGAGATCTGACATTGTAGTGAGATGGTCAGACAAGGGGGGCAACATAGTCCTATGGCCACTTGAGATGTACAACCAGGAAGCACTCACACAGCTTCAAGACCGTGAATGCTACATGAGAATAAGTCCAACACACATCATTGGTATACAAGAGAAATACCACAACGAGCTATACAAGTGGAAAGGGATGGGATTGTTGAGCAAACAGAAGTTTGAGTTCCTGAAGAATGACTACCCAGTAACTCCCCAACGCTACCTAATCCCCAAAATTCACAAAAACAACAGAGTCCCCCCTGGCAGACCAATCATATCAGCAATAGGGAGTCTCTTCGAAAGAACGAGTGTATTCATAGACCATTTCCTATAGCCAGAAGTGAGGGAATTACCTGCATACATCAAAGACACTGGGGACTTCCTAGCTAAAATCTATGATGTGGAATGGAAAGAGAACTGCTTATTCATGACGCTAGATGTACAATCATTGTACACAAGCATCAGGCATAAAGATGGCCTCAACGCCTTCAAACATTACCTTGGGAAAAGGCCAATACACTTATACAAACATACCTGCATGCTACTTGAAATGACAGAATGGTGCTTGACCAACAACACCTTCATATTTGACAAACTACATTATAAGCAGATGCAGGGATCAGCTATGGGTACTTTCTTCTCCCCCAGCTATGCAAATCTGCATATGGGCTGGTGGGAGGAGCAGGTGTTGCAAGTTATTCATGCAGAAACCATGACCAACAACATTATGGTGTATAAACGATTCATTGATGACATTTTTTTATTTGTGGCAGGGCAGCCCTGAAAGTGCAGAACAGTTTGCTAGTGAATTGAATGAAAATGCTTTAAACTTAAAATTCTACTGTAACATTAGCCCTACCACTATACAGTTCCTTGATTTAGAGTTATTTGTCCGAAACAACAGTATACAGACACGCGCATACCGAAAACGTACAGCGGGCAATGCCCTCCTGCACGCGCAAAGTTTTCATTCCACACCTTTGAAACAATCCATCCCATATGCTGAATGCCTAAGGATGACTAGAAACTGTAGCACCCCAGAAGATTTGACAGAGGCCAAAAAGAACCTCTTCACTAGGCTCAAGAACAGGGGATACACTGATAAAACGTGTAGGAGAGCAGAAATCAAATGCAATATGAAATCTAGGCAGGAACTCATTTTCCCTCCCAAAAACAGCAGGACTCATGTGATCTGCGAACGGCAGCCACCTAGACTTATCACGGGATACAACAGGTACCACATGAATCTCTGTAACATCCTTAGGAGACACTGGTCATTGGTACATAATGACCCAACTGGCCAGGCGGTGGGAAAAACGCCACTTGTAACCTACAGAAAAGCCAAGTCGATGCGCAGCCAGTTGGTTTGCAATGCCCCAGCAATAAAAAAGTCTTGTAATTGGTTACAAAACCAGAAAGGTTTCAAAAAATGCAGCAAATGCAAAGCGTGTAACCATGGCATCAACACAACTGATGTCAGTGTACCCTTCAGACAAAAACCGTACACTATTAGAGCACAATACTCATGCAAAACAGAATTTGCGGTGTACGTGTTGACATGTGTATGTGGGAAAAGATATGTGGGTTCCACCATTCACCCTGCACATGTCAAAATTCTACAACACCTAAGGGCAATAGCGAACAAAGACCCAACGTACCCAGTAGCTAGGCACATTAATCAGCTACATGAAGGGAATGCCCAAAGCCTATCATACTATGTAATCGACAGCGTACCCAGGAACATAAGAGGAGGCAATCGTAAACTGGCCTTACGTCGCCTAGAGTCCAGATACATAATCCTTCTGAACTCTAAAATCCCGTTCGGTTTGAACGCGGATGAAGCCCTGAACGTACATCTGTAACCAGTCTACACTGTTTTCTTTCCTGATTACCCATTCTTAACATCTGCAGTTCAACTACTACTTAATTGTTTTAAATCACGAGCACATTAGGACACCACGACCACATTCCCTTAATTCACCACTTCACTTCACTTAGATTCACTATTATTCACCAATCACTTCCCAAGGTACACTATACACGTTTCTATCCACCTACTCCACTTGGAGACGATTTGTGTCCATTGTGCAATGTTCTAAGGCTGAGATTTTAAGAAAGGTTTGACACTATGGCAGTAGTACAGCTTGTGATATATTTACGCATGCGCAAAATCATGTTAACAATAAATAAGTAACATTGTACGCAAGATGACTATGAGCAACATTGTTAGTCCAATTGTATATGCCGCAAACAGTTGATAACATAGATTGAATATGTAACAATGCAACTTGGTGCTCACATCGTAGTAGAATCAACTGAATACACCATTCAGTGCGTTTTGCAAATGGGCTTACACCCAGGAGTGCTCAACTCCGAATGCGACCAACCTTCAGTCGCACACGCCATAATCCAACAGCCACTTGGCCGGGTTTGGGACCGCAATGTTAATGTCAGCCACAACAACTTCAGGCGCAATGGAGCAGGCCAATGGCAGAATAACACGCATGAAGGTTAAACTTGTAAATAGTGTTGGTGCACGCTTTAAGTTAATTTAGAGTGTTCTCTCTGCAAAAAATATACTGGTGTGAATTATACAAACATGAAGTATATTAGAGAAGTTTTATGAAATGTGTTTCCCATGTGCTTCTCAAAGTTAAAAAAAAAGTGTAAGAGACTGCCATGATAAAATAATGAGCAAGTCATGAACTCTTCTATGTCCATACATGAGGGTCATATACCTGTAACCATAGCAACCCTCAGCCAATTGAAACTTGTGTAACACATGAATGCCTATGTGACCATGTAACATAGATGTATATATAGTTTAACAGAAAGTTCATGCAGATGTAGTGAACAAGGCGGGAGCAAGCCGCCGAAACGCGTCTAAGCAGCAAATCAGCCATTAAATATCGTTTGGATTATTATTCACGGAATTGGCGCCTTATTTTGATGGAAAGTTTGGTTTGGTGATAATATATATATATATATATATATATATATATATATATATATATATATATATATATATATATGTATTACCTACTGGCGGTCGCTAGTAGGTAGTTATAGTTAGGATTTTTTTCAATGTTAAATCTCAAAATTCTATTTGGAATAACTTTGGCGCCGGTTGACGAATCTGCCTGAACATTTCCTCAAAATGGCCTCGTCGAGCTCCGGTCCTTCCCTGGAAGTTTGGGGGGGATGCGTCAAGCGAGGGCCGAGATAAAAGGGTGGTCCCAAAACGCGTTTTCCCCATGTGATTTTCCATAGGGCGGTCGACCTCACTTTTAGCCTGAACGGCTGAATGGATTTCCACCAAATTTGGCAAAATTGTAGGGACTGGTAGCCTGATGTGCCTTTGCTATGTCTCAAGATATGTGCTCCAGTGGAATTTGATTAATTTAGGTTCCAAAAAATATATATATCTATAGGTGCGCCCCGGTATGCGCCCCGGGGAGCGCACCGGGCGCGCCACGTGACTTTCGCACGGAAAGCTGATTGGCTCACGGGTGTCTGTAAACATTCGAAACAGTCCGGAGCGGCCGCCATCTTGTGTCTCGGTAGGATAGAGACACAAGAGGTGGAAAAAAAAAAGGGGGAAATGACCATAAGGGGGCAGGGTAGACCCCCCTGACCCCCTAGGTTTGATGTGGGGGCTATAAAAGGGCCCAGCGGTGCAAAATATATATATATATTTTTTTGATTTGCGCGGGGGGAGCGCCTGGTACGCGCACCGGGGAGCGGACCGGGGAGCGGCCCATGGGGAAAGAAGAATGACAGAGTTATCAAAAAATTTAGCCTTTTTTTATAAATTGGAGGTAGTTCTAAAAAGAACTGTTTTTTGTCTTCTTTTTGTTGTTTTATATTTTTTGTGTTTTTGGAACATTTTGTACTTTTTTTTGGCTTTTATGAACTATTTTATATTTTTTTGTTATTTTTATGGGGAGAAACGAAAAAACAGGGAATTGAAAATGGCTCAACTGGAGCAAAAAAAAAAAATAAGAAAAAATTAGGGTTTTTTGGGGCATTTGTGGTTCTCCCCTGCAAGGACGATAAGCTTTATGCCCAGTTCACCATAGTAGATGGTCTTACCACAATGGATACATGTTATATGGAAATCCGCAAACCGTGGCTGAATGCAAGGGATCGTCTCCCTTGCCTCTGGTCCCAATGGAGTGGGTTGCTTTTTTTTGGAGGTGGTGCTTGAAGATTGGGGAGGGTTACTGGCCAGTTCCCTCATCTCTGCAGCAAAATAGTTCATCTGATGCCTGCGCTGCATGTGGCGAATCATGGTGTTGTTTCCAAATGAGTATTTTTTATTAGCGTTCCCCCTTGAAAGTTCTATGCCACAGATTAGGCAAGTCACCTTGGCCGCATTGACTTTTTTCTTGCCCTCTGGGATCGAAAAAAACTCCCATACAATGTGTGGTTTTGGCTGGTATGGGGTATTGTGTTCTTGCAGCCATCTTCTCCCTCCCCTCCTCCTCCTCCTCCTCCTCCTCCTCCTCCTCCTCTTGTTGAGCACCAATGTAATCTTGTGGTGGTCCTCTTGGTGGTTGTGGTGGTGGTGGTGGTGCAGATGCTCCATCTGCTGCTGCTGTTGAAGCCATTTCAAAGTACAAAATATACCTCAAAGATTGCAAAACAGGTCTTCCTAAGTCAAAGGACAAAGTCAGAATAAGGAAAAAAGGTGGGGGTCTTTCATCATTTGAAAAAAAAAAGGCCTGAACCAATGAGAAGTGTTATTTTCAGGTCACAAGACCAGGGATTTCATCATTATGAAACCAAAACTGTTCTGCACCAATTAAAAGTGTTATTTTCAGGTCACAAGACCGACGCGCTTACGTGGCGCGCCCCCGGGCGCGTCGCGTAAGCGCATCACATGTTTACGTTGCACGATCGTATTCGCTCGAGTGCTTCCGGGTGCGCTTACGCCGTGCGTATCACGTGGACGAGGCTACGCAATACGTCACAATGATGTTTTCGTTCACGGCAATAGCGCTAACGGGACGCTCTCCGGAGCGCGCCCTGGGGCGCTTCAAAAGACTACGCTTTCCGGGGCGCTCCAGGGTAAAAAAAAAAAGAAAAAAAATATATATACATAAAAAAATTGTTTTAAATACAAATAAAATATAGGATTCATTCATTTTAAAAAATATTACAGTTTATAGCTATAGACATTTGCTATTAACAAAATTTTGAAATTCAAAGAAAAAAATCTAGGTTTGGGGCCTTATATATAGTTAGGAATTAGCATTTAAAAAACCTATGAAATTCTCTCAAAAAACCATAGGCTTCACACCAGTTATAGTTAGGAATTAGCATTTAAAAAACCTATTAAATTCACTGAAAAACCATAGTTTTCACACCAGTTATAGTTAGCTGGAAATTTTACTGACATAAAACCATTGAAATTCCACGTTATAGTTAGTTGGACTCACTATAACTTGCGCGTGTAATGCACTGCTAATGACGTCACATATTACATCACTCATGACATAGTCAGTGACATCACTCATGACATCACCGATGACACCATCCTTGTGACAGAGTGACAGACCTCCTTTCACTGTAACCCTTAAAAAACATATTCAAAAATAGAAACTAACATTTTAAAAAAAAAAGGAGATACCCATACCAGATACAACAGCCAATTCAGTAATTCCACCATTTATATACACATCCACTAATTCACCAACAGTTCTATATAGTCACTCATACATATACTCACTCATCATATGTAGTGATACACCTATACATCCTATACATCCTGTAACACATCAACAGTTTTCCAAAAGTTGCTCACACACATACTCACACTTGCAAATAAAGTATTGAACATCCATTTATTTGCATATACAGCTATACACACACTACCACCTTACTCCTAAGGAAACTTACACATACTTACTCTCTTAAACAATCACTTATAGAAACACATACTTATTTAAACAGGAACTCTTACAATCTCTCACTCTCACATATACTCACTTATATACATCAATACTCACATATACTAGATTAAAACATATGTCGTTACTGATAAAGACACTTGTGAGACAGTCATTCACTCACTAACACACACATATACACACTCATCCATCCATACAGTCCTGCACATATGCCGTCTTCCAAACACATACAAACAGTGAGTCAGTCATTGATGCATCTATGTGCTAAGTAATACCCCCACCAAACCATACAGACACTCATACTGAAAAAAAAACATCTACTAACCCATATACACATATAGATGGCAAAAATAGCACAGGGAGAATGCTTGACCAGATTCAAGGAAAGGGGATATAATGACACATGCCTTAAAAAAGCCCTCATCAAATGTAATCAGGTGGATAGCGAAACCTTGGTCTCAACTAGAAAGAAAGTTATAACTAAAAGTGAGACACCAAATACTTTCAGGTTTATCCTAGATTACAATAAAGAACATCTAGCAGTCAGAAAGATCATTAGAAAAAACTGGCATCTTATCAACCAGGATCTGATAAATGGTAAGACTGCCCCCAAAAATCCGGTGATTACCTACAAAAGAGGGGTATCAATGAAGGACACTCTTATGGTTAATGACCCATGTGGGCAGCAAGCCAAGGGCTCTTGGTTTGCTCAGAGAAAAGGATTTTACATGTGTGAGGTTTGTAAAGCCTGCCAACGTGGAGTAAATTTGTTTACTACACCATTTGGAGGTCCCAACAAAGAGATCACCAAGAGTCTTAACTGTAAAACTGATCACGTGGTATATGTGTTGGAGTGCCCCTGTGGATTAAAATACATAGTCAGTACCATCTTGCCTGGACACAAAAGGGTACTCCAACACATAAGGGCCATTAAGAATCACGATCAAGCATATCCAGTGGCCAGACACTTTCATGAGTGTCATGATGATAACTCTAGGGACCTCAAATACTATTGACTCTGTCCCTAAAAATAAACGAGGAGGAGACAGGGCGAGAACCTTAGAATTTTAGAAATGAATTATATTCTCAGCCTTGATAGTAAACAACCAAATGGGCTTAACAGTTCGGAAGAACTACATGCCAGTCTACTATGATTAATCAATAGCAGAGGGTAGACCAATCGAGGATGATGATATAACCAGCTGAGAAAACAAAATCTTAAAACCTTAAAAGTGGCTTGTGTACAATTGTTGTTATCAAATTGAGCGCATTGATGCCATGATAGACTTTGTCTTTAACCTAAACAGTTAATTTTCAGTCTAAAAACAAAAACAAAAATTGAAAAATGAAATTATGTTGAAATTTCTACTTGACCTCACGTTTTGCACATTATGTTTAGCACTTTATAAAAATATATATATATCACATGATAAATGTTCAGCCAAGAAGAAAATAGATGTTGGTTTAAAAAACGAAAAAAATGGTTTAAAACAAGTAATGACCTATATAAAAGAGATGCTATTGGTAGTAGGGCGTCATGTGATCAAGTCCCTGTAGCAGGGACGAAACACGTCTGCCAGCATTTACCTGTAACTGAAGGCAAATAAACTGAAGGCACTTTTAAGCTTGGTGGTTCGTGCTCTTTCTGTTCTGCGTCCTGCGAAGGTATGAAGCAGCTGTAAGGAGTTTTCGGCGAATATATATATATATATATATATATATATATATATAGATATATATATATATATATATATATATATATATATATATATATTTTGGCGTACTCCCTTTGTCCCTTCAATCGTACCACACGTTGCCACAGGAAACAGAGGAGTAAAGTAGATTTATTTACAGCCACAGTCCACCATCAGCATGACGCGTTTCGATTCTATGGGATCTTGATCACATGACACGCTACAAGTGGCTGGTTCCAGTTTTAAGAATATTTATTTGTTGTTTTAAAGTGGTATACACCCAAAAATAAAGTGAACAAACAATGTGTAAAATTGCAATTGTGTCTACAAAAGGTTTTTGCTCTCCGCTGTTTAAGTGGTCATACATTGTGGTACATACTGTTGTTCACATCAGAAATAATTCAAATTCCATCAGTATATTCCTTCTTATACTCCCATTGTATGACGTTAGGACTTTTATCTGATTTAAGCACAATTTCATTGATCACTCTTGTTGAAGGTTCAGGTACAAATACCATGAGATAGGGTTCCCCCCCTCCCCGCTAACCAATACATAACATTACTTGCTTGAGATACTCTGATTTACTTAAGCAATCGTTTTCAGAGCATACCACATTTGTGCAAGAATCACATGATATAGAGCACCCTCAACACCAACGACACTCTACATTTTCTCACCTCAAAATGTCTGCTTTTCTATCAAAGTTTTTAAGCCTTCCAATTATGGGACAAGAGCTGTAATGACAGCGAAACACGTGTCAGGGGTTGCTTTTGTTCATTTCAGGTTGGCTTGGATGGTATTTTACCAATTCAAAGCTGTAATATTGTGCCTGGAGTGATAAATGGCTTTTGTCATTTTACAGCTCAGCGTGGATAGCACTTTGCTAATCCTATGCTTAAAGACTTTGCTGTACAAATGGCAAAAGACTTTGTCCATTTCTATGTCGGCGTGGATAGCACTGTGCTCATCCTATGCTTAAAAACTTTAATAGAAAAGCAGACATTTGAGGTGAGCAAGTAGAGCAACCTGCTCTACTTGGGGACCCTCGAGAAGAACTTAAACCGCATGCAGGTTTTACAAAATGCTGCAGCTCGGCTGGTCCTCAGACTGCCCCGAAGATCAGCTTCAAAATCCGCACTCCAAACGTTACACTGGCTCCCGGTGAGAAACAGGGTGAAATTTAAAGCACTCTGCACGTGTCACCGGATCATCAACGGCAGGGCACCCCTTCCCTTGCAGGATCTTCTGATACAATACGAGCCTGTGCGATCCCTTAGATCATCTGGCACGGGACGCCTGGCCATTCCAAAGGTGTCCAAAGCTAGGATGGGTGGCAGGTCCTTCAGGTACCTGGCAGCATCCAGCTGGAATGAACTCCCTGTGGCGCTTCGCCTGGAACACTCAGAGTCCATCTTCAGAGCTAAACTAAAACCATTTCTTTACTCCCAATAGTGAACCTCCTTTCCACCTCCCCTGCTAGCACTAGTATCACAGCGCGGGGACACGCCGTTGGCGTCACCATGCGCTCTACAAAACTCCCTATTATTATTATTATTATTATTATAGTGTCGCTGGTGTTGAGGGTGCTCTATACAGGAGCTGCCTTCCACCTAAACTTGGGAACTACCCAGAGTTCTCTCCTTCATTTTTGCATAATTTATGTGCCACTCTATGCCTTCAAGGGTATTGTTTTGATATATATAAATATATATATATATATATATATATATATGATCAAGAGTACTTGCCACTCGACACGGGTCGCTTGAAAGGTTCCAAACAATAAAATCACATCTTGCCTGAAGCCGTGGGGTCCGTCTCCTTCTTTCGCCACGCAGTGTGGAGGTTTGAGGAATTGCTTGGATATATATATGTATATATATATATATATATATATATATATATATATATATATATATATATATATATATATATATATATATATATATATATATTCCCACGTTATAGTTAGTTGGACTCACTGTAACTTGCGCGCCTGCAATGCACTGCTGATGACGTCACATATTACATCACTCATGACATGGTCAGTGACATCACTCATGACATCACTGATGACACCATCCAGTGAATGTGTGTCTTTCTGAAAAATAATATTTTTTTATATATATTTGTAAAGTACGATGGAAGAATAAATGGTTAAATAAGTGTGTAAATGGATGTTTGTTTTTAAAAGAATTGATTGGTTAACTGCCTTATTAAGTGTATCTTAGTGAATACATATATTAGCAAGTAACTTTTATATATTGAAATGTATGTATCAGTGTTTCACTTTTTGTATAAGTGGCTGTATGGGTTGGTGACTGACTCACTGTTTGTATGTGTTTTGAAGACAGCATATGTACAGGACTGTATGGATGTATGAGTGTGTATATGTGTATGTTAGTGAGTAAACAACTGTCTCACTATTGTCTTTTTCAGTAAAAACATATGTTTTAATCTAGTATATGTGAGTATTGATTTATAAAACTGAGTATATGTGAGAGTGAGAGATTATAAGAGTTCCTGTTTAAATTAGTATGTGTTTATATAAGTGATTGTTTAAGAGAGTAAGTATGTGTAAGTATTCTTAGACGTAAAGTGGTAGTGTGTGTATAGCTGTATATGCAAATAAATGAATGTTCATTAGTTTTTTTGCATGTGTGAATATGTGTGTGAGTAACTTTTGGATGACTGTCGGTGTGTAACAGGATGTATAGGTGTATCACTACATATAATGAGTGAGTATATGTATGAGTGACTATATAGAACTGTTTGTGAATGAGTGGATGTGTATATAGATGGTGGAATTACTGAATTGTTTGTTGTAACTGGTATGGGTATCTCCACTTTTTTGAAAATGTTAAATACTATTCTTGAATATGTGTTTCAAGGCTTACATTACACTGAAAGGAGGACTCTCACTCTGTCACAAAGATGGTGTCATCAGTGATGTCATGAGTGATGTCACTGACCATGTCATTAGTGATGTAATATGTGACATCATCAGCAGTGCATTGCAGGCGCGCAAGTTATAGTGAGTCCAACTAACTATAACGTGGGAATTTCAATGGTTTTATGTCAATAAAATTTCCAGCTAACTATAACTGGTGTGAAATCTATGGTTTTTTCAGTGAATTTAATAGGTTTTTTAAATGCCAATTCCTAACTATAACTGGTGTGAAACCTATGGTTTTTTCAGTGAATTTCATAGGTTTTTTAAATGCTAATTCCTTCTATATCGAGCTTCTAACCTATGTTTTTTTTTACAATTTGCTGTTTTGTGTAAGTATTAATTTTGGAGGTTTTTTTTATATCATTTTTTCCTGGGGCGCTCTGGGTGCGCGCTCCGGTAAGCTCTCCGGAAAGCGCACCTAGAGCGCTACTTCCGTTCGTGAAAAAAATATGAATGAAAAGTTAATAATAATGCAAAACATTTCGTACCATACAAATAAAAGCAGTTTTTTTTTTATAAGGAAAATGATTATGCATTTCCATAAAAGTATGATAACGTCACTTTGGCGCGCAACGTAAGCGCCCTCGGAAGCGCCTACGTTCGTGCCGCGTGTGCGCACCCGGAAGCGCTCTGGTGCGCGCAGCGTCAGCGCGTCAAGTCATGTGACCTTAAAATAACACTTTTCATTGGTTGCTAACAGTTTTTTTTACAAAGAATGAAATCCCCACCCATTCCTTCACTTCTTATTTCACTTTTGTGACTGCAAGACCTGCCTTTTTGCTCCTGGATATTTCTTGGTTTTTCCATGGCTGCCAGACAATCCAGCAGTGATGAAGAACCAGAATTCATCAATGAAGAGCCTCCTTAAAGAAAAGTTAAGGAACATTTTATTTGGAAATTTTTTAAAATCCCACCTAACCAAAAAAAGGTGAATGCTCCAAAAGTGGAGTGCAGGATCTGCAAAGAAGTGCTGTCGCGGGGTTACCCCTTAAAAAAGTACTCATTTGGAAACTACATGATAATCCGACATGTGGAGAGGAAGCACCCCCAGAATTTTGCCCGGGAAAGTGTCAGGGCTCTGGCACAAGAGGTTCCCAGTGATGGGGCCTCTACATCAACCAGAGGAGCAACTTCTTCTGGGAGGGGGAGATCACAAGACCTGGTTCCGAACATTCAACCTGCTTTTAACCATGGTGCCCTCAGATGCAGATACTGCAATCAACTGCTTACCTTTGGAGAACAAAGTGTACAGCTCATGGTTCGAGCATTAGAAAACCATCGCTGCCCTTCCCACCCCTAATTTTTTTTTATTTTTTTTGCTCCTGTTGAGCAGTTTCCATTCCCTGTTTTTGTTCCTGTTTAGAAAAAAGAAGAACTACCTCCAATTCTCATCAAAGAGCTATATTCTTAAAAAAATGAAAAAAGAGTAAGTGAAATAGAGTGCATTGATAATGGAAAGGAGAATGAGTAAGAAAGAACAGAAAGGTATGAGAGGAGAAAGGAAGTGAAGTAGGAGGACTGAAAGAAGGTGAGTGTTAGGAAAGAAAGTAAGGAGAAGAAGAGTGAATATAGGGAATGTTGATATTCAAAGAAAATGTTGAAAAGGAACAGGGGTGTGGAAGGATAAGAAAAGATGCATTGCTGGAGTTGAAGGCAGAAGGCCTCATTTATGAAGCCATGCGTCACTTTAACGCCACCAACGCATCACTTTTTGTGACGCATCAGTCCAATAAAAAATGCACCTTATTTATTCATATTTACAAAGTGGCGTATCTAGGTAAATACGTCACTTTGTAAACCCCTGCGCCACATTATTCCTACCTCAGGTGTAATGTATGCAAAAGGGACATATTGACACAAGAAAGGGTCGTAGAGGTGACACAGTGAATAAACTGGAGGCCTCATTTCTGAAAAGTGACGCATCGCTGCGTGAAAACAGCGATGCGTCACTTTTCTGTGCGCACTCCTTACGACATTCCAGATGTGTCATATTTAATGTATGACGAATCATGTCGCAAGGAGTTACAGATACGTGAGTATTTCTGACGTATCTGTAAACACAAAAGTGACGCATTACTGGAGTGCATCACAAAAGTGACGCAACTCCAGTAATGCGTCCTTTCACATGGGGAAAGCACCATGTGAAAGATCTTGCGTCAGTCTTACACCTGCTGTGAGGCAGGCGCAAGATTTTGACGCAACAGCATCCTAAAAGTGACGCAGTGAAATCTCATAGATTTCACTGCGTCGCTATTACCAAGCTTTTTGCGGGAGAACGCCCCCTCTGCATACATTATACCTGACGCAGGTATAATGTGGCGCAGGGTTTTAAAAAGTGACCCATCTACCTAGATGCGTCACTTTTTAAATATAGCGTAACAAGGCCTTTTTTTTACACCGCTGGTGCGATGCGTCACTTTTCTGTGCGCACTCCTTACGACATTCCAGATGTGTCATATTTAATGTATGACGAATCATGTCGCAAGGAGTTACAGATACGTCAGTATTTCTGACGTATCTGTAAACACAAAAGTGACACATTGCTGGAGTGCGTCACAAAAGAGACGCAACTCAAGTAATGCGTCCTTTCACATGGGGAAAGCACCATGTGAAAGATCTTGCGTCAGTCTTACACCTGCTGTGAGGCAGGCGCAAGATTTTGACGCAACAGCATCCTAAAAGTGACGCAGTGAAATCTCATAGATTTCACTGTGTCGCTATTACGAAGCTTTTTGCGGGGGAACGCCCCCTCTGCATACATTATACCTAACGCAGGTATAATGTGGCGCAGGGTTTTAAAAAGTGACCCATCTACCTAGATGCGTCACTTTTTAAATATAGCGCAACGAGGCGCATTTGTTTACACTGCTGGTGCGATGCGTCACTTTTCTGTGCGCACTCCTTACAACATTCCAGATGTGTCATATTTAATGTATGACGAATCATGTCGCAAGGAGTTACAGATACGTCAGTATTTCTGACGTATCTGTAAACACAAAAGTGACACATTGCTGGAGTGCGTCACAAAAGAGACGCAACTCAAGTAATGCGTCCTTTCACATGGGGAAAGCACCTTGTGAATGGTCTTGCGTCAGTCTTACACCTGCTGTGAGGCAGGCGCAAGATTTTGACGCAACAGCATCCTAAAAGTGACGCAGTAAAATCTCATAGATTTCACTGCGTCGCTATTACCAAGCTTTTTGCGGGGGAGAGCCCCCTCTGCATACATTATACCTGACGCAAGTATAATGTGGCGCAGGGTTTTAAAAAGTGACCCATCTACCTAGATGCGTCACTTTTTAAATATAGCGCAACGATGCGCATTTTTTTACACCGCTGGTGCGTCACAAAAAGTGACGCACAGGCGGCGCAAAACTGTCGCAAGGCCTTCATAAATAAGGTCCTGGATTTTCCCTGTGCTTCGCTCCCTGGTGCGCTTCCCGGTGCGCGTACCGGGCGCTCCCCCCGCGCAAATCGAAAAAAAATATTTTTTTAAAATGCCCGGCGGGACCCTATTTTAGCCCCCACATTAAACCTAGGGGGTCAGGAGGGGGTCTACCCTGCCCCCTAATAGTAATTTCTCCCTTTTTTTATGTCACCTCTTGTGTCTCGATCCTACCCAGACACAAGATGGCGGCCGCTCTGGACTGTTTCGAATGTTTACAGACACCCGTGAGCCAATCAGCTTTCCGCGCGCAAGTCACGTGTCGCGCCCGGTGTGCTCCCCGGTGCGCGTACCGGAGCGCGCCTATAGATATATATATATTTTTTTGAACCTAAATTACTCAAAATCCACTGGAGCACATATCTTGAGATATAGCAAAGGCACATCGGGCTACCAGTCCCTACAATTTTGCCAAATTTGGTGGAAATCCATTCAGCCGTTCGGGCTAAAAGTGAAATTCACCGCCCTATGGAAATTAACATTAGGAAAACGCGTTTTGGGACCCCCCTTTTATCTCGGCCCCCGCTCGACGAATCCCCCCCAAGCTTCCAGGGAAGGGCCGGAGCTCGACGAGGCCACTTTGAGGAAATTTTCAGGCAGATTTGTCAACCGGTGCCAAAGTTATTCCAAATAGAATTTTGAGATTTAACATTGAAAAAAATACTAACTATAACCACCTACTGGCGACCGCCAGTAGGTAATATATATATATATATATATATATGTATGTATGTATATTTATTTATTTATTTATATTCTTATACAGCGCTAGAATTCGACCCTCGGAGGGGTATCTCTGCGATTCCGCTTTAACAAAGGAGCTGAGGTCTAGTTCTGAGTTGTAAAAGGGCTTGAGTGAATTTCTTAGCAGGCGATAAATAGAAAGGTTTTTAAGATTTTCTTGAAAGATTGAAAGTTGCTGGTATTTTTAAGGGTTGGGGCAATGAATGCCAAAGAATGGGGCCTTTATAGGACAGGGCTCGCCCTCCCTGCCTGGCCTTTTTTATCCTTGGGACCTGGAGTAGTTGCTGACTGCTAGAACGCAGAGTGCGAGTAGGTTTATAGAGAGTGAATTTTTCTTTTAAGTTTTTGGGTCCATTACCAAAAAGACATTTGTGAATTGTACAGCAAATTTTGAATTTTACGCGCTGCCTAATTGGCAACCAGTGAAGTTTGACCAAGAGGGGGAATGAAGCAGACCTTGGCTGAGCGTTGAGAACTAGTCTCGCTGCCTTGTTCAGGACCTCCTGTAATCTCTGTAGTTGTTCCTCATTGGCCGAGATTAACAAGCCATTACAGTAGTCCAGTCTACTAGCTACCCAGGCCTGGATGAGAGTTTTCCTGTAGGAGTCTGATAGAAACGGGAAAATGATGCGTCGTAGCAGTCCAATGACCCGGAAACAAGATCCTGCTACTTGATTTGTGTGCTCTTTCAGCAGAAGTGTTTTATCTAGCCGCACACCGAGGTTTTTTACGGTCTGTTTGGGGCTTGGTGTTGGTCCCAAATCCGGGGGCCACCATTCAGGGGACCACAAAAGTGTGGCCTCTCCGAACAGCATGACCTCTGTCTTGCTCACATTACACTGGAGGCAGTTTGTAGCCATCCAGTCTGATATTGCCCTCATTCCGTCCGCAAAAGATTTTTGTATTGCGGGTTAGGTTTTTAAAGGGGAACTAAAACTGAGTGTCGTCATACGACACAGGGGTGAACTCATAAGTTCTTACAATGTCTGCCAAGGGGGCCACATACACGTTGAAAAGTGTGGGGCTTAGGCATGAGCCCTGTGGTACTCCCTTGGTGAGCTCCCGTGAGATGGAATGATGGGAGCCCAGCGTGACCCCTTGTTGTCGATCCGAAAGAAAGCTTTCCAACCAGGACAGAGCCACACCTTCTATGCCCTTCTCCCTCAAATGACCGAGGAGTATCTCATGAGACACTGTGTCGAAGGCAGCGGATAGACCTAACAGCACCAGAATCATGGAGCCTCCTTCATCCAGTGACATCCTGATGTTATCGGTCACCGAGGGGAAGGCAGATTCTGTGCTGTGATTGGGCCTAAATCCAGACTGAGAAAAATCTAGGCCCTCCGCTGCCTCGATGTACTTGGACAGATGAGTGTTCACGTTTCTCTCGGTCATTTTGCTGAGGTGAGGCAAGAGGGAGATGGGTCGGAGGTTCGAAATGTCTGTCCATGGAAGTGCCGCGTTCTTTCGGATGGGGTTCACCACCGCTTTTTTCGACCCTAAGGGTACAGATCCTTCCCTGAGAGAATGGTTGATTAGTGCTTGGATATGAGGTCCAAGCAGAGTTTGCAGGGAGGCAGTTGTTTTGGCTGACAGAAGGTCATCTGGAGACCCTGATTTTATGTGGCTCATATGGGAGGAGAGATCTGAGTCCTTGACGTAAGTTTAGTAGTTCTCCGTGTGGGCAGAGTAGAGGGAGAGAGAAAGTTGTTACTCTTTTGACTGGAGGCCTTTATGATTTTTTCGTAAATCAAGTTAATTTTGTTTTCGAAGAATAGAGAGATTTCATCACATAGTTTTTGGGAAAAGTCATTCGGGCTTTCACATGCAATAGGTTTTACAAATTCTTGAAGAATCTTAAATAATTCCTTAGAGCGGTTGCCCGCTTCTGCAAGTTGTTGAGAAAGGCTATTCCTCCGTGCTAGTTTGATATTTTTATAATATTTAGTCTGGGCCTCATGATGTGCTTTCTTATTTTCTTCAGTTCGCGTTTTCCTCCATTTCTTTTCTATCTTCCTGC
Organism: Lissotriton vulgaris; assembly: GCF_964263255.1. NCBI lineage: Eukaryota > Metazoa > Chordata > Amphibia > Caudata > Salamandridae > Lissotriton > Lissotriton vulgaris. The sequence continues at coordinate 1,080,006,687 of NC_141695.1, read as the reverse complement.
ATTTTTGTTTCTCTATTCTAAGTTCCTCAGTATACCATATTTCCTGTTTGGTAGCAGGATATTGTTTATGTAGCTTTAGAGGGGCTATTTTATCGATTGCTTCTATAAGAGAGTTGTTAAATTTGGTCAGTGCGATCTTCACACAATCCATCTCTGTGGGGGTGGGCTGCTTCCCTACCCTTTGCAACTCCTCTACGGTGACTTTGTGCCACTGTCAGCGCCAGACAGGTGGAAGGGTGTTTTTTTGAGAGAGCTTATCTCCATCGAATAGAGAGAATTCCACAATAAAGTGGTCAGACCAATTTATTGGAACAGTAGGTAGACATCGTACTTTGGGGAAATTGGTAAATAGCAAATCTAGGAGATGACCTCCTGTATGGGTGGGTCCATGATTCTGCAGATCTAGACCAAGGGAAGATAGATCAGAAACCAGCGAAATAGTGTCTGGGTGTGCCGAAATGTCAGCGTGAATATTAAAATCGCTGAGAAGGATGAAGTCTTCCTTTGCTTTAAAATGTGGGGCTAGGAGTTCCAATAGTGCAAGGTAGAAGCCCGTACTGGATCCCGGAGGGCGATAAACTAAGGCTCCTTTCCAGAATCTGTTTGTGGCATAGTGCATTTTAAAACTCATTACTTCAAAAAGTGGGCAGTACTTGTGTTCTATTATTGTAATCTTCAGATGTTCTTTATACATAATGGCTAGGCCACCACCTGTTTTCTCCGGGCGGTCGAAGTCGATAAATTTATAGCTCAGAGGAACCCCCACGCCTATAGCGGGGACAGTATGAGGCTTTAACGAAGTTTCCGATAGGAAGCTAAAGGTCTGGTTGCATTGTGTGTACTAGGTCCCATACTTCTAATTGATGTTTTGGTAGAGAGCAGACATTTAAAAGAAAGCACTTTGTCCCTTTTTGTGAGATATATTTCTTTTTAAACTTCTCAACACTTGGTTTAGTGTGTGAAGCTTGAAAATGGCAATTAATGCAGGAAAAAGGACCCTCGGGGCTTGGCCACAAGTCTCTAGAACATCGTGTAAGAGGGGTTGGCCTGAGAAGTAGCAGAGTATGCGCCGTGTACCTGATGTGAGGGGTCCCTACAAGAGGGTTAGATACGTGAGTCGAGCCCATGGCCCCTGGTCCGCCAGTCGCGGACGGGCGCAGACGGGCAGCTCTTTGGCTGCTCTTCGGCGTGTCTTCGGCTGCGCGCGATCGCTGCGCGCTTTGGGGGGGCGAAGGCTAAATAGCCCAAGAAGTGCGAGCACTAGAGCGCTAACCGCTCCAATGCTATCGGAAGTGCCTTGCTCTCTCTATATATATATATATGGTGTATATGCTCTGACTATACCCCTGAAAGAGAACTGGTAAGTAACAAGTAACTTATCCTTGCAGGATGCTAGGTTTGTTGGAATTTAGGGTGGGAAGTTAATAAATTAATAATGAACTTTTTATTAATTATTATGTGTAAAGTAGTTATTTAATTGAATGTAACATTTTAAAATTATGAAATTATGGAATATGTCTGTATTTTTATTATATTTAATTATATTTAATTATATTTTAGTTGTTGTCTGCTAGGTTTGTAGGGGTTTAGGCTGGGAAGTCAATTAATAATTACAAAATTGATTATTGTTAATTGTTTTAATTGATTTCCAATAGGTTAATTATATAATAATTATGTTTTAAGTTATAGTTTAGGTGTGAGCTGCTGTGTTTTAAGGGGTATAAGGTGGGAAGTTAGTTAATTAAATAATTATTAATTATGTAAACTGATTATTGTGATTTATGTTTTATCACACACACACACATCTATATATATTTATGTGAATTAGTAATTTTTATATTAAGAGTTCATTATTTTTCGACATTCAGTGTTACTTTTAACATTTTTGAAGTGAAGTACTTTCCCTACTGTTGTTTAGACTGCAGTAGGAATAGCTAAATTAAACTCTTTGCAATTCAACGCTTTCCATACTGTTGCGCTATTTGGAGTGGGAAGACTAAATCTACGCCCCTCCAAAAATCAACGCAGTCCCTACTGTATCACCAACTGGAGTAGGATTAGTAAATTTTACTTCTCCAAAGTCCTGCCCTTTCCCTACTGTTTTTTGTTGAGAGTGGGAATAGTAATTGCTACCCATCTGAAGCGCAACACTTTCCCTACTGTTGCAGAAACTGGAGTGGGAATAGTAAATTTTACCTCTCCAAAGTCCAACACTTTTTTTTACTGTTGCTCTGACGTGAGTGGACGTAAAAGAATTACCCCCTCTGAAATCCAACGCTTTCCCCACTGTTGCACAGACTGGAGTAGGAGTAGTTAATATTTCCCCTCTAAAGTCCCACACTTTCGCTTCTTTTTGCACAGATTGGAGAGGGAATAGTACATGTTACCCCTGCTAAGTCCAAACCTTTCCCTACGATTGCATATATAATATTTAATAATATTAGACTCCAATTGTTTCCATAATTACAGTTGGACATAGCTATATGCAAATCAGTCTTGACCCTGTTCCCCATGGGAACAGTCCAGCCCGAACTGTCAGAGCAGTACTTCCCTGTACCAAAAACAAGCCTCCTGGGACTGTTTTCAGGGTAACAACCCTCATCAGCCATGCTAACTTTAATCTGGTGGTGTATCGAGCACGGGACCCACATCTGGGCATACCGTTACCACTTATAGCGACAAATTCAAAAAGAACAGATGATGGATGGAATGCTGACTTTATCAAACATTCAACCCTAGTCACAGACCTGGGCTAAATCCATCGTTTTTTTGTACACCACGCCATTCCAGTTTAGACCCAGCCATATGCAGATCATTATTGACCCTGTTCCCCATGGGAATAGTCCAGACTGAACTGCCCGGCTAGGTAATCCCTGGACAAGATACAAGCATCCTGGGACTGGATTCAGGGTAAGACCACTCATTAGCCAGGCTAGCTTGAATCTGGTGGAATAGTGAGCATGGGGCCCACGTCTGGGCATACCCTTCCTACTTATTGCGACAAATGCAAAGAAAACAGATGATGGATGGAATGCTGTATTAATCAAGCATTCACTCCCAGTCCATCATCTCATTGTGTTTAAATAGTTTATAGATTTTATTATTTAAAAAAAATCAAATTGTTTGTTTTTAGTTTCAAATTTATTTTAATGGGTATAATTTTTTTGTGGTTTTGTAGATGTTTTTAATTTATTGTCTACATTAATTAATATATTTGCTCTTTTTCAATTGATCATATTTTTATGGTGTTATTGTGTATATACATAGTAGAAGCACATGGCATCTTGAAGACCAGTCCTGTTGTGAAAAAACTAATATGAAAAAATGCAATACAGCGAGAGATAACTTGAAAACAAAGTTGTTGCAATGGAAAAGAGAGGGAGATATTTCTTCTGAAGAATACAGTTTTCTTCATGAGGAACACCCAACATTGCCAAGACTATATCTGATTCCCAAAGTCCACAAAAAAGACCTCCCCTATCCCTGGCAGACCAATTATAGCAGCCTTCGGGAGTGTGGGAGAACATGTGGCAAAGTATGTGGACTCATTTTTACGGGACTTGGCTAAACAGCTGCCTACATATATAAAAGATATAGGGGACTTTCTTGAGAAATTGCAGAATATACAGTGGATGAAGGATTTGATGTTTATTACTTTAGACATCAAATCCCTGTACACTAGCATAGAACATGTAACAGGATTAAATGCTTTGAAACATTTACTCGGTTTAAAACACCTGGACTGTTACACTCATAACATAATGCTTTTAGATTTGGCTTCTTGGTGTCTTTTTAATAACTGTTTTATGTTTGGCAATGATGTTTACCTGCAAAAGAGGTGTGTCCCGATGGGAGCCTGCTTCTCCCCCCAGTGATGCATGTTTGCATGTTGGTTCGTGGGAGGAGCAGGTCCTTAAGCGTACAATCCTCGCTGATTACATCAACCATGTACAACACTGGTTTAGGTATGTAGATGATGTTTTTATTGTGTGGAGAGTTGATGAAAGGAGTGCTATTGATTTTATTAAAAAGATTAACAACAATACTGCCAATCTTAAATTTACAACGCAGATCAGTTAACAATTGTGTATTTTTTAGACGTTAAAGTCTATATTAAAAATGGAAGCATAGCAACAACGTTACGTAGGAAGGTCACGGTTGGAAATATGACACTCCATGCCAGTAGCACACACCCTAAATATTTGATAAAAAGCATTCTGTGTGGGGAGTTATTACGCTTAAAAAGGATCTGCAGTTCAGATGAGGACTTCACAATATTCAAATAACAGGCTCTCGATAGATTCAGAGCGAGAGGCTATAGTGAGTCAATTTTAACAGAATCAGTCAGTAAAATCAGTACTAAGTCTAGGGATTACCTTTTTTCTAATTCGAGCAATATAAAAAATCTTGAAACGGCGAACAATGTCCTGAGACTAATACCCTCATTTAACAAACAGGAAAGACAAATCAGGTCAATTATTAGGCGTAACTGGCCAATAATTAGGACTGAAGGGGTATTAGCTCCTAACCTTCCTCCACAACCTACCATTACATACAGAAAAGGCCCATCTATGACAACACAAATTGTTAAAACTAATCCTGAATTAGCTGCTGCTAAGATGTGGCTACAGCCTAAGCAAGGGTTCACTAAGTAATCCCCTTGCAGAGCATGTAGGTTTGGAGAGAACACTACATCTTACTCAACTCCTTTTAGCCCAGAGGAAGTTTTAAACAATGGTAGTTTTAACTGCAAAACTGAGTTTGCCGTTTATGTTCTGACATGCACCTGTGGCCTAAGATATGTGGGAAGTACCAAGCTACAGGTGCACGTCAGAATTCTGCAGCACTTAAGAGCCATCATTAATAAAGATTCCACGTATCCGGTGGCTCGTCATTTTAAGCAAGTGCATAACAACAATATCAGTTGTTTAAAATACTTTGTGGCGGCAGCTATTCCTAAACTCCGTAGAGGAGGAGATAGGGAAAGGATGTTGAGGAAATTAGAATCTAAAATGATGTTAGAGTTAGACAGCAAAATGCCCGATGGCCGCAACAATACGGAGGACCTTTACCACTTTTTATAATGTATCGTATTATTAACTTGACAGCTGAATGTGATTGAGCCCTTATGTAAATACTTTGAGGAACTGCATTAGAGTCCATGCTGCAGGGATTTTATGTTTTACCCTTTAAAAAAACAGGGTTAAACTGAGATACCTCTGTGGTTTTTAGATTTATAGACAATAGTGTGATTTAGGATTTAGTAGCACAAGCACTTTAAAAGGGTCCGTTTGGACCATAGTTGCACTTTATAGGCACACAACACTTTTTTGCATTATTGCACGTTCAAATGAAGCACTATATTCCCTCCTCAATGCATTTAAGCAGGAAGTTGTTGAAATAGGAGGGTTACAATTTACTTTGGCGTGACTTTGCACAGAAAGTTGTTTACATGTTATCATTGCAAACTTTGCACAATTATGGGCTTAATAATTTTAGTATCTTCATGTTTTTATTCATATATTTATATAAGCAACCTGTTTTTTTCTATTTATTAATCATATATTAAGCTCAACACATTCATAATATGAGCTGTGACAGGCTATATTTACAAATCAAATTTTAACTTCTTAATTATGGAAGTTTTATTTGTATAGATTGTGAGAGAAGAATTGCATTTTACGCATTTGTGCAGCAATATGAAATCATAGCCAATTTCTTAACAATGATGTGTGCTAAACGTGCATGCTTTTTATTGCAAGAGAATATGGTGCCAGTATGTCTTCTATGTCAATTAATCATGTGGTGGCAATGCAATGACACAGATATATATAAAAAATGGTGAACGGTGTTTATGTTGACCAGTGAGCAAGGATACAATTTGCAATTTCAAAGCTTTATTCGACTTTTAGTCATAAAAGCAACCTCCTAAACATCATACAATAAATACTTAAAATACTACATTAAAAAACATGTTAAACAGCAAAAATCGAAAAGCTAGTAATACTATAAAATGTATACATACAATTTTATAAAATTCCATGTAAAAATGTTAAAAATGGACAAGGAAGATTATACAGGCAGTTAATAAATCATATTATTCAATAGGCCTTGAAGCACGAGATCTTATTACCCACGCCCATGCAAGGAATTTTGCTACGCCTATTACCAATGGTGTTGAGGTGTCAGACATTAAAATTCTTAGGGCCTGTGAGCAACAGCGAGTACCCAAATTCCTACAGGTTGGTTTTAACCACTTTCGACGCGGAATCACATAGAGGGGGCAGGAAAAAAACAAGTGTGCAATGTCCTCTGTTTCATTTTTACAATGGTCGCAGTAAGCGTCCTTTAGTGGAGACCATTTTTGTGTAAAAGCGTTCACTGGGAGAGTTCCCACCCGAAATTGGAAATATAGTTTCCTATCCAATGGACGTTCAACTACATCCCAGTATTTTTCGTATGATGGAATTTGTTTTGTATCCAAAAAGCGTAAGGTCAGGGAAGATTGCAGACCTTTGCGATACAGTGTTGCGTGTACTGACTCCCAGTAGATATCCTTGAGTTGTTTTTTTGAAGGAAATAGGGCAACATCCTTATTACCCCACAAATGGTCCAGACCCAATTTCACCAATGTGCTCCGCAGTTCATTTAGCCATACAATGGAATGAAAACAATCAAAATTCACAACATCAAAAAAAGCAGATGCATAGTGACTTAACTCTGGGGTTACCATTAACCGCCTCCAGTACAGCAAGGGACGTAGGCGGGCAATGTCTTCAATATTTTTCCTACCTAGATCCATCTTAAGTGGGATAATAGGTGTACTTTGTGGGGCCCTAACAGGCCCTCGTAAGAATCTATTTTCCGCCCGCCCTAAGTCACCTAGGTTTGAAAAACCCCAGAGCTCAGACCCATACAAGCATGCACTTACTACTTTCATACTATAGACTTCAAGTGCACAATTTATGGGTCTTGTCAAAGAAGTATTATGTTTGACTGTAACTGCACCTGCTAGCTGGCTAAATTTTAAAGATGCCATGTTGATGTGTGAATTCCATTTCATGTCATTTTGAAGGGTGATTCCTAGATAAGCAAAGGCATCTACTTTTTCCAGTGGTTCACCCTTGTATTTTATCGTCCCCTTAAAACCTGTTTGGGAGTTCAGGCACCTAAATTTAGTTTTGCTGGTATTTAATTCCAGGCCTCGACTATCGCAAAAAACCCCAAAGGCATCAACCGCTTTCTGCAATCCACTAGGCGTACGTGATAATAAAAGCGTATCGTCCGCGAACATTAGTACGGGGACGTGTACACCTGCCATGGTTGGAGCATCATTTGGAGATTTATTTAAATGCTCCACAATTCCATTTATGTAGATTGAAAAAAGCGTTGGGGCCAGAACGCACCCTTGCCTCACCCCTCGTTCTACTGGGAAGGGGGATGTCACTTCCCCCTGTTTGCCCCACCTTATTTTCGCATAATTATTTTCGTGAAGGCGCACCAGCAAAGTGAGGAGCTCAGGGCTTATTCCCGCCTCATCCAGGGTTTCCCACAATTTCTCTCTCGGCACCAGGTCAAACGCCGCTTTTAGGTCCACAAAAACTGCATACAATGTGCCCTTTCACAGCGTGACATTTCTCCAATAAATGGCTAGAAAATAAAAGACTTGGTCAACACTACTAGTCAAGGGGCGAAAACCCGCTTGATAAGGTGACAGTATATTTTGGTCTTCAATCCATTGTTGCAGTTTATTCTGGACTAGTCGACCCATTATTTTCTGCGCTGTATCAATCAGACTAATGGGTCTGTAATTTTTTGCCTGGGTTTTGTCCCCCTTTTTATAGATAGGGATGATTTCTGCCCCTTTCCATGAGGCTGGGACTTCTCCACCCATAGCGATAGCATTTGACAGCATTGTAAAATATGTGCACCAAGAGACACGGTCAGATAGAAAAACGTCAGCTGGGATGCCATCCATGCCTGGCGCCTTTCCACCCGATACACAATCTAGTGCCAAGTTAACATCCTTTTCAGTGAATATATGATCACTGAAAAATATAGCTTGGGGGGGGAGATATGGATGCATATGTCGAGCTTCTGGCGTACTGAGGTTTGAAAAAGTCATTCCAGCCGTCTATTGGCACATGATCATTCCAGCCGTTTATTGGCACATGATACAGATATATATAAAAAATGGTGAACGGTGTTTATGTTGACCAGTGAGCAAGGATACAAGGTGTCCGAAATGCGTCAGTCTTGAGGATTGTAATAAAATAAAATCTGCCTCATATCGCCGGGTTTCAGTCTCTGTTCACCAAATGGAAATGCGGAGATTCGAAGTTGTGTTTACATATATATATGTATGAGCACAAACAACCAACTCCCACAGAGTGAACCATGGAAGGAGACATGGACTCCAGGCAGGTAAGATACGGCATCTGCTTTATTTAATCAGATCAGCCTCAATCCCTAAAAATTTAAAGAGAGACACGTTTCAGCTTGCTCGAAGACTTTGTCAATCTAATTGGCGCCATTACAACAGCAATCTATATAACCCAAATAGCCATCCCACCCAAGGCATAAACATAAAGAGCATACTATCAGAGGCACAAAGTCACAGTGAAAAAAACATGTAAAACATATGCCAAATTCCTGTGCATAGTGTCAACTGAGTGAGATCTAGATTCATAGCATAGTGCACATTAATCACTGTTTGAAATGCCTATCTGTTTCACAAAATAAATAAAACAAGCCCTCTGCCCTGGTCGTGAATTAATAGTATATACGTTGCGCTGCCAAACCCCTCATTTTATGGTGCCTAAAAACATGAAATGCAAAATATGCATACATTAAAAAGAATCGTGCAGATAAATATCCCCTCTAAAGTCACTTGGTAAAACCTCTGGAATGAACCATGTGTGAACGCTGAACACTGCTCCGTCAGCAATTAGCCTCTGACCTGCATTTTGAGAGCGAAGTTCACTGTCAACCCAGTCTCTGAGATTTCCAAAAATAACAGGTTTGAATGAAAGTCATCTGTATAGGAAATGAGGCCGCCGCTTCCCCGGGAATGCAACTAAACACATAGGGGCCCATTATGATGTCGGGCGGATTGCCTCCGCCAGGCTGGCGGTAGACACCGCCGGCCTGGTGGGGGCAATCCGCCCGACATCCTCTCTAGAATTCCCCTCCGCCATATTAGAATGGCGGGGGAATCCCAGCGGACGGAAAGACCGTCTGCCGCTTTTCCACCCCGGTCGCCTTGCGGCCTGGGCGGAAAATGTTTAATATGGTGGCGGTGTCTATTAGACACTGCCAGCCATATAAGCATGGGCTTTCAGACATGAATGCCGCCACCGAAAGGCATGCGGTCTTCACTCTCGGGGCCCCCTGCGGGCCCCCAGAGTGAAGGAGGGGTGGGGGTTGCACACGGGGGGTACCTGTGGTACCCCCTTCATTTCCATAAACAAAGCGGCAGGCACCGCACGGTGCCTGCCGCTTTGTTTATGCAAATGCTGAAATGCATTTTTAGCATTGTGGCGGTCGGTGCTGAGAGCACCACCTGCCACAATGCTATGTCGCGTTCTAATCTAGGACCCCGATCAATACTGTGACCTTATGCCCCTATACGGCTATAATCCATTTGTACCCCTATAATGGCATAAACGATCAAGAGTGATATTTCAGAAACTCGTCTCTGGCCTAACACGATCAGAGCCACATTTCACAATCGCTTCCTCTGCAGCTCATTAGAGCAAATGACACAGCAGAAGCCACTATCTAAGATTCCTAGATTACACTCTGAGTTCTTCAACAAGATAAAAACTCAGCAACCTGGGAAAGCCCCGCTTGCTATGTTTTGATTAGTAATAGAACTCTAATGAGCACTGAGAGACGATCACTTCCTAGTGACATCTTTATTGACGTCTTATGTCCAAAAACTTACGTCAAACAAGGCACCTTTCAGGTATAAATATTACCAACGTTGCCTTAAGCAAACGCTGCCTCAACGACATCGATGATAGCGATGGTGTGGTGAACATAGGAGCAGAACAGCTGTCCCCTGCAGAGCCCAGCAGATACAAGCTGCCCACGGACGCTGCCCCTCCTCCTCCTCGACGCGCTGAGAGAGACGCTGTCTTTTCTCCTGCCGAGAAAATACAGCTCCGGCTTTTCCAGCCTACTCTTGCGAGTGACTGGGATATCGAGTACTGGAAGGAGATACAAGACCTCCAACATTCTATTACAGAGGTATGGTGTTGACTAAACCCGTAGAGAGAATTCTTGAAGCAAACCTTGGCAAAACCAACTTAACTAAAACTGCTACTTACTTACTCCCTCCCAAGTATTAGGCTTAGGTCAGGTACACTGGGGTAGGCGTAGTTAGAAGCACCAGTTGAGTACGTTAGTCAAATGTATATATGAATGTATATATTTTATTAATTTTAAACCATTGTATGGCTAAGAAACCATATCAATGCTTTACAGTATTGTTTCGCAATCCTCATTTTACTGTACGCACTTTTTATAATAACTAGTCTTGCAATTGTGGCAATTCATTTCTCTTGCACGAGTAATCTGCACAACTGACTGAGTAAAATAACTGTCTATTGTTTCACACGACTCTAGAGATTGACTCTTATTCTAAGGAGCAAAGTTGTCATGTTTATGCGGTTGTTGGAAAACTGAATTCCTTCTTGTCTGTACCAGGGAAGCTGATCACTTCCTATTCAGTCAAGAAAGTTTCCAGTGACCTCTGAGCTAGTTGGTAACAAGCCCAATTAAGTTTAGCATAGTCAGTGGAGACCTGGAAGATCCGCACTTCTACGTCCATACTACTGTTTATGTTATTCCAATGCGCAGGGCCTATTGGGAAAATAGGAACTACACTACAGCTAAAAATGCAGGATGTGCCCGCCATTGTGGCGGGCATATCCTAATACCCCCCACGGGACCCCGCCCTTATGGCGGGCGATCCCAATCCCCGCTAGGATGACGGGGGAACAAAGTCAGCCCGTCATCCTAATAGGCCCCATAGTATGTGAACATTACTTGATAAGTCAGCTTCCCGTGCGTGATTGAACCTCAACAGAACTACCCATCCTATAATGCATCATATTGACATGCTGAACTAGCGTAGAAACACGAGCTGAAAACCAATGTTTAAGTCAAAGTAATAAATATTTATGAATTTAGACCAGGTTTAGAGGTTTAAAATAATGTCAATTTGTGATTGAATGGAAGGGAAAAATACAGTCTCAATGTCCAAATCGAAAAAACAGCACAAAAGATTCAGGTCAAACTGGGCACAAATTTGGAATTGAGGGAGACTGGTGAACAAAATTTGAATTCGCCAAACATACCCCCACCGCATCGGCATAGGCCATCCACAGTGCCCAGTCACCAGGAGGCACCGGTCTTCTGGGCAAGGCATTTATTGCTTGGGAGACAAAGATTACGTGCTGGCAGTCACAAAAAACGCCCCTCTGCGGGCGCTGGGCTAACTCTGCAGTCATCCTCGTTCCTCTTTCCGGTTGCTATACTGGGGGCTCCCCGCTATATGTATATATATATATATTTATTCACTGAAAAAACATAGGTTTCAGGGATGTTATAGTTAGTTGGACGTTTCAATCGTACAAAACCATAGAAATGTTCCCGTTATAGTTAGTTCAGCTAAGTATAACTCGCTCCCCCGCAATGCATTGCTGATGATGTCACATATTACATCATTCATGACATGGCCAGTGACATCACTGATGACATCACTGATGACATCTCAAATGTTCCAGTGCTATGCTAAAAGACACTTAGAATACAGTGAAAACATCTACATACACTAGGGAACACTTCGGGTTGGGGTCCCCCTGTAATTAGCATGACCTCCTCTGTAGTTGCCATGAGTTAGTGCCTGGGTCATTGCATAAATTAGGCAAATTCAGGACTCTTTTCCTCTGAGACCTATAGATGACCCGTCAACTCTGCCGACTGAGACAACTCTCCTGACGTCTCCAGGCCCAGTTCTGTTAGACTTCCCGCCTCTTTCGGCTGCTGCATCCTTAGCCTTGATGAGGAACCTTAAATCGGGCTCTCCGCTAGATCCCTGCCCAGCAAAATTCTTAGCGAGAATGGCAGACGCCGTTAACCCCATAGCCAATCCCATTCTTAATCTTTCCCTGAGTCAGGGATTTCTGCCCCAGTCCTGGAAACAGGCCATGGTCATCCCTCTCATTAAAAAGCCTAATCTTGACCCAGAAGTGCCGTCCAACTATAGGCCAATCTCGCTCCTTCCAGCACTTACCAAGATCCTGGAGAAACACGTACATAGCGTGCTTTCTAACTTCCTGGAGTCACACGAGTTGCTCCATGAATCCCAGTCGGGCTTTCGTTCCAACTTGAGCACCGAGACGGCGCTCCTGGAAGTTTCTGAGATCGTGAAGGAGGTGCTGGATGCCGGAGGCAGGGTGATGTTGGTTATGTTGGACCTGTCGGCGGCGTTCGACACCGCCCCCCATGAGGATCTCCTCACTAGACTACACAACATCGGTCTGGGGGGGACGGTGCTCAACTGGTTTTGTTCCTTCCTAGCCAACCGCCGGCAGACGGTCTGGGTCCCACCTGGGTCTGCCGAAATGCCGCCATTGGGAGTCGGAGTGCCTCAGGGCTCTGTATTGAGCCCCACTCTATTTAACATCCTTATGACCCCTCTGGCGACATTGGCAGAGTCCTATGGGGCCCGGATCGTCTCCTATGCTGACGACACCCAGCTTCTGTTCACCTGCGGTAAGGGCGTGGAGTTCGATGGAGAAAGGATCCGTGAGTGCCTTGGGGCTGTTTTTAATTGGCTCCAACACAACAGCCTCAAGTGCAACTCGGATAAATCCGAAATACTATTCTTCGGATGCCCATCGGAACCAGATTGGCACGGGTGGTGGCCTGCTGACATGTTCCCTCCAACTCAGTCATCTAAGTGGGCTAAGAACCTGGGAGTAAAAATTGACAATGAGCTTTCGCTCAAATCCCAGGTCTCTACTCTTACGGGAACATGCTTCGGGATCCTCAGAATGTTGCGTAAGTTCTTTCCCCTTCTTTCTGAGGAACATCGGAGGATTACTGTCCAGACACTTATAGGATCCAGATTGGACTATGCAAATGTCCTATATCTGGGTCTGCCAGAATATCTCCTTCAGCGTTTGCAGGTGACCCAGAACGCTGCTGCTCGAGCGATCTTTGGCCTGCATCGTCGCACTAGTGCCTCTAATCTTCTCCTCTCCCTCCACTGGCTCCCTGTACGGAAGAGGATACTGTTCAAGGCCATGACCCTAGCCCATAAGGCCTTGCATGGTAATAGTGCTAAATATCTCCAGAAGAGGTTGGACTTCTACCGACCTACACGATCTCTCAGGTCGGAAACATTGGCTCTGGCTCGGGTACCACGTATCAAAAGGGCTCGTCTAGGCGGCCGGTCCTTTAGATTCCTTGCCCCTCAGCTTTGGAATTCTCTACCGGTGTCCTTGCGGACTACCTCGAACTTGCTTGTCTTCAGGAAGGACTTAAAAACTTGGCTGTTCTCCGGATAGTCCGCTTCCTTTTTTAGGCTCCTGTTTTTTACTGTTATGTTTTCCAGCTCTTTCTGTAGGTCTGGAGCACAAAGCGCCGGGACACTCCTTTGGAGTAGCCGTTGCGCTATAGAAGTCCCATTTTAACATAACATAACATAACATAACATAACATAACATAAGTACATTGGTAGTTATTGGATGATTAGAGTGCTGCAAGGACAGTGCATGGTGATTTTATAACAGCTTGGGTTTTGGCAGAGTAATTGAATAAGTACATGATGCTGGATGGCTGATCTGAGGAGTGCATGGGTAGTGACAGAGGAATTTCTGGAGGGCATGGGTACAACCTGGGAAATTGGAGGAGTGAATCAGTACTGTGTGGATGGTTAGAGGTCTGCATGGGTAGTGCACAGGGGATTGTAGCAGTGCATGAGTTAGTGCCTAGGTCACTCCATGAGTACATGGTACTGACTGGAAGATTAGAGTACTGCAATGAGAGTGCATGGTGAATTTATAAGTGCCTGGGTTTTGGCAGAGTGATTGGATAAGTACATGGTGCTTGCTGGGTGATTGGAGGAGTGAATGGGTAGTGACCGGACAATGACTGGACTGCATGGGTACTGCTCAGGGTATTGTAGCAGTGCATGAGTTAGTGCATGGGTCATTGCATGAGTGCATGGGGAGTGCTGCAAGGAGAGTGCATGGTGAATTTATAAGTGCTTGGGTTTTGGTGGAGTGATTGCATAAGTACACACATGTCACATCAGGCCCGCCCCCTCCTTTCACCCATGTGCAAACGCACCCCCTGGCGGGTTTTAATTTGGGGGATTAATTCCTCTTGAATCCTGAGAGTCCCTAGGGGCCAACTAGCCCACCATGTGCCTCCAGTAAGCGTAACAGAGCTGCATTGCAGAGAGGTGGTCCGAGGCCATGCCCCTTTTCACACAACTCTGCGGCGCTTACTGGACATACCTAGTGGGCTATTTGGCCCCCAGGGACCCCCAGGGACCCTCAGGATTCAAGGGGACTTCATTCTCCAACTTAAAACGCACCACAGGGCACGTTTGCACACATGTCACATCAGGCCACCCCCCTCCCTGCACCACTGTGCAAATGCACCCCCTGGTGCTTTATAAATTCGGGGATTAAGTCCCCTTGAGTCCTGAGGGTCCATGGGGCCCAACTAACCCACCAGCTGCCTCCAGTAAGCACCACAGAGCTGCATTGCAGAGTGGTGTAAAAAGGGGGCGTGACCTTGGACCACCTCTCTGCAAGGCCCCGCTCCTAGCCCACTCATGGTCCCGGGACCCAATCCCCCAGGGCTAGCCCTATCCATTGGGGACCGTGGGGGGACCCCAATTCCACCACGGTCCCGCCGGCTCCCCGCCTCTTGCTGAGCCGGCATTGCTTTTCCACAAGGGGAGCTGCTAACATGCAGCTCCCCTTGTAGAGAAGCAAAGTGGTTTGGATTTTGTAAGCGAGAGCAGGAAACATCTCTTGCTTACAAAATCCAAACCAGAGTTTGCTATGACAGGGCGGGAGCCGCACGGCTCCCGTTCTGTCATAGCAAACAGCAGTGTCCCGGGGGTTGGCACCCCAGGACACTCACCTCACCTCGATACCAGTGGGTGAGTTTACACATGCAAGGGAGTGCAAGGGAGTTGCCAGGTTGAAAATAGGTTATAAGATTGGCTGTCACATCACATTGACATAGACATTTGCATATAAAATATCGACAGCCACAACATAATTTTGTCCTACACAGCATATCAAATCAAGCGCTGCAAGAAAGGGAAGCAGCTGCTGATGCATTGTTTGACAACCTTCCAGCACTGGACAACCAACAACAAGCCCCCGCGGCTGTAGGGGCTCCGAATGGCGATACCAAATCTAAACTTAAAAACCTTGACAAAACTAATGCGCAATGAACCCACTAAATGGTGGGAGTGCAAGTCCCTACAAAAATATCGCGATGGGGGCCTGATTCCACTTGGCCTAAGGATCATGCTTGCTCCAAATTTCGACAACCCCAGCCCACTCATGCTCAAAGAGTGGGCGGAGAGCAACTTGGAGGCTTCTATGCCCCTAATAATTATCCTCATCAAATATGAGGACATCGAAGGGAACTTAAAGACCAAATTGATAAAATCAATGAGGAACTTGACAGCTCAGATCAAAAAGTTGTGAGTAAACGCTGTGAATGAATAATGGCAAGATTGAAAAAACATGAAGACATTATAAAGACACGCAAGGCATTTAAATTTGCGCGAAATAAGTCTGACTATGAGTGTGCGCTGATTTTTACCCTTGCAAGGAAATTTGATTCAGCAAAAAGACAAAAGCTCAACCCTCTAACCAAAGTTCCCGCACCTACATCATCGGCTTCCATGTCCCGTGATCCAACTGACTCGGCCTCAACATCTGACCTGAGTTCCACTGTTGACACCGGCACAGACTCAGAGGATGGCAGCATCACAAGTAATAGTGACCCCAGACTGAGAAACAACTTCAGCCTAACAAAGGAACTTGGTTTTTTAGTCGAAGAGAGGCGCCAAACACTGCGGCTACGACTACCGAAGAAACAAAACACAGGCGGAACTGCAGAAGGAGGGAGCACAGAGAGCGCAGGAAATCAAAGAGAAACTTCGACAAAAAAAGAGGCAACTGGAGACAAAAATAAATAGCAACTCCAATACAGTTATCAATCTCTCAGATCTACAACTAACGGAGGCGGAAAAACAACTTCTCTCTTTGGGTTTGACATACAGCCTAGAAAGCAGTTTCAATTACACCACAACTCGAATTGACATTTTTATTTTCATTCGGAAACTAAAACTCATCAAATATTTCAAACAAAAACATGGTAACAAAACCCTACTTTCCAACATCAGTGTGGGGGTTCACTTGCCAGATACTCATGCAGTTTTCAGATATTAACACCATCAGAACTATGTCTGAGCTGAAAACTCCAAATCCTGCTTTGCAGAGTCCTTTTTTGTCGTTCCTGCCACTGACTACTCCTGCCAAGTGCAGAACTGTGCCTGGGACCCTGCCTGCCCGCCTCCCGCCGCCTTACTCCTCACACTATCTCGGAGTCAGGCCGCTGAGCGTAGCGCGGACGGGGGAACACGGGGAATACCAACTACAATTCCCAGCAGCCCTAGCGGCATCTACAGGCAGCTTCTCGCGCCAGGAGGCGCTTATAAACAGCGTCACCCCCGTCTAGCGGGACGCCGGGCGAAGCCCGGGCCAAGGGCGGGCCCGTTTAAGCCCATTAAAGACCGGGTAAGACTGGACTGGGCCACATCATTTGCATTTTGTATTCCAGATCGTTCTCTGCTGTCTGAAAGTTTTTGATATCCCTTCCATCCTGTTACTTACGACAGAATACCTTCCTCCATCATCATCTGTGTTTAGCCATGACCAGAGGGACCAGAAGTAAAACGGCCCTGAGCGCTGCACAGATAACAGGCCCAAAAGATCTTTTTATCACCAGGACAAACGAGGTGATAGACCAGAGCATAATTATGTTGGAGCGTAGGGTATCCCAAGAGCTGGCAATAGCGAGAAGGTCCTCTATGGGCCCTCTTGCTTCCGCCCTAACCCCTACTCAGCCAGGGACGATCACCCCCCTATTATTGCCACCTGAAACCATAGCAGAGATCCACACTGTCCCTAGCACGGTGGATCTCTCTGCCACCCAGTTGTCCCTCGACTCGCATCTAACTGACGATTTAGAAAAAACACCCGACCTACATCAATGTCAAACTCACATAGAACCTCCAGAAAAAAATGCTAAGGGGAGGAGGGAGGGCGCCATAGCAAAACGGGCGAAGAAAAAAAAGATCAACTCTAAGTCAAACAAATCTACATCTTCCCCAAACATCCATACACTAGGCTCAAAGCAGCCCATCCAGTGTCCTCAAAATGCTAGCAATACCACTTTGATTAATATTTCAGGAATGCCCGAGAATCTATACATCATGGGGGCGGTGGGGGGCACATGTAATACATGTGCATCCAACACTCAATTATTAAAAAGTGTGGGTGAGCTTCTTAAACGTCATTTAAATCCAGTAGAACGTAGCCTAATGAACATTGAAAAACAACTAGCGAAGTTGAACACGCCACCTTTCATCCAGAAAACATAAGGCCCATCTAATGCAGGGGGGGGGAAACCCAAAGTCATTAGTACACCAGCCCAACCAGCTCAACCTGACTCCCGCGCAAAACCTATACAAGCCGCAAAAGTTGCAAATGCGCAACCAGAGCGGAAAATAACACAAGATACCACCCAGACTACTTTAGGAGCCGGGAAGGCAAAGCCCAATACAACTCAAGACACCTCCCAGGCTACCCCTGGTCCATCAAAAGGTCTAACTCAGACAGCTAAGTCAAAAGCTACACCACTCATACCTCATAAAGGGTCGGCTCCGCAGCCTTCGGGTGATGGAAAGAAGGGAGTGAGGTTCAGGCGTCCGACACATCTTCAACCTGAGGCGACCCGATATACTGTCATCCTTACTGGGGTCACAGAGTTGCCGGAAAACACAGACGAACCTTCCTGGTCCCTTCAAAACAAGGTGCTGCAGTGGCTGGGCATAAATAGACCTCTCCAACCACCAAATTCCAGCAGAATCTGTTCGGTACGAAGATTATCGTAGATTGGTGAATTAGGAAAAAGCATACAGGGCGACTGTGTTATAATCAACTGTGACGATCCCGCCACGGTTGATTATATCTGCTCCTGGCCTACCCAGGCAAAAAAGGGGGGGATTGACGCCCACCATCTTTCCTTTTTTTATCCACCATCGAACATCTTTGATTACGGAGAACCCCCAAGCTGGGGGGAGGGTCCGAATTGGTCCTGGTAACCAAGTGGGCCACTGGAACAGGAATAGGAACAGGACTAGAGACTGGGAACCTCGGTCTTGGTTTCCTAGAAGAGAACAGTTTAATCAGGAAGGCTGGAGGGGCATTTCAACAAGAAACAGATATGACTGCCTAGATATGGTCGACTGACCACTAGGGTATTCAATTGGGGTAAAACAGGATCATAGTATCTTTTCTGCTTCTCCAACCTTAGGAAGAGCACCCAACTTGTGCAACAAAAAACACTCCCCTTGTCATACCAGCCTAACCCCGCCAAGTACAAATCTTGCCCTCCTTTAGGCACCAGCAACATTGGCATCATCCCCTTCATATCAATTAGCTACGGGCTCCACATTTGAGGGGCCCGATGTTATAGACGCCAATGAGGAATATGATACATCCTTCCATGATGAAACAAACATAGGAACTTTAGATACGATAGGGCATAGTGTAGTTAATAGTACGAGCCCACATTCACTGGAAAAAGATTTAACACAAACAGTGAGGAGAGCCAGCGTGGCCTTAACATCGTGGAACATTGCGTGTCTCTCCAAGAAATCGAAGGATCAAACATTCCTATCCTTTGCCGATAAATTTGGCATTATATGTCTTCAGGAGTGTTGGGACCAGGAGGAGTCCCACATAGAGGGTTTCAGTAACCTCTTCACCCCATCTATTCAGGGTAACCGAGGCAGGGGATCTGGAGGCCTCTGTACGTATGTCTCTAATCTGGCAAATTTGACAGTGAAGAGATTTGAAAATGAGGGGGTTAATAATAGGGAGTGTAAATCCCTGCAGGGTTTTTCTGTTAAAGGGAAAGGGCTGAGCCTTCTTCTGATTAATTTATATAATAACATCTTGAAAGAAGAAGCCAAAGCACTCATAGACGATTTAACCCATATTTTAAATAGAGGAACGGGAGAGGCTGATTGTATTCTTATAGTGGGAGACTTCAATTGTCACATAGTGGCTCTGACATTTGTGGCATAACAAATCTAAAAGGGGAACCTAGCACGCATTTTGAACACACCATTTTTGGCAATATGCTAAACCAATTAATGCATGACTGGGACCTAGGCCACGCCAATGAACTCTGTGAGCCCATGGTTGATTTTCAACCTACTTTCCACGGTCGAGGGTCAGGCACCATTATAGACTTTATGTTGCTGTCTAACAACAAACAGGGATCTGTACAGGGCTTTAAAACAGAAGATCTAGTAATGAGTGACCATTTTCCAATTAGCATCAGGCTTGACGCGGGCAACTATGATAGCCACGCAACAAGCTTGTCTGAAAAATTATATCGTCATTCAATCTCCCTGTCCAGAAGAAATGGGTATGCCATTAAGTGGGCCAAGGTCGACCCTAAAACCTTCTTAAAGGAGGTAATTATGAAAGACCGTGAGCATTTCTTGACGTGTCTGGAACAATATCCCAATCCCCATATGATCAGAGCGGCCTATGACAAGATAGTTGCTACTATAAATGATAAATTGACCAGGAAACGAAAAGATGGTGAAACGATTAGATCAAACGGCTGGTTCAATTTTGCCTGCACTAGAGCCCATAAAGCTCTCCTACTGGCTGTAAAGACCCTGCTGAAAGACATTAAGTTAGTCAGAGCAGCCAGGCTGGATTATAAACAGGCACTTCAAAATAGGAAGAATGAACTTAAAAATCTTGCCTGAGAGGCATTAATTAAGGCCAGCGCCCTTCGGGACAATATTTCATTCTGGAGAGAAGTCAATGCCCCGTTCTTTGTAGAGAGAAAGACTGATTCTTTGGAGGTAGCCATAGCTGAGGACGTGGGGGTCAGTTATTTTTCGGCATTGTACAAAAATGATGAATTACCAGTGTTAAACTCTCGTGCGATATTATCACACATCGCCACAACCCGCAGTCTGATGTATCACACACCACAGATACCTTTCCACTGAATATAGTTTTTTCCTCACTAGAAGTTGAGCAGGCTATTAGAGAGAGCGCCAATTCCAAAGCCCCAGGGCCAGATGGCATCCCTATTGATTTATTTAAAGAAAACATGGATCTCTGGGCCACGCTTCTCACAAATGTTTTAAATGCCTATAGTCAAACAGGCTTTCCTGTCACATGGCAGGAAGCCATCGTAATTCCTATTTTTAAAAATGGGCAGGACCCTAAATGCTATAGGCCAATCTCTCTGCTCGATTCCTTGATGAAAGTAGCAGGGAGAGTTCTACTTACCAAACTACAATCTTGGGCCAAATCTTAAGGGGTCCTTTCCAAATTCCAATATGGGTTCAAGAGTGGGCTGGGCACAGTCGAGCAGGGACTCAATCTGGCACTAATAACTAGCAAATACATGGTGGTTAAAAAAGGGAATTTATACATGACGTTTGTCAATTTAAGCTCGGCTTTCGATTGCTTAAACCACAAAATGTTATGGACTACCCTGACCAAGATGGCGATAGACCCATCAGTGCTGAATTTTATAAAGGAACTCTACAGAGGTGCAGGAGCAATGGTCCGCTATGGCAAAAATGGAGAACGCACCAAGAAGTTTCCCATAGAAATTGGCGTTCGACAGGGCTGCATCCTTGCACCTTTTCTTTTTAATTTGTATATTAACGAAGTGGCAGACTTCTTGATTAATTTGGAAGTTGACTATCCTAAAATAAACGGCTTGTCGGTACCAATACTACTTTATGCCGACAACGCCGTAATAATGTCACAAACCCAGGTGGGCCTCCAAAAGGCATTAACCGGCATTTCAACTTTTATGGGCTCTAGAGGTTTGAAGATAAACGTAGGAAAAACTTTTACCATGTGTTGTACCTCAAAAAATAACTCCAAAATAGAATGCAAAACTTTCGTTAATCAGACAAAGATAGGCTTGACCAAAACCTTTTCATATTTAGGCATCACTTTTAATAATAGAGGAACTTGGACCACAGCCATCGCTACACGCAATCTGGCCTTCTCCCGCATCGGCGCAGTAAAACAATTTGCTTAGAGACTGGGCGGAAAACCCATAGACACTCGGCTTAAGATCTATGCAGCTAAATGTGTCTCTACTGCGACCTATGGGGCTGGTATCTGGGGGACGGCCGATTGCACACAAATTCAACTAGCGGTAAATGCCTTTTTCAGGTATTTGTTAGCTGTCCCAAGATCAATCTCTACAACCATATGTCACAAAGAATTAGATCGAGTTCATATTACAGACTCAATTAAGATAAGACCAGTCATGCTGTGGCATAAGATATGGTCCTCCAAGGACACAGCTTTTAGCAGGGATTTGATCCAAGACTGCATGAACCAATCAGCGGCTAGGAAGTTTACCTGGCTTCATTATGTTAAAAAATTCTCGAATTCTATTGGCCACCCAGAACTCTATGTAACCCCCAGCTCATGTGCACTAATGTCGAAAAAAGCTTTAAAAGAAACCTGCCTTGAGCTGTTAGAAGATAGGCGGTGGTATCTGGATGAAAACAAGTCTACGATAATTTCTCATCGTCGCATTCTATATGGCCCAGGTTTACATCCATACCTGGCCATGGTACTTCCCAGTTACCCTAGAATGCTACTAACAAGGATGAGGACTGATTGTTTTTATAGGCTGATATAATTTCCCGCCCCAAATGACTGGTCTGCTACACTAACAAACTGTCCTTGTGATGATCTATCTACTCAGTCAAATATCCACTGCATCTTTTTTGCAAATACTACGAGTGGGGCAGAAAGAGGTATCTGTTACCCCTTCTAAAGATGTGGGGATTGAGACAATGCAAACCAGCTCTGATCAGACTATATATGTTACAAGATGAACTTACCATGGTCGCATCTGTTAAATTTCTGAAATATGTAGTAAGATGTAGAGGCTCGATGGCATAATGATTGTATGATTGTATTGTACTGTACACCATCACATCCAATAGTACACATTAATTATCCAGGACTCTTCCAGTGTTTTAAAGATGGTCTTTAACGTCCCCTATTTTTTAATGTGTTTATGTAAAATAATGTATCAAATTGTACTACTGTATTTTGTGGATGAAATGTTTTTTAAAAAATTTGATGTGCTTTTATGGTCTTTTAACAAATACCGAATAAAGCTATCTTTGAATTGAATTGAAAACTCCAAATGATGATCCCTCCACATAAGTACTATTAAATAACGCTGGCATTCAGACACCTACTGCCATCAAGAGCCCGTTCAAGCCACCATCCACTTCCACTCACTCCATGCCCAGAGATGCCATTGACATTTACACTGATGTCCTTGTGGAAGAAGTCAAGAATTTGCACAAACAAAGTACCCGTGTAAAAATCAAAAGTAATTTAAAATAATAAACAATATATGGACCTCATGAGCAAACTTAAAGCCAGAACTGATATATCATCAACAAATCAGACAAAGGAGATAACATCGTCCTATAGCCTAAACACATGTACATGGAAGAAGCCCACAGACACCTGAATGATGCCATATGTTACAGGACTACCAAAATGAAAAAAGTGATTGCTAGTGGCAAAGAACTCAAAAGACACTTGAACAATTACAGGACTCAAGGCACTCTCAGCTAAGATGAGTTCAATTTCCTGAACAATGAATTTCCTGTTTTACCAATCTTGTACTTCCTACCTAAAGTTCACAAGGGAACATCGCCGGTACCTGGCAGGCCTATCATATCAGCACGCAAAAGCCTTAGCGAAAACATATAGAATTATGTAGATTATTTCTTACAAGAGTACGTCACCAAACTACCTACATACTTGAGACACTAGCGAGTTCCTGCTTAAAATCAAATACATCACATGGTCACCGAACTGTATCCTGAAGTCACTCGACATAACTTCCCTCTACACGACCATCCATCCCCTTGATGGATTTAATGCATGCCGTGAATTTTTGACCAAACAACCTATCCACTGTTATAAACACAATGAGCTCATCATGTTTCTTATTGAGTGGTGCCTACAGCATAACTACTTTATGTTCAACAACAAGATTTACCAACAGCTCAGGGGTGTGGCTATGGGGGCCTGCTTCCTCCCAGCTATGCCTGCCTTCATGTGGGCTGGTAGGAGGAGCGGGTCCTCCAGGACACACATTCTGAAGCCTGGTCCAACAACATTCTTTGCTGGCTATGTTGCATAGACGATGTTTTTGTGGTGTTGAGGGGTTCTATGGACAGTGCTAAATCGTTTATCAATGATATCAACTGTAATGATTTAAATTTGGAATACAATGCCACCATCAGCACTGACACTGTAGAATTTTTAGATGTAAAAGTTTATGTTTCAGAAAACATACTACAGTCCACCATCCATAGAAAAATCACTGCAGGTAACTCTACCCTTCACGCCACCAGCTTTCACCCAAAACATCTCATAGCTAGCATTCCATACTGAGAAATGCTGTGCTTGCGCAGAATTTTTAGCAATACCACTGACCTAGCCAAATGTCAATTGGAGTCTCAAATGAGATTCAAAGTAGGGGATACACTGAAAAGACTATCATTGTTGCGATCACCAAAGCTAATTAATTTCCTAGAGAGCTGTTATTACAGAACACATCCACAGATACCACTGCTGAAAAAAACACACTCAAGCGGACCTGGCCACTAAGGGATATGTAATCACGCGCCTCATCATGACTCACAACACTGAATCAAGAGCGCTCAAATCCATTTTCAACAAACACTGGGGTATTATCAAAACCAACTCCACATTAGGACCCATGGTTGCCCCTAGGCCTGACATCACTTACAGGAGAGCCTGGTCCATGCATGACACTATAGTCAGGAACAGCCCTGAAATAACCAATACCACCAATTGGTTAACTGATGCTAAACGTTATCGCAAGTGCTGCAGATGCAGGGCTTGCAGATTTGGAGTTAACACCACCCAAATCTCGGCTGAATTCAGAAGCAAACCCATAGTGATACAACAGAAACTCACCTGCAGAACAGAATTTGCAGTGTACATTCTCACTTGCAGCTGCGGACTCAAATACGTAGGAAGCAGTAAGCTCCAAGTACACCTACGAATTTTGCAACACATTAGAGCCATTGTCAACAGTAACCCGACATACCCTGTCGCCAGGCACGTCAAAGAGACACAACAGCACAACTTAAATCCCTCAAATACTGCGTCATTGATAACATTCCGCCACTTAGACGTGGTGGCAACAGAGACAACTGGAGTCAAAATACATAATAGAGCTTAACACTAAGGCCCAGGAAGAATAAAAAATCATTAAAGACCTTTACAACTTTCTATAGTGTCAGTCAGTCAAGTCAGTCAAATTAACTTTATTCGATTTGTTAAAATCATACAAAGTACATAAAAACAGTATTATTTACAATTTAAAAAGGAATTAAACAATTTCATTTATGAGCAAGTTAATGAGACGAAAAATCAGTACGTTAAGATATTTTAAGAAACACATTATGTACATCCAATTTCCAAATTCATGCCCCTTCTGGCTCTGGTTGCTGCCACAAGGAAATTGGCCATGGCGAAAGTGATACAGATGTTACCCATTGATTTTAAATATAACATGGCTGGTCTCACCTGGGAGAAGCCCGCGTCTCTTAAGACTGGTAGCAGGTATTTTTTCCTTTGGTCGGAGAAGAAATCGCAAAACATAACAAAATGTAAACTGTCCTGAACAGAAAAATTGTCACAAGTGCATGGGGGAGCTAACTCAGGTTTCATCCAGGTATTAAAATGGCCCAAATAAAAATGAATAGTGTTAAATCTAAATTTTGTTAACAAAAATCTATGGAACGGATTAGTGACAAAACATAAATAGGGTTTAATTGCAGGTGACTGGAGTGACAAATAATGCATTCGAACAGATGGTTTTGATAATTCGACTTCTTCTCGCAACATGTATGCCCTAGACAAAAACTGTTTTTTTATAAGACTCACATCCTGCTTTGTGATACACGAGGGGGAGGTGAATAAATCTGGACGTCCTAGTTCATTAAAAGATTTGTGCAAATACGCCATCCATGGTATCTTGTGACTGTACTCTAAACTCATCACGTCCCTTATGATCGTGTGATTTAACAGAAGTTCAGGGTTTAACCAGGTCTTAAGCCAGTATATTAATGGGGCCAATCTCAGTTTGTCCTGGATGTAATCCAAACCAAGTTCTGTGTGAATGGAGAAAACCGGGGAGGATTGGGGGAGGGACAGGACTGAACGTAAAAAACTATTTTCGGCTACCTGGATTTCTTCTAGTCGTGCGTAACCCCATAGGGACGCACCATACAGAGCCACGGGAAGGGATTTACTGTTGTAAACCTGGATGATTGCCTTCATGGGTCTATGTCCCAGCCTTTTAGCAAAACTTAAGATGGCCCTAGATGTTCTTGTAACCGCTAGGCTTTTTGCACGTATCTGTGGGCCCCAGGTACCCCTGCTATCGAAAAGCACTCCCAGGTATGGAAACACGGGGACTCCTGACACAATCTCCCCTTTACAAAAGAAGGTTTTAGTTCCTCTCTTGCCACTTTTCCCTTGTGTCCCTACAACCATGGTATGCGATTTGGATGCATTAACCTTCAGGTCCAATCGGTCCATAAAAGTCCCAAAAGCATCCAGCAATTTTTGGAGACATACCCCTGTGCGTGCAATGAGTACAGCATCGTCCGCGTATAGGAGAGCAGGGATCTTAACTTCTCCTACACGCGGTACGTCACATGCTGCCTCAAGTAAATGCTTGCCTAGGTCATTTATATAGATAGTAAACAACAGGGGGGCCAATATGCATCCCTGCCTAACGCCCCGTAGAGATCTAAAACTTGACGTGCATCTTCCCTCTTTGGTTACTCTTACAGCAGCGAATAAATCCTGATGCAAAGAAGCTATAAAAGCCACCAAGTCGGCGTCAATTCCCATATTAGTTAGGATTTCCCAAAGTTTCGATCTGTTGACCAAGTCGAAGGCCGAGGAGAGGTCCATAAATGCTAAATACAAGGTCCCCTCCTTGGCCACCGTATACTTGGAAATCAGAAGGTGCAGGTTTGAGCACTGCTCTATCGTGCCCCTTTTTTCCCTAAAACCATACTGTATGTCAGCCAGGCCACCGCAATCCTCCAGGCTATCTCTTAATCTCACTAAAAGGACTCTGCCCAGGATCTTAATAGCAGAGTCCAGGAGAGAAATGGGCCGGTAGCACCCTGGGTCATCCCTTCTGCCCTTTTTAAATATAGGCACTATGGTGGACGTAGCCCATGTATTTGGGGGGGGCGTGGTGTTTGCGGCTGTGAACACTTTAGCCAGGATACCAGCCCAGAATTTGGGGGAGTGTAAATAAAAGTCAGCTGGTACCCCGTCTGGGCCGGGGGCTTTATTCTTTGATGTGGCACAGATTGCGTTTTCCACTTCCCCGCTGTTAAATTGTATAGGTGTGGCCACATAACCTGCACCCTTTTGTGGCGGCGAACAGGCACCAGACTCACCATAAACAGAGCTGAAGTGGGCCAGCCACTTCTCATCGGGTATTACACAATCGGTATCTAGATTTGGAGAATCTGAAAAATAAGGGTGATTTACTACAGCCCAGAATTGCCTGCTGTCTCTCAAGATGTTAATGTCGTTTAGTTGGTCCCATGCCTCCTGCTTGATGCTATCCCTTCTGGACTTAGTAGCGGCCCTATACTCTTTTCTCAATACTGAAACCAAAGCCCTGTCCCTCGGTTGTGCTTTAAGGGCCATTTTTAGGTCTCTAAGGGCCCTGGTGCAAGCAGGATCAAACCATTTATGCAGCTTTTGTTCACCCCTGCCCCTTGATACCGTTATGTAGATTATTTCTTACAAGAGTACGTCACCAAACTACCTACATACTTGAGACACTAGCGAGTTCCTGCTTAAAATCAAATACATCACATGGTCACCGAACTGTATCCTGAAGTCACTCGACATAACTTCCCTCTACACGACCATCCATCCCCTTGATGGATTTAATGCATGCCGTGAATTTTTGACCAAACAACCTACCCACTGTTATAAACACAATGAGCTCATCATGTTTCTTATTGAGTGGTGCCTACAGCATAACTATTTTATGTTCAACAACAAGATTTACCAACAGCTCAGGGGTGTGGCTATGGGGGCTTGCTTCCTCCCAGCTATGCCTGCCTTCATGTGGGCTGGTAGGAGGAGCGGGTCCTCCAGGACACACATTCTGAAGCCTGGTCCAACAACATTCTTTGCTGGCTATGTTACATAGACGATGTTTTTGTGGTGTTGAGGGGTTCTATGGACAGTGCTAAATCGTTTATCAATGATATCAACTGTAATGATTTAAATTTGGAATACAATGCCACCATCAGCACTGACACTGTAGAATTTTTAGATGTAAAAGTTTATGTTTCAGAAAACATACTACAGTCCACCATCCATAGAAAAATCACTGCAGGTAACTCTACCCTTCACGCCACCAGCTTTCACCCACAACATCTCATAGCTAGCATTCCATACTGAGAAATGCTGTGCTTGCGCAGAATTTTTAGCAATCCCACTGACCTAGCCAAATGTCAATTGGAGTCTCAAATGAGATTCAAAGCAGGGGATACACTGAAAAGACTATCATTGTTGCGATCACCAAAGCTAATTAATTTCCTAGAGAGCTGTTATTACAGAACACATCCACAGATACCACTGCTGAAAAAAACACACTCAAGCGGACCTGGCCACTAAGGGATATGTAATCACACGCCTCATCATGACTCACAACACTGAATCAAGAGCGCTCAAATCCATTTTCAACAAACACTGGGGTATTATCAAAACCAACTCCACATTAGGACCCATGGTTGCCCCTAGGCCTGACATCACTTACAGGAGAGCCTGGTCCATGCATGACACTATAGTCAGGAACAGCCCTGAAATAACCAATACCACCAATTGGTTAACTGATGCTAAACGTTATCGCAAGTGCTGCAGATGCAGGGCTTGCAGATTTGGAGTTAACACCACCCAAATCTCGGCTGAATTCAGAAGCAAACCCATAGTGATACAACAGAAACTCACCTGCAGAACAGAATTTGCAGTGTACATTCTCACTTGCAGCTGCGGACTCAAATACGTAGGAAGCAGTAAGCTCCAAGTACACCTACGAATTTTGCAACACATTAGAGCCATTGTCAACAGTAACCCGACATACCCTGTCGCCAGGCACGTCAAAGAGACACAACAGCACAACTTAAATCCCTCAAATACTGCGTCATTGATAACATTCCGCCACTTAGACGTGGTGGCAACAGAGACAACTGGAGTCAAAATACATAATAGAGCTTAACACTAAGGCCCAGGAAGAATAAAAAATTATTAAAGACCTTTACAACTTTCTATAGTGTCCATTTACATTATTCACTCCAGTCTTGCGCTCTGTGACTTTCGCCAATCTGACATTTTTAGAAGTTGGCTGACTTCAAGATGGATGTCCAGTTTTTAATCCACTACAAACACAGTTTTTAACTATACTGCTCCTATCTTGCCTATTCCTTAAGCGACTGTTTGGATTTTTATCTTCACCACATCTCACGGCCCTAACACTACGTTTTCCCACAATTATGCACTTATTTTTAACTTTACCCATAATTGACTGCCCTGTTGAGCATTTTTCTCACCTATTCGACTTCTTTTTTAGCAGTTGACTAAATTTCCATACATCAGGCTCAGCTCTCAACATGTTAAGATTAAATTCCAGCAACATCTAAGCCCTACTTCCGCACCAGCAGTAAGCTTATAATACTTGCCTGAATTAGTTGCGCGCCTACTGATACATAGACTTTGGCATTGGCTTCCACATGCTTTTACAAATATGTATGTGTTAAATACACTGTTCCCCTCTTAGTTACAATGGAACACTGAAATCCTTCCACATTTAATTGTGCCACGTGGCACTCATGGTTTCTAGGATGTATTCACACACCCACGATTCATGAGGGATACCGTCTAATTTTGTTTTCCATCAGACAACATTTGGCAGACTTCAAACCCAATCATTGCATTCATTTATCATATTTTTTTATCTTTTACCATGCCACCGGCACCGCCAGCTTACCGTCTAATCTGCTGCAATCAACTGATGTTACAGAACATATGGCCATCCACACCTACATATAGAGGGGTAGTCTTTTCTCAATGCCTGCTACCAAATTTGCATGTCATTGCTGCGCCTAGTCATCGCTGCATGACAAGATGTTTTACTACATGCTGCCTTGTCACTGTGAGCATAGTAAAGTCACTCAAGTCACTATAAATTGATTGCCTCTCACCTTAGCGCACTATGTGATCAAGACCATCCTGACATGCTAAGACAATAAAATGTCTTTATTGCATCTTTCACTGGAGTCTGTGCCCTTGTTTGGCCCACCGCGGGATTTCTTTGGGATCCTGGTTTTATATATACATATATATATATATATATATATATATATATATATATATATATATATATATATATATATATATATATATATATATATATATATATATTCTACTGCTTGGCTCGCTTCCCCTTCGCTAGGCGCTCCTTGGTTCTCGGTCGCGTTTCTCCTGCGGTTCCGTCTTTCAGCGACTCCACCCCTCCCCGGGACCGGGGAGACCCTGTGCAAATATATATATATATATATATATATATATATATATATATATATATATATATATATATTCACTGAAGAAACCATAGGTTTCACACCAGTTATAGTTATGAATTAGCATTTAAAAAACCTATTAAATTCACTGAAAAAACCATAGGTTTCACACCAGTTATAGTTAGCAGGAAGTTTTACTCGCATAAAACCATTGGAATTCCCACGTTATAGTTAGTTGGACTCACTATAAATTGCGCGTGCAATGCACTGCTGATGACGTCACATATTACATCACTCATGACATGGTCAGTGACATCACTTTTTATTGGTGAAGAACAGTTTTGGTTTCCAAATGATGAAAGTCCGGGTCATGTGACCTGAAAATAACACTTTTCATTGTTTCAGGACAGTTTTTTTTTCCAAATGATGAAAGACCCCACCTTTTTTCCTTATTCTGACTTTGTCCTTTAACTGAGGAAGACCTGTTTGAACATCTTTGAGAAATATTTTGTACTTTAAAATGGCTACAGTAGCAGCAGCAGCTGGAGCATCTGCACCACCACCACCACCAAAACCACGAGGACCACCACAACATTACATTGGTGGTCAAGAAGAGGAGGAGGAGGAAGAGGAGGAGGAGGAGGGGAGAAGGTGGCTGCAAGAAGACAATACCCCATACAAGCCAAGGCAGCACATTATATGGGAGTTTTTTTCTATACCAGAGGGCAAGAAGAAAGTCAATGCGCCCAAGGTGACTTGCCTAATCTGTGGCATGGAACTTTCAAGGGGGAACCCTAACAAAAAATATTCTTTTGGTAATAATGCCATGATTAGACACATGCAGCGCAAGCATCCAAACAACTATTCTGCTGCAGAGATGAGAGAACTGGCCAGTAACCCTCCCCAATCTTCAACCACCACCTCAAAAGAAAGCAACCCACTCCATCGGGACCAGAGACATGGGAGACTATCCCTTGCATACAACCACGGTTTGGGGAATTCAGAATTACATGTATTTTTTGTGGTAAGACCATCTCCTATGGTGAACAGAGCATAAAGCTCATCCTCCTTGCTGGTGACAAACACAATTGCCCCAAAAAACCCTAATATTTTCCTGATTTTTTTTGCTCCAGTTGAGCCATTTTCAATTCCCTGTTTTTTGTTTCTCCCCATAAAAATAACAAGAAAAATATAAAATAGTTCATAAAAGCCAACAAAAGTACAAAATGTTCACAAAACATTAAAAAAATATAAAACAACAAAAAGAAGAAAAAAAACAGTTCTTTTTAGAACTACCTTCAATTTATAAAAAAAGGCTAAATTTTTTAAAAACTCTGTCATTCTTTTTTCCCCATGGTACGCTCCCCGGTCCGCTCCCCGGTGCTCGTACCGGGCGCTCCCCCGCGCAAATCGAAAAAAAAAAAAAATTTTTTTTGCCCTGCGGGGCCATTTTATGGCCCCCACATCAAACCTAGGGGATCAGGGGGGTCTACTCTGCCCCCTTATGGTAATTTCCAACTTTGTCTTTGCCTCCTCTTGTGTCTCGATCTTACCGAGACACAAGATGGCGGCCGCTCCGGACTGTTTCGAATGTTTACAGACACCCAAGAGCCAATCAGCTTTCCGGCAGCAAGTCGCGTAGCGCGCCCGGAGCGCTCCCCGGTGCGCGTACCGGAGCGCGGCCATCGATATATGTATTTTTTTTAACCTAAATTTTTAAAATCCACTGGAGCACATATCTTGAGACATAGCAAAGGCACGTCGGGCTACCAGTCCCTACAATTTTGCCAAGTTTGGTGGAAATCCATTCAGCCGTTCGGGCTAAAAGTGAGGTCGACCGCCCTATGGAAATTAACATGGGGAAAACACGTTTTGGGACCCCCCTTTTATCTTGGCCCCCGCTTCGGGGACGAAATTTGTGTCGGCCGACACAAGTAGAAGCAAGCTAAAACTAGGTCAGTGAAAAAAATATGTTTATTTCATTTCAGACCCCCACTCTGGCCTTGTCAATGTCAGGGACTTTCATAAAGTACCACCATTTTAAAGTAAAGAAGTGCAAGTGCAGAGGAAAAAAATGGTAAACACAAAAGACGGCATGATACATACTGAATGCTATAGTTTCATGAATAAACATGTACACTAAAATAGTGTTTTTAAAGAGAAACACAAATTTGCCTCTCTTTCTACTTACATAAAATATTTTTCTTTTTTCTTTACTATTTAGCAGTAACAGTATCGTGTGAGCAGCTGTTTTTATTGAATATGTTTGCACCACGATTTCTGAAAAAATGGGACTATTATGCCAAGCTATTGAGCCCTGAATGGACTTTTAAATCCACCACAAGAGAATCTCCTATAAAGATAAACATGAAACCGAGGAGGCTAAATTAATCTCCATATTGGTTTAGCTATACGTTATTAAAATGGAGCACACAATCGTTTTCTATCTAGACACATGTCTATGAAATCTAATTGACAAATGAAAGAATAACGCACCAACCACAAACCCAAAAGGGGGTATACAGACACAACAGACAATTAGAAGCCAAGTATCATTGAAATCACATATGCAGAATAAATACTTAAAGTAACAACCATCATCCCCCATTGTCTCGCCTCAAGAACTGTGTGATATACCATTAATAAGATTCACTAGTTGTAAAAACATTATTAAGAAGGAAACTACAAAAAGACTAGTAGTCAGAGATAATGCTGGTTTACTTGGCCACTTGTACTGATGCCTAGAACTCATTCCAAGTGGGACCATAACTCCGCATCATTATTCAGACCCTGATGGGACATTGTGCCCAATTTGATGATATATGTGGACTCTGGGGCGTGTAGTTTTTTTACCCTGTCCCCCCCTCTCTCATTTTTGGGTACTTGGACCAAGCAGTGAAAAGCTAGAAGATCACAAATACTCAAGTGACATTCTTCAAAGTGGCGAGCCACTGGATAGGTTCTATCCTTTTTGGCTATCGCCGGCATATGTTCTAGCACTCGCTTCTTTGTTGCATTTATAGTGCTACCAATGTATTTTTTCTTGCAAGGACACTCTAGACAGTATATAGTAAATTCAGAGTTGCAGTTCAGTAATTTGTTAATTTTGCTAAAAGGAAAGGGGGACTTGCTGCTCATTGATTTTTGTTTTTCTGGCACAAGCACCCTGGCAGGAGCATAAGCCCAGGGCCACGGATGATTCCCAGCTAAAAGCACACCCCACAGCAGCCCTTGAGCTCACCATCCACCCTGGTGAGACCACAAGTCCCAGGGTGCAACAGGAGCTAACAACATCTCCGCCCCCATTGCTACAGCTGCAACAGGTGAGGGGGAGGAGCCATCACTGCTCTACAAAGAGCAGCCTCACTCACCGTGGTGCGGGACGCCTGCGGGCTGCACCCGGGTGAAGCTCAGGCCAAGGGTGGGCCCGTCATTGCCAGGGAGAGGCAGGACAGGTCCATCGCAGGTAAGGCAGGGCAGGGCAAGGCAAGCAAGGGCAGGCAAGGCAGGACCTTGGTGTTTAAAATCTAGCTGACTCCACCTTGTAAGACTTTCTACACTGACTTTTAGATTCCGTTGATGACTTATTCCACCCGCTTAGATTGTAGTTTTGGTGGTGACCATTTGATCCTTATTTGTTTGCGGCAATTGGTGGCATCACTATAACCAACGGAAAAGTCTTTATGTTATGTTATGTATGGGGTAGTAGTGGAGCCATTCCTTCTTTCTTTCTTGGGTGATTACTCCTTTATTGACTCTCATCTGTATTTCCACAGCGTGGCGTTGGAACACGATTTAGCTGACTTTTCTGCACCTTCCTCCTGTTTTTATCTTTTTATCAAGCTTTGTTTAGAGGGTGAGCAACCGCTCTAGTCTCCAGTGATTTTATCAAGGGAAAACGTGCTTGTGTTCCTAAGAAACTTCCTAAATTCCCCATTCCCCCACCTTTTCCCCAAACCTCAATAGACAGAATGCTCTAGAGGGCTATAGGTGTGGTAACGACTGAAATTGAGTTGACTGAACGTCGCCTGTCCTTAACTCCAGATATTTCTAGGACTCTGCCAGAGTCACCTGCCCCCTAAGCTATAACATCTGGATCTGCACCTAGTTTAATGGAAACTATGAGAGGACCAATAGAGTCCCTTTCAACCTCACCTCCATTGAACTTAGCATCTGGTGATGGTGGAATCTTTATTAGGTCATCCAGAAGTAGAGGTGGTAAAGCAGGTGATGGGGTGGTAAAGTCAGCAAATGCTAGAAATGATAAGGGAGATACATCTACTAGAGCACCTAAAAATGGGGGTCGCAAAACATGTTTAGGGGCAGGTGCCAAGAGAAAGAGAACATCTGAGCCTATCCTAGCAGAGGAACCTCCTGCCCCTAGGAGAGCAATTGAAAATCCCATCAATCACAAAATGGCCCTAGACTGTCCTATCTGGGTAAGGAAGATGATAGTGGACTTAGAAGTACAACTGAGAGTAATTGTTAAGGAGGAGCTGGCATACCTATTAAACCTTCTGGGTACTGGCCACTTAAGCGGCCCCAGTAGCCAGGCAACCTGCATTGCTGGTACCGCCTTCGCTATAGGTAAAAGGGTTGATTGTAGTTCCCAAACGGACAATTTAAGGCACCCCGCTCTGGGCAATTTAGGTCATTTAGAGGCGGCACACACTAACGGGCGAAGGGTTGTTGGTGGAGCTGCTTGTGGGATGGGGTACTCCAACCTAGACCCAGTTGAGTCCCCCATGGGGCACCCAGAAGATCTAGGTATCCCATTGGCCCAAGAGAGGAGGGCTGGAACTAGGACCAGAGAGCTCCTCTAACACTAATGAGTCTCTTAATCTTGTTTTGAATAAAGAGACTCTAACTAGAAGCAGACTTGCCCATCTAGAGTGTGGGGAGGGACAGGATAGTGGGGAGTCCGTAGAGGTAGAAGACAGTGGACAGGACCACCAATACAACCAACCATTAATTGGCCCCCGCTTCACTTCATTATGTTGTCATCCTGACTGGTGTACCCGAGCACAAAAAAGGACAGAAGGAAACCCAGTTTGATCTTAGGAATAAGTGTCTTTTTTGGTTGGTTAGGCACAAGCAGTTTCCCTACAATAGGGCAGGAGAAATAATAATGGTCCATAGAGTGGGTTGGGTGTGCAAGATCCGTAATCCATGCAAGGGGACTGCATAGTTATCAACTTTAACAACACTTCGACTTGACATACGTTAGTAGCCGAATGGGTTGATCCTTTTGCCTTAATTATCGGAATCAAAGCCCTTCCTTTGGACTATTTGTACTCCCACTGCCAATCTCGGACCCCAAATAACAGGACCCCAGTAAACTGGCCCCAAGTGCATTCAATTGTACACCCTCCCTCTAGACCTCTCTTTTTTTTGTCAAATCTGTTTTATTGGCATTTTTAGAGTTTCATAATACAATAGGAGCATCATCTGTTTAAGCACAACTACCTGGGCACATCAATTAAATATTCACAAACATCGCAGCATTACATGTTAGGTTCGCAATGGCTAGGCTGTGCAGCTACTGAGTCATAGGGTATTGGCCCAAAGGTGGCTGGATCGCGTAGTTCCTGACCGGATAAAGACTCCGGGACTGTCCATGAAGGTTCACGCGCTGGGCCCTTTCCCACTAGCAAGATTCTGGGTAGACCCTCCATCTTGGACTTACATAGAGATGAAATATTGATCAAACAACAGCGAGAGAAAACTGTAACAAAAGCGGCAAAACCACAGTCACATTTCAACCCACATCCTATCCCCCCTCCCCTCCCCACTGACCCCCCGGTTCCCAGCCCCGTGCGCGCACAACCCCCACGGCCACAACCACACCTGTACTGTAACCTTTGTGCCCCATTGGAGCAGGAATTATACATAGCAGACTATCACGGTAGGAGAACGGCCCGTGGTATGCTCCCGCCCCAAGGGGAGCCCTCCACATCCTCTGCACTGCCCATGTCTCCCTCCCCATTCGGCAGTTGTAAGGCATTAAGCATGTGCTCCCAATGCTCCTTTCGGAGCCCCAGTGTTTCCTCCCTTTGTATGGCGGTCCACTCAGCCTGGGCCCATGCATGGAGAGAAGAGGACCACGCCTGTACGCCTGGCGGATCACGCACCTTCCACCACCTCTTGGGAAGGCGCCTCACCACCACCAGCCCCAGGTCCAGGAAACAAGACAACACCTTATCCCTGGGTGTCCTCCTGAAATGGTATAAAAGGTACTCGGGCCAATCAAAGGGGATAGTGCGGCCAGTGCATTTTCTGAGCAGCTCGCTGATTGCGTTCCAGTAAGTGCTCAGTCCAGGACAGCTCCACAGGGAATGGAGGAGCCCCACTCCCTCCTCATTGCACCTGGGGCAGGATGCGTCGTAGCGACGAAAGTACTTGTTAATTAGCTCAGGTGTGAGGTAGGTTTTATGAACAATGTACAGTTGTATCTGACGAAATTGCATGTTTCTGGGAATGCGCACCGGGCTTTTTAGGACTTTCTCCAACTACTTTCCGTGAGCGGCCTACCCAGGTCTCTCTCCCACTTACCTCTGAGAGGGGCTAAACTAGTCACCGTAGGTGTTCGTAGTGATGCAGAAAACCAGCGAACCATGTGCTTGCCTCTTCCCATGACATGTAGGTACTGCATGGTTAGGTGTAGTTCAGGCTCCGACGCTATATCTCCCCATCTGGCGGTCAGCTTCGCTATCTATGAGCAATGCAGTAGGAATCCCCCGGGGGGAAGCCCCACCTCTGCTACTAGCATCTCATATGCCACGAGCGTGTCAGGACTCCAAAACTCCAAGTCGGAGTTATTGCGCAGAATACAGTAACCGATTGCTCTACTAGAGCAAAGGAGAGTACCTGGGCCGAGCTAATTCGGAAATGGCACCTTAAAATGGTCGCCCAAACCGAGCAGAGGTCGGCGGTCTAGTGTCCAGCAGTAATTACCTGAGGAGCGATCATGTTGGCGGAGTTTCATGTTAGCGTTAGAGGCTGAAATTCACAGAGTTATTTCCCAGAAATAGATATTAGTCCTAAGAGTTTCCGACTGAGAAGACGCGCAGCCAGAAGGTAACGGGGTCAAGGAGAGTTCAGCAGAGTCTCTCACAGATGAAGCGAATTCACAGAGCAGCTGAGAGGAAACGCGACGACAACATCAGTGCACCTACAAATAAAAGAAGACAAAGCTAAGTGACAAAATATAATCGTGACATACTTAAAGCTATAGCAATGTAAATAGTTACTGAGAAATAAGTTTAAACTTACCCTGGAAGAACGCGTTCTAGGAAGCAACAGTTTTCAGGACGCAGATAAGACAGAATCTGAAAAGGAATAAAAGAAGAGTTATTTTGAGAGCTGGCGCATTTACACAAAGGAGAAATAACTCCTAAAAACGCAGTAAATGAACAAATACTGGCATAAATATTTACAGGGACTGATGGTAGTGTAGAAGAGAGTTTACAGTAATTATGTGTATATACATGTTATAGGTGTGCAACAGAGCAAAACAAGCAGAAGAAAGATACTGCAAAAAAGACTGAGATTAAGGAAGTCGTAAATAGGAAGAGTTTACAGAAGAAAGAAAAGTAAGTAAGGGCACATTAGAGTGAAGCATAGAAGAGAGGCAATAGAAAAAATAGAAGAGAAGCAGAGTTCTGGAAGTTTAAGGGTAAGACAAATGAACATATTAAGGAAGGAAAATAGAAGGGCAGAATGAGGGTAGAATTGGTTTATTTGAAAACGCTGTTCCTTGTCCGCAGGTTGGTCAACAGTTGAAAGTCTGCGGGTCGGACTACAGAAGTAACCCACCAGAGCAGTCTCTTCTCTCTTTTGTTATTTTATCCACTTTCCCCCTTCCCCCCAATGATAGCATACTTAGAAGCTTGTTAATACTAAGCTATGGGTTGCTGTCAGGGTGGAGTTGGGAGCAAGCATCTCTGTTCCTGTGTAAGTTATCTCAAGTATTGATAAGTCTGACAGAGTGAAGTGCCCAAGTTGCATTTTACACCCGAACAGAGATGGAGGAGGGAATTGACTTACAAGGGTTAGGAACAATATTAGATACCATACAAAAGGAGTTAAGTGCAGTTAGAGAGGAAAACCAAAACCTTAGATTAGAAGTAGTTAACTCCCGGAAAGAGACTGCAGAGTTAGCGCAAAGACTTAGACAACCCTTTAGTTCAGGATCAGACACTCAAAATCCATTGTCAGAAGGTACCAATAGAATGACCACTCAAGTAATTACTCCCTGTCACCCGTCATTCCATTGGCGGCACCGGAGCGATTTAGTGGGGACCCACAGAAGGCTCAAATATTCATCACGCAGTGTTCTCTACAGACGCACAATCTAAAGTCGCCTTTTGTTGTCGTATTTAAGTGGGGATGAAGCATCCTGGTCTTTGCCTCTAATTACAAAAGATGATCCAATCCTACGAAATTATGAGAGCTTCAAGGAAGAGTTTCTTCGAATATTCGATAGACGGAGGATATCTCAAGCTGTAGACAATGAGTTGCTTGATTTAAAACAAGGAAATCGAGATGTGGTCTCGTATTTGGCTCAGTTTAATAAACTTATGGTGGAAACAAACTGGCCTGAGAGTAAGAGGGCAGCGGTGTTCTACCGCGGGTCAAAAGACGAGCTAAAAGATGTGTTAGCCGGAATACCCAATAGACCCACAGAAATCTCGGTGCTGGTGGATTTGGTTTTGGAAATAGATTTCTGACAAGTAGAAAGAAAAGGCGAAAAGAGAAAGGATTTCAAATCTGTGGTTCCTAGATTTGATCGAGTCAGATCGGAAGGAGGATGAAGTTATGAAGGTCAACAGGGTGCTGAACCCATGCAGATCGGAACTATACGAGGTCCTCTCTCAAAAGAAGAGAATGAGAAAAGAAGAACCAGCAATCTATGTATGTATTGTGGATCCGGAGGTCATTTTGTGAGAAACTGTCCAAAGAAACCCAAGACGAATTTCAAGTCGAAGGAAAACTAGAGGCACCACCGGTTGGAGGAGTTGAACGGGTGGATGCGATTTCAGACAAGACTCCAGAAGAACATAGAGTGGCCAATACCCTACAGTCCGCAGCACCGCATTTAATTTTATCCATGGAAGTAAGATTCCGGCCTGTGACGCTGGCGGAAGTTTCGGTGATGATAGACTCAGGAGCTACCGGGAACTTTTGTGATTTGAAGTTCGCGAGTAAGGTAGGAATCCTGAGGTGCCAGGTTTTTAGGAGCCCGGTGGTGCCAGGGGATAACACCCGAAGACCTCTGAGTTCTCCCTGTTCCGGACCACAGAAACACAGAGTCTTCTAGGTGAAGTCAGAGATCGAGTTTTATTGGTTGCAACCAAGTAACATGTGTCCTAGAATTACAACAGCACGGGCTGTAAGTTCTCAGGAGACTGTTCGTTTTTACAGAACCAGCCTTCCCTCTTTATACGGAAATAACAGCTGCAGGCAAGAATTCTTGAGTTTATGATATGGCTATACACATATTTCTACAATAATACAAAGAGCGAAGTCATACTGGTCAACACATATTTTAGATGTTTGGATCGTGATGGATGACCCAGCTCGGCCCAGAACTACCATCAGATATCGACAAAACCCCAATAAAACAGGGCACCTCCTCGTCGTAAAACTGGCCATAAACAAGGAACGTAGACAGGTGTATGTGTGTAGAAAACATGGTCTGTATGTAGTTAATGGTTTTATGGCATGTTATGCATTGATGCTATCTTATTCGGCCACTGGGCGAGGAGCTGCCCAAACAGGTTTGGCTGGAGGCAATGGAGTCAGTTTGGCCAGGTCATGGGGAAGTCAGCAAAGGTGGACGTGTCCTTTCAGATCAAGCTCGGCCTCAATCAATTGACTTATATGAGGGCAAGTCATAAGATGGATGCCGTTCACAAAATGGAGTCCGAGGGTTCGGGACGGAAACCATTATTTAAGGGTGTTAGCATCGCTCAATCATGACGCAAATGCACAGGGATAAGGTTCTAATCATTACCGGTCTGCCGATACCAAATTCGTCATGGTACGACAATATTTTGTGACACGAGTGTTGGACCTCGGTACCGGTATTACAGCAGGGTCCAGAATTTCAGAACCACAGACCCTCCTTTTGCCCTCATATTAGGCAATAACTCATGCTAATCTGAATCCAAATCTGTATTAATGAATTCATGGAGATGCTGCTGTAGCATCATTCTGTTGCTTAATTCGTCCCTTGACACAGGCTTCCTTACACATGAAGTAGCACAGAGGCCACATATTGCAGGAGCGCACTGCACAAACAGGCAGAACATAAACAGAACGGCTAAGATCATCCCAATGAAGATCAGAGTCTTCCATCCCCAGCCAGATAACAGTTCCCAGAACCACCCTAGCAAGGACCAATTCCCTTTCTCCACGTGAAGGGAATCAGAGATTTTGTGTAGTTTGGAGATGGCCTGGTACACTGTCGGAGCATTATCAGGGATGTAAATGCAGCAACTGGATTGGATCACTCTACATACACCACCACGGTCTGCAAGTATGACATCTAGGGCAACCCTGTTCTGTAGGGTCATAAGTCGATCCGACTAAAGTTCAGCCTTCAAGTTGCCAAGGGCACCAGCCGTTTTGGTCACGGCGGACTCAACTATCCTCGTTAACTGGCGAATATTCCTGCTGTTCACCATAGGCCCCCAAAATGGCAGAAAACCCTTTGCGAAGTCTCCAAACTCTTGACCCGCGGTGCCGTCTTGACTCACGACACCCCTAACTGTCCTTGTCCGGTGGTAATCTGCCCCGGCCGTGTAGGTGGGTGGCAGCAGAAACGAGATAAAACATGTGCCCGAGAAGTCAGGGGTCAACCATGTGTATGCTTTGTCATGGCAGATGAAGTATGTACCCTTAGTCGCTAGGAATGGAGGGGAAGTTCGGGATGCGAACACATACGTTTCTGTGCATACGCTCTTCCCCAACTGTGCTTTGGGATCCCTGCCAATACCTTGCAGACATGGATGACCTCGGTGGGGTACTATCCAAACTGGGGAGAATTTCTTTGCTTTCTGGCTTTTACTCAAGGAAACCCCATATTTAGTTACGTTCCAACGACTGTATGGAGTGAGTTCGTCTTTAGGAATCGTTTGATACGTGTCAATATCCCTGCTCATATTTCTTATTCCTGCCACTAGTGCCTTGTTGCTGGAATCGCTCTCTGTGGAACGGGGCGGGTATGGTTCTAGGGCGAACAGGAACATGGTCTGGAAAGCCCACAGAGAACCATAATAACTGAATGGCAGGATGAAGTATGGGATGCCCTTATCTGTTGTGTGGGGCATGAGTCCACATATCCAACAGTTCGATGTGTTCATTATAGACTGGTGCTGATGTAGGAGCTGGATGAATGAGTTATTTACAAATTCTAGTCTTCTGGCGGACTCGTGTTCAGGCAAAGGGTGAAAGGAGTGTGTAGGAACAGTAGGAGGAGGTGTGGGCTGAGTGTTATTTACAAAGGTAACTTGGAACGTGGATAGAGTGTAGCTAATCAAGAACATCGTTATGCTGCACAACAGTAGAATACATACTATCAAGAATCTCTTTCTGGTCATCACAGTGCATATTTGCTTTTTAAAGTTCGTGGGTCTAGCAGGTCTCTCTACCCTCAGAAACTCCATCCTCTAGTTGCTGCCCGCGGTGGGAGTTTGATTCTGCCAAGGAGTGCGCTCTGTTCAGTCCGGGGTAATTCCCTCAGACCGACCAGAACCGTTGACCTAGGCGTCCCCAGCTGCACTCCTCATACTATCAACCGCGACCCAAGCAGCAGAACCGGATGGCGGTTCGAAAATCAAAAATGAGCTAGTTCCCTGGGCGAGAGAGCTGTAAAATCAAAAATATTTCTTAAGAGAAGAGAGAATCGTAGTAATTTGTTTCCATTAGTCTCTTGTTCTTGACCTCAGATTGTATCGTTGTTTCCCAGGTACAGTGTGGTCTTCAAACAATGTTTCAGGTTCGGTAGTGTCCAACTGCATTGACGGTGGCACAAATCCTTGCAAAATACGATCACTCTCCTTTTCCGTACCAGTTCCTTTCAGTTGTGCATCGCTGAAGAGTGCAAAGCGAGGTACAGATTCGGTCTCAGAGTCAGCAATTCCGTCCTGGACCCACCGGTCATATGGAAGGGGCAGAGGGACCCGTTTACAGTGGGTCCCGTGGATCCAGTTCTTTTTTCCTTCCACCCGAATGGCTGATCTTGTGGAAAGAAGGACGAGGTACGGTCCTGTCCACCTGGGCTGCTCGTTGTTTATGCGCTGAAAATTCCGCACCAAAACCCAGGTGCCGGGTTCAATGGAGTGACCTGGATCATCAGAGGCTGGCGGAGAGGAACTGTGAACCTGTTGGTGTAAAACACGTAATTTAGTTGTCAATTCGTGTAAATAGTCAAGCAGTACAGGGTGCTCTATTTCACTGAGTCTCCTGGGCCTTGGCACACCCCAGATGTTGGCTG
Source organism: Lissotriton vulgaris (assembly GCF_964263255.1). Taxonomy (NCBI): domain Eukaryota; kingdom Metazoa; phylum Chordata; class Amphibia; order Caudata; family Salamandridae; genus Lissotriton; species Lissotriton vulgaris. The sequence continues at coordinate 1,079,964,157 of NC_141695.1, read as the reverse complement.
GGCGGCCAAATACGATCTCAGGGGGGCTAAGTCCTAATCTGGAATGGACAGTCATTCTGGTTGATAGGAGTGCTAAAGGCAAGGCGTCTGGCCACTTAAGACCTGTGCTGGCTTGGATCTTGGCCAATTTTAACTTTAAAGTGCCGTTATAGCACTCTACTAATCCAGCTGATTGGGGGTGATTTGCAGCGTGAAATTTCTGGTGTATGCCTAGACACTCGCACACTCTCTTCATCACTCGCCCCACGAATTCACTTCCGTTATCACTCCAGACAATTCTAGGCATACCGAATCTAGGGAAAAATTTCTTGACAAGGGCTTTGGCAGTTGACAAGGCAGTGTTGTCCTTAAGGGGATACGCTTCCACCCACCTGGAGAAGGCGCAAACAACAACAAGCACATATTTCAGATTGTTGCACCTTTCCATGTGAATGAAATCAAGCTGATACACATTCACTCGCTTTCCTTTTGCCAACACACATGCTCTTGTGAGTGCAACTAACTCTGCTGCTTACGCGGAATTGTGGGGGATGCGAGCTGTCTCTATAATCGTGTGTAATGTCGTCACAGCATATGCTGCAGTCGTATCACCATTTGGCAACTTGAAGCATGAACCATCAACCCATAAATTATCATTACATTCAGAAAGGGGTGTGTCCTGCAGGTCTACTCTCCCTTTTGTCTCTTCCTCTGTCCTAAAGCAGCAATCATGTTTTTCAACCTCGTCTGTCTCTGCCGGAATGGGTAGTAACGTAGCGGGGTTGAGAGTATCACAACTCTCTATGTGAATGTGACTCGCTAATAGTGTCAGTTCATAGCTGGACAGTCGAGCACTAGTTAAATGCTGCGTCTTCGTTCTGTTTAGTAAAATGTCTACTGCATGTGGGACCATAACGATCAGAGTATTATTCATGACTAACCCAGCAGACTGTCGAATACAGACAGCTGCTGCAGCAGTGGCCCTCAAGCAACTTGGTAATGCCTTAGCTACAGGATCTAGAGTCGCTGAGAAATACGCACATGGGCGCTGTTTGTCCCCAAGGTATTGTGTCAGTACTGATAATGCGCAACCTTCCTTCTCATGGACATATAATGTAAAAGGCTTACTGTAATCGGGGTTGCCCAATACAGGAGCCGAACATAATGCATCACGCAACTCATGGAAACTTGTCTGACAATCTTCAGACCAAGGCATAGGATTGGGTGTGTCTTTGCAGAGTAGTGCCAGCAAAGGTTTGGCCAATAGGGAGAAATTCGGTATCCATTGTCTACAGTACGATGTAATGCCCAAGAAAGCCCGAACTTCTCTCTGTGTCCTTGGGGCACTCAATCTTGCGATTGCCTGTATTCTTTCTGGGGTCAGTCTCCTTCCCTCCTTCGATAAGATGTGACCTAGGTAGGTCACTTCTTGTCGGCAAAATTGTAATTTTGAAAGAGAGACTTTATGCTTCATGTCACATAAATGACGCAACAACGACAGTGTGGCTTGCTTGCAAATTTCTTCAGTATCTGCAGCGATCAGTAGATCGTCTACATACTGAATCAGAGTCGCACCATCAGGTAGAACAATCGTATCAAGTTGTGTTTTCAGAGCTTGACTGAATATTGATGGACTTTCGCAGTAGCCTTGAGGAGCGCGTTTGAAGCGGAAGCTTCGTCCTCCTAAATTGAAGCCGAAAATATCTCTGCTCTCCTCGGCAATTGGTATGCTGAAGAAAGCGTTCTTCGGGTCAATCACCGAAAACCAAGAGGCTGAAGCTGGAACCATTGTCAATAAGGCAGTAATGTCAGGGACGACTGGAAACTGTGGTACAACAATTTTATTCACTTCTCTGAGATCAATCACAAATCTGTACACAGGGGGCTGTGAAGGATCAGTACGCTTTAAGACAGGCAGAATAGGACTGTTACAAATGTTGCCTCTTGTCTCTTCAATGACATCTTTCTCAATCAGATCGTAAATGATCGCTAACAACGCCTTTTTACATTCGCTAGAGATCTTGTATTGGGGAATACGTGGCAACCTAACATTGGCTTTCAATGTTATGACATACGGTGTTATTTCCAAACGACCTACATCATTAGAACCGGTAGCCCAAAGAATATATCTGGAAGAGATGACAATTCAGTTGGAATATTTTCCTTTGACAAATACATTGGGGAAATCCCTTTCTTACCAAGGGTAAGTTGTACTCCCGAAGGAGAACAGTACAAAGTTGCATATAATCTCTTTAACAAATCCAAACCTAACAAATTTTCGCCACAACCTGTTGTAAGGATGAGGGGTGTTTCTAATTCGCATGGGCCAACAGAAAGGGGCATAGGACTAGAAATCGGGTTTCTAACAGGGGCGCCAGAGAAACCTACTGAAATATTCATTTCGCCAGACAAAGGTGCGCCAGGAAGTTTTGAGTGCATAATAGAACTTTTTGTAGCACCAGTATTCAGCAGAAATGGTTCTGACACTCCTGATGTAATCACCTCGACGTAAGGTTCATTCTGATCTACTGGAACTGAAACAACTCCCTCTCTTTGTCCATGGCTGTCCTAGCAATTATTACTCTCATTCTCGTTTTCGGCGTAATAGTCATCAGCATAGTACTGAGCTGACCTAGAAGATGCATTATTCTGTTGATCAAAGCTATTCATAGAATTCTGAGGCGGGAAAGAAGTGGTGTTCTGGGGGAAATGTCCACGGCCCCTACCCCTAGGAGCCTGTTGAACACCTCTACCTCTTGCGCCAGAAACACCGTTTAAACGTCGCGCAAGAGCTGGACAATTACTTTTGAAATGACGCTATTCTTTGCAATAGGCACATTGATTCGGGCCATATGGCAAACGCTGATGGGAAAACTCATTTCCTTGCGTGTTTCTGTAGTAGGGGATCTCTGTGTATATAGTCATAATCTAGTGAATAGTCCCGCCCATGTGCATGGACCCCGGAGCAATCAAAAATAATCTCTAAAGTGTCGAAAAAATGCAGAACTGCACAGACACTTAAGAGAGAATTTAAAGACATATAATGCAGCCTATAAAAGGCTACACTGTCCAGTACTTCAGCTAGAAATTCCACCAAAAATCCACAAAAAACAGCAAAGCCTGTCCAGATTTTCTTTGTCTTCAGTACAAACCCCTCTGGGAGATAGAGAGGAAGACATGGACAGACAAGCCCCATAGGCTGCCATTATGTGGCTCAGAATAGGATACTGTGCCTTTAAGAGAACTTTCCAGAACTTCACAGTATCCCAGAATGCCTTGCAGGTCTCTCTTACTTTCAGTTCTTTTTGAAGGCGTAACACGCCCGACCTGTAGCATTCTTTACATGAACATCTCTCCACCGGGGAGGAGGGCGGGCGCTTATGACTATAACAGAGATACCCCTACTACAGAACTGGAGTTACAGAAAAGAAACTACTCCTTCTGTAGTAGGGGATCTCTGTGTATAGTCATAATCTAGTGAATAGAATGGCAAGCCCATCCCCACACCAAAACGGCGGTGGAGAAAAAGAAACCAACGCCACTATCGTGCGAACAAATTCCGCAGCGAAGCCTGTCCAACCTGAGCATCTGCTCTGGCATCAGCGTCTAGACAGTAATGCTTAGCAAAGGTATGAACCGACTTCCAAGTGGCGGCCTTGCAAATCTCTGCAATCGGCACATTACGGAGCAAGGCTGTCGTGGCAGCTTTGCCCCTGGTGGAATGAGCCTTAGGCTTACCCACTAAGGTCTTATTAGCTTTCTGGTAACATAGTTGTATGCAGGACACAATCCACCTAGAAATGGACTGCTTAGAGGTCGCAAGACCCGTCCTGACTGATCCGTAATTGATAAACAATTGGTCTGACCTACGAATATCTTTAGTCTTATCCAGATAAAATTTCAACACCCTCCGAACATCCAGGGAATGTAAGGACCTTTCCGCTGGAGATGAAGGATTCTGAAAAAACGTAGGCAAAGTTATAGTTTGGTTGACATGAAAGTCAGAAATAACCTTGGGAAGAAATTTAGGGTGAGTACGCATAACAACCTTAGCAGCATGAAATACAGTATAAGGTTCATTACAACACAACGCCTGAATTTCACTCACCCTGCGGGCCGATGTAATGGCCACGAGGAACGCCGCCTTCCAGGACAGGTGCTGCAACGAAGCCTTATGAATGGGTTCAAAAGGCTCCTTCATCAGACTGGACAGCACCACATTCAATTCCCATGAAGGCGAAGGAAGCCTGACAAGAGGGAACACTTTCTTCAAGCCTTCCAAAAAGTCTTTGATCACAGGGATCTGAAAGAAGGAAGCCTGTGAAGGGCTCTTCCTGTAGGCAGTCAATGCAGCGAGATGAACCCTAATAGAGTGAACATTAAGGCCAGATCGCGCCAAATGTAGAAGGTAGGGAAGGATGACATCTTCCTTGCACGTCGTAGAATCAAGGTTCCTGGACACACACCAGATACAAAACCTCTTCCACTTGTAAGCGTAGGACGTCAGAGTGGAGGGCCTCTTAGACTCCTTCAGTATGTCCATGCAATCTTCTGGTAGATTCAAATGGCCATATTGCACTACCTCAGGAGCCATGCCGCCAAACTCAAGGATGAGAGGTTGGGGTGCACCATCTGCCCCCCGAACTTCGTGAGAAGGTCCGGCCTGCACGGCAACCGTATGTGTGGAAGGAGGGACCGGTGTAGAAGGTCCGTGAACCACCACTGTCTGGGCCATTCCGGGGCAATCAGGATCATTCGCCACAACCTGTTGTAAGGATGAGGGGTGTTTCTAATTCGCATGGGCCAACAGAAAGGGGCATAGGACTAGAAATCGGGTTTCTAACAGGGGCGCCAGAGAAACCTACTGAAATATTCATTTCGCCAGACAAAGGTGCGCCAGGAAGTTTTGAGTGCATAATAGAACTTTTTGTAGCACCAGTATTCAGCAGAAATGGTTCTGACACTCCTGATGTAATCACCTCGACGTAAGGTTCATTCTGATCTACTGGAACTGAAACAACTCCCTCTCTTTGTCCATGGCTGTCCTAGCAATTATTACTCTCATTCTCGTTTTCGGCGTAATAGTCATCAGCATAGTACTGAGCTGACCTAGAAGATGCATTATTCTGTTGATCAAAGCTATTCATAGAATTCTGAGGCGGGAAAGAAGTGGTGTTCTGGGGGAAATGTCCACGGCCCCTACCCCTAGGAGCCTGTTGAACACCTCTACCTCTTGCGCCAGAAACACCGTTTAAACGTCGCGCAAGAGCTGGACAATTACTTTTGAAATGACGCTATTCTTTGCAATAGGCACATTGATTCGGGCCATATGGCAAACGCTGATGGGAAAACTCATTTCCTTGCGTGTTTCTGTAGTAGGGGATCTCTGTGTATATAGTCATAATCTAGTGAATAGTCCCGCCCATGTGCATGGACCCCGGAGCAATCAAAAATAATCTCTAAAGTGTCGAAAAAATGCTGAACTGCACAGACACTTAAGAGAGAATTTAAAGACATATAATGCAGCCTATAAAAGGCTACACTGTCCAGTACTTCAGCTAGAAATTCCACCAAAAATCCACAAAAAACAGCAAAGCCTGTCCAGATTTTCTTTGTCTTCAGTACAAACCCCTCTGGGAGATAGAGAGGAAGACATGGACAGACAAGCCCCATAGGCTGCCATTATGTGGCTCAGAATAGGATACTGTGCCTTTAAGAGAACTTTCCAGAACTTCACAGTATCCCAGAATGCCTTGCAGGTCTCTCTTACTTTCAGTTCTTTTTTCCGGCTCCTGCAAGCAGGACCCTGGAGCATTGAGCTCTCCCTTTTCAAGGGTTTTGTTGGTGTTTTTTCACTAAATTCGATTTTGTGTACTTTTAAAGTACTTTGGTGACTTTCTTCTTGGTTTTTTGCACCCTTTTGTTGTCCATAATGCCTGCATTATTTGACAAATGCCCGGAGTGCTCCAGGAAGAAGGCCAAGACAGACCCCCATGAGGTCTGTATCCTCTGCCTTCCCTCTTCCCACATCCCTGAGGAGTGTGAGATCTGCCAAGGTTTCACTGGCAGGACCCTGAAGGACAGACTGAAGATCAGGCTTCAGGGACTAGAAGAAAGAAGACAGAAGACGCAAGGTGGGTCTGGAGGGGCTTCATCTGCCCATGCTGAGGCCCCTGGGGGGCTCCCCGGGGGCAGGAAGCCCAGCACACGTCCCCATTCTCCGTCTGGGTCGGTGGCACCCACCAAGACGTCGAGGGGGAAGTCCAAGGCCGGCTCCCCATCTCCCCAGGGCTCTGTGTCGAGAAAACGTCACCTGTCGACGTCGAGGGACCTGCATAGGCCGCCGTCGAACACAGAGACATTGTCATCGTCGCTGTCTTCGGCGTCGACATCGAGCTCTCGGCGTCGACAGGATCGGCGTCACCGCTCGCCGCCGAGGCGATACCGTTGATCGCCATCAAGACACAAGGCTTCATCGTCGTCGAGGGGATCCTCGTCGTCGAGCCCGCCGTCGACGCAAAAGCACTCGCCGGCGAGACGGAGGCGTTTGCCGTCAAGGCGTAGAAGGTCGAGGTCGACGTCGAGACGCTCCAAGGCGACGTCGAGGCGGTCGCCGTCGAGGCGCAAGAGATCGGCGTCGAGGCGCAGAGGGTCGTCGTCAAGATGGTCCGGGTCGACGTCGAGACACGGCAGCCGCTCGACACCGAAGAGGAGGAGACGGTCGACGCCGAAGGGTCGCTCGACGTCGAGGGGCCGACGGTCGACGCCTGAACACCGGTCGGCGGCGTCGAAGGATCGTACTACGCGGCCTAGGGCTGTGAGGGGCCCCCCTCAGCCCGGGAAGGATGGTGGGTCACCGGGATCGGTGTACTCGGAGGTGTATACTCCAAAGAAGTCTGTTCCACCTCCTCCTCCGTTACCTAGAGGCCCGCGTCCGAGGACTCCTACCCCTCCTCCTTTGCCTCCCCTGCCTGAAAAGCCTCCACCGGTTCCGCCGAGGTCGGTCTCGTTGCCCGATCTCCCGACCCCTCCTAAGAAGACTCCTAAATCTAAGGAACCACGTAAGCCCAAGTCGGCCACCCCGGAAAAACCGGTGGACCGGCCGAGGCCCAGGAGATCGAAGTCTCGCTCCAGACGGAGGGAACGATCGAGGAGCAGGCACAGGTCCTCCACCCGTTCCAGACGGCACCGTAGGAGACATAGATCCAGGACCGATACGTCTTCTAGGACCCGCTCCTATTCCCCTACTTTGTCCGATTCCCCAGAGACTAGGGTGTCTCCTATCGATGACATCGGTACATTCCAGGAGGTTCTCCTGAGGGGGGCCGCGAAGTTGGGTATCACGGTGACGGCTCCTACACCTACGACGTCCGTGATATTCGAGACTTTGCACAAGAAGCACCTGTCTCGCCCTCTGTTGCCCTTGGTTCCGGGACTGGTTGAACCGGCACAAGAACTCTTTCTTACGCCGGCGGTGGTGAAGGCCGCCCCGTCTAGACTTTTGAAAAAGTACAGGGCACCGGACTCAGACCCTGCCTTCCTGAGGATGGACCCGGTCCCCGACTCAGTGATAGTTACGGCGGCCAGAAAACAGCATTCTACCTCCCCGTCCTCCACCGTGCCTCCAGACAAGGAGAGCCGCTGGATTGATTAGGTGGGAAGGAAGGCATGTGGGACTTCTTCCACCACAATGAAGGCTTCCAGCGACTCGGCATTGCTAGGACGATATGACCGTGCGCTTTGGGATTCCATGGAGCAGTTCGCGGACCTTGTGCAGCGTGACAGGAGGGAGGACTTCATGGAAATTGTCAAGGAGGGGATGCTGGTCTCGAACCAGGCCATCAGTGCCGCGGCGGATATCTCCTTGTTAGCTGCACATGGCTACTGCCACGGTATCAACCAGCGCCGCCATGCATGGCTCAGGCTTACGTCTCTCAAACCTGAGGCGCAACAGCGAGTGGCCAACCTGCCGTTTTCCGGGGACACGCTCTTCGGTAAACACGCAGATGACGAGATGGCCGAGGCAGAAACCCTGACGGCGGTGGGCTTGGAGAAGCCCAAGGACATGAAACCCTACCGCCAGTTCCAACAGCGGTTCGGCTCGCAAGGGAAAGGAAGTCTTCGGGACAACAGCAGCAGCAACAACAGCAGCAGTTCCGAAGACCTTTCCAAAAACGTCAGAGGGGTAGAGGTGGACAGCAGCCCTCTACCGCGAACAAGGGCCCGGCCGGGTTTCGACCCTGAGTGGTTACTTCCCCGTCTTCCGTTACCCACTCCGGTGGGGGGAAGCGTTCAATCTTTTCTGGCAGAGTGGAGAAAAATTACTCAGGACAAGTGGGTGCTGAATATTGTTTGCAATGGATACAGTCTTCGGTTCATCAGCCCTCCTCCAGCGATCCCTCCGGTCAGCTCACAGTGTCAACTACGCGAGCTCCAGGCGGAGGCCGATATTCTGTTAAGGAAAAGGGCGATAGAAGACGTACCTCTGTCTCAAAGAGGAAGAGGTCTGTACTCCCGGTTCTTTCTGGTTCGCAAAAAGGACAAGAACGAGTTCAGGCCCATTCTGGACTTGCGGCAGGCAAACAAGTGGATTCGCAGAGAAAAGTTTTGCATGCTGTTGTTGCATCAGATTTATCCTCAGTTGCAACAGGGGGACTGGCTTTGTGCCATAGACCTACAAGATGTGTTCTTCCACGTGCCCATCGCGCACAAGCACAGGAAGTTTCTGCGGTTTCAAGTCGGCACCAATCATTACCAATACACGGTGCTGCCTTTCGGACTGAAATCTGCACCCAGGACATTCTCGAAGTGCATGGCAGTGGTAGCGGCACACCTAAGGAAAGGCAAGGTGTTTGTCTACCCGTACCTGGATGATTGGTTGATCAAGGCCTCCTCCTTCTCAGAAGCCCAAGCGGACTTCCGGAAGACGTGCGTTCTCTTGAACAAGTTGGGGTTGCACATCAACATGTCCAAGTCTGTCCCGATCCCGGTCCAATGTATTCAATACTTGGGGGCCACCATCAATACGCTGTCAGCAAGCGTGTCTCCTTCGGAGGAGCGACGGAGATCGATCCTTCGGAAGGCTCAGGCTCTTATGACCGCTCCATCTACAACAGTGAGGACGGTGTCTTCTCTACTGGGGTCGATGGCCTCTTGTATCTTCCTCACTCCTCATGCACGACTACACATGAGACCTCTGCAGGAGTGCTTGGAGGACCAATGGGACCAGAGGAGAGGATCTTGGGACGACAAGATACGACTGTCTCTGCATGCTCTTCAGTCTCTGACGTGGTGGTGTTCAGCGGAGAATCTCCTCAGAGGGGTTCCCTTCCACAAGGACATTCCTACTCAGACGATCGTGACGGATGCTTCTCTCCAGGGCTGGGGAGTGCATTCGGGGGACTTACAGATCCAGGGCACGTGGTCTCAGACGGAGTCCACGTATCACATCAATTTCCTGGAACTCAGAGCTGTTCACTTGGCGCTGAAGGCCTTTCATCCGTCCTTCCGGACCAACTCTCTGCTTGTACAGACGGACAATACGACCACGATGTATTACCTCAACAAGCAGGGGGGTCGAGATCGCGCACCCTGTCTCGGGAGGCGCAGACGATCTGGCACTGGCTTCTGGCAAGAGGATTGACGATAACGGCGACACATCTGCCGGGTGTGCAGAATGTTCAGGCAGACGCACTGAGCAGATTGATTCTGGAAAACCACAAGTGGGTCATAAACGACGACGTACTAGGAGAAGTCTTCGCAAGGTGGGGGACTCCAGACAGATCTGTTCGCCACCGCCGAAAACAGCAAATGTCGAGACTTCGCCTCCAGGTACTACCAGCAAGGGACGCTGGGGAATGCACTCTGGATTAACTGGTCGAACAGCTTTGTTTACGCTTTTCCGCCCATCCCTCTGATTCCGGCGGTGCTCATCAAGCTGTCCCGGTCCAGGGCACGAATGATCCTGATTGCCCCGGAATGGCCCAGACAGTGGTGGTTCACGGACCTTCTACACCGGTCCCTCCTTCCACACATACGGTTGCCGTGCAGGCCGGACCTTCTCACGAAGTTCGGGGGGCAGATGGTGCACCCCAACCTCTCATCCTTGAGTTTGGCGGCATGGCTCCTGAGGTAGTGCAATATGGCCATTTGAATCTACCAGAAGATTGCATGGACATACTGAAGGAGTCTAAGAGGCCCTCCACTCTGACGTCCTACGCTTACAAGTGGAAGAGGTTTTGTATCTGGTGTGTGTCCAGGAACCTTGATTCTACGACGTGCAAGGAAGATGTCATCCTTCCCTACCTTCTACATTTGGCGCGATCTGGCCTTAATGTTCACTCTATTAGGGTTCATCTCGCTGCATTGACTGCCTACAGGAAGAGCCCTTCACAGGCTTCCTTCTTTCAGATCCCTGTGATCAAAGACTTTTTGGAAGGCTTGAAGAAAGTGTTCCCTCTTGTCAGGCTTCCTTCGCCTTCATGGGAATTGAATGTGGTGCTGTCCAGTCTGATGAAGGAGCCTTTTGAACCCATTCATAAGGCTTCGTTGCAGCACCTGTCCTGGAAGGCGGCGTTCCTCGTGGCCATTACATCGGCCCGCAGGGTGAGTGAAATTCAGGCGTTGTGTTGTAATGAACCTTATACTGTATTTCATGCTGCTAAGGTTGTTATGCGTACTCACCCTAAATTTCTTCCCAAGGTTATTTCTGACTTTCATGTCAACCAAACTATAACTTTGCCTACGTTTTTTCAGAATCCTTCATCTCCAGCGGAAAGGTCCTTACATTCCCTGGATGTTCGGAGGGTGTTGAAATTTTATCTGGATAAGACTAAAGATATTCGTAGGTCAGACCAATTGTTTATCAATTACGGATCAGTCAGGACGGGTCTTACGACCTCTAAGCAGTCCATTTCTAGGTGGATTGTGTCCTGCATACAACTATGTTACCAGAAAGCTAATAAGACCTTAGTGGGTAAGCCTAAGGCTCATTCCACCAGGGGCAAAGCTGCCACGACAGCCTTGCTCCGTAATGTGCCGATTGCAGAGATTTGCAAGGCCGCCACTTGGAAGTCGGTTCATACCTTTGCTAAGCATTACTGTCTAGACGCTGATGCCAGAGCAGATGCTCAGGTTGGACAGGCTTCGCTGCGGAATTTGTTCGCACGATAGTGGCGTTGGTTTCTTTTTCTCCACCGCCGTTTTGGTGTGGGGATGGGCTTGCCATTCTATTCACTAGATTATGACTATACACAGAGATCCCCTACTACAGAAGGAGTAGTTTCTTTTCTGTAACTCCAGTTCTGTAGTAGGGGTATCTCTGTTATAGTCATAAGCGCCCGCCCTCCTCCCCGGTGGAGAGATGTTCATGTAAAGAATGCTACAGGTCGGGCGTGTTACGCCTTCAAAAAGAACTGAAAGTAAGAGAGACCTGCAAGGCATTCTGGGATACTGTGAAGTTCTGGAAAGTTCTCTTAAAGGCACAGTATCCTATTCTGAGCCACATAATGGCAGCCTATGGGGCTTGTCTGTCCATGTCTTCCTCTCTATCTCCCAGAGGGGTTTGTACTGAAGACAAAGAAAATCTGGACAGGCTTTGCTGTTTTTTGTGGATTTTTTGTGGAATTTCTAGCTGAAGTACTGGACAGTGTAGCCTTTTATAGGCTGCATTATATGTCTTTAAATTCTCTCTTAAGTGTCTGTGCAGTTCTGCATTTTTTCGACACTTTAGAGATTATTTTTGATTGCTCCGGGGTCCACGCACATGGGCGGGACTATTCACTAGATTATGATTATAACAGAGATACCCCTACTACAGAACTGGAGTTACAGAAAAGAAACTACTCCTTCTCGAATACTGCTGTGGTTGCTGATAATTGGGTTGACTAGGAGTGCGAGGCGGATAGGCTTGCTGGAGAAGAACTTTGGTCTTTAAATCTTTAGTCTTTTTATCTGCCTTATCTAGCTCATCTTTGCGCCTGTTTTCGTAGTACTGGGCTGTGGCTAAAATCTGCGCTGACGTGGAAACAGCCCAAGCACTCTCTGAATCTTTCAATTTATTGCACAGTTCAGGAAGCAGATTATGTACAAATTTGTCTACAAACAATCTTTGGCCACCCTCGGTAGCCATATCCTGACCACTATGATCGGTGAAAGTCTCCTCAAATCTTGTGAAAAAGTCAGACACATTCTCATCTTTCTTCTGCTTGCACGCAGATAGCTTGTCCCAATTAACACGTAATTCAGGCATTAAGGTTTTCATGTACGTGATAATTCTACCGGGAAGTTCTGCTATTAAAGGCTCAGGTTTGGAACCACCAACTTGTCTAGCATCCGTAGCAGTAATATTAGCCCACGTTCCCAAACAACATGTCTACATCTGCTAGATTCATTATACATGAGCTGGCAGTCTGTGATAACTCCTTATAATACCCTGCAGGATTTTTACGTGGATCAGGTAATGTCTGCTTGAGCGCTAACACTTCAGATCTTTTCCAGGGGACATGTACCCATACACGCTGAAAATGCAGCAGAATTGGTGGATTTACATTTGCATCACCTTCCCTCCATACTGGAGGAACCTCTCTCATAGGGTACTGTCGCGCCTTTTTTTCTACCTGACACGTCATCTTCATACAATGATCTAGAGACATTTCCCTTACTCCTATAGGATAATAGCGCTTAGAGACCCCGGTGGTTATAACGCGCCATATAAATCCAATAAATAAATAAATAAATAAAATAATAGCAGATCTATTGCTTTTTCAACATCGGCACCTACAATCATGCCTTCATAGAACTTAAAACGCATACGAAATAATTCCTGCATTTTGTGCTTTGCATCGTTTGTCTCCAAATCTTCGCAATGATATACACACATCTCTTCGAATACGTATCTCTGAGTGGGTGCATCCCATTGACGGAAAACTTCCATAACGGACTGAACATCATATCTAACAGTGTCAGTAATCCATTTGCGTGCTAACTCATTCAGCACTCCTCGTTCCTCGTAATCAGGCAGTTGACTACGTAATTGTCTACGTCCTGTTTTAGGGGTCGTTTTAGGCGACCCAAAGAAAGGTGAGAACAGACCAGTGACAGTACTTGCCACTCTCTGTCTAACAGAAGGAGAAGCTTGCGGAGAGGCAGATGCGTTAGGAAAGACAGGCTGATGTAAAGAAGAAGTAGAGGCAATAGCAGAGGAAGTCGAGGCAATAGCGGACGTAGTATCATAGTGAACAGTTGGAGCAGTAGGCAAAGTTGTAAAAGTAGAAGGAGTATGTAGCAAAGGCGGCGGCCCTTGAGAAGGCTGCGCCGGAGAAGTAGGAACCAGCTGAAGAGGAGCTGGCGCTTGTGCAAGAGCTGTATTTCGTGCGCCGGGCGCGGTACAACAATACGCTTCGGTGGTCCAACAATACTCGATGTATATGGGAGTGGTGAATTCAATAAATGGGACATTAATGGATCTTTCTCGGATGTTCCCTTTGAATCTTGTCCCTCATGTGGTAACATCGGGTAGCATTTATCTACTGCTAGTTTCTTGCTTCTGAGCATTTGTTCACTTTCCTGCTCTTCCTCATTATTCCTGTATGCGATGGCAGCTTGCACCATTGACATACCTCTTTTGTTTTTCTTCGCTAATTTTATTTCTTTCTGTTTGGCTTCTTTGCGCCATAAGCGAAAAGAGTCAAACATCGCCGGCCGGGCTTTCTTCTTGAACAATTTTACCTCGAGGTTGTCCAAAATTTCTGCGTCAAAACTACCATATTGGGGCCATTTTAAAACACCATCCTTGCAGGTGTATTTTATCCATACCTCATTATATGTGATAGGGCCTACTCTGTGCTTTATGTATAATTCATATGTTGGAGTTCCAATCGGAAGAACCGGACACGAATCCTCTAATCGGGAGTCCTTACTACAACCAAGACAAAACAAGTTTCCAAGTCTGCTAAGACCAGGCATCTTCGCTCACTAGTCTAGCTTCAAACTTCAAGGGATTATCTAACAAGGATATTTTCGTGAATACACGAATCCCTCTGTTTTGGCGCTTGCAAGTACCAAACAAAACCGTATCTCAAGGATACCAAAACTAAGAACCAAACTAAGGACTAGGAGACGCTCCACTTATACTTAACTGAAGTATTGGAGATCGATGACGTCACTAGAAGACTCGTCTATCGTTTCGCTCTACCAAGGATCACTGGGTCCAAAACAGGGCGATAGTCAGGGCAGCAGTCCTTCGTAGCTGTCGGGACGCGGGGAACCTCGCAGCAAAGACCTTCGGAACCACGTCGACATACAGGGGTCGCTGAAGTGGCTGGCCGTCCTCTGGAATTTTCACACGAAGCTCCTCACGAACATCTGGCTTGGACCGTCACCGCTTGATACCGCCCGTGTTGGGCGCCAACTGAGGTGAAGGGTTTTTAGGAACCCGGTGGTGCCAGGGGATAACACCCGAAGACCTCTGAGTTCTCCCTGTTCCGGACCACAGAAACACAGAGTCTTCTAGGTGAAGTCAGAGATCGAGTTTTATTGGTTGCAACCAAGTAACATGTGTCCTAGAATTACAACAGCACGGGCTGTAAGTTCTCAGGAGACTGTTCGTTTTTACAGAACCAGCCTTCCCTCTTTATACAGAAATAACAGCTGCAGGCAAGAATTCTTGAGTTTATGATATGGCTATACACATATTTCTACAATAATACAAAGAGCGAAGTCATACTGGTCAACACATATTTTAGATGTTTGGATCGTGATGGATGACCCAGCTCGGGCCAGAACTACCATCAGATATCGACAAAACCCCAATAAAACAGGGCACCTCCTCGGCGTAAAACTGGCCATAAACAAGGAACGTGGACAGGTGTATGTGTGTAGAAAACATGGTCTGTATGTAGTGAATGGTTTTATGGCATGTTATGCATTGATGCTATCTTATTCGGCCACTGGGCGAGGAGCTGCCCAAACAGGTGTGGCTGGAGGCAATGGAGTCAGTTTGGCTAGGTCATGGGGAAGTCAGCAAAGGTGGATGTGACCTTTCAGATCAAGCTCGGCCTCAATCAATTGACTTATATGAGGGTAAGTCATAAGATGGATGCCGTTCACAAAATGGAGTCCGAGGGTTCGGAACGGAAACCATGATTTAAGGGTGTTAGCATCGCTCAATCATGACGCAAATGCACAGGGATAAGGTTCTAATCATTACCGGTCTGCCGATACCAAATTCGTCATGGTACGACGATATTTTGTGACACTAGTGTTGGACCTCGGTACCGGTATTACAGCAGGGTTCAGAATTTCAGAACCACAATCCGAGCCATCCAGAAATCCAAGAGTGAGCCCGTTAGAGCTGTGGATGGAACCACTTTGTCTTCAGGTCCCATAGTGTGTCACACGGAATTAATACATCTGATCTCCAATGATGGGCATGAGGAGAAGATCCAGTTTAATTTAATTGATGCCCCCCAATTCTAGCTGATCCTCGGACTCCCCTGGCTTACTGAACATAATCCAACAATTAACTGAAGTGCAAGAACTATTAAGATGATGTCAGCCTATTGTTTGGAAAATTGTTTTGGGGGGCAGCCAACGGATCAAGAGGTTAATCCTGTGCATTCTTTGTGTCAGACTGGAGGATCAATCTGTATAATCCACGTTCAAGAAATACCAGAAGAATACCAGGATTTTGAAGATGTCTTCAATGAGGTGGAGGCTGAACAACTACCACCACACCGAGCCTACGACTGTAAAATTGAGATTGAGCCACGATCGAATTTGCCTTGCAGTCGTGTATATGCCCTAACAGAGAAAGAACACCATCACCTACGAGAATACTTAGACAAGTGTTTAGCCAATGGGTTCATTCGACCCTCACAATCCCCTGTCTCTTCGCCTTTGTTTTTCGTGCCAAAGAAGGAAGGGGATTTAAGGACCTGCATTGACTACAGAACCATCAATAAAATTACAAAGAAGAAACGCTACCCACTGCCATTAATATCTGTTTTGTTAGATCAAGTGAAAGGAGCTACAATCTACACGAAATTAGATTTGAGAGGAGCGTACCATCTAGTAAGAATGAAGGAGGGCGACAAATGGAAAACAGCCTTCAGAACAAGATTCGGCCTGTTTGAATATCAGGTTATGCCGTACGGCCTTTGTAATGCTCCCGCTGCCTTTCAGCACTTCATAAACGACGTCCTGAAGAAATTCATCGACCAGTGTGCAATTGTGTACATTGACAACATCCTTATTTACTCAGTGGATAAGGAGAGACATCAGGATCAGGTTAGAGGTGTCTTACAGAAGTTGAGAGAAAACAGACTGTTTGTAAAACTCGAAAAATGTGCCTTCAACGTTTCACAATTGGAATTTTTGGGCTTTGTCATATCTCCAACGGGCATTCTCATGGATAAGAAGAAGATCGAAGCAGTGATTAACTGGAAGTCTCCTGAGAGCGTCAAAGAAGTCCAAAGTTTTATTGGATTTGCGAATTTCTACCAGAGGTTCATCAGTGAGTTTTCACATAAGATCCTACCACTCACTCGTCTACTAAAAAAAGGCCTTAGGTTTGAATGGACCGCAGAAGCAGAGGAAGCCTTTCAATCCTTAAAGAAAAACTTTACTTCGGCCCCAATTTTACAACATGCAGATCCCACTGAACCTTTTTATGTAGAAACAGACGCCTCAGATCAGGATGTTGGAGGAGTTTTGTCTCAACGAAATAAGGTAACTGGCCAACTACACCCTGTTGCCTACAGGTCAAGTAAATTAACCCCGGCAGAAGTTAATTATACTATCACGGAGAAGGAATTGTTGGCTATAAAAGATGCCTTCAAAGAGTGGCAACATCACATGATGGGGGCGCAACATCAAGTCACAGTGTACACGGACCATCAAAACTTAAAATTCCTGAAGACGGCTAGAACTCTGACTCCAAGGCAATTGCGCTGGTCGCTGTACTTTGCAGATTATGACTTTGTCATAACTTACCGGCCGGGGGCCCAAAATGGCAAAGCGGATGCTCTGTCAAGAATAGACACGGAAAATCAGAAGACTCCATTGGAGAACCACTCAATTATTCCAAGTGAAAGGATACTTGGAGCAATTTCTTCAATCAATCTAGAACATAGTGTCTTGGAAGCAATGGATGACAAAACCATGGAAGAATGGGTGAAAGAGAAAGAAGGAAGAAGAATTTTCAATCAACTGCCTTACTTTCAAGAAGCTTTGTACATACCCACCAGAGAATTACAGCAACAGATTATTAAGGAGTGTCATGATGCAAAATTGGCTGGACATAAAGGAGAGGCAAAGACTAAGGAACTGATCGAACAACATTATTGGTGGCCTGAGATGGCTAAAGACATTGAGACATATGTCAAGACTTGTGAGGTTTGCGCTCAAGGAAAATCTGAAAGACAGGCCCCAAAGGCATTGCTTATGCCCCTGCCTACTCCTCCTTTTCCCTGGCACACTGTCACATTAGACCTCATCACTGATTTACCACTCAGTCAAGGTTACAACACCATACTAGTAGTGGTAGACACCCTTTCGAAGATGGCACATTTCACTGCTCTAAAAGGTGTGTCTACGGCTAAACAGTTGGCAACTCACTTTAGCACACAGATAGTGAAACTACATGGGATCCCCAGATTAGTGATCTCTGACTGAGAGCCGCAGTTTATTTCCCATTTTTGGAAGTCTTTTATGGAGGGGTTGGGTACTGAAGTTCGGTTTTCCACGAGCTATCACCCAGAGACTGACGGCCAAACGGAAAGGGTGAATCAAGAACTAGAACAGTACTTGAGATTGTTTCTTTTAAAGCAAGAAGGAAATTGGTCGGATTATCTGTGGGCAACAGAGTTCGCCCACATTATTGCTAAGAACGTTTCCACCGGGTTTTCCCCCTTCTTTATGAACTATTGAAGGCATCCAAACTCTACACTTAGACAAACGGAAATCCCAGTTCCAGCAGTAGAGAAAATAGTGTATCACTTAGAGCAGGTACATAAGAGTGCAATTGAAAACCTAGAACTAGCTAAAGGGAAATACCAACTCTAAGCAGACGAGAGAAGGCGAGTAGGACCCCCTTTAGAAATAGGTGATGAGGTTTGGTTAAGCACTAAGAACCTGAGACTAAAGGGAAACCAGAAGTTCCAGCTGAGATTCATTGGTCCGTATCTGGTTGAAGACAAGATAAACCCAGTAACTTACTGAATCAAATTGCCATCCAAATTGAGAATCCACCCAGTTTTCCACATATCATTGTTAAAGAAGGCTCCAGTAAATGCGCGAAGGAATCTGCCACCAAAACCCCTTCAACTGGAAACAGAAACAGAATTTGAAGTCAAAGAGATTCTAGACTCTAAGATGCAAAAAGGGAAATTATATTACTTTGTGGACTGGAAAGGTTATGGGCCGGAAGAAAGGTCTTGGGAGCGGGAAGAAGATGTCCATGCTCCAAGATTAGTTAAGTTATTTCACCGGCGATTCCCAACCAAACCCAGATGGAGAGAATCTACCTTGTTGGAGGGTACTGTCAGGAGTTATTGCGCAGAACAGTAACCGATTGCTCTACTCGAGCAAAGGAGAGTACCTGGGCTGAGCTAATTCGGAAATGGCGTCTTAAAATGGTCTCCCAAACCGAGCAGAGGTCGGCGGTCTAGTGTCCAGCAGTAATTACGGCAGAATCCAGGTGAGGCTCGCGCTTACCTAGAACTGCGCACTTCACCGAGGATTCTGCCGCCTGAGGAGCGATCATGTTGGCGGAGTTTCATGTTAGCGTTAGAGGCTGAAATTCACAGAGTTATTTCCCAGAAATAGATATTAGTCCTAAGAGTTTCCGACTGAGAAGACGCGCAGCCAGAAGGTAACAGGGTCAAGGAGAGTTCAGCAGAGTCTCTCACAGCTGAAGCGAATTCACAGAGCAGCTGAGAGGAAACGCGACAACAACGTCAGTGCACCTACGAATAAAAGAAGACAAAGCTAAGTGACAACATATAATTGTGACATACTTAAAGCTATAGCAATGTAAATAGTTACTAAGAAATAATTTTAAATTTACCCTGAAATAACGCGTTCTAGGAAGCACCAGTTTTCAGGACGCAGATAAGACAGAATCTGAAAAGGAATTAAAGAAGAGTTATTTTGAGAGCTGGAGCATTTACACATAGGAGAAATAAATCCTAAAAACGCAGTAAGTGAACAAATACTAGCATACATATTTACAGAGACTAATAGTAGTGTAGAAGAGAGTTTACAGTAATTATGTGTATATACATGATATAGGTGTGCAACAGAGTAAAACAAGCAGAAGAAAGATACTGAGAAAAAGACTGAGATTAAGGAAGTCGTAAAAAGGAAGAGTTTACAGAAGATAGAAAAGTAAGTAAGGGCACATTAGAGTGAAGCATAGGAGAGAGGCAATATTGTGACTAAAAGATATCTTTTAAATTACAGAAGAAATACTCGGTTAGGAAAAGTAAAGCACACCACTAAGAAAACCAATAGAAAAAATAGAAGAGAAGCAGAGTTCTGGAAGTTTAAGGGTAAAACAAATGAACATATTAACCCCTTTGCTGCTCATGACGAGCTCAGCTCGTCATGAGGCACAGTGGAGCTGTGCTTATGACGAGCTGAGCTCGTCATGAACAATGGGGTTCTGCTAGAATCAGCACAGGAGGGGAAAACCATTAGCAGCCAAGGTGTTAAGGAAGGAAAATAGAACAGCAGAATTAGGGTAGAATTGGTTTATTTAAAAACATTGTTCCTTGCCCGCAGGTTGGTCAGCAGTTGAAAGTCTGCGGGACGGACTATAGAAGAAACCCACCAGAGCAATCTCTCATCTCTTTTGTTATTTTATCCACTTTCCCCCTTCCCCCCATGATAGCATACTTAGAAGCTTGTTAATACTAAGCTCTGAGTTGCTGTCAAGGTGGAGTTGGGAGCAAGCATCTCTGTTCCTGTGTAAGTTATCTCAAGTATTGATAAGTCTGACAGAGTGCCTAATTTCTATAAAAATCGCCAAGTGTCTGGACGTCAGCTTCCCGCCACTCTGCGAGCATGGAGCCTGTGAGTTAATGTTAATGTTAAAAGAACCTATAGAGCGCACTAACACCGATTGGTTACATGGCGCTGTAGAGAAGACAAGGAGCAGGTTCCAGTGGGCTTTAATTGTGTGTTTGATTTTAGTGATATGCTTGTTTATAGAGCCAGGTCTTTAGTGCTGAGTACCCCCTCACTACCCGGGAAACCCTCCAAAGGTATGGCAGGCACATATGGAATCACACTACGTGTAAGGAACAAGGCTCTTCGGTAGCACTTATACAACACTGCCAGCAGAAGCAGAGTAGGATGCTCAGGTGCCGCTATTGGGTGAAAAAGTTTAGTTACACGTTCTAGAGAGTATGGCGGCATTACTGTCACTGTATCCTCTCTGCCCCTATCTACCAACCAGCGGGTGACCCACTGCAGCTGTGCGGCCAGGTAGTAGTGCTCGAAGCAGGGGGCAGCTAGTCCCCCCGATCCCTTGGCACAAATAACTTCGCCAGTTCCAGCCTGTGCCGGGATGCGCCCCAGATAAAGTCCTGCAGTATCTTATTGAGCATAGAGAAGAAAGAGTCCGGGATAAATAAAGGCAGATTAACAAAGTAGTACAGGAGTCGGGGGAGCATGACCATTTTAGCAAGGGCCACTCTGCCCGTGGTTGCCAGTGGAAACGTAGACCAGAAGCGTAACTGAGACCTGAGCGCCACAACCGTCCTTCCCAGGTTCCCGTCAAATAGGTCAGCGGGCTGGCGGTATATCTGGATCCCCAGATACCTAAAAAAGTGTCAGCTTTCCATTGGACTCGGGTGCCCTCAAGGTGATACCACGGATCTGCTGTCCCTTCGTTAAAAGCATAAAGGCAAGATTTACCCACATTCACACGGAGTCCCGAGACTTCCGAGAACTTACGTAGCAACTGAGCAAGCTGTTCCGGTATGCATCCCACGTCCCTCACAAATATCAACAGGTCAGCTGCATAAAGCGATACCTGATGGGTTGCATCTTCCAGCGGAATACCATCACCAAGGGTCTGACGCATGGCCGCAGCCAGGGGTTCGATAGCCAGCGCAAATAGCAGCAGGGACAGGGAGCATCCCTACGTGGTGCCCCGGCCCACTGCCACCGCCTCTGAGATGTAAGGGCCCAGCCACACACGAACTACTGGATTTTTGCAGAGGAGATATACCATCTGCAGGAATTCTAGGTCCAGCTCGTAGCGCGCTAGCACTGCCGACAGGTAACCCCACTCCAGGCAATCGAACGCCTTCTCCAGGTCTAATATCAGGCACCCTGCCCTCGGCCACTCCCGCACTGCCTCGGCCACCACTCTGAAGTACCTCCTGATGTTCAAGGACGTGGATCTCACTGGCACAAACCCGTCTTGGTCGGAATGTATTAAGTGAGGGACCACCGGTGCCAGTCGTTCCTCAAGTACCTTAGCGAAAACCTTATAGTCCACGTTAAGCATCGCCAATGGTCTATATTTACCCAAAGCTGTGGGACCCTGTCCAGCTTAGGCAAGGAGACCAGAATCGCTTCCCACATGGAGGGAGGCAATGAGCCCTCCTCTATGGCTGTATTGTACAGCTCGAGAAGTAAGGGCGTGAGGATTTCCCGGTTTTCTTTATAGTATTGGGCAGGCAGGCCATCCGGCCCTGGGGTTTTCCCGGACGCCATGGACTGAATCGCCTCTCCCTCTTCTTCCAGCGTGAGGGGGGCACTGAGCGCGTCCATCTGTTCCTCAGAGGCCACAGGCAAAAGAACAGAGTCCAGAAACCCTTCCAACACGTGTCTGGGGCCTGTACCTCTAGCCTTGTATAGCTGCATATAATGACCAGTCAGGGCATGGTGTATGTTGCGCTGCTTGTACGCCATCCCCCCCGCTTCCCGGCAGAGAGCTCCTATTGGGGCACCACGCCCTTCCCGCTGTATTAACCAGGCCAGTAGCCGGCCCGCTCTATCTGCCCTAGCATGCATCCTGGCTGTGTGCGCTGCATAGTTATGGCACCTTAACCTCTCCAAAAGGACTGCATGCCGAGCGAGGAGGTCTCATAGCTTGCACGAATGCTCGCCTACCCCTTCACCCTCCCGCTCATACTGCAGGAGCTCAGCCTCCAAATGCGCCAGGGAATCAGAGAGTGTTTTGCGTATATTCCACGTGGCCTCCATGCAGTGCTCCCGGATAGCTACTTTGTGTGCGTCCCACTCTACCATGGCGTTACTCGCAGTCCCTTCGTTGACCTCAAAGTAGGTGAGGAAGGCCGTACCCAGCGAGGAGCGGAACTCTGCATCTTCCAGTGCAGTTGGCTGTTGCCTCCACGTGGGGACAGGTGGGCGGTCCGCCTCACAGATAATCTGAAACCACAGAGGGTTATGATCGGAATGTGTTCTCCCCAAAGACTCTGATTGTGCTAGAAGTGGGAGCAGGGACTTGGTGCCAACCATCCTGTCCAACCGGACATGCAAGTCGTGACTGATGAGTAATAGGAGTAGACCCTGTCTAAAGGATGCTGCACTCGCCATAGGTCGTGTAACTCCCAATATGACAGCCAGTTCTGGAACGCTTGCGCATTGGACGCCACCGCCGCAGCTCGGAGGGGAGGGAAAGAGCGGTCTAGGTGCACGTCCAGCACCAAATTGAAGTCCCCGCCGAGCAACCAGGGGAGGCCAGCATATGGGTGAAGGACCTAGTTCAATTGTGTTAGAAAGGAGGTTTGGTCTGCATTCGGGGCATAGAGTGATCCTAAGAGGACTTCCTAACCATTCAGCCTCCCCCGTACTAGGGAGTACCTACCCTCCTGATCCACCTTTGCTTCCTTGCAAATGAAGAGGACGCTCGCTCTTACCCATACCAGGATGCCGTGTGCATGCGCAGAAAAGACCGTGCAATAGATGTGCCCCCTCCAGCGCCTACAGAGTTTGTCAAGCTGTGTTTGGGTCATGTGGGTCTCCTGTAGGAGGGCAAGCCCAACCGCATGTCGCTGCAGATAGGAGAAGATAAAGTAGCGCAGTGATGGGGTGTGCATACCACGTATATTCCAAGGTATTATGTTAGTATGTGTCATGTATCCGGTCGCATCGCACTCGCGCGGGGCTCGGGGAACGCCTCAAGGGGAAGCCTAGGGGTAGCATCCGGAGGGGTGAAGTATCAGTGATCCACAACTGAAACATAAGAACAACTACAAACAGTACAACTAGTGGTGCGAGTCCCCAAAGGGGCATACGTCCAAACCTCAAGGTGAACCACCAACAATGAAGTATTAGTCCAGTGCAATAGCTGTAGGGGTGTGTGTGATGTCAGCAACTACGCCCCTGTCGCAGACCTCCCGGGCACTCAAGAGGTGTGTGGTGAAGTACAGATAGGTCAATTGTTCAGGTTCAATGCAGGGCGCTACCGGGAGAGCCCGCGGGTGCGTCATCTGCGCGCTTTGCTTCCTAACCTCTGGCTGGTAAGCCAAGCCTCAGATGTTTAACTGCATTGCATCAAATGACAGAGCAAACACACTTGGCACATAGCACATTGCAACAGCGTGCACATAGGCATATTAAGAAAGATACAGAGTGTGGAGAATTCTGGGGAATGGGCCATGCAGGGCTGCCGTAGTCCACCGTTCAGTCACATGAGCTGATTAGCCGTTTGGGGTGTCACTACTGGCATGTTCAAGTCGTCGGAAAACACAGTTGATGGGGACGATGAGCCGCTCGCTCCCAGGTCGCTGCATGTCTGGGAGTCCGGGCGGGCGGTGCTGTACGCTGCTCCAAGGGTCGCCACCACCTCAAGCGCTTCCTGTCTTTCCAGTCTCATCTTCTCCGGACTGGGCGCAACTGGGCCAAGGCCCGTGTCCCGGCGAGCTCCTCGCCTCCTGCGCCATCTCGATCGCTGTTCCTGCCACCCACCCTCCTCCGGACCTGCATGTCTTCTTCCTTTCCATTGCCCTGTCTCCTCCAGTCAGTCCCAAACATCTGATGGGGCATCGAATAAGCAGGCACCCTCCTTCGAGACCACGTGGAGGCAAGAGGGGAACAACAAGGTGTAGGGCAGCTCTAACTCTCGCAATTGTCGTTTCACCGCCATGTATGTGCTCCTCCGCCTTTGTACTGCTGCTGTATAGTCTAGGAAAAATCTCACCTGGCTGCTTCCCACCGTGAGGTCACCCAGGTTCCTGGTTTCGCCGAGCACCACGTCCCGATCACGATAGTTAAGGAGCCTGAAGAGGAGTGGGCGGGGCCGAGCCCCAGGCCGAGGCTTCTGTGCCGGCAGTGTGGGGACATCACCCCCCGGGGCAGGAGTTCTCTCAACCAGCTCTCAACATACTGCTCCGGGTTCTTCCCTTCCTCTCCCTGCAGAAGGCCTACCACCTGGACATTGTTGCGCCGAGAGTGCCCTTCCGCGTCCTCTATGCAGTCTTCAAGCACATGACCCCTGTCGATTATGTCCTGGAGCGCTGAAGTGTGGTTTTGCACCACAGGCTGTATTTCTTGAAGCGATTGGTTCTGTGCGGCGACCGACTCCTCTAGCTTGCCATGGTCGGCGTGGAGAAGAGTGAAGTCGGATGTCACTTTATCGATCCGGGCATCCAGCGACACTTTAGTTTGCTCCAGTGTGGTGCCGATGCGCTCCACCGCCGCCAGCACAGAGTCCATCTTAGCCGCGAGGGTCGCCACCGGAGGCTCCTTGTTGCCGCTCTGATTCCCGTGAGAAGTGCCAAGACCATCGGCTTTCTGCTGTCTGTTTTGCGACTTGTTCCGGAGCTGGCACATCACCAGCTGTTGCACTGTAGGCATCCGCAGTTGTTCGCCAAGTCGGTCGAGCGCAGTCAACCACAGACTCTCCGCTCCCAGTCCTCCACTCAAATTTCCGAGTAGCGCCAGCCCCTCAGCTGCGTCAACAGAACATGGAAGGCACAGTCCCCAGAGCGAGTACTGTTGCTGCCAGGGGCCGTGTCACAGGTCGGTGGGGCTAGTTCTGAGGATGGTGGAAGTGGTAGCCCCCTTCTCCGTATTGCACCAGGATTGTCCACCTTCTTTGTTGTTTCCGGGCATCTCCTCCCTTTTGCCCCACGCTGACAGGCACCGTTCAGGCCCCCACCTAGGTCCCAGATAGTGCGCTTTGCAGTATCGCAGTGAGAAGACCCGCGCACCCAGGCCCACTTTGTCCATGCATGGCACAGCACGCCCCAGTCGCCACTATCCTCACAATACCTCCTCTCCACACACTTTATCTCCCACACCGGGGGTGTGCTGCCGCTGTTACAATTGCGCCCAATATGTCGCCGCCTCCAAAATGGCGCCCAGGGCGCAAGATGCGGGCCACCACTGCCCAGGCCGCACCAATTGAGGCTGTAACGGCACCTCCAGCCTCTGCCGGCCCACCAGGAGTGTAGTTCCCTTTCACACACAGACTGCTACTCAGCTGACACAGTGCAGTACCACAGCCACTGTCCCTCTGAGGGGGGTGGGGGGGTCTCCCCACACTCAGCTCATCCCACAGAATGGCTATCACGGCTACCCTCAATTTTCATGTTGGGCCCTCACCAGAGCTGTGCTGCATCCTCCACCCTCCGCCATTGACTTCCCAAGTTCAACTCTGCCTCCAGCTGCGGGGAGGTCGTGAGCTCACACCTCTTCCCCCGGGCACACCACCTCAGTGGGCCAGATCAAAAGCCAGGCCCGGGCCACCTCCAAGTTTGTTAATGTGAGGCCGCAGACCACCGGTGCTACAGACACCCATTAGCCCCCAGGAGCGTCTCCACACAGCTCCGCTCCCGCAAGTCAGCGACGGCTGCCCCCCTCGGGGTCACCGGCGGCAGCCGCAGGTTTCAGGCGCACTGCCGGGTGCCTCTGTCCCCCGCAGGACGGGGCACCGAGAAGGCCTCCCGGGCCCTCTTTCCGCCCCAGGTCCACACTCCTCACCTGGGGCGCCAGTCAGTTTGGCAGTCGGACTGTCCCTCCGCTCTCCACAGGCCTCAACGCCGGGCAGCGTGAGGCCCATTCCTCCGCTCCTACCCCTTGGGATTCAGGAGGGTGACGAGGGGGCCCCCTTGTCGATCTCCACTCCGGCGCCGGCTTCCGCTGCAAGCCCCTGCCCCAGTGCTCCGTCCAGGCCTCCTCGGTAGGCCACAGCAGTCTCGGGCCTGGACTTCCCTCCGCAGTTTCGGCGCCATTGCGCACTCTGGGCCGCGCTCCGCCAGTCGCCCAGGACAGTGGGCCCAGCCGGTCTTGCCCGCCGCTCCACCTGGCCACTCGCTGAGGGGGACACCAAGCTCCGCTTCACCGACCCTGGGGTAGATCCTGTCATCCACGACAACGCCGGCTCGTCGCCGCAGGGCACACCAGCAGCTGTTGAGCTTCCGAGCTCTTTTCGCGCCCTCATCAGTCAGGCCGCGATTGCCTCCACTCTGCTCACCAGTCGGGAGTCTCCGGGTCCCCACGCATGAGGAGCACCAAAACACCTCCAAAGAATGATTTACAGGAGAATTAGGGGATCGAAGCCGGAGCACTAGCAAGGCACGTCTGCCATGTTGGCTGGCTTGAAAGGGTAATTGTGCTGTCAAGGGTTTTGTTAAACTGTAAAGTATTCAAAATTATATATTATTTTGTGGTCCTAAGCATTTGACACCACTGATGCACAAAAAGTTTTTAAACAAATAGAGCTAATACCAAACGGTAATAAAAAGAGAGAGCAATAGCAGGGTGTATGGAAAAGTTCTGTTTGTTTTAATTATTCACAAAACAAAAATAAAATATACATGGGTATACCATTTGTTGCAAAAGCTACAATAGGAAAAATATCAATAAAACAGCCTATTTGCAGCAATTGTTGTAGCTTATCCACCTATTTACAAGTTATATCATTAAAAGCAGTGGAATAAGCGCAGTCGACGTTTCGGTCTCTAGGCGTTATGGAGACCATCCTCAGGACAGACGAATCAAATCATGAATACCCTAAAAAACAGTAAAAACGATAATTAAAAAACTGTTTTATTCCCATTCAAGGAATTTGCATATATTATCCAAAAAACGCTAAGCTCTCTACATGATTTAATAACAAACTCTATTGTTTTTTGATTTTCTATCATTCATAATATTTCATTCAATGACACCTTAATACTCAGAAGAAAGGAGATTGTCAACATAATTCAAGACATATTGCAGCATCATTATCTTTTGTACATATTTCATTATTATTTTTTCATTCTTGATGGTATTGTCAGTTAACCCACAACATTGTTCGGTTATACATTGTAACACTCGATTCCTCATATAGTGGATATGGTCTGTATGGAAACACAAAACAATCCAATTGCAATTAAGAAATAAAATTCTAATCCATTTAACCTGGTCACAATTAGTAGATTCGGCGGAAACTTTTACCTTTCTTATAGATAAATGAAGCTCATGGAGTTTTAATGGGCCTCAAATTCAAGTAGATGGTATCGATGAGTGCAATCATCTGTTTTCAGAAAAGCAAAAATAAACCATAAGTTGTTTATAGAGCATATATTATATGTAACCCTCGTTCATGGTAGAACAAATATCAGGGTAGACTAGTTAATGCATTCATATCAATCCTTTAATTAAAATGTAACTTGAATGCATTGTTTGAAGGTTAGAGCCAAATTATTGCTGATTAAAAGTTATTTTATTTTTATTAAAGTTGAATTAAGGAATCAACACATTAGATTCTCAAAAAAATCAAATTCTTGGCCTTATTTTCTATTTACTGCAACAAGTGTATGACTACCTCTCGACATTGTCATGTGTGTTTAGTCGACCATATATTACATTCTGGTCCAAAGGATCTTCAATATTTGTCACACCTGTGAGTTATGGTGGGAAAACTGATTATATATCTGTATACATATATGAAACAACGGTGTTGTTGCTGTAAGAGATGCAGAGATTCTCAACTGACACACACGGCTCACATTAAAAATTATCATGTCAGCCATTAATTATATCAGCCACGACATGGGGAACAAAGGTTTACCTGTACAGACAGGAATCGACTGATTTTATATCTCCCTGTGTGACTTTGGAAGTGGCGCTGCTGATGAAAACGCACAGATAGTCTATACTTCAGTTTTCTAATGGAGATAAATCAAGGAGAACTTGTCACATATCATTTCAACTAGGACTTTTTATCTCAAATGTTAAAATTACCACATACGGAAAACGAGCCTAGTAAGATATCGATGTTAAAGGACTAACATACCTGTGTATTTAAGCGATTTGCAGGCCCTCGATCACTTTTAAACGAAATTCACTTAAAACGGCGGTCCTACAAATGGTAATAAGGAGATCACCATTAATATTATTAGGTGCCCAGGCTTAAACTAGCTTAGAGGACATTAAACTAGTTTCTCAACTAAAGATCCTCAGTTGTAAAGATATACCATTTACCTGGTTAAACAAAGGTCGAAGGCGATCCTCGCAGTTCAACAGGCAGCAGCAATTCGGCAGAGAACATGTAATTCTCTCGCCTCATAGTTTTTGTACCCTGTTTGTTTGGTAATGGAAACAGGACTAGCGAGATGTGTCCTTTCTTTATCTCCTCTAAAAGGAGAGTAGCGGCCATCTTGTAATATGCAATTTACCGACCTTAATAGTCGTGAATGGAGATGATGCAGAATATATCATTACTCTGTTTCATTTAAAAAGGGGGGGAAAAGGCGCGACCAAATCAAATTGTATATTTAACATAGTGAAAAAGACTAGTTTTATTTGTTTTTATTTTCTAAAGAATCGACTTGAATGACGACCAATAAATGATTAACAAACGGGCGCTTGTTTTATGTTTGTTCCAGGATTGTTTAGTATCCTACTATTTCGCGGTTAAAGTATACACTCAAGAATACTTATTCCTACTATTCTTTACTTATTCTAAGAAACTGGTAAATGTGTAGGTTTACAAATTGAGTTACCTACAATTTATGGAGTAATATCAGCATCTAATAGAAGCATTGATCATGAAATTACAATGTCAGATAGAACAAATTGGTTGGTGATGATACATGTTTGTCTATAGTTTGTTGAACTCATTTAAATGCTATATATTCCAATTGCCAGTGTATATAAGACATTAATGTTCTTTATCATTTGCCCTCCTGGCCAGTCACCAGTTCACAACTTATGATTCATATTGTACATTGCTTTACATATTGATGTATAGTCCCTCCTGGCTTTATGCCAGTTTACATCTAATCCTAATGTGATGTCCCTCCTGGTGATCTGCCAGTTTACAGCTAATTATCAAAAATACATAGATTTTATCCTTCAGAGACATGCAAGCGAATGCCATTCCGTAGCACTATTCAGTCCTTGCTCAATGGTATTGGCATTGCATATTAGCTTTCCCTCCCTAAGTGTCAAAATGCGGTCTACATTTTGTTGTCTTTTGGTGGGTTTGATCACATCAACTACCCACCAGGACATTTGATTGAACTTGTGTCCTGATCTGAGATAATGCTCCAAATGGGGCGCATTTTCTACACAGCACCTTATGCGGGATTGATGTTGAAGTATCCTTTTTTTGATTGGTTGTATTGTCTTGCCAATATAGACTAACTGGCATGGACACCTAATGCAGTACACCACATTAGTGGTGTTGCAGTTTGAGAACGACTTAAGTTGTAGATTTAGACCATTGATGTTACATGACTTCACTGATTGTGTAGTATGGCATGCCTGACTATTGCCGCATTTATGATGACCAACAACAGGGACTAGTTGTCTCATGTTGTCCACAATATTCTTTTCTCTGGTGTTTTCATAGGCATGGACCAGCCGGTCCTGCACATTGGTACCCCTCTTAAATGCAAAAAGAGGTTTTTGGATGAGTTCTGGTATTACTTGGAGTAAACTCCAGTGTTTCAACACGATCTTTTTAATGGCATTAGCATGGGTGCCAAAGGTGGACATACAGATTAGATTTTCTTTCTTTTACCTTGAGAAGCTCCTCTCTGGGATTATACCAGGCTCTCTTTAAAGATTTCTTTAGTAGCTTAGATGGATACCCCCTTGCTTTAAGTTTGTCCTTCAGCTTTTTTGCTTCAAGGAAATAGTCTGACCTGAGAGTACAATTTCGGCACAAGCGCAGAAACTGCCCAAATGGCAGCCCATCCTTCAGGGCTTGTGGGTGATGGCTTTGATACTTTAGGAGCGTATTGCGGGAGGTGGGTTTCGTGTATAAGCTTGTGTATAGACGATTATTCAGGTCACATTTGATGTATATATCAAGAAAATTCATTTAAGTGACATTATATTCCAAAGTGAATTTAAGATGGCTACTCTAGTTGTTGAGCCATACATGAAAATCTTGCAGTTCTACATCAGTGCCGTGCCATACCATAAATACATTGTCGATGTATCTCAACCATTTTCGGATATTTCCTAGGAAAGGGTTGGATACATCATGGATGAATAAAGTTTCAAAATGAGCTACATAAATATTAGCTATGTCCGGGGCGTATACAGCCCCCATAGCTACCCCATTGAGCTGTTGGTAATAGGTGTTTTCGAATAGAAAGAGGTTTTCGCATAGTGATATGCAAACACTTTCTACTATAAAGTCCGTAGGGACCTCATGTGGACGGGGTCTACCATCTAACAGATTGTTTAGGATGGTTAGTACTTCAGTTTGTGGTATGTTCGTATACAAGCTTTCAATATCCATGGTGACTAAAATGTCACTCATGGAATTAAACTCAAAATTTTCAACTTCATTTATTACTGCCAACGTGTACCTGATGTATGAAGGAGAGTCGATGGCAAAAGGTCTGATAAAATGGTCGGCATATTGTGCTAGGGGCTTAAGGATCAAATTGCACCCGGACACAATAGGTCTCCTGGGTGGGTTGACTTGATAGCCACGCCCCCCTCCCTTTAAACCTCTCCTATACAACATCCCAGTTGGTAATAGATTTGGGGTACTAGTGGAGGTTGATTGACATGAGTCGACTGTTCCCCACGATCTTGGACATGGTTCCGGGTGGATGGTTGGGGAACATGTGGACTGTTCTAGTGTGTGAAAGAGCCAGACCAACAATGGTGGAAGTTAGGAGGAGAAAGAGGTCTCCCAATTAGACATTCAGCAAGGAGATATAGTCCAGTTTGGGAGCCGTGGGCTGGTATTTAACCCACCTGCCCCTTATCCTTCTGACTCCTCAACTTTCATTCTTGGCAGGTTTGAAGCCCCAGGTAGTAAACCTGGAACGGACATATTGGCCTTGTCGGCATCAGCAAACCATAATCTTAATAACAGTAATCCCAAGCGCAGCAACCCAAACTCTGTCTAAAGGTTGAAGGTCCTATCCTGGAACATTTTTGGAATTAAAAACAAGCTTCATTCCCCTGACTGGGAGCAATTATTGGGTGAATTTGAGATGTGTATGGTCCAGGAAAGATGGCAAGGGAAGATATTTTGAGGATGGGTTTTGCAACTTATAATGTGATGGCCTCTCAGGGGGAAGAGGTAGGCCTCTGAGATTGTCTACCTGGGTATCTACCCATTTGAATTGCACTGTTGACCAGCTGGACACTTTGTCTGATGATATTCATTGCACGGTACTCACATTTTCCCCGAATAATAGAGTTGCTTTTATCAACATCTACTCTCACCCGGTAAGCATCACCCAGGAATTCCCCACTATAGACGCATGAAACTCATTTATAGATGCGGCCCTCCGAACTTAAAATTGGTTATAGGGGGAGATTTTAACTGCCAATTTGAGCCTCTTGCTGCTCCCACTGATATTTCTTTTAGTGATGAGGATAGTTTGTGGAAAATTCCTGACCCCCAGATCCCTCCTTTTAAGGCTTGAACTACGCTGGTATTCCTGAGTAATGTGGTTCTCCTAGCACACTCTTTGAGAGCATACAATGATCCTACTGTTGTATTTTTTATCTAGGACTCTAATTCGATATGCCCGATTCATGCCCTTATGTGGTTATAATAAATATTATCTTTATAAAGGCATAAGTATCATATCCATATTTAGTAATAGCCCATGCTGTCCAAAGCTTGGCAAGGCTACTCCCATAGACGCATAGAAAGCACAATGCGTTCTTTAAACAAACCAAGTCTCCAACAGCCCGGGAAAACCCCCTGCTTTTGTTTTGATTTGCACAAGAACTCCTGGAGTCCAGAAAGAACTGTTAGTTCTTAGTGACGTCTTATGTCTAACCTTACGTCAAACCCAGCACCTTTCAGGTATAAATATACCAATGTTGCCTTAAGCAAACACACGGTGGTGGGGAGCAGAGCGACGTTCTACTTGTCCGAGAGCCCAGCTGTTGCCAGAGCCGAAGGAAGCCGCCCCTCCCTTTTCTGACGTGCTGGAGAAGCTGCCTTTTCTCACGCCGAGAAATCCAGCTCCCGTGTTCCCAAGTCACCCTCGCAGGTTGCTGGGAGATTGAGTCCTGAGAAACGAGATATAAGACCTCCTTCATTCTATAACTAAGGTACGGAGCTGATTAAAACGTTAGAGAGAATTCTTGATTCCGATCCTTGGCAAAAACCTAACTTAACTTAAAACTGCTACTTACTTACTCCTTCCCACGTATTAGGCTTAGGTCAGGTACACTGGGGTAGGCGTATCTTAGAAGCATCAGTTGAGTCTGTTAGTAAATGTTTTTATGTATGTATTTTTTTTATCCATTTTAAAGTATCATATGGCTAAGAAACCATATCAATGCTTTTACAGTATTATTTCATAGTACTTCTTTTACTGTACACACTTTACTTTATGATAAGTATTGCAATTGTGGCAATTCATTTCTCTTGCATGAGAAAGAAGACTGCTCAATAAAATAACACCTTTTTATTGAAAACGCCCGTCTCTCTATTTCTCTGCATTATGGTGGAACTAAGCATGCACGACTGACTGAGTGAAATAGCTGTCTATTGTTTTCACATGATGCTAGAGATACACTCTTTATTCTGAGGGAGCAAAGTTGTCATGTTTATGCGGTTGTCAGAAACGAATCCCTTCTTGTCTAAATCAGGACGGTTAACCCTTTCCTGAACATTCGAGAAAGTTTCTAGTGACCTCTGAGCTAGCTGGCAAAACTAATTAAGTCTAACATAGTCAGTAGAGACCTAGATGACCTCAGTCCTACGTCTACACTGCTGTTTATGTTATTCCAATGCGCATAGCCTATTGGGAATATAGGAACTACACTACATGGCGCCCAACGTTTGGTAAGGCGATAATCTAACGCAAGACACTAGAGTAACTCAGTCGTGCTTTTCACACAGACCCCTTTCTCCCGTAAAAACTCCAATAGACGTCTGGAGTAGGTGAAAGGTTAATATCCGCCGGAACTTAGTAGGATGAGAATCCTATGTATAAGTTTTTGGTATAGTCAACGTTGAAGGATACAGTGTTCCAAAATATTGTGCACCTAATCTTTGTTTCCTTGAAACTTGATCTGCAACAAAAACTTTCTTTCAGTACAATGACGGATAGTGAAGAAGAAAGAGAGAGAGAAGCATTAGCAGCTCGACTCTTAGAGGAAGACACAAGTCTCCAGCAAGATGCCCCGAATGCTATAATCATTCCGGTCAATATAAGAAAAACTATAACTCTTAAACTTATAGAGAATGGACTATCACCAAGAGGTGGTACAGTCATATTCGTGGTAGAGGCACATGAATATCGGCAGACAGAGGTATTCTATTCATGGATACATTTTCACAGCAGCACACGCTGTGACAAAAGATTTCCACTATTACAAAATAGAGGAACCTCCGGATATATACACTCCTTTCGAGGACGTTGAAATTCCACTAACATACCAAGAGCACCTGCTCTGGTTTAATGGCACCCTAAAACATCAAAATCACATCACCATGCACGGTCCACTAGGTAGACCAGGAGCCACGTGGCCGCTTCTAGCCAGCTACGCAACACACCCAGACATTGAAACAATGTCAAGCGAAGAACTCCTAGCTAAACTAAAAGAATTAACAAAGGCATATAGAGAATTAGTTCAATTGGCAAGGGACGATGTAAAGTACCTCCAGAAATTGAAGGAGACAGTTTGTGTATGGTCCAGGAAAGATGGGCAAGGGAAGATATTGTGAGGATGGGTTTTGCAACTTATAATGTGATGGCCTCTCAGGGGGAAGAGGAAGGCCTCTGAGATTGTCTACCTGGGTATCTACCCATTTGAATTGCACTGTTGACCAGCTGGACACTTTGTCTGATGATATTCATAGCACAGTACTTACATTTTCCCCGAATAATAGAGTTGCTTTTATCAACATCTACTCTCACCCGGTAAGCATCACCCAGGAATCCCCCACTATAGACGCATGAAACTCATTTATAGATGCGGCCCTCCGAACTTAAAATTGGTTATAGGGGGAGATTTTAACTGCCAATTTGAGCCTCTTGCTGCTCCCACTGATATTTCTTTTAGTGATGAGGATAGTTTGTGGAAAATTCCTGACCCCCAGATCCCTCCTTTTAAGGCTTGGACTACGCTGGTATTCCTGAGTAATGTGGTTCTCCTAGCACACTCTTTGAGAGCATACAATGATCCTACTGTTGTATTTCTATCTAGGACTCTAATTCGATATGCCCGATTCATGCCCTTATGTGGTTATAATAAATATTATCCTTATAAAGGCATAAGTATCATATCCATATTTAGTAATAGCCCATGCAGTCCAAAGCACGGCAAGGCTACTCCCATAGACGCATAGAAAGCACAATGCGTTCTTTAAACAAACCAAGTCTCCAGCAGCCCGGGAAAACCCCCTGCTTTTGTTTTGATTTGCACAAGAACTCCTGGAGTCCAGAAAGAACTGTTAGTTCTTAGTGACGTCTTATGTCTAACCTTACGTCAAACCCAGCACCTTTCAGGTATAAATATACCAATGTTGCCTTAAGCAAACACACGGTGGTGGGGAGCAGAGCGACGTTCTACTTGTCCGAGAGCCCAGCTGTTGCCAGAGCCGAAGGAAGCCGCCCCTCCCTTTTTGACGTGCTGGAGAAGCTGCCTTTTCTCACGCCGAGAAATCCAGCTCCCGTGTTCCCAAGTCACCCTTGCGGGTTGCTGGGAGATTGAGTCCTGAGAAACGAGATACAAGACCTCCTTCATTCTATAACCAAGGTACAGAGCTGATTAAAACCTTAGAGAGAATTCTTGATTCCGATCCTTGGCAAAAACTCAACTTAACTTAAAACTGCTACTTATTTACTCCTTCCCACGTATTAGGCTTAGGTCAGGTACACTGGGGTAGGCGTATCTTAGAAGCATCAGTTGAGTCTGTTAGTAAATGTTTTTATGTATGTATTTTTTTTATCCATTTTAAAGTATCATATGGCTAAGAAACCATATCAATGCTTTTACAGTATTATTTCATAGTACTAATTTTACTGTACACACTTTACTTTATGATAAGTATTGCAATTGTGGCAATTCATTTCTCTTGCATGAGAAAGAAGACTGCTCAATAAAATAACACCTTTTTATTGAAAACGCCCGTCTCTCTATTTCTCTGCATTATGGTTGAACTAAGCATGCACGACTGACTGAGTGAAATAGCTGTCTATTGTTTTCACATGATTCTAGAGATACACTCTTTATTCTGAGGGAGCAAAGTTGTCATGTTTATGCGGTTGTCAGAAACGAATCCCTTCTTGTCTAAATCAGGACGGTTAACCCTTTCCTGAACATTCGAGAAAGTTTCTAGTGACCTCTGAGCTAGCTGGCAAAACTAATTAAGTCTAACATAGTCAGTAGAGACCTAGATGACCTCAGTCCTACGTCTACACTGCTGTTTATGTTATTCCAATGCGCAGAGCCTATTGGGAATATAGGAACTACACTACATGGCGCCCAATGTTTGGTAAGGCGATAATCTAACGCAAGACACTAGAGTAACTCAGTCGTGCTTTTCACACAGACCCCTTTCTCCCGTAAAAACTCCAATAGACGTCTGGAGTGGGTGAAAGGTTAATATCCGCCGGAACTTAGTAGGATGAGAATCCTATGTATAAGTTTTTGGTATAGTCAACGTTGAAGGATACAGTGTTCCAAAATATTGTGCACCTAATCTTTGTTTCCTTGAAACTTGATCTGCAACAAAAACTTTCTTTCAGTACAATGACGGATAGTGAAGAAGAAAGAGAGAGAGAAGCATTAGCAGCTCGACTCTTAGCGGAAGACACAAGTCTCCAGCAAGATGCCCTGAATGCTATAATCATTCCGGTCAACATAAGAAAAACTATAACTCTTAAACTTATAGAGAATGGACTATCACCAAGAGGTGGTACAGTCATATTCGTGGTAGAGGCACATGAATATCGGCAGACAGAGGTATTCTATTCATGGATACATTTTCCAGCAGCACACGCTGTGACAAAAGATTTCCACTATTACAAAATAGAGGAACCTCCGGATATATACACTCCTTTCGAGGACGTTGAAATTCCACTAACATACCAAGAGCATCTGCTCTGGTTTAATGGCACCCTAAAACATCTAAATCACATCACCATGCATGGTCCACTAGGTAGACCAGGAGTCAGTGGCCGCTTTTAGCCAGCTACGCAACACACCCAGGCATTGAAACAATGTCAAGCGAAGAACTCCTAGCTAAACTAAAAGAATTAACAAAGGCATATAGAGAATTAGTTCAATTGGCAAGGGACGATGTAAAGTACCTCCAGAAATTGAAGGAGACAGATATAACAGACCAACCATTTGAACTTGCCAGAATCATAGAAAAATCCTAGGAAGAACTAGGAAGAGATAGTTTGGGTGGGAAACCAATAAAACCCCAACTAACTGAAAATCCTGAAAGAACATTTATTAAAAATAATCTAAATAGTCCAAAAAAGAGTTGTGATGGTAATAAACAATCCACTCCCAAGGAAAAACGATTCCAGTCCAGAGGAAGGTCTCCTCAACGGAGAGAAAGATCTCCAGGTCGAGGAGAAACCTCTGAGAGAAGATACAATCTTAGAGATAGGGATAAATTGAGAAAACCTGATACATATCAAGTTATTGATACACGTCCCTCTTGCTCTTTTCAGACTTCCTCACAGAAATCGGAAAGAAAAGGACGGTCAGAACACAAGGAAGAGCACGTCAAGTCCAAAGACAAAGAACCTGCTCATCAAAGTAAAAAATCACAATTTCCCAGAAAGAAGGTAGCAAGTATTAAAATTAAACATGCTGAGGATTCTGAGGACACAACTGAAAAACGGAGAGTGGGCCCAGACAATGCTAGACAGCGCAGCAGAAGTGACCATAGCCCGCAAGATCCTGATGAATCTTCTGGAGACAGTGGACACGAATGAATACATTCAGGTGGAAACTGCAGACACACAAGTTAGTGTGCCCCATAAACTATATGAAATAACATTACGTATAGAGGGAGATAAAACTAGGAAAACAAAAGGTCTCTTTTGCAAGAAACTTTCTAAAGGCTATGAAATTCTGTTAGCTGAAAAAGACTGGCCACCAGAGTTTGTCAGGGAGTGCCCTCATGGCAAAGAAATGATTATGCCTGCCTTCTCAAATCGTATTCCGATTCATAAAAAATACACATTTGCAAGAAAATGGGCAGTGGCCCAAGCCCCTGCATTATTCAAAAATCATGTAGGATGGGATGAGGACTCTCCTCCCCACAAAATCCAGTTAAAAAATCAACCGTCTGCACAAAGGCAGTACCTAGTTAAACAAGAAGCTAAAAAGCAAGTCAGGGAGATCTTAGATCAACTTGAATACCAAGGGGTGATTGAAACATGCACCTCACAAATGAACAATCCTTTGTTTCCTGTCTCCAAGCCAGACGATTCATATTGTCTAGTTTTGGACTACAGACATTTAAACTCCTGCTGCAAAACTTTTGCATTACAAAATTCACACAGTGCAGCACTAATGAACAACATCGTGCGCAAAAAATATAAAACGACATTAGATATCTCTAATGGATTCTTTTGTCAAAACATTGCACCTGAAAGCAGGTATTTGACCGCTTTCTCAATAATGGGATCGCAAAAACAATGTTGCTGACTCCCACAGGGATTCAAGAATAGCCCAGGATTATTCTCAGCAAGGGTAACAGGGTTACTACAAATATATGACGATGAGGCATTCTCATATGTCGATGACATCTATCTTACAGATGATGACCTGGAGACTCACTTAAAAAGAGTGAACACCATAATTCTTGGGTTCCCATCAGAGGGTTACAAATACAACTTTAAAAAGTCAAGAATTGCCCATCTAACAGTCCTATTTTTAGGATATGAATTATCAAGTGAAGGCAAAAGCCTGGCAGACAATTTGTTAGAGAAGTGTGCAGTACTCCAAGGACCAAAAACGCTGAAAAATTTACAATCAATACTAGGCTTCCTGAATTTCGGTAGAACATACATTCTAAATTATGCGGAGAGTGTTAAATCTCTCTATGAATTAATAAAACTTGATTTCAAACCAATACATTGGACTCAAAAACACACAGAAATTTTGAGATCACTACAAATAGACATGTTAACTGAAACAAAATTGCAAACTCGCGACAACGTACGCAACCTTGTAATCCAAGTCATCCCAGGAAGATGCAGATTCACATACCTGACCTCCAATGAGGGAGAAACGGTACCTATAGCTTACAAATCACACTTGTACACTCAAGCTGCAATAAAATTCAGCTCTAAAGAAAAAATTCTGACAGTGGTTCAAACTGCTGTAGCAAAAGAAAGAGCCCTGGCACAAGGTAAACGAATAATAATCGTTACACCAGTACCTGCCCTAGAAGCAGTAACAAACGTAAGCATTCTGAATGCTAAAGCTCTACATCCGAGATGGATACAATGGGTTAATTCTCTTGCTGCAACAGACGTAGTATACAAATTTGATCCTAATTTAAAAACACAAGAATTTCTCCAATATGAATACGAATGTCCTCTGCCGACCGAAATCCTGCCTCTGGAACATTACGGCTGTATAATATATACAGGCGGATCAGCACAACCCGCAGTTGGGGGTAAGCATGCTTATAGTGCTGCGTGCGCGATCGTTATAGGTCATTGGCACTAAGGAAAATTTAGACCACTGGTCACTAAAACCCAATCTCTAGAAGATTGTACAGCTCAGCGGGCTGAACTTCTGGCATTTAGGATGGCACTTGAAAATACAGATCACGAATTCCCCGCACTAATAGTGTGCGATTTGTATTACTGCGTTCAATCTTACAATGAATATTTGCAGAACTGGGTTCAAAACGGTTACAAAGTTGCAAAAGTTGGCACAATCAAGCATAAAACGCTTTGGGAACAAATAGTTCTTTTACAGAAAGAACTACAAAAGACTCATGTGATACATGCACTGAGTCATCAACTTGATGGCGTTCACGTTGCGGGGAATTCATTGGCTGATGAAGCCGCGAAGGCAGCTGTGCAAACGGCTTCCGTAGCTCACCCGGTCAAAAACAAAAATAGACAGCGATATAATGCAATGCAAACTGTCAGTGCTACAGTAAAAGATGATAAAAAAAACACTCCCGAAAGGCTTTCCAGTAAAATATTCATACATAACAGATGCAAATAATGTTGCATTTGCTCGAATCCCTGGAGTGTGGAATAGGGCAATTCCAAACATGGAACACAGATTAGGATTTATTTTAGCGGCACACGAAGGGCTAGCTTCCGCACATGCTGGTATTTCTGCCACAACAGCATTATTGAAACAGAGATATTGGTAGCCAGGCATGAGAAAACAAACTAAGAACTATGTTCTAGAATGTGAAATATGCCAAAGAATGAAAGTATCAACGGTAAAACGACCAGCGCAGACGCCCCATCTAATCTCAGATAAACCATTAGCATGTGTTTACCTGGACCACTGCGGTCCCTTACAAAGGGATGGCAACTATAAATATATCATGGTCGCAGTGGATTCCTGCACGAGATTCATTTGGATGTGGCCCCAGCGCTTGGCTGACGCCAGAACTGTTGTAAAAGATTTGCGAGTCTTTATCGGCACATACCCAATTGGCATGCTACATTCTGATCAGGGTCCTGCGTTTAGCTCTCAAGCTTACAAAGAGGCCATGACCAGCATGGGCATTGCATTGCGGTACTCTTCTCCCTTCCATCCTGAGGGAAATGCGGTAGTGGAAAGAAAAAACTGTGACATAAAGCAATCTATAACAGCGAGGGTATTAGGTTCGGGTGATGGGTGGGTCAAACATTTAATAAGTGTCCAACGTAGTCTTAATAACATGCCAAGAAATTCTCTAGGAGGTATCAGTCCGTACAAACTTTTGTTTGGTACTAGAATGATTATCCAGGATCTGGATCGTCAAACTTCAGTGGTAGAAGAAAAAACTTTTTATATCAAAGATCGTTTGGCTGTTTTACAGGACTTGAATGAAACAAGAAAGAGTCTAAGTAACATAAAGAGTATGCCAACAACCACTGAAGAAGCACCTGTCCCAGCAAGACCTGTCTGGATTCCAAAGATTGGGCATCTGGTCAGAGAAAAGATCTCGTTGAAGAAGGAATTTGGACCTTCTTACAGAAAAGCAGTACCTGTCTTAGCTGTCAGCGGAACAAGATCAGTAGTACTACCGCCTCTTGCTGGTAAAAAGGAAAACAGAATTGTTTCCATCGATCTGGTAAAACCACAAACATGTGGCCGATAATAAATAGCATATTTTTCAAAAAACAAGGGGGACCCAATCAGTACCTAGGGACCTTGGGCATCAATTAATATGAAAAGCAGTGGTCCATAGGATTAAGTTTTCACAAAGACAAATGCAAATATAGACTCCAATTAGTACTATATTGACCAGTTTTTCAGTACCCAGCCGGGCCAGAAATTTTATTTCAAATATAAGCAAGTTTAAAAGACCATCAAGGAGGTCTAATACGACAGTTGATAGGGTACAAGCCTGTACCTATCCAAAAGTACACTCAAAAAGAATTCAAGGGTAGGAAGAGAGCAAGGAAAATAGGATAAAGAATATCAGGCAAAAAGAACATTGGAGCCAATTGTCCCTTGCATCAATAGCATATTAGCAAGGCAAGTTCAGACAACCAATTCATGTAACAGTGTAAACACAATGGGAAAGTTACAGAATCGGAGTAAGTGTCGACGGCGTTTCGATCCCCGGCTCCTAGTGAACTGGGATCATCATCAGGACTTTAACAATGTATTGCCTGTATGTGCTTTTTAAAAACCTTTCAGAGCGATCTTCAGCAGCCTCCTGAGAGTTTAGGAGAAATAGTGGGATGGAGGGCTGGTGCCTCGATGTCCAATTCCGGTAGGTTTTAGGGTTGCTGCCATAAGTTCCTATCTTTTGTTGGATAACGCTTGAAAGGATTCAAGAATCACGGAACTATATAGTGTATATTCAGACCTCTTGAGGGTATACACTTTGGTTTTCAGAGTCTTAGCACGGAGTTAATACTCCTTCACTCGCGATCCGAGTAAGCTGCAGGCGGTGTGCACAGTGGCGGTACGCCGACTTCACGATAATACATATTATCTTGCGAGATTTCATAATGGGACCTCGCAAACAGCGTCAAAAACGTTTCATAGCGGCCGGTATATACGCTGCATACAACGAAGCTTGGAAAGTAATACAAATTGAAACAGCAGAAAAAATACGAGAAATTGATCGTATAAATTTGGAAAAATCACTTTCTGTTGTGGACAATGGATTAACGACTCTGTCTTCCAGAATGTATTCACTGGACAGTATTGTATCATCTGCCTTTGATATAATAGAGCAAGACTTGCTAATGTTACAACATGGTCAGTCACAATTGCGTTCTATTGTACAGCTTGGCTGGACGTTGCAAAACCTACATTCAGGCTACGTGCCATGGCGTCTAATCAACATAACGTCATTATTTTCTATCTTTAACCTTACTGATACACAAATCAGTTTGGCACAAAAAGGAGCAGATAATACGATTCTGAGCATTGAAAAACTTGAGAGATTACCATTGACAATGTCAAAGAGACCTGTCATTGAGTGGATAATACACGGAACAATTACAAATCCAATAACAACTTTCCAGTTTAAATATTGCCAAGAATATATACCAGCAGGCCAGTATGAAAGGTTGGGTAAAGGTTACATCAAATCAACCTGGGATTTACCTTACACACACAAATGTTATAGTGAAAGGAAAAAGGAGGTATTCCTTAGTGGCAATAGATGTAAAAAATCACTAAGCGGTACACTTCTGTGTCAAGGTATTAACTTGCATGGAGCCTGCGAAGGGTCTTCAAATAACCTTTCATGTCACCTGCAAGGCACTCCTGCAACACAGATAGAACTATTCTTCAGACAACTCTCCAAAGGTAGCTATGTTATAATACCTGACCACAGTTGTTGTGGAATGGTGCCAGGAGAATGCTATCTCGTAACTGTTACTTCCAGGGTCGTTTGCTGTATGCAAGTATTGTATCCAAACAGCAACCCAGACATGGAGGCGGCAATATGGCCTCATGTGAATATCTCTTCTATTCGAATTGATACTTTAAGCAGAATGAAGTCTATTCTTTTACAGACAACTGTGCCTTTGACCTCATCCAAAGAAATGTATGATCTGCAAGTTGCAAGGACAGCGGCAGAGATACATAGCCTTTTATCAACAAATTGCCCCGTGCATTTCGCTGAAATGTTAAGCCAAATTTTAAACATGTCTGATACCAGTGGCATCGCACATGTATTTAAGATAATTTTTTCGGGACTGTTAACACCATTTGAAACAGTTCTGGGCATCTTCCCGAATTTTGTCCATTCTGTCTTAAGCGGCCTACCTTTAATTTTGGGACTTGTAGCAGGAATTTTATTTTTGTTCCTTCTGCTCCGATATGGCAAGCCAATCCACAGACAAGACTCCAGCAACGATGGAAGAAACGATCCTAGCAATACGATACCGAGACCGTATCACTAAGGTCCTCGGATTGGCCCGAGTACAACTTGGTTTCTTTCATTCAGACCAATCTGGCATACCTGTGCTTCGATGTCTGCTATGCGGAGAAGAATGCGTGTTGGACGTCTGTCTTACACTACCATCAGCAGTACCAATGGATATCGATACTTTGCTTTGTCCTGTATCGACTCATGCAACGTGTTGTCCCCAGGGGCTACCTATTCTGATGACGGCATTCGTTGAGACTTCACCACTACGAGCAGGTGGCGGTGAAGTACGAGAGGAAAGCAGCACCAAACAGGTACAACCTTCTGTGAGCATTGCTGATCCAAACATCGATGATAGCAATCACGCACAGAACTGCACAGTTTCAGTATTTTCGAACTTGGTCGAACTTTTACCAGATGTTGTAGACCAATTTTTTGCAAGCCTATCTGATATGATGTTCTCCCCTGAACAACGAGAATAACTTTTAAAAAAACAAGAAGCACACAGCGTTCCCTGAACTCTGAATTTGGCCTTCAGTTCTGTTAAACAAAGCAAACTGAAAACATTTGAAACTATTTTTCCCCTGGAAACGAAATTATTTTTTTTTTCAAATCAAAAATATTTACCATTTTTTCCAGCACATGGTACTTTGCTTAAAGTAGAACCATTCTTAGAGAACAGAGCTTCTATTTTTAGAGACATTAGAGACAATATTTTACCTCAGCCTCTAGCACATGTACATTATCGTATAAATATGTGATGGAATGGTCTCGACCTTCTCTTCTGTATACAGAGCCATTTCATGTGTAATTTTCGCAATTCGTTCAGCTGATATATATGCATTTAACTGAATGATAACCCTGCTTAAAAACGTACAGTACCAATACTCATTTTTGTGTATAAACCATACACCATTTCAAATGCAATTATGTATTTTGGGGTGGGTTGATAAACACACATGCATCGTATGTTTAATATTGCTTATTTTTTAGTAATGATGGACATTAATAATACGTGGAGTGGGTGTTGTATTTCTTTCTAGGACCCTAATTCGATATTCCCGATTCATGCCCTCATGTGGTTATAATAAATAGTATCCTTATAAAGGCATAAGAATCATATCCATATTTAGGAATAGCCCATGCAGTCCAAAGCACGGCAAGGCTACACCCATAGACTCTTAGGAAGCACAACGCGTTCTTTAAACAAACCAAGCCTCCAGCAGCCCGGGAAAACTCCCTGCTTTTGTTTTGATTTGCACAAGAAAGAACTGTTAGTTCTTAGTGACGTCTTATGTCCAACCT
This sequence comes from Lissotriton vulgaris, assembly GCF_964263255.1. Classification (NCBI taxonomy): domain Eukaryota; kingdom Metazoa; phylum Chordata; class Amphibia; order Caudata; family Salamandridae; genus Lissotriton; species Lissotriton vulgaris. The sequence goes on along the minus strand of NC_141695.1, from coordinate 1,079,919,921 downwards.
TACGTCAAACCCAGCACCTTTCAGGTATAAATATACCAACGTTGCCTTAAGCAAACACACGGTGGTGGGGAGCAGAGCGACGTTCTACTTGTCCTAGAGCCCAGCTGTTGCCAGAGCCGAAGGAAGCCGCCCCTCCCTTTTTGGCGCTCTGGAGAAGCTGCCTTTTCTCACGCCGAGAAATCCAGCTCCGGTGTTCCCAAGTCACCCTCGCGGGTTGCTGGGAGATTGAGTCCTGAGAAACGAAATACAAGACCTCCTTCATTCTATAACCAAGGTACGGAGCTGATTAAAACCTTGGAGAGAATTCTTGATTCCGATCCTTGGCAAAAACCTAACTTAACTTAAAACTGCCACTTACTTACTCCTTCCCACGTATTAGGCTTAGGTCAGGTACACTGGGGAAGGCGTATCTTAAAAGCATCAGTTGAGTCTGTTAGTCAATGTTTTTATGTATGTATATATTTTATCCATTTTAAAGTATTATATGGCTAAGAAACCATATCAATGCTTTTACAGTATTATTTCATAATACTACTTTTACTGTACGCACTTTACTTTATGATAAGTATTACAATTGTAGCAATTTATTTCTCTTGCATGAGAAAGAAGACTGCTCAATAAAATAACACCTTTTTATTGAAAATGCCCGTCTCTCTATTTCTCTGCATTATGGTGGAACTAAGCATGCACGACTGACTGAGTGAAATAGCTGTCCATTGTTTTCACACGACTCTAGAGATACACTCTTTATTCTGAGGGAGCAAAGTTGTCATGTTTATGCGGTTGTCAGAAACTAATCCTTTCTTGTCTAAATCAGGACAGTTAACCCTTTCCTGAACATTCGAGAAAGTTTCTAGTGACGTCTGAGCTAGCTGGCAAAACTAATTAAGTCTAACATAGTCAGTAGAGACCTAGATGACCTCAGTCCTACGTCTACACTGCTGTTTATGTTATTCCAATGCGCAGAGCCTATTGGGAATATAGGAACTACACTATAATACCAAGTCGGATCAGCCAGGGAAGTTAACTTTTATTAGAACAGGACAATACTCCCTCTTGGACTATATTTTAGTGGAGACAAGGCTATGGCAGTGGGTTGTTGACTTTGCTCTCATACTGAGACATGATAGTGGCCATCATGCTTTGATGCTGGAGTTGGAGCTCCCAGGTCTTTATAACTCTGTGGCCTTCGACTCTTCTCTAGCTAATAATTTAAAATGTACTAACAATAGAAGAATTAGATATGGCACAACAAAGCAGTCTCCGGACAAGGTAGCAGCATTATATTTGTCAATAATTTTGCCACTTTCAGCTCTAGAGGAAACTGTTAGAGCTCCAGTCTCTCCTGAATCCATTGGTAGAATTGAGACATTGCCTGCTGAACTCACCAACAGCCTGACTAATACTTCATTCCAAGTCTAACAAGGGGGACAAACTAACGTGGTTTGATCATACCTGCCTTAAGGCAAAGGGAGGTCTTATAAAAGCCATTAAAAACCTGGACCGACCTTTAATCAAACAACTGAGGGCCCACTACTGAGCTAGTGTTAAGACAGCAAAAAAGAACTGGGAACAGGATAGATGGGTCGCCATTAGATCAGCATTATCCAATAGGGACATGAAGTTGATGTGGTCCTTAGTGAGCACAAGTTGCTGCGAGGGGAACCCAGCCCTAGAGCCTAATATTGCTGCTGTTGTTTGGAAATCTCATTTCCAGGGCTTATACTCTATTGGGGCAGCCCTGGAGTTGAATGTTGATCCATAAAATGCAGCTATAGGGATATGTTATGAAGTGGGCTGTGAGATCACCTTACAAGAAGTTTTAAATGCAATTGGGAAGCTTCCCCTTGGGAAAGTCCCAGGATTAGAGAAGAATTCCAGGGACCTTTTTTAGGGGACGAGCCAAACATTTGGGGATCTTATTTGTGTGTAATTTCTAATGTCATTCTGAGGGGTATGAAGGTGCCGGATTCTTTGCTTGGGTCTGAAATTTTCCCTGTCTACAAGAAGGGTTCTCCCCTTCTGCCAATCAATTATAGACCAATCAGCCTGATAGACGTTACCCAGAAATTATTTGCCAGAATGCTCCTTGAACGCCTCCATGTTTGGATGGGGGACGGTGGAATACTGAGCATGTACCAGGCTGGTTTTCGGAAAAATAGGTCGACCATTGATCAAATCCTTGAACTTCAGGTGTTATACTGGAAGACTTTGTTAGTGGAGGGTGACAGCCTCTACCTGATGTTCGTTGATCTGAAATCAGCTTTTGATCTGGTCCCCCATGCCAAACTTTGGGAAGTTCTTGAACAACTAGGAATCTCCCCTTACCTACTGTCATTGATCATTCGCTTCCACACAGGTAACTTTGCCCAAGTTAGACATGGGAAGCATGGGGAATTGTCCCCTCGCTTCCCGGTTGATAGAGGTGTTAGACAGGGGTGCGTGTTGGCCCCAACCCTGTTTTGCCTTTTTGTTAATGCACTGGTGGCCCAGCTTACTGAGGGACCGGATAACGATGCCCCTAAGTTGGTGGATGGTAAGGTCCCAGCAATGATGTTTGCTGATGACACTTTGCTGTTATCGAAGGGGGCTGGAGATCAACACAGCCAAAACCAAATTCATGGTATTTAATCCAGCAAAAACATTGCGCCCAAACCCCTCTTTAGACGTCACCCTACTAGAGAGGGTGTCAGTTTTTGATTATCTTTTGATTATCTTGGCGTCACCCTATTTGAATCATTTGACTGGGGACCGCAACTAGCCAAGGCAGGTCTTAGGCTTGCCCAGATGGTGGAGGGACTTATAATAACCTATAAGAACTCCTCTCATGTACTGCCTAGTGCTGTGGTTGAGATTTACCAGGTACAAGTTAGGAATGCTGTAATGTATGGGGATGAACTTTGGGGTCATCGTCCCACTGCTGGTTTGTCAAGGATAGAGAACAGATTCATGAGACAGTTGTTGGGCTTACCATTGAGCTCACCCCTTATACCACTACATCTAGATTTGGGCATTAGACCTATTGCAGATGAGGTCGGGTTGAGGCCATTAACGTTCTGGCGTAGACTGTGGGTGACCTCGGAGCTAGCAGATTACCAGCTGGAGCTAAAGGGAATAATGGGTCTCCCGAGGGTAGGTAACCTACCATGGTTTTTATACATAAAAAACGCATCACGTCGGATTGGTATCCCCGATTTGTGGAGCAATCCTGAGGTGGCGTGTTTGACAACCTCACGTCCAGGATTGGTAAGAGCCTACCGATCAGCTAAGATCAGTGGAGAAGTGTGGCTCACTGATTAGAGCGGCAGACTCTGATGCAGAGGTCGGGCCCGGGACCAGGGTTCAATTCCCGACGTGGCAAGGTCTTGAACACAAAAATGTCCACGGACTCGATAATTCTCGCCTCGGTGCCTATTCTAATCATGGGGTCCCACACTGCAACTCTGGGCAATAGCTGCTTAATCTCCACTACGGCGGCCCACCCGCTGCGGGATGCCTGGCTTTCACCTTAGGAATGCCCAATAGGGGTTATCTCACAGGGAAAAACCAGGACGGGTTCCCAAGGCAAGCGCCTTGATGCCTTCGGGTGATACGTGCGCTATATAAGTCGCAATACATACAATACATACAACCTTGCTGACATCCAGGGAAATTCTAATCTTGGTCACTTAACAGTTGATTTTTGGAATTTCAAAACTGACTATTTTATAGAGCCATTCTTAGATTTCATTCAACCCAATGTGGCAAGGAAGCTGTATATTCAGTTTGGAACAGGAACATTGCCATTGCAAACTTTGTCCAACAAATGGCAGAAGGTGCCTCCTCTTGGATGCCCCACTTGTATCTGTCTAGATGGGACAGCTATCCATGTTTTCTTTTTTTTCCCAGGCTATACTAAGGCTAAACAGCGTTGGCTTGTACCTCTTTGTAGAAATCTAGGGTGTAATTAAAGTTTAGAGGCATTCCGAATTTTACAAACTGACAAACACCCATCTATTGTGTTTGCAGTGTCCCGTTTTTTAAAATCAATGTGACAGAGTCGAAGGGGATTCTTTAGTTTATCATTGAAGTTAGTAATCTCCACCACTGAGCATTTATTCGTATTCGTATTTTACCATTATCTTTTTTGTTAAAGTTCTTATTAACATTTTTTAGCTGTATTTACTGTTTTAAATCAATATTAATGTATTATTGTATTACTCCTTTTCCATTGGTGGTTTAGACAGTAAATTGATATAATTCTAGAAAAAATTTAAAACTGTCTTTTACACTACCTGTATTGTTTACTTTTTATGGTCTGTAGTGACCAAAATAAAGTCTTTGGAATTGGTTAATGTTCCCATAGTTTTTACACCTTTTCCATGTAACTCATAAGATGTCTTTTTGCAATTATATTTACATGCCTTGCATCTCATGCAGGGAAAGAACCCATTTATGGGTTCGTTAGGTCTAGCCATAGATTCATAGTGGCTGCAAACCAGTAAGTCCTTGATGGATTTTGATCTTCTGTATGTTATTAATGGCTGTGTGTTATCAGTTTGCAAAACGACATCCTATGAGTTACCTGGAAAAGGTGTAAAAACCTATGAGAAACAATAATAAATTACTGAACTGTAACTTTGAATTTACTATATACTGCCTAGAGTGTCCTTGCAAGAAAAAATACATTGGTAGCGCTATAAATGCAACAAAGAAGCAAGTGCTAGAACATATGCGGGCGATAGCCATAAAGGATAGAGCCTATTCAGTGGCTCGCCACTTTGAAGAATGTCACTTGAGTAATCGTGATCTTCCAGCTTTTTACTGTTTGGACCAAATACCCAAAAATGAGAGAGGGGGGACAGGGTAAAAAAACTATGTGCCCTAGAGTCCAGATATATCATCAAATTAGGCACAAGCCCTCTCAGGGTCTGAATAATGAAGAGGAGTTATGGCCCCACTTAGAATAAGGTTAAGGCATCAGTAGAAGTGGCCATGTGAACCAGCATTATCTCTGACTAAGAGTCTTTTTGTAGTTTCCTTCCTAATAACGTTTTTACAACTAGTGAATCTTTTTAATGGTATACCACGTAGTTTTTGAGGCAGGACAATGGAGGATGATGGTTGTTACTTTAAGTATATATTTTGTATCTGTGATTTCAATGATACTTGGCTTCTAGTTGTCTGTTGTTTTTGTATACCCCATTTTGGGTTTGTGGTTGGCGCGTTATTCTTTCATTTGTCAATTAGATTTCATAGACATGTGTCTAGATAGAAAACACTTGTGTGCTCCATTTTGATAAAATATAGCTAAACCAATGTGGAGATTAATTTAGCCTCTTCCGTTTAATTTTTATTTTTATGAGAGATTCTCTTCTCATGGATTTAAAAGCTCATTCAGGGCTCGATAGCTTGGCAAAATAGTCCCATTTTTTCAGAAATCGTGGTGCAAATATATTCAATAAAAACAGGTGCACACAAGATACTGTTACTGATAAATTGAAAAGAAAAAAGAAAAATATTTCATGTAAATAGAAAAAGAGGCACATTTTTGTTTCTCTTTAAAAACACTATTTTAGTGTACATGTTTATTTTTTAAATATAATATGTGAAAGATAATATAAAAGATAATATTTGCCCTGTTCCACACACATTGAGTAAGAAAATAATGCTGATCTATTCTCTCAATAATGCTGCACTACATGTTCAGATGGCCGACATGAAACTATAGCATTCAGTATGTATCTTGCCGTCTTTTGTGTTTACCATTTTTTCATCTGCACGTGCACTTCTTTACTTTAAAATGGTGGTACTTTATGAAAGTCAATCACATTGACAAATCCAGAGGGGCGAAAAACGTCTGTCAGTGCTGAGGGGGGGTCTTAAATGAAATAAACATATTTTTTCACGGACCTAGTTTTAGCGTGCTCCTGCTTGTGTCGGCCTACACAAATTTCATCCCCGACTGTGAAACCATATATATATATAGTTGTAGCCATGAACATAATTATAAAAAATGTTTAACTTACATTATATTAATTTTAATAATATTATAAATGTATTAGTACCACTATATATGTATATATTTTCTTTATATTAATACATTTTAAATATAAAATAATTAAAATAGTGTAAATAAATGTAGTATTTTCATTGTAACAGATTACAAATATAAATAAATAAATAAACATTTGTATTAATTATGTTACACAATATGAGTCAAGTCAAGTCAAAAACCACTTTATTCGATTTAGTTAAAAATCATAAAAGCATACTACATCCAGGTACATATTTTAAAATTTCATATGATACAATACAATTTAAAACACATTTAAAAAAATTTCATATGGAACAATTCAATTTAAGCAATAAAAGTCATAAAAAAGACTCATCATGTGCAAAAAAGCCAGAAATACATAATTCATCCCAGTCCCCGCAGTTGGGTTTGTACTTTCCTCCTCCTAATTCGAACAGCAGCGACAAGGTAATTTGCCACACTGAACATTACCAAGGGAGATTCAAGCATTTGTAGGAACAGTAGAGCAGGTTTTGCTTGAGAAAACGCTTTCTCCTTCAACAAGGGGAACAAATACTTTTGCCTTGGAACATGATAAAAAGGGCAGAATAACATAAGGTGCATATTGTCTTGTATGGAAAAGTTGTTACATTCACATACTGGTGCATCCTCAGGCTTGAACCATCCTTGTCTGTCAGAGAGTACCAAGTAAATCTGGTTAAATCTAAACTTAACCAGAAGCCATCTGTGGAATGGAATGTTGACTAGAGCAAGATACGGTTGGATGGCAATACAGGTGAGTGTCATATAATGTGCTCTGACCGTGGGTTTTGTTAACTGGAGTTGTTCTCTCTCCAAGGACTTAAGTTTATAAAAATTTTCCTTGACCCAGCTAGGTCTGCTTTTTTTAAATCAAGCGGGGAGGAGAAAATCTCCGGGCGTCCAAGATCTACTGAGCACTTATTAATGTATGCCAGCCAAGCGATATCTTTATGCTTGTCCAATTTTAAGCAGTCCAACAGAATTTTGTGGTTGAGACCTAAGTTGTTATTGGTCCAAACTCTTATCCACAGGAGTATAGGTGCCATGGAGAGGATATCAGTAATATATCCCACTCCAAGCTCCTGATGGACGGAAAAGTGGCTGTTGATAAGGGGAGTCCTAGTATAGAACATAAAAACGTATTAACCTCCATTTGAATGGTTTCAGTTTTTACATAACCCCATAATCCTGCTCCGTATCTCGCTATAGCCAATGATTTTGCCTTATACAAGGCTAAGAGTGCCCCACTTGGTTTCCCCCCCAGTCTCCTTGAGAAGCTTAAAATAGCGTTAACAGAGCTCCTCACTGCTTTGGTCTTTGCTACTACCTGTGGGATCCAGCTGCCCTTGGTGTCAAAAATTACTCCGAGGTAAGTGAAAACTTTTACATTGCTAATCACTTCCCTTTTGCAGTAAAAGGATTTAGTATTATTTTTTGCTGCCCCAAAGACCATAACATGGGATTTCGCGTTATTAACCACAAGGTCAAGAGAGGACATGAAGTCACTAAATGCATTGAGAAGTCTCTGGAGGCCCAGGTGTGTCCTAGCTATTAAGGCGGCATCATCCGCGTAAGGAGCACTGGGATGTGAGTGTCTCCTGCACGCGGAGTGTCCACAGATGACGCCAAGATAATTTTTTCCAGAGAGTTAATATATAAAGTAAACAGCATAGGGGCAAGGATGCAGCCTTGTCGCACACCCCTACCTGATTTAAACCACGCTGTACGATGCCCCTCTTGATCCATTCTAATGGAAGCCTTGAGGTCCTTATGAAGTTCAGCCAGGAAGTGGACCAAAGGGGGGTCCAATCCCATCTGTAACAACATGCCCCACAACTTGGCTCTATTCACTAAATCAAACGCTGTGGACAGATCCATGTAAGCAACAAAAATAGTCCCTTTTTTAGCCTTTGTATATTTAGCAATTATCATGTTCAAGTTCAGGCATTGGTCCTCTGTCCCTCTGCCTGACCGGAAGCCATACTGTGCATTGGACAAAATATTATTCTCTTTAGTCCATTTGTTAATTTTCACCAGTAGTACTTTTCCCAGGATCTTCATAGAGGAATCCAACAGGGGGGCGATAACATTTAGGGTCGTTTCTTACTCCTTTTTTAAAAATTGGTACAATGATTGAACATGTCCAAGTATTAGGAAAACCCCCCTTAAGTACATTATTATAAACATTCGTTAGTACAGTTGCCCACAGCTCTGGGTTTGATTTATATAGGTCCAAAGGGACCCCATCGGGTCCTGGTGCTTTATTCTTAGCGGACCCAATTATAGCGGCCTTGACTTCATTTTCAGTAAAATCAACCACGGGTTGCAAATTAGAATGACATGGTATACAAAAAGTGTCATAAAATAAATTGCTCCCATAGATAACTGAAAAAGGATTAAGCCAGTCTGACTCAGGTATATTAGCCTCGAGGTCTGTGTTGCATGTCTTAGCAAATATGGGGTTATTAATAATGGACCAAAATTTAGAGCTGTGTTTTAGGGTCGTGGAGTCCATTAAAGCATCCCAGGCTTCTTCTTTAACAGCTTTTTTGCGTGTTTTTACCGCCTCCTCAGTTGAGCTATCACTAGCCTATTTCTTGGAGAATGCTTTAGTGCTGCTATCAGTGCAGAGTGGGCTTTTGAGCAGGAATGGTCGAACCAGCCGGAGGCTGGAGCGGGTCCCCTTTTGGGGCTAATTGTTAGTTCTTTCTCCACCTTCGAGCAAATAGCCTCAAAGCCGGTGTTCTAACTAGATGATCTCCCCCGTCGGTTTGATCTCCCCCTACGTCAGAGGGGAGATTAAAAATACAGCTCGAAGCTAACTGTCTCCTCTTCCCCGTCAGTTTGATCTCCCCCTGTCAGAGGGGAGATTACAATTACAGACTTAAACTAACTACCTCCGCTCCCGTAGTTTTGGTCTCCTCCTACGGGGCTCACAAATACAGCTATAAGCTGCTTTTTTTGCCTGGTCCTATGTCCATGCCTCTTATGGCATGTGTAAAGTTGGCATATATTTATTAATTTATTTATTTTATGCGTTGTTTATTTTTTATAGCGCAGACTTTACCCGAAGGTGTCAGAGGGCTTCACAAAAGGAACAGATCTGATACATGAGGAGAACATTAGAGTGAACAAATTACAAAAGCAGACGTTAAGTTTCATGATGCAAAAGTGACAATTGTGAGCAAACAAAATACAAGAGGAAGCAAAAGGTGCATTACATGAGGAAAAAGTGACGTGTGCTGATTTTCAAAAGCGTACTAAGTACAAGTTTTGGTATAATACTGCAATATATGGCAAACACTCAAACACAAGAACAAACGTTACGTAGGCAATGGTGGCACTTGTGCAAGTATCTAAAGCAAACAAAATGCAAGAGGTAGCAAACTGTGTTACAAGAGAAAAGTGACGTATGCTTGTTAAAAAAGAGTACCAAACACAGGTAGAAGGATAATACTGCAATGAATGGCAGACACTCCAACCACAAAAACACACTGGGAAGGCACTTCCAAAGTCATGGAGAAAAGGATTCTCTATAATGGAGGGTCTTCCTTCAGATAATATAGAGGGTGTGAATTACATTTGGAAGTGTCTTTGAAGGAGGAGAACTTTGAGGGCAGTTTTGAAGGCCTGGGGGGAGGTGGTGGTCCGAAGCTGCGGCGGAAGTGAGTTCCAGATTCTCACTGCGTTGCCTGAAAAGGATTGGGCCATCGATCTTTGCTTCTTTGAAAATGGGAGGATCAAGCAGTACATTTTCCGCATTACATGATGGTCTAGAGCCTCCAGAGAGTTTCAGTTTATTCGCCAGCTGGCGAGGAGAGGAGGAGTTGAAGGCTTTGTGTGTGATACAGGCAGTCTTGTAGATAGATCATGCCTCGATGGCAAGCCAGCAGAGGGTGGATAGCATGAGAGTGATGTGGTCGCTACTTTTGGCCCCATAAATGAAGCGAGCTGCTGAATGGAGAACAGATTTAAGGGGGGACAGGTGGGATTTGGGGAGGCCATTGAGAAGAGAATTGCAGTAGTCCAGTCTGGAGCGGACCAGCGATTGGACCAGGGTTTTGAGGCCTTGCTCCGTGAATAAGCGAAAAATTCCCCAAAGAAAGCGCAGTTGGTATCGAGCAGACTTTGCAATGGAGTTGATGTGGGAGATTAGATTGAGTTTTTGTCTACGATGACACCCAGGGATTTGCGCTGTCGACAATGATGGGTGTATTGTTAAGTAGATTCATCTGATCCATCCATGATTGAACCGTGGAAGGAGAGAGTGGGGAGGAGAGGAGGGGGAATTCAGTTTTGGGGGTATTCAGAATCAGTTGATGTGTTCACATCCAGTTTTGAATGGAGTCCAGAGTAGAGCTTAGGACGGAGAGATTGTGAGTGGAGGCAACCTTGTGGTAGATTTTAGTGTCGTCTGCGTAGAGATGATAGTGGACCCCGGATTTGCTTAGGAGATCTCCCAGTGGTTCTAAATAGAGATTGAACAGTGTGGGTGCAAGTATAGAGCCTTGAGGAACACCTTGACCTACTGCCAAAGGAGATGATAGACTGTTGGCTATTTTGATCATTTGGCATCTATCAGATAGGAAGGAAGCAAACCATTTAAGCACAGTGCCCTCCAAGCCCATTCTCTGTTGAAGAGTGATGAGGAGAGTGTTGTGATTGACAGTGTCAAAAGCTGCAGAAAGGTCAAGAGAATTAGAAGACAATAATTGTGAATATATTTTCGTATGTAGCATATGCATACGGTAAAAGAACATTTTTGTTTTCACCAATTCTTTGGTTTCTAAAGAATTTTTAGATTTTGACAAAGTAGTGTTTTTTGTTAGAATACCAAAATGTTTTATACATATATTTATACCTACATATATATCACAATACTTATAACAATGAGAAAGATGAATCCAGCAAAGTACAATTAATATGCTATTTGTTGATAAATTGTGTACTCCTACTTTTGCGCTCCACTGCCTTCAACCTATTTGCTCCAAAAACCTAATGAGGGGGCTTTCAAACTATGCAACTACATGTCTGAATCATGGTTGCATCTTCTTTTTTGTTGTACCGCCCTTGACGCTGCCAGAAGACTTATTTTAAAACCCTTATATTTCAAAAGGGGCATCAGTACATCTTGGGAGGCATCTGCTCTCTGCTTTACTTCCCCAGATATTCAAGTGCTTGCATGGTCTGGAAAATATGTGAGACTCCTGGACAGTCTGCTTTCACCCTTTTCTGTCCGCACCCTATGATTTCCCCTCCTCTCCCCAAAAACTCATCACCAACTTTATTTGCACTTTGCCGTAGCGTCTCTGTACCAAACTATTTTATCCTTGGTTTTGGAAACCAGTTACAAGATTACAATAGTAACCACAATACTGCTTCGTCACTAATATGTGTATCAATTTAAATATTGATGGTTTGCTTTGTTTATGCTTTTTAACGTTGTAACAGCGCTATGATGACATTTTATTGCATTAGTTTTAATCAACTGTGCTAATTTAATAAACTAGACTGCCATTCATTTGATCATTTGAAATTTTTTTTAGAGCACTTATAAGTCTAGCGTGAAGCACTATGTACAGATTGTAGCATTTGTATTTTAACACCTTTGCTGCTTGGGCCTTTCCCGCAACTCCTTGATCAGCTTTATTGTGTTTATTTGTGGTAGTTTGCACTTAGGCCCCTGTAACTTTTTGTCCACATAAGGTTTTTTTGGGATATTCAAGTTAATTGGTGTTTTTGAGAACAAATCACAAAAAATAATGGCAGCACAATCAGACACGACGTAGAGATAAATTACATTGGGAAGAAGGACGACTGAGACTCGTACAACACTTTGGGAATGAATAAAGCACTTGCATGTAAACAATCTTATACAAGACGCATTTGCGCCCCTCAGGGCACCAAGTTGAACCACTTGCCCCATATCTTACCAAAAAGCTTGGGACGGCCCTGGGCCTCAAAGAGTGGTTCCTGCTGAGTTCCGCACCAATCCACTCCCTGTCTCCATGTCCGCATAGTAGGTGGCTTGGCCTGAGACCAAAGCGCCGCTATATCGCATTTTGCCACCGCCACTGCCGTTCCGAGGATGCGCTTATCTGTCCGAACACCATAGAGACCCTCTAACAAACTCAGGATGAGGCGTAGGGGTCATGGAGAACCTCCCATCCCAAGGTCTGTGTAAGCTCTAGCGCTACCCCTGCCGCCCATAATGGTGCAAGAGCGGGGCATTGCCATGTCATGTGGTAGAAGTCCGCAGGAGCGTGGTTGCATCGCGCGCAGGATGGGGATGGCCGAATACGGGCGCTGTATAGGCGCGCTGGGGTGAGGTATGCCGTGTGGAGGTAGTAAAGTTGGACTAGACGCAGTTTGGAGGAGGTCTTCAGTGTCTTAAGAGCCATAAGGGCATCCTTCCAGTCCACTTCCTCTAGGGGGCCCAGCCATCCATCCCAGCGGGCACGCATCAGGTCCAGGGATGCAGGGCCATTCCAGGAGGGAGGTGGGAGATGGAATGCATGTTTGGAGGTCATGCCTTAGCTGTAAATATTTGTAAAATTGGGAGGAGTGGAGGGTGAGGCGGTGTTGTAATTCTGCAAACAATCTAATGTAGTCCCCTACCCAGACATCTCCCAGCAACAAAATCCCGATGTGGTCCCATCAGCGGAAGTCTCGGAGTGACAAGACCTCCTCCAGCCAAACACCACTCCACAGAGGCGTCTGCCTGATGAGCTTCCGGTCCCATTTCGTGTGGCGTAAGGCCGTCCGCCAGGCCATAAGTACCATTCGGGTGATGGGGGGGAGGGCTTGTGGCACGGGTGTCCCAAAAGGTAGGCTTGGAGCTGTGGGAAATCCATTGACTGGAGTTCCACCCAGTACGCCGGGTCGGACCAGTCGCCCGCGAACCAGTCATGGATCACAATGAGCTTCGTGGCCAGGTTGTAAATGTGAAGATTGTTTACCCCCATCTTAGGGAGGTATGCAGCACTGCACCAGAGACAATCGTGACCTCCCGCCACCCCACAGAGACCGGGTAAGGGCACTGTCTATTTCTCGGAATCAACTCCCTGGGAGATGAAGGGTGATATTCTGTAGAATGTATAACAAACGGGGTAGGACCATCATTTTAAAAAGGGCGCTCCTGCCAAGGGGAGGGATTGCCACTTCTTCAGGTCCGCCTTGGCTTTAATGACCAGGGGCTTGATGTTCAGGGCCCATTCGAGGTCTTGGAGGAGTGCGACCCACACCCCCAAGTACTTAAACGACTGCCTACGTAGGGGGATGGTCGTTTGCCAGTCGAAGCACGCCCGGATGGATGTAGGGGAACCAATGTGGACTTCGCCGGTTTGAGCCGGATGCCGTAGACACGTTCAAAGGCTAGGAGGGCCATGTTGGTCTCTGGTGGGAAGGACCCCTTGTCTACTATATGTTTGAACAGCTCCACTAAATGTGGGACCAGTGTTTCACAGAAAGTTGCATACTATTCTTGCGGGTAACCGTCGGGCCCAGGCGTTTTGCCGGAGTGCAACAGTGTAATGGCCCCGTGGATCTCTTCTGGGGTGAGGGGGAGATCAAGCTTCTCCGAGACCGTTTGGGAAAGACAGGGCAGGTGAGTCCCAGTCTCAAATAGCAAGTCAGCCAAGGTGGTCCTGGGAGGTCGGGCCGCATAAAGGGCAGCATAATAGATCGCGAAAGTTCAGGCGATAGCTTGGGAGGTGGCGTGGCAAGCCCCGGTTTCGTCACAGATCTCAGGGATAATGCGGTTGGCTTTAGGGTAGGACACTAAAATACAGATTTACAAGCCCCTTACGCCACTTTTTACATGTTAAAAGTGAAGCAAAAGTGGCGCAAGGGGCTTGTAAATATGCCACTAATTTGTGAACTAGTTTGCCGTTTTTATCGCCCCACCCATACACGCGTGCCACAGAGGAGCGCCAGAGCATTTTAGCGGACTCCAGTGAGATCTGGCAGATCTCTTCCCAGATCAATGTTAGCCGACAATCGGAGTTATCGCTGTCCACGCCCATCAGGGCCCCCTCCAACTGTGCTGCCTGGGCCACCAGCTGTATGAGTCAGACGGTCTGCTCCGTGCACTTCGCGTGGACCAAACCTCTAGCCACCCCTCGCATGGTGGCCTTGCTGGCCTGCCATAACGTCCCCAGCGAAGAGACCGAGCCTGTATTAGTCTTAAAGTAATGCCTCAGTTCCTGACAGAGTGACTCAACGAATTCCGCGTCCTGCAGAAACCAGGCGTTCATCTGCCATGCTGTACGGGTACCATTAGGGGGTCCCCGAGATGCAGGGAGATGGGGAGTGATCCGAGATGCCTCTCGGCAAAACAGAGGCCCCGGACATCAGTTGACAGTCTGGGGCAGGTAGTAGAAACAGATCGATGCAAGAGTGAGAGTGGTGGGCCGTTGATCTCTGAATATATTGTTTTCTGCGAGGGTTCCACACCCTTCAAGCGTTGCAAAGACCCAAAGAAGAGGACCAGTCATACAAGCACTTAGCGAAGGCAAGGCGGGATGCCGAAGGGGCACCTGTTGTGTTGTGCGAGGGTTGGAGGGTTGCAGAACATCATTGAAATCCCCTCCGATGACCGTCAGACCCTGAGTAAAGGAGGAGACCATGAGTGTGAGAGGCCATGGTGGTGGGGGAATGTAAGTACACAGGAGATTAACTGGGTTTCCCTCGATCTTGCCCGTCAGGGCCACGTGATGGCCTTGTGAGTCCGTCTCGGCCTGCGCCAGGGAAGGCCCTTCTGGAGCAGCATGACAACCCCCCGGGAACGCCGCGTGAATAATAGACCCTGTCGAACCCATACTGGTCGAGAAAATTGCATTTGGTGCCCTTCAGGTTTGTTTCTTGTAGGAACAAGACATCTGGTGTATGTTGCTGGTCGCTACAAAGGACAGCATTGCCTTTTAAGCTTTCTAGGAGGCCGTTGACGTTCCACGAGAGGATGTGGAGGGGTCTATGTAGGGTGGACGTCATCGGGGTGTAAAGTGCGTGGAAGAGGTAATGCAAGCTCAGAACGGCCCGGTTCCCAAGGGAAGAAACGTGTCATGGCTGGGGTCTTTGGGTAAAAGTTGTGCGTTCTGGTAAGTCTCATGTCATCGTCAGTAGCATACATGCTTGGGTAGCTACCAAGGAAAACAAGGAACATAGGCGGCTAAAAACAACAAACAATCGAGAGACAACGGTCTACCCACTCTCCCTTGCCCCCCAACTCCCCCCACCCTACACTTCTGAAGACAAGGCATCTGTTGCCCTGAAAAGGAAAACATTCAAAACAACAACCCACTAGTGAATCTGAAATGCTAAGTTAAAATGGTTAACTGAACATGAACGTGGCAGAGATGTACCCCCATCCATATAGCTGGATAAGAGATTCATCAACAGCTGTAATTACTTTTAAACTAATATGCATCGAGAAGTACACATAAGTTCAGGAACTGGAATAGGAAACAGTTCACCGAGCCGTGGTTACGGTGAAGATGGATCGCACCTACTATAGAGGTTGGCAAACAGTCATAAGTGTAGGTGCCATATTGGAAACAAAGCAAGAGTTTCTGTTTAGTCAGCAGTTCAAGCTCTCCCATCATCCCCGGATCCATGAAGCGCAGGGCTCCTAGACAGGTCTGAGGCAGATAGGGAGGAGCGCAAGGCCTTGGAGGGGTCCAGGACACGGCTCAAGTTAATCACAGAGTTAGTAGGGCTAGGAGTGGTGGACCTCTGAGTTGAAGCGTGTGAGGGAGGGCGCTGAGACGGTGCACCTGGTTAGCGGGATGCCTCCCCCGATGATCGTTTTTCTTGCGTGACCTAGTCCGGCGTCTTTGGGGCTTAGGCAAGGTTGGGTGGGGCTGCGCGGGGGACAGCCGGGTTGGAGAGGGGGATTCAGGAGGGGCTGGTCTTCCGTGAGCCGGGTCCATGCCGCCTGGGGGTTGTCAAACAAGAATGCCTTGTCTTGAAAGACCACCCTGAGCCGGGAAGAGAAGACCATATTGATGACCCAGGTTGCGGAGCTTCTGCTTCACCTCGTCATAGGTTTGACGCTGTGCTTGTACTTCAGGATGATGGGTCTGGCAGGAGCCCCCGGTGGAGGCTTAGGGGCCAGGGAGCAATGTGCCCACTGAACGGTGAACCAGGGTGAAGAGGACTCCTTGGGCATCCCTGAACGCACCCATTCTTCCACGAACGTGTCCGTGTGACCATGCTCCGTTCCTTCGGGAAAGCCTATGAGTCTCAGATTGTTCCTTCTCGACCTGTTTTTGGCATCATCCACCCGTCGGTGGAGCTCTGAGGTCTGGGTCTGGAGGCGGGCCACCTGTGTCTTAAGTTGGCCAATGTCATCCTCCGCCGTGGAAATGCGGGATTCTGCCTCCATGATTCGTGCCATGGCATTGCGCAGGTCTTGGTGGATAAGAGCCACATCCACCCTCACCTCGCTAATCTTATTCTCGGCGGAGGCCTGCGAGGTGCTTATCACCTGAAGGATGGTGGAGAGATCATCCACATAGGGGGCAGGGGCCTTGGATGCCCCACCTTCAGGATCCCGGTCCGACGTGGTAAATTGATCCATTGTGGTGTGGGCTGGAGGGGCAGTGTTCTGTATGGTGCGAGTCCTTCCCATCGCCTCCAAGGATGGGATCTGACCTCGGCCTGGGCAGGGGGAGAGAACTGCGGTCCTGCAGATGAGGAGGGGGTCAGGTCTAGGCACCCAGGTCCACCCCCGAGCCCACTATGAGCAGCTAGATGCATTTAGTGCCCCAGGGCTGGGTCCGCACGGAGCACACCAGTGGAAGGCTGCTGGGCCGGGTCAATTTGTATCTACAAAGACAAATCCCACGCTCGGACCCCTTGTCCGGCAGAGATGGCCTCTCTCCCGAGAGGGTAGCTTGAAATGAATAGGGGTTAGGGAGGAGCCAAGTTCTGTGGTGGGTCCGCCGCCGACACCGGTCAGCCGGAACAGAAGGGCCCCAGCTGTTCTCAGGGAGGCACTCTCCGACGAGGAGCATGGCGTATGAAGGAGGGAGAGTAGGCAACGAGGGAGCAGTAGAGGTGGCGGAGGCACCAACTGTAGCCCCCTGCGCCGCCACCCGACTTGGTGGCCGGTTCCCACTCCCCAACCCCACCCACTGGTGGCTCTCACCCGTCCCAGGGCCCAGTCGCCCGACAGCAATAGTGAAGCTGTTGTGTCCTCGTGGGGTTAGGAGGTGTGATGGTTCATGCCCAAAGCAACGCCTAACTCCAAGCGGTCCAGTAACTACAGGCCAGTGGCCGACAGTGAAGGGAACCTGGAGGAATAGGCCCAAACCGTGGGGGGAGTAAGGAGAATGATGGAGTTTGGTGGGGCAGGGCACCTAGCCACCCCTCCACCCTGCCCCCCGACAAGATGGCTGGACACCCATCCCAGGCCCCACTCACCAGTACAGCCACTCTGCTTGAAAGTCTCAGGCTCCCCCAAGTCAGGCTGCCACCGATCCCATATCGGCACAAACTAGCGGGTAGGGTGGGACCCAGGATGACCAGGCCCAGGGCGGTCCACGCGTCCGGACCAGGAGAGGTGCCGCCAGCGGTCACAGCGTCGCGGGGCCTACCCCTCCCCAGGCGGCCCCAAGAAGGCCTATAAGCGGCACCCCTCCCCGGGTCCAGAGGGCGTCCGCCACTGGCTTGCAGAGAGGGGGGGAAACACACGTGGGGAGGCCGCTCGACAACGGCAGCCGAGGTCTGAGGTGCTCCGCAGCAACTCCAGGGGGGCCAGCAGATCAATTTAGCAGACCAGTCTAGCCCCGATCTACGGAGCCCCACACGTAGGCGGAGGACCGGTCCGCACAGGGATATTGTCAGGCCCGGGATCGGGGCAACTCTGGGTCTGCCATTTTGTGGAGCTGAGTTTGCCGGCTTTCGAAGAGCCTCCCCAGGCTGCAGAAGCACCAAACCTCCCAGGAAAGGGACGGGAGCTGAGCCAGTGAACTCAGAATGCACCCTGGGAAAATAGAAGAGGTGAGTAGCGGCTGTTGGCGGTGGATGCGAGGCAGATGATGGATGGGGTTTCCTGAGCACTCTTAGAGTGCGTTTGTCATCTTGACACCTCAGGCCACGCCCCCTCCATTCTCCACTTAAGGTTTTAATGTTAAATTTGTGCCCTTATTCCCAACACCCTGATGATTTTAATGGTACCCAGGGTTTGTGTATTCCCCTGGAAAAGATCCAGAAATTTTCAAAAATACTTTTAAAAATGTGCCTTTTTCTAAAAACACTTGTTCTAAATTGCTGCAGTAGAAAGTGTCTGGTTTGTTTCTCGTAAATGGCTTGTGGTGATGAAATTACCATCATCTCAGATTTCTGGGGAAAGTAGACTTTTGACAGTAAACCAACATTTTCTATGCAGTTTTTATTTTTTACTGTGACATAGTCTATTGTTGCATTTATTTTTTCTTTCAACCTCCTTCCAGTTAGTGTTAGGAATTGGTTTCAAAACAATAATGGATCCCAAAAAACTATACATTTTTAAAAACTAGACAAAAATTAGAATTCAGTAATAGAGGCATTTGTCTCTATCCTTTAACGAGTTCCTATACAAATGTACATTTGACTATAGTAAATATTGCAGTAAAGTATAAAAAAAATAGCAGTTTGTGTTAACGTTTTCACCTGTAATTTTTGTAATTTTGCCTAACAATATAACATTGAATCAGCATGATCCTTCTTTTTTTGGAATATATAGAACTCATAGGTCTACCAAGAACCCGAGCAACCCAGATCCAAAAACTGAGCTGCGTCTTGCACTGGGTTTTCATTGTGTACTGTGTTTCTCGCAATTCTTTTGGTAAATATAAACAGAGTAAAATAGGTACAAAGGAAAGCAATGTATTTCTTAAACAAAATATTGAGTTTATAAGCAGTGTGTTTTGCATATCTCCAAAATTGTGGCTACCCATGCAAGCATGTAATTTAGATGCAATTTTCTTAAATTACTTATTATTTCCCATTTTTTACATTAGGAAGGCTTAACTGCAAGGAAAGTTAATTGGTAATAACAGTTCTTCTACTAATCTGTTTTCCCCTAATTCTCTCAATAAAAATGCTATCTTACTTATGTGTGTAGGCTTAGTGCCCGCGACAGGAATTGGCCCAAAGCGCAACGTTGACCCACCACATTTCTAAAATGAAAACTGCCCCTTTTTTTTTGCCTCGCTATGGATTTTGAATCCTCGCTCTTCCGGCCCCCAAGCAAAACCTTGCCAACCTATACATTTTTGAAAATGATACACTAAGGGACCCATGAGGATGGTGGGCGGACAACCCTAGCAGTGTTGTTACCATCTGCCAGCTAGGGGAGGTCCCACACTGCCAATTAGTAGCGACCACTACCGTGGCGGTCGTATCCTGCATCTTTGACTTTGCTTTGTGCGCTTCTGTTAGCAGCACCCGCCGCAAAGCCTAAGAGGCATGTCGTGCATTGCCATGGAACAAGTGGCAGGCACGGTGCAGTGCCTGCCACCTTCTGGATGGCAATGGGTGCAGCCCTCCACTCCTCCAACCCACTTGGGGGCTCGCAACAGGCCACCAAAGCAATTCCTGCCATCATTTCCATGGCAGCGAAGCCGCCATGGAAAGGCCTTCACATCACACCTTCCTAATATGGAGGGCGGTGCCTGGCACCGCCACCATACTAGTTCTGTCCGGATGGCAATCTGAATGATTGCCGGCTGAAAAGTGGCGAACGCAATTTGTGTCCGCTGTGAAACCCCTCGCAATTGTAATATGAAGGGGGGGTTTCAATCGTTACGATGTGGGGTGGTAAACGTCACGACATCCTAATGAGCCTCCACGTGAACTCCAGTATGGGGTCACTTTTGTGGCTCTCTTCAGGTTCTGTGTTCCAGAATTCCTTGCAAACCTCAAACTTCAAAAAAAATCTACACATTTTCCTCTAATTTCTGTGATGGAAATCTGCCAGTATCTACAAAATTCTACCCACCCCGTATTACACAAGTCTCCTGATAAAATCGGTAGCTCACTTGTGTGGGTAGGCCAAGTGCCTGCAGCAGGAACAGTCCCAAAATTTAACGAGGACCCAGCAAATTTTTACAGTGAAAACTGACCCTTGTTTTTCAAAGTACATAGCTTTGTATTTAGAATCCTAGCTCTGCTGGCACCTAGCGTAACCTAGCAAACATATACATTTTTGACAACACGATATCCAGACAATTCCATGATGGGGTAACTTGTATGTCATTTACCATGTTCTGTTACCCAGAATCCCCTTTTAACCTCAAGCTTAAAAAAACAAAAAACTATTTCCATCACATTCCTGTGATGGAAAGTTCTGCAATCTGCGTTGTTCCACAAACTTCCACCCACCCCTCATTCTCCAAACTCTCATATTAAAAGTGCTACCTCACTCATGTGGGTGTGCCAATTAACCGTGTCATGCAAAGGCCCAAAATTGTATAGAGGAAACATCAAAATGACCTATCACAAAATGGCCTGCTTTCTAAAGAGTGTCACCAGGGTTTTTGGCCCCTTGCTCAGTGGCCATCCTCCTAAGTCTCTGGAAGAGAATGATCCTTCACTTTGTTTAGCGTCCAATACATATTTGGCTCAAACTTTTTTTTGCCGCCTCAAAGCCAGACGGAATGACCGTTTGAATTCCTTTACGACTGGTATCATGAAAATGAGACACTCGTAAAGTAATCTTGCAGGCATATTATGATGCCGCTGTAAATGCTCTGATGAAGGGTCGGAGACTTGTACAGCTGCATCCTAATAATCCCCTTAATAATCTTATATTTTAAAATATTATTATTTAATTTACAACTTCAACCTGAAATCAAGTTTTATACATAATATTTTTTTTATACATTATCTTTTTATATTTTCAATTATTTTTCCTACATTTTTGAACTGTTGTGTATTTCTTTTGTTACAAATAATCAACAACAAATTAACCAAACTTGTTTGAATATATAGTTAAAAATGTGTGTATATTATAATATTAATTACTATATATTGTATAATTTCGTTAGACTATTTCATAATTTTTTTTAGAATTGAATATATTTTTGACACATATTTTTAGAATAATATTGTGTTATATTGACTTCAAAGGTACACATTATTTTTTCCAATTTTTATTTGGTGTCTAAGTAGATTTTTTCATCTAGCCCTGTTATTGTTTGGACGCTTTTGGGGAGAGAAGCTTGAATTTGTTAGCTACGGTTATCGGTTAAGGTAAGTTTATTTGAAAAAAATTAATTTCAGTTGCTTTAACATTAGAGGGAATTTAGTTAAGTTTTGTATATCATTTGTATTGTCTTTTTGATGATTTTGATATGTTGTGTAATAGATAGGTACAGCTATATATTTACTACCATGATAACCTTTAAGGCTTAGCAATATGTAGTATATTAGGTGCTCATTATGATATCCATCACATACAGATTTACCCACCGCCTTATTAGCATGGCAGAGGGTATTGTGGCGGATGCAAAGTTTTTTTTTTTTTTTTTTTTTTTTTTTTTTTTTTTTTTTTTTTTTTTTTCTCCATCCTCATTTGCCTGGCCACCTCTTATTTAGCCTCCAGCTGCCAACCACTCTTTCCAGGTGCAGAGTTTCCTCTGCATCTTGTATTGTGTTAGGTGGAATTTGGCAATAGATGGCCCGAAGAGTATCGTGGAAAAAGACTCCAAACTTGAAGTTCTATTCAGTTGAACTAGCCATTCTGAGCCGACTGGGGGGAGGCCTAGTTCTTGGAGTTTCAAGGCATAATCATAGGACCGGGGGAAAAAAAAAAAAAAAAAAAAAAAAAAAAAAAAAAAAAAAAAAACCCCGGTTATTGTCTCCAACGAACCAGAACGTCCCAAAAGATACGACTACGCTCACCGCCTGATCTCCTCATGTCAGTTTTAGAGGTTGCGTAGAGAGACGACAGCCAGCTTGCATGGGATGGTGCTGAATTTTCAATCCAAACCTTACATATCTCTCTTCTTGCAAGCAATATGGCGAAGAACAGAAATGTCCTAGCGTGGCCCTTTATGTTATTGTCCCAACCAAATATAATCAAGGAAAGTGTGATGGAGATTGAAGTATTAAGGATGGAGTCTAGGGTTGCTTTAACTTCATTCCAAAATTGTAAAATGTTGGGGCATTCTTTAAACATGTGGACGTCTGAGGCTGCGATATGGCCACATTTATTGCATTTCTTCCCTGGGATAAATTTAGAAAGTTTTAGCGGGGTAAAATATGCACGGTGAATTGTAAAAAAGTGATTGCGTCTTAGCCATGCAGGTTTGACACACTTATATAATAGGGTACAGGAATTCTGCCAGGTTTCGATGCTCTGGGCCCCCAGATCTGAGCCCCATAGTTGTTCCGGGAGGATGAAATCTCCATCTATCTCTTCTAGCAGGCACCAGTACCATATCGAAACCTCTTTACCCCCTGCAAGTTGCGCTACCAATTTCTCTTCGGTGGAACTATGCTTCCCTAAAGGAGGCCCAGATCTATTTGTTGCCTTAGCCCAACTATTTAATTGTAAATACTTAAACCTCGAGAGCTCTATCCCCCGCTGCTCCCGCAAAACCTCCCAGGGCCTCAGAGAATCACCTGTCAACACATCGCCCCATGTTAGTATCCCTCCTACTCTCAGCGGAGTAGTAAGCCGATCATCCCAGCATGAAGGGAGCCCTGGGGAGTCCCAAATGGGCGCAAGGTTGGAGTAGTATGACAAGCCCAGGTTCCTCCTTATATGTGACCATAGCTTCGCTTGGGACATAAGAATTTTTAATTTAACTTTCTTGAAGTATTTCTGTTCTCCAAACTTGAACATGAAGCCGTTAGTTGGTAAGCCAGCACCAATCAGCATTGCCATAAACATGAGGCCTATTGATGTATTGGATGGCACTTTTAAGAGCATCCTCGAATGGGAAAGTTGGAATGCCCACGCATAGTATTGTAAATCTGGTAGGGATAGGCCCCCCTTTTCCCTCCTCCTCCTCAGCTTTTTCCACGATATTCTTGCTGACTTGTATCCCCAAACGAAGGAATTAAGCTCTCTCTGGCATTTCTCTAGCGCTATTTTATCAAATGCCAGGGGGATCGTATTGAATAAAAAGGTGAATTTGGGAAGAATTGACATTTTTAGCAAACTTACTCTACCTAGAATAGTTAGTGGGAGATTAGACCAAGATTTTAAAGATTTTTTTATTTCCTTAAAAATTCTCTCAAGATTGACTTGGGCGATTTGTGCGATATCTTGCACTATCCGAATTCCCAAGTATCTCATTGAGTTTGATGTATTTAGCGTTAGGTCAGGTATGTTCCATGCCATAATGTCTGTTTTGGAGGCGTTTATCTCATAGCCCGAGATGCGGCCGAAATCTTCGGCTCTCTCGATGACTGCCGGTAGGGCGATCTCCGGGTCTGAGGTAAAGACCAAAATGTCATCTGCATACAAGGCTACTCGCTTTTCCCACTCCCCGAACCTAAAAGATGGAATAGCGTCATCTCGTCTGAGAACTTCCGCAAACGGTTCTATGTATAGGTTAAAGAGGAGGGGGGAAAGCGGGCAGCCCTGTCTTGTGCCTCTAGAGATCTTAAACGATTCAGACAGGTTGCCATTTATTAGAAGCCGTGCTGTTGGCGATTTGTATATAAGTTTTATTGATCGACAGATTTTCTCCCCTAAGTTGACCCTCTTTTACACGTCGTTTAAATAGGACCAGTTTACCCTGTCAAAAGCTTTAGCTGCGTCTAGGGTGAGGGTTGCCAATGGGATATTAAAGGCTGAGGCGATGTCGATTGCCCCCACTAGATCATATGTTAAGTCAGAAAGCTGACGCCCTTTAATGAATCCCTTTTGATCTTGATGGATTATTTCCCCCATTACTGATCCCAATCTAGCTGCTAAAATAGAGGCATATATTTTGTAGTCATTATTTAACAATGATATAGGGCGGTAAGACCCACATAGTGTTGGGTCTTTTCCAGGTTTTAAGATCAAGACTATAGTTGCCTCACTCCATGATTGAGGTGGGTCATTACCGTCCTTCAGAATACTGTTAAAAAGGGCCGTCAGTGTAGGGACAATTGTATCGGCCAAGACTCTATACAGTTCTCCGGGGAGTCCGTCAGGACCTGTGGCTTTTCCATGTTTTAGTGCGGATACGGCCTTTTTAACCTCTGCCTCTGAGATGTCCAAATCCAATGCCTCACTTTGCGCTTGTGATAACTGTGGAAGAGACATCTTATCTAGCCATGTCTTCCTTGCCTGTTGGTCATCTATAATGTCATCCCTATATATTTCGGCAAAAAACTGCGTAAAGGCAGTACTGATTCCTACATCTGATGACCTAAGCTGATTTTCCCCCTCTGCCATGATCCCTCTTATGTGGCTTTTTGCTTGATCTGCTTTGACCCTCCAGGCTAGAATCTTACCTGCAGTTTCTCCGAATTCAAAATTAGACAATTTGCTCGCCTCCCATTTCTTTGAGACCCTTTCTTGTAGGATATCTTCTATCTGACTTTTGAGGTCTAACCTAATTTTTTGATCTTGTAGTGAGCCAGTCGTGCCCCTAAGCCTTTGTTCAATTATCTCTAGCTCCTGTTCTAGGTTTTGGATTTTGGATAGATAATTTTTCCTCCTAAAGGAAGCTCTGTTGGTGATGCAGCCTCTCAGGTATGCCTTAAGAGTTTCCCATACTAAGGCAAGGGAGGTTGAGTGCAAATTGCTATCTAAAAACATCTCAGTTTCGGAGTTGAGATATGTCACTTCCTCCGGGACCAATAGGATAGTTCGATCGAATGACCAGGAGGGATGTTTTTTATGAGTCTGAAGTGTTAAGGTGAAAGAGAGAGCTGAATGGTCGGATAGGTGAGAGGGTATATACTTTATACTAGCTATAGAGTTTTGGAGACAGTAACTAAACAGGGCAAAATCTATTCGTGAAGAGTGTTTGTATTTTAGATTTCGATAAGATACCCCTGGTTTCGTGCCGGCTCTCTCTCTCCATAAATCTGCCAGACCCAGGTCCTCCATAATCCCTTTTAGAGACTGTCTAGATTTAGAAGGTGGTTGACAACTGTGCCTGCTGCTATTAGTGGTTTTATCAAGTTTCGGATTCAAAATAACATTAAAATCCCCTGTCCAAATTATGGGGTCAGAAGTGGTTATTAAGACGTTCCTTATTGTTTCTAGAAAGGATGGGTCATCAGAGTTAGGACCATAGTACCCGACTAAATTGTATTTCTGCCCATGTATAGAAAGATTAACTATGAGCCATCTTCCGGATTTGTCCTCTCTGAATTCAAGGATCCGCACGTTAGCTGGTTTTTTGCAGATTAAGAGAATCCCTCTTATATTTGCATTATGGTCAGTACTTAAGAATACGTCAATCCATTTTTGCTTTTTTAAAATTGCGTCTGCCTCGTTTTTTAAGAGATGTGATTCTTGGATAATGATGATCTGCGCCGGGGAGTCACGCAAATATTGAAAAATGCGTTCTCTTCTCCCCTGCACGCGCAGACCATTCACGTTCCAAGATAAAAAAGATATCAATGTCATTTCTCTTTCCCATTTCTCCCTTTCATTCCACCTGATTTAATGTTTATTGCTTTGTTTCTTTTATTTAAGGCGGTTGGACAGCGAAAAAGAAAAATCTGTTTTAAAGGGCCAGGCTTCTGAGGATAATTTTGAATTTTTATGCTTTTGTCCCCCCCCCCCACCCCTTTGGAGAACCCCTCCATACTTGCTCCGGCCAGTTGATGGGCCGGTTTTGCTCTGATCTGAGCTCTACTCTCAACACGGAGTTGCACTCCTTAAGAATATCTGAGAAGAAACATTGTATTATCGTGCACATTCCCCCTCACCATCACCATCACCATCACCATCCCGCCTTCCCCCTGTAGGTTTGTTACTCGCATTCTGCGGATAGTGTAGATTATTCATTTGTTTATCTATAGAGAAAGGTTGTTTATGAAATAGTGCAATATTATTTATTTATTTGTATATATATATATATATATATATATATATATATATATATATATATATTTGTTATTATTTATTTATTTATTTTTTTTTTTTTTTATATATTTTATTGCATCCACTTTTTTTTTTTTTTTTTTTTTTTTTTTTTCCTCCTCCTCTTGTTATTTGTATATTTATTTTCCTCTATTCTTCATTCTTCATTGTTCCCCCCTCCCTCTCCCTAAAAGCTCATGAGTACCTACTAGCAATATGTAGTATATTAGGTGCTCATTATGATATCCATCACATACAGATTTACCCACCGCCTTATTAGCATGGCAGAGGGTATTGTGGCGGATGCAAAGTTTGTCCTCCACTTTTCCACTGGTGGCAATCGCACCTATTGCCTGGTGGACGGCAAAAGTCCACTAATATGTTGGTGATGCCTAGCAGGCAGCGTCCGCCATATTAGTTTGTGTCCTGTAAGAAGCCTTTCCATGGTGGCGGTGCCGCCATGGAAAGGCTGTCGGGAATTGAACTTGGTGGCTAGTTGCGGGCCCCTCTTGTGGGGGGGGGGGTAGCTGTACTGGGGTTACCCATGGTACCACCCTGCATTTCCATGCACCGACTGTCAGGCATTTTGTGGTGCCTGCCATGTGGTGCAGGGTAATGCGGTGCAAGCACCTTTAACATTGGGGACGGTGCTTTAGCCCCCAGCACTGCCTATGTTAAAGGCCCAGGATGCGCGTGCCAGTTTGGCGGGCGCATCCTGATGGCAGTGGTGGGATCGCTGAATGTCTGGCGGCCGGTACCAATCACTGCTACAGTGGTGGGCGGACAAAGTCCACCCATCATCGTAATCAGTCACCTAAGTTATGTTCACATTAGTATATGTAGAATTATTTCATTTGTTTTAAGTCTAATATATAGGCCTTCATTATGATCTTTTTATGAAAGTCTCCGACCTTAGGTCGGAGGCTTTCTGACTGAAACCGTCATTTTCACTTACGACTGGCTGATCATTATACTGCCGGTCTGAAGTGAAACTGGTCGGTTATTCACGCTGGCTTCCAACGGGCTCCAGGAAACTGCTGTCCAGTCTCAATTGACATGTAATTTATAAGTATGGCAATTTACGCTGTCTGGATTACGATGCACTATTTATGGTAGTGTTTTTTAATATCCTGCTTTCACACACGGAAAGCATGTTTAAAACATACTTCACCCTGTGGCCTACGGTTGGTGCCTAATGTGATACCTAGCATGCCCACTTGTTGATCCCTGCACCGTGTGGCAAACACCCTGAATTCCCTTGCACACGGTGCATGGATAAACTCCACCTCCTATTTCCCTATGCGAGTTTGAGCTAAGGCCAGTTTACGGCTGTAGAAGATGTTCCTATATTGGAATTTGAGAATGCGACTGCACCACACCATGCGTGGTCTTATTTTAATCAGTTGTTCGGGACCGCCGTTTGGAGGTTGGCCGGTCATGTTTCCGCTATGGTGCCGTACACCATAACAAGCCCTCTAATGTTATTAATATATTTATGTGGGGGAGGTATTTTATTTTCAACTGGTGTAATTCTTCCTGATCTTCAGTTCCAGGGACAATGTGGTTACCATTTTTTTAATTAAATGTGTTTTTTTCATAAATTACTAAATATTTTACATTTTCTTGTATTTTTTTGCTATCCTGAAGCTTTTCTTTCAGTTGATCTATTTGTAATATTTTTTTTCTTTACACGCTATGGATGATTAGATATTTAGCTTTAAATTTTTCTCAGATGTATTTACCCTTTTCTTTTTGCAAATTACAAAATAAAACAGCGGAAACATTGGGAACCCCTGCCTTGTGCTACAAAGGAGAGCAAAAAAGGTGGATGAGAAGCACCCACTGGTCACTCAGGCCGTAGTAGCACTTTATATTCACTGTTCTTTAATCAAAGCACACGTCCCTTAGGTCCATGATCTCTATCATCCATAAAGGTATGTCCGCTTCATACGTTTGAACCCCTTCTTGCTTTCAAGAGAGACAACCACCTTCTTATCCTCATCGTTCTGCGTCTCTAACTGTAGATGGGAGTTTGTCCTAACATGATTCGCTGAAGTGTGATCATGTATTAACCCTACCTTTGGTGGTTAAATAATTATGTAATATAGACCTTAAGTTTATTGTGTAAAACCTTCACCATGATCTTTATATCTGCATTTATGATCAATATTGGTTCGTATTTTGCTAATTGACGCGGGTCACAGCCAGGTTTGTTAAATTAAGGTGTTTTCAGACAGACATATGTGTTTTTAAATGTCGCCCCACCGAAATATTTATTTCTAAATATCGTGACTAGGAAATCATGATGTTAAGAATATTGTGTTTAAGAATATCGGTTATAAAACAAGAAATAGCATTTTAAATATTAGTTTTTTTTCTTAAATGAACTTGTTTTAAAAGTATCTTTTTGCCATTTCTATAATAATTTTTTACGTTTTCTAACATATGTGTTACATGTTTAGTAGATATGAATTATTTTTTAAATACATTTTGCAATTTTATTTTCCATAGTGCCTAGTGGGTTTCTAGTTGAGTAGTTTTGGAATTAATTTAATGTTTATAAATTCATGATTATGTATTATTTCGTATTATTACTTAATTTAGATTTTCAGAGTGCTTTTTGTAAATGTCTAAATTTTTTAGATGCATGATTGTGTGGTTTCTAGGGGGACAGTGTGTGAAGCAATTTATTTTTAATTCATTAATAATAAGTTCTTAATGAATATTCACTAATTAATTTCAAATTACATTTGTAAATTGTGTAAGTTTTTTTAGGCGTTGGTTGTGGTGTTTATATGGGCCCAAGTTTGGTAAGTATGTAAGTTTTTTAACACAATCTTTAGTTTATTTTTATTATTAATTAATTGATATTTATTTTGCGTTATCGTTTATATATCTGTTGTTTGCATATTACTTTTATAGGGGTAAAGGTTTTGAAGTATATGACTTTTACTTACCTCACAATCACTATTTGAATTCTATTCGCTTTAATATGTACAATTATTTTTAATTCTGTTACTTTTTTTACATTTTAATTTTAGCTTAGATTTTTCGCGTTTATAAGTGTGTAAAGTGTGGGAATTTTCATAATTTTTATAATTCTTTAATAATTTTGTAATTCATAATATTTCTTTAATTGTTAATTACCTATGTCATTTGGTAAGTACATATTTTCTTTAATTTAGATGTAGGTTTTGAATTTCGTGGTGTTGTAGGGTAGGAAATAAAAATAAGTAAATTTACGTCATAATTAATGCATTTTTTTTAAACAATTGGAAAGCAAAATTAACAAACAACATTTAATATAATATTTGTAGTTATGGGTCATTTGCATTTATCATTAGGATCTTTATTGTTCAATATATTATATTAAATATATTTTTAATTTATTTGTATCATTTTTTTACATACTCTCTTTTTTAAATTTAGTTTCATGTTGTTAATATTTTGTAATTTTTTATTTTTGTACTGACTGTAGCGGGAATCTTAATTCTAATAATTGATTTAAGTTGGAATAGTATGTTTTACCCCTCTACTATCCAACACTTTCCTTACTGTTGCACTCACTGTAGTTGGAACAATCATTTTTTCTCCTCTGCTAACAAACACTTTTAGATCTTTTGCATTCATTTGAGTGGGAATATTCATTTCTACCTGTCCACTATCCAACACTTTCCCATCTGTTTCACTCTTTGGATTTATAATATTAATTTTTAGCCCTCCGCTATACAACACCTTCCCTACCGTTACAATTACTGGAGTCGGAATAGTGCATTTTATCCCTAGCCTATACAACATTTAAACTACGGTTGCACTCATTCTAGTGTTAAATTGTAAATTCTACTCCACCACTTTCCAACACTTCCACCACTGTTGCACTAACTGTAGTGGGGAAAGTAATTTGTTCAATTCCAATATCCATCACTTTGCCAAATTTTGCACTTATTGAATTGTGAATTGTTTTTTTTTACCTGTACGCTATCCAATGCTTTCCCTACTGTTACACTTACTGGAGTGGGAACAGTAATTTTTATACCTAGGCTTTAGAACACTTTCACTATTTTTGCATTCACAGGAGTGGTAAAGTAATTTTAACTCCATCGCTATTCAACATTTTACCTAATTTTTTGATTTTTTATAAAATGTTTCATTTTATTATCTTTTAGGTTATTGCTATATATAAATACATATATATATAAATTGATACACACATATATGTGTGTGTTTATATTTTTTTAAATAATTTTAAAAGTATAAAAGCAATCTTTTTTTTTAAAGTATAGATCTATATATTTATTTATTATGTATGTTTGTTTAACTTTTTCATTAAGTTAATTTGGTATATTTATTTTAACAATTGATTTTACACACACACACATATATATATATTATATTATATATATTTTGTATAACTCTCTTTTTAACTTTGATTACTTTTATTCTCAATTTTTTGGTACTGACCAGTTAAAGTATTGGTAATTATAATTTTTGCATTCAACATTTTTATAACTATATTATTTCCATATGTATTTTTTAAATCAATATTTTGACAGTCGTCAAAAGAAAATAAGCCCCCTACTGAATAAAACGAGAGGAGCTGTGATGCTGGATATGCACATATCAGTTAGATTAAATAAAGCCATTATCATGTTAAGTGATTTTGTTGAATTCAATTGGAAAACTGCACAGTTGTCATCTTGTAAATGACCTGTGCAATTTATTGAATCACCTGTTTTGTGGAATAATGTTCCGGCATATTTAACCCATTGCCTGCTTATGACGAGCCCAGCTTGTCATGAGGCACAGTGGAGCTGTGCTCACGACGAGCTGGGCTCGTCATAACAGCCGTGGCACTCCCATGGTAATTGATTCCCCGCCTGTGCGGGAGAATCAATTAGTGGGCGGAGTCGTGACGAGCCCAGC
Source organism: Lissotriton vulgaris (assembly GCF_964263255.1). Classification (NCBI taxonomy): domain Eukaryota; kingdom Metazoa; phylum Chordata; class Amphibia; order Caudata; family Salamandridae; genus Lissotriton; species Lissotriton vulgaris. The sequence goes on along the minus strand of NC_141695.1, from coordinate 1,079,888,935 downwards.
TCATCATGAGAGCAGCTCACGAGCACCGCGGTCCCCTCTCCCGCCCCATGCCATGGGGGAATTACCCCAGCCGCCAAGGGGTTAAGCAGGCAAGTGCCTTGTTAAAATGTCCATTATCCTGCAATATGTTGTGCTGGCCAGTGAGTGGCACATCACATGCGAATTTGATTGTCGTTATCATTGCATGTGACTGTGCCTAACGCAACTGCGCATCAAATCAGCACCCAGCCTTAATCTATTCTTTAACTGTCTTTGCTATAAGAAAAAAAAACTGTTTCTCTTATTTCTCCTTGTAATAAGGGATTATATTGATCATGGTGAGGAAAAGTAATATATATGTGCGGGGGGTTGGTGAAGTGTTATGTGCATGAGTCAGGCAAATGATCATGCCCTTTAACCACTTGCATTGTTTCACCCAACAGTGCTTAAAGGCTGCTGATTTTCCCAGCAACGTTCCTCTCATGGATTAGTTTCTGTCTGTCCAGAGTACCTGTTTAGAGGAAACTGATACAGCATTCTCATACAAATCGCATTACAGTTAGTGGCACAACCGATGCTTCTCCTCAGGGACCTTGTACTGTGTTCTGTTCATAAGCCAGGGCTCCTGGTGGTGTTGCAGGAGACAGAGGTCAAGGTATAGCAACACGCTGACTTTGCCAGATGTATGCTTCAGGACAAACGGGGCAGTCAGTAGATCTTGTTTTTCAGAAAAAAAATTGTTATATTAAATACTGCCATCCATAAATATTGTGTATGAAATATTCTCACTCAGATATAAAGTGTGCAACATTATCCGAATCAAGAATATCGATTTTGATGTAAGTAATACAGTTGTTGGTATTAATGAATGTATTAATATATTTTACAGAAATATCACAGTTAAGAATATTCTAGTTAAATTGGTTCTTTCTTTTTAAATATGTTATCGTATTTTATTGGGTATAAAGGGGTCGATTTCGATTCGGGAAAAACCACTCCGACTAGCTGTATGGAGCGTTTTTCCCGTACACCTTCAAAATCCCAGTATGTACGATCAAGTATGATTCGTACCAAGAGCCGGACTCCGTACGAATCGTACAAATACCGTACAACACGATCTCCACACAATTCACCATCGGGACCCGCTGTACGCGGCATCCGTACGGTTCAAAGCAGGGTTTCCCGACCCAGCAAGTACGATTCGAGTCGGGTACGCACCGTACAACGCTTTTCCTACGGGAGCCGAAAACATCCGGAGATGCAGAGTTCCCCTCAAAACAGGTACGGAACACCCCCCCCCCCCCCCGGGTGCGGTGCGTACACCCCATGATCGCAGGGGTACGATACGTAAACCCCATGATCGTAGGGGTACGCTCCGTACCCCTGTGATCATATGGTGTACGCACCATACCCCATGATCGCAGGGTGTACGCACTGTACCGTGTGTGTATGATTGTGTGTTTGTCTGTACGATTCGCCCTTACCTGACGTGGACCGTACGAATTGCGTCCTCCTACCCCGGTCCGGATTTGTACTTGTCGGGTCATACGGCATCTGCACTATTCGTACGGAAGACTGTGGGTGTACGGTTCATACTGATTTTCTCTTGCTTCTCGTACGGATTGCACAGATTCATAAGAATTTGCTCAGTACGAATCGTACTACGTGAATTGTACAGATTTGCACGATTCGTACGGAAAGGGCAGTCCATACGAATCATACGTAAATATTTCCTCCAGGATCGGAATCGGCACCAAGATGTTTGTTTTATTTGGATCTCTTTTATTATCGTTTTTAAAATGTTATTACTTTTTTTAAATAAAATATGTATTTTTAAAAATTTACAATACCCTAAGTGTTTTGCTTTTCATAAGCATTTATGGTGGTAATTAAATACATTATAATTCATCAGCAAACAATTAATATGTAATAATTTATAAATATAACTAATAATTGTTGATTCTATAATTAGATGTCTTTTCAGATGCAAGATTATGGAGCATCGTATGTTTTGTTTGTGCATAGACAGTTAAGGAAATGAATGAATTATCATTAGTTATTAGGTTTTGGTTATTATTACTTTTTTATTTGTCAAAGATGTAAGTCAATTTTAAATACAATTTTAGCACTATGGGTGTCATTAGGATTGCGGTTGATAATCACCACGATCGGCATGGTAGCGGGAAAAGACCACCCGCAAGGGCCACGACATAACCGCCTGTCTAATTAGTATTTTCCACAGTCCAAATCCAACTGCGGTGGTACAATCACAGCCATTAACATTGCGGTGGTTGTTGCTGCCAGCAGCACCATTGCGATGTCAAAAGACCATGTCCTGCATTTCCCTGCACTGTGTGGCAGTGCATAGCCCCTGCCACCTGGTACAGGGACATGTAGAGGGTAGGGGGTTACCATGGGTACCCCCCAGTGCACCCACACACCCCCAACCTATTGGGGGCCCGCAATGGGCTCCCGGAACCAAAGCCAGCCTTTCAATGGCGTTTCCAACGCAGAGGAAAGGCTGGCTTCTGCCGGCATCATAATTTGGTAGGTGTAGACTGGCTCTGCACCGACTCTTTTTTTGATGTCCAGCTCTGCCCAGCAGGCAAGCGTGAGTACTTCTACAGACGGAAAAGTTGCGGTGGGATTTCTCATCCCTGCGGTCATCACCGCAATGCTAATGCGACCAGCGGTTTTCCTTGGTTCATTCGCAGACGGATGGCTGCCGCCGAGCCGGCGGCTCCCACCGCCAGCCTGCGGTGGAAATCCTTCCGCCATCCTAGTACACCCCTATGTTATAGCTGAGCAGCTTCTTTTGTGCAGTGCTATATGATGTGTAGTAAAATATTTCTAATTAAATAATTGTTTGTTTATTAATATTAATTTGACAATTAATTTTGTTTATTCTGTAATACAATATGTTATTTCTGGTTTATCAGATTGGTATGTTTAAACCCTGTGAAAGGATGTATTTTTAATCGTCTAGGGTCCGATTCCGGGCCAATTCCGATCTCGGTCGGAAGGGCACCGAATCCGGTTCAGCATTAGTGGATCGGATTCGGATGTTGAATTTCCATCCGGTTCGTACACGGGTCCGGACGTCGATGTACGATGCGAACAAACGCAAAATCTCCGTCCGAATCGTTTCCGTGTCTGAACCACCCCTTACGTCTTGGCCGTAAGCTAACCGTGGCGCTCAATGGAGACGTTTCACGACCGAGCTAGTACGATGCTCGATTCGGACAGCCGGATCGAGGCAGAGCTTCCTGCTCGCAATAGCTCCCAGAGTTGGACTTTTGGGGTCCGCATCGGACCCCCTGTTTCCTGCAGCCTTACAACTTGGACACAAGGGGAGACCCATGTGTCTCCCCAACACAGGCATGTATGGTGCGGATGGCAGAGATGTGTACCCACTGTAGGGGGTGCACTTGTCCGCAACGTACCCATTCAGTCAATGGGAGCCCATGTACGCGTTGTATGACCGGCTCCCATTGACTGCTATCGGAGTCCGACCGAACCGAGTCTGACAGCATACGGCCGCATCGTACTCGCTTGGTCAGACTACAGGAGTCCAGATCAGTCGGGAAACAGCCCTGATCCCGCTCAGTCAGAGTGCTTCCCGACCCTGATCGGAATCGGCCCCTAAATAGAATGTTAATCTATAATAAGTAATGATAAGTTAAACATTTATGCTTAATGCTTATGCTTGGCCAAGACGCCCAAGGGCAAACGCTGCGCTTTACAAATTTTAAAAATAAATAAATAAATTAATATGCACTTGAGATAATGTTTATTTGATATCATTGCTGTGACTTGTGGCATTTGTATGGATAAATGAATGTAAGTATATTTTTATAATTTAATTTATATACTTAATCATTTATAAATAGTGTTTAACTGACAACTATCAAAAGAACACAGAATATTATCTTAATCATAAATATTAGTTTTGGTCTGAATTGTTATTCTATTCTTTGTTGCTATAATAATACATTTATTAATAGTCATTTCATTTTTTACAAATTATTTTTTTATGTTAATGTATTTTTTAATTGTGTTCTGCTTTTTGAATGTAACTAACATTTGTTCTGATTAGTTTTGCATTTGGAAGACTGTCCTACCGCCATTGTGAAAGAATGTGACTGACTGACAGGTAGTCAGTAGTCCCACCCACCAAATTTGTGATCTGACTGCCTTTGAGTCATTTGTAAACATGTCTATTTTATAAAGGCTTGTGCAGCTGCCTGGTAAAGGCCCACATCACAAGCTTAAATCCTAAGAGGCATGTTTTTAAACTTTCCTGCTGCCCAGGGAAGGCACAGCATGCAAGTATGTTTAGGTGGTGCACCATGGAAGGATTTCACCATTGCGTAGGTCTATGGCTGGCAGAACCCCTGATCGTGACCCAAACAAAAATCTTTCTACCAGCTTTTTATAAGTGGTTGGAGGAATGATGCATCGTAATCCATTGTGGTGGAATGCAATCGGACCGAACATCGTGCTCCTTGAGGATATTGGAAGATGTTGCTCGGTTTATCCTTTTTGAAATTCCAGCAAACCTACTGCAGCTTAATATGCATCTGGCTAACCGCTTGTACAGATCTCAGTACTAAAGACACCAACGCTCCTACTGATATTATAATTCACCCCATTGATTTTAGAGTTGTAAAAAATATGGAATTAATATTTTTTTTAAATATTAATACTTATTTTTTTGTATTATTATTTTAATCTTTTATTATGTTTTATTATTTTTTATCTCTTATCAAATCTGCAAGACATTTAGGGCAATGCAACGCGTGGTGGCTGAAGAGGGGTAAACCTTATTCCTGCAGTTCCCTTACATGTTGTTTCAGAGGGGGATTTCCAGTTAACAAGCCAAGCGGCTCCAGCTGCGGTCTACAACTGTCCTCAGAGCCCGTAGGCGCTCGACATGCTGTTTGGATACAATAGCTGGTGCCCCCAAGAAGAGGCCTTAAGGTTTCAAGGTACTCACAAATGCTTTAAACATTTTTTATCGACATGGTTAAGGGTGGCCTGTCTAAATGTCTACTAAGGCTCTTTATAAAATAGGTTGCCAAACAGATGTTGGGAATTACATGCTGGCCCGTGTCCAGGCCACTCTCAGCAGAAGGGTAATTGGTGTGCTTCTTGCCTTGCTCTTGGCTTAGGCGACGGATTGCCTTGTGCCTTCCTTTTAGAAAAGATATCCTGAACAAAGAGTCCTAGTATTCCCTTATTAATAGGCATGGCTTGCTTTACCAATCCAAAGGTTTCTTTTACATGGTAGTGTTGTTGAGTATCCTAATGCTTATGACCAAGGAGTGTTAGACAACTGCAAACACACACACTATTCAATAATTGATTTACAAGACTCAAGGAGATCTATACGAATGTATACAAAGACATGTACCTTTATATATATTTTTGCCCAAGAATCAATAGGATCAGTTAAGTATGGTTTGCAAGATAACCATTTTTACGTTTACAATGTCGAGAATGCGGTTTACATATTCTGCAAAGTTGTCCTATGGGAGGAGAAAGAGATATGGCATATAAGGGCTTTGATGTAACTTACAACAGAATCCGCTTTCTTTAAGTTTAATATGGGCTAGTTCCATGGCAGCAACATCAGTTTACTTCCAGTGGCAATAGGCCGCACGGATGCAATTTTTCCAAACAAAATTTGCTTCACAGTGCAAGTCAATGTGAATCAGTCTTTTCATACGAGTTGAGCCTGAAATTGGTATGTTAACAAACTTTACTGAAAAAATATTGTGTGATATATCGCAATGTTCAAATATTGTGGTATAAAATATGAATGTAAAAATAATCAAAATTAAGTGCCTCATTATTATGTAGGTCTGAAAGCCTCTGGCCTAGTCGGGTTCCCATCACCTGAGACCTAACCCATCTGCCGGAGTCAGTTGTGATCAAATCAGCCAGACCAATTACAAAGATCGCGGTCTGAAGGGTAACTGTTTGGTCATGTGTAATTAGTCACAAATGGCAATCGAAGACACCAAGTTGGTCGGAGGGGATCTATGCAGTTCTGCAGATACGTTTTCCAACTGACCCATTCCGATTTTGTATTCTGACAGTCTTTCTTACTCTGTCCAACACATAAAAAGGCTGATGGAAACTGACTTACGGGGCTCCTATAAGGTCACTTTGCATGGTGTAAAATTTGTGTAAAGATGAACACACATTTCATTGAACATTTTTACAAGTATATAGATTTTGTTGAAATAACAGAGTGGGATGTTGTTTCATTATATTGAAGCAGTGATATTTGTTGCGCACAATTAAAATTTGTTGGTACATTTATTCATTTTTTTATTATATTTTTGGGCAAAATTTTTTTTGAGTTGTTGTGCTAAAGATGTTTTTGCTTTTAGTTTTTTATTAAAATGTAATAAAAATGTTTTATTTTATGTTGTTGCAAAATACTAATATTAAAAAATGTACATAGTTACGTTTTGGAGATAGTTGTTACATTAATAGGTCTGAATAGTTGACATTCAGATTTTATATATGACAGGTTGTTTAAATATTATATTAAAAAATATTTTTTTTTCAAATAAGAAACCAAGGTACAGTATTTTATGTTTATTATCGTCAATACTACATTTTTTATTATTACATTTTTCGACTTAAAGTGAAAAAAAATTATATTAAAAAATACATACTTTTGTGAGGTGATTTTTTTTTAACTTCTTTGTCACTACTAAGTTTAATAACATTATTTTGATTTTGTGATTATAATGTCTTCTATTTACTATTTCAAAAAATGGTATGTTTGAATAATAATATGTTACCTATATTTAAACAATAGGTGATTACTATTAGTCTTTTTTTCTTACTTAGGTGAATATTACAATGTCCGGTGGACCTGAGCGCAATATGGACTGATCGGCATTTGTTGGTCACGACACTGTTATATGGATGCGAGTGCACATGGTGTGATTGCAAACCACCATTTCCCATATGGGAGCTTGTGCTGCAGTTGGAACCAGACCGCAGCACTACCTCATATATAGGAATAGAAGTTTGTGTAAATCTCTGCACCACGTGAAATGAGGGTGGTCTGGATTTAATTCTGACTGGCGTGAGAATTGTCGTGGAAGCAAAGTGTACTAAATGAAGTTGTGGGAAGTTTATCATCGGTTGGCATGGCAAACTGATTCATGATGTCAGAAAATCGTTTGAGTTGTTAATTTTCATGCAGATTCGAAAAATATTTTCCATTTCTAATTGTGGATCGGAGTAGTCAAGGAGATGTTAGCTTGTGTAGGAGATTTTATATTCTGTACTGTGTAAATGAGGCTCATTGGAATATTGCCAATATTCATTTGGGGTGGTGGCTAAAGCAGACAGGGTTGTAGTGCTGCCACGGGTGATAGCAAGACTACATTGCACAGAAGGGTGGTGAAGGTAGGTGAGGGAAGTAGTGGTTGTTGTATGGTGATGACAATGGGGCTAGAGCCTTGTAATGGATGGGGGGGTGAGTTAAGTTATTGCTAAACTTATCTTGAATGTCGTTGATCACTTTGTCAAAGATTTACATGTTTAAATTATTTTGGATAAGTGACATAATATTACGATCACACATATTTAGATACTTTAAGATGGTTTTTAAAAAAATACAAAAAGAAAAAAATTAAAAATGAATGAAGTATAACTTTATGTGAACAAATAAACCTTTAAGCATAATAACATTAACATTGAAAAATACAGACAAAAAAAATTAAGGCAACTAAAATACCAACTAAAACTAATATTATTTAGACAACAACATTTTTAAATATACAAAAATAATTTTTAAACATATCTTAATATTTAGAAAAATGTAGTGACATCTGTGAATATGACAGATACTACAAAACTAGGATGTATAGAGTAGGAACAACATTGAATCACTGGTATATAATGAATAATATCCTCATCCTTTCTCTGTGCAACATTGCTGATAGAGTAAATAAAAAGAAACTGACACATCTTAGAAACTCAATTTAATTGGCAACAATGTAAGATTCTTCATTTAAACATTGAGTGGAGATCTTTGAGAAGTAATGTAAACAATTATACTTCGTATTGAATATGTTTAATAATCATGTTTGTTTTATTAATATCCCAAATTAATCCAACACTATAATAAGATGAATTTTTAAGCAAAAACATATAAATAAAAAAAAACATTACTTAATAAATATAACATAAAAAAATGTGATAATTTCTTATTACACAAATAAATACCTTCCCACAAGATTCTCTTACAAATAGAGCAAAACAAACTTAGAGCCCGGATTTCGCGGTTGGTCTGAATTGCCTACAACCAAAACCGTGTGAGTTTGTGAATCGGCCTTCCATAGGCCTGTGATTCCACACACTGATTTAGGATGTGACCACACATGCTGCGTTTGCCAACTCCCAATTATGTATGTGAGCTTAAGCTAAGGCATGAAACAGTCTGTCTCACAAACTCCCATAGAGAAATGGAAGTTTGTTTAACAAAATGCACTATGGAGATAGTGGTGATCACAGCACAATTGTGTAGACAAGTATTCAATTCTTGCCTCAACTTGATGATTGCTAGTTGAATGTGTTCTCATCCATATCAGTCTTCAACCGCCCAGACTACAGCAAACCACCTGCATTTGCTAGGGTACATTTTAAACTTGCATGAAGTCACACCTGGTTCACACTCAAAGCTTACTTTCATTGTATCAGTTCTGAACACTGCAGTTTAAGGTTTGTCATCCATAGCAGCAATTCAATGATATTAAGTCTACAATACTTATGTTTGAACCTCTATACAGGATTTCGGAGATAATGAATCTGAGGCAGTTCGGCCTCCTGCACCCCTCTTGTGGATCATGCCACATGGCAGATTTAGGGTCAGCAATGGGACCTGAAAATCAACATGGATCTGCATCAGGTTAATCACACCAGCCTGGCATTTACCAGCCAAATTGCAACATAGATTTAAATTAAATACAAAAAGTAAACCTCCATAATTCACATAATTAGATATCAATCAAACAAATAATAATATTTTTTTTTAAAATTGAAAAGAACAAAGTTATTGTACTAACCAAACGTTTCCGCTTTATGACCTAAATCCACAAACAAAATAATAATTAAACAATTGACAAAAATATGAAACAACAATTAAATGACGATTTATGAACAAACAATGATTATTTGAAAACTGAATTACTTTCCCCCATCTACCACAATAAAATATTTTCACAATTTTAAGAAATACTTTTACATTGATGAATTAATATAAATTAGCAACAAATCATTATATAATGTAATCAATTTTTCTTCACACCATTTACAACTGTTAGCCACACATCTCACACATCACAAATTTTTAAGCATTGACATCTTCATTTTTTAAATTTATTTTTAACATAAAGGGGCCCATTAGGATCTCAGGTGGATTGCCACCACCCGCATGGCGGTGGCGATCCTCCCGAGAACCGTCCCCGCCTGCTACCCATATCCCCCTCAGGGGGGACTGCAGCAGAGGAAAAGACCGTCCGCTGCTTTTCCGCCCAGTCAACAAGTCAACCGGGCAGAGTTTAATATGGTGGCAGTGTCTGTTAGACACCGCCAGCCATATTACCATGGGGCGGAAACATGCCTTTCCATGGCGGCATTGCCAGAATTGCTTGTAGGGGCCTGTTGCGGGCCCCACGGGACTCTGGGTGGTGGGGGGTGCACATGGGGGTACCTATGGTACCCCACTGCAGTTCCATGCACAACATGGCAGGCACCGCGCGGTGTCTGCCATGTTGTGCATGGAAGTGCACGACATGCCTTCCTGGCATTGTGGTGGACGGTGCTGAGTGCACCGCCCATCACAATGTCAGGAATGCAGGATGCGCCCACCACTGTGGAGCGGGCGTATCCGAATGGCCCACACGGGACCCCCACCCTTATGGCGTGCGGTCCCATTTCATGATAGAATGATGGGCGGAAAAAGTCATCCCGCCATCCTAATGGCCCCCTAATTAATAAATATATAAATAATTAAATTATTATTGATTAATAATAAAACTATCACAATATGCCAAAAATAAATGTTACCACCAATTTTGTAAAACATGGAACAATTTGCATAATTAAATAACAATTAGCATTTCAAATATAACTAATTATCAATACATTAATTTATACATCAGAGAAATTAAAATAAAATGAAATTAATGTTACTTTTTAAATATTAATAATTGGTTTAATAAATACATTATTTTCCACCCTACTCCCCTATCAACACTCAACCCGCTCTTAAAAAAATGACACAAATAAAATAATTGCTAATTAAATAATAATAAGTAAAAACAAAATAACAAAATAACAAAAAAGTTAATAAACAAATTACCACAATTAGCAATCCTAATTCAAAATTGGTATTGAATTATTTAAAATTAATTAGCACCATATTCCCCTGCAAACACACAACCCGCTCTTATTAAAATTAGACAAAAAAAACATATTTAACAGTTAAATTAAATAATAAATACAAATTAAACAATTATAGATAAATTAATTATAGCTTAATACCCAAAAAGAACACTATAAATGTAAAACTAAAATGTATTTAAAAAGAATTATTAATGTTAGTATATTTAAATTACCTCCCCCTTATACCTATTTAAACGCACAACCCGCAACACATTTAAAATGCAAAATATTATTTTTTTAAATTGTATAAATTATATTGTTTGATTACAAATAGTAATCGACCAAAGCAATAATTACACACAAAAAAATGAGCACATACAGTTAAATGTGAAAGTAAAATTACAAACAATAATATTAAGCTCGATATTGAAAAAAAAAATATTTCTTACATGAACCTTGATTTTCTTGACCAGCATTTTCCTGCAGTCAATATTTAGGAATGTAAATATTTTACACTTGATATCATTGAAAGTCGACTTTTGCTACTCGATATTCTCACTCTTTACACTGCTGTATAGTTACGGAAAATTGAACATTGCAAGCTAAAGTTTTCCACATCCCTGAGGAAATTTGACAAAGCTTTGAAAACTTCGAAGTAGCCCTTCATTGAGCAGACCGCTCACATACGCTAGTCAACAGTTACCTCTGTGTATGAGACATTATATTCGCTCCGGTGTTGATCGATCAGTCACTGCCACTGTTATAGGGATTGCAATCCCTCTGATGACCTCATTGATCCTGTTGGATGCATGGATATCAGTGTATCTGGCAGCCCTCTCTCCGCAAGCCATCATAATCATTTTTGCTATCCTGAAGGGTCAGATGGAGTTGGTCCAGGCCCTGACAGGCTGATGGTGGCAGTCAAAAAGGCATACTATTGAGCCCACATTTGCGTTTGCATAATAATCCAGTGCGCAAAACCAGTGAAGGTGTCGTTGTAAGGCAACTATAACCCATATCATAATGATGCTCTATCTGAAGTATTCCATTGCAGAGGGGTAAAATTAACTCTCACACATCCTTTCAATGCAACAATAGTGTTGGATTGGGAGAGGTAAAATATTAACTATAGTTAGTGCCAGAGAAGGATAAACTTTTGACCTGTAAATGAGTTTATACTTTCTATTCACACAAATTTGAGGCCAATATTATATAAATGTTCGTGATGCAGAATGTTAATATGTAACATTCATCCACCATTGAATTCAGATTCATTAAATGAGTAATACACTTATAATTAATAAAAAATAATAAAATACATTGTAAAACAAAAAATATATATCTAATTGGTAATTAACCAGATATTGTCATAAAATATAAATACAATGAACATAGCTTAAAATGGTTAAATAACATAATATACTGTTAAATGATGTTGATCTAATAAATATTAAGCAGGTAAATCCAAAATATTGTTTTATAAATTGAAATATATATAATTAAATAATAAGTATTACATGAATCAAATATAATATTTTAAAATAACTAGTGAGTGACTATACATTGTAACAAATGTAACATGTAATTTTTCTTATTTTTTAAAAGACTGTATATAAAAATACTCCAGTAACACAATAGCCATTTTAACAAAAACTTTTTTTTAAATCCTTAATCTATTTAAACAATCTTTCTAATTATATTATGGCTGAGATACCCGCCACCCCCTCTCAACACAATCCCCAAGGAATGGGAAACCGGAAACGGTTCTGAACTTTTGGAAGACGGGAGGGAGTGACCCTCCCGGCCGTATTTATTAAAATATGAAACAAAATTAAAACATATAGGGGCCGATTAGGATGGCGGACGGAAATGGGTACTGTCCGCCATGGTGGGGGAAATTTTACTCCCGGCTGCGCCGCGGAGATACCGCGTTTGGGATTAGGATATTCATGTGACGAAACTCCGACCGCGGCGGACGGTTCACAACCAACACCGTCCGCGGCGGTCGGAACACAACCAAGTCCGTCCGCGGCGGACGGAGTTCAATGAACAACCACTGCCGCGGACGGAAATGACCGCGGAAAATAAAACATGTACCGCCATACCTGAGAATACTCCGTGGCCGCAATTAGGATAAATCCGCCCGTACCACGGAACGCACAGCCATCCACGTCCGCGGCGGAAACAATGCCACGAGAACCACAGCATCACCGCGGAAGGCCAACACGCACAACATCCCTAGCGCCGAACAAATGTCAGAAACTGCACCGCAAGTCCTAAGCAAACATACGAACATTGACAAGCCCCCCCCCCCAACACCAATCACAAGCCACCATGACAAGTCCCAATCATCCAATAATGCACACACGTCAACACGCCCACCTACCACCTGACTCGCAACAACCATTGAGACACGACTACAAAATGACACCCACACACAACCACAATCCTTTGCACCACAGCATTGCTGCCAGCAAGAGGGCAAATCTAGAAACTGCTAACTCACATAAAATCACATAGAAGACACCCACCCACCACCCTACCACACCCACCACACAAACACCCACCACACAAATCCGACACATCACACACCACACACCTGCACCTCCCAACTCACACAACTCACACACTGAGCACCACACACCATGGCACCCAAAAAAAATCCTAAATTCTCAGAGACAGAATTGAGGGTAATGGTAGACGAAATAATCCGTGTCGAGCCCCACATCTTCGGGGCCCAAGTCCAGCAGACGAGCGTGGCGCAAAAGAACCACATGTGGGACAGGATCGTCACTCGGGTGAATGCGTCGGGGACTGTGCCGAGGACGAAGCATGACATTCAGAGGCGGTGGCATGACCTGAAGACCAGGGTCAAGGGCATCCGAGCGAAAAACGTCACTAGAGCCAATCATACTGGCGGTGGCACACCCCCGGAGCCATTACCCTACACAGATTGGGAGGAGAAGGTGCTGGGGATACTGCACCGAGAGAGCCTAGACGGACTTGACGAAGGAGAAGAGACTGGTGAGTACAAACCAACACCACGATCAGCACGACATGGTCAGGCTCACACAACTGAGAAGAAACATCCCCTACGCCCCAAACCATGCACGTTCGACACCAACTCACTAACATGTCCATGGCTCCCAACAGGCCCCCATGTTCACGGGGAGGGTGGTGGTGGTGGTGGTGGTGGTGGAGGGTGGGGTGTGTGAGAGGCCCAAACTACAACTCCCAACAGGCCCCCATGTTCACGGGGAGGGTGGTGGTGGTGGTGGTGGAGGGTGGGGTGTGTGAGAGGCCCAAACTTCAACTCCCAACAGGCCCCCATGTTCACGGGGAGGGTGGTGGTGGTGGTGGTGGAGGGTGGGGTGTGTGAGAGGCCCAAACTACAACTCCCAACAGGCCCCCATGTTCACGGGGAGGGTGGTGGTGGTGGTGGTGGAGGGTGGGGTGTGTGAGAGGCCCAAACTACAACTCCCAACAGGCCCCCATGTTCACGGGGAGGGTGGTGGTGGTGGTGGTGGAGGGTGGGGTGTGTGAGAGGCCCAAACTACAACTCCCAACAGGCCCCCATGTTCACGGGGAGGGTGGTGGTGGTGGTGGTGGAGGGTGGGGTGTGTGAGAGGCCCAAACTACAACTCCCAACAGGCCCCCATGTTCACGGGGAGGGTGGTGGTGGTGGTGGTGGAGGGTGGGGTGTGTGAGAGGCCCAAACTACAACTCCCAACAGGCCCCCATGTTCACGGGGAGGGTGGTGGTGGTGGTGGTGGAGGGTGGGGTGTGTGAGAGGCCCAAACTACAACTCCCAACAGGCCCCCATGTTCACGGGGAGGGTGGTGGTGGTGGTGGTGGAGGGTGGGGTGTGTGAGAGGCCCAAACTACAACTCCCAACAGGCCCCCATGTTCACGGGGAGGGTGGTGGTGGTGGTGGTGGAGGGTGGGGTGTGTGAGAGGCCCAAACTACAACTCCCAACAGGCCCCCATGTTCACGGGGAGGGTGGTGGTGGTGGTGGTGGAGGGTGGGGTGTGTGAGAGGCCCAAACTACAACTCCCAACAGGCCCCCATGTTCACGGGGAGGGTGGTGGTGGTGGTGGTGGAGGGTGGGGTGTGTGAGAGGCCCAAACTACAACTCCCAACAGGCCCCCATGTTCACGGGGAGGGTGGTGGTGGTGGTGGTGGTGGAGGGTGGGGTGTGTTCGACAGGAAACCGAAATGGCTACAAATCCATATACCCATGTAATGTCCAAATTACTGACCAGCACGATCTTGTCCCTCAGGTGATCGTCAACTGACTGCGGAAACCAGTACCCGGCCGCCAGCCTCGCCTCTCACATCTACAGGACTCTCTGGTGACGAGGACACAGTCAGCTCCGGGGCGGAGGATGGAGCGGGACCAAGCACGCAGCCAGGGCCATCTGGCTCACAGGGACTCCCTGGACAGACCAACGTCGCATGTGTGACTCCAGCGGCACCTGTCTCTGTGATCTGCACAGTCCCCACCACCACCAGTACCACCAGTACCACCACTACCACCAGCACCACGACTCCTGCCGCTGCCACCCAGCAGAACCCACCGCGCAACGCTGGTCCAACGGCCCCACACACAAGCAGGGTGAGTGGGCCACAAACACAGGCAACGGGACAACATCCAATCAGGCGAGCCACACACCGCCGTGCAGAGGAGGAACAGCTACCCCAGCCAGTGGCACAGTCCCTACAAGCTCTTGCCAGGTGCCAGGCGTCATACGACCGGTCCCAGGCAAACGCTGATCGTGCACACCAGGACTCAGTGGACAACACCAACACCCAGCGCCAAATCGCTGGCATCCTTGGCCAGATGTTGCTGATCATGGGGCAGCAGGCAACGATGTGGAGTGAATGGGTTGACCGGAACAACCCCCCCCCCCCTCCACCAAGTGTGGTAGCGCCACCGTCACCTCCGCCTCCCCCGCCACCTCCGCCTCCCCCGCCACCTCCGCCTCCGCCGCCACCTCCGCCTCCGCCTCCACCGCCGCCACCACCACCTGAGCCCCTGGCGACGGATGTGGCCCATCAACAACCTGCCCTCCCAGCTGACTCTGTTCCAGGTCAGAGACGGAGGGGCCGTCCGAGTAAGAAAGAGGCTGAGAGCAGTGTTGGAGCGCCAGGCACACGCTCCAAGAGGGGACGACCATGACAATGTCACTGCCTGTGCCAGACATTCACCCAGCTAAGTAGCCTGTCCCACAGACAATCATTCCCACTGGTCTGCTGGTCTACCCTGACACCCCCCAATGTGGCGTCAGCACGGACATTTCATCAGCCAATACCTTCAACTCCAACTCCCTCCACCCCACTGACTTGTAAATATTCACCAGCACAGAAGCACAACCTGTAAATAAATAGCATTAATTCACACAATGATGTTTTGCCTCCATGTTTATTCACATGATTGCCATCAGATACAGACGTAAACAGGTACAGGGATCATAGTCGTACATGATCATGGCGCAGCGGGAGTGACCTAGAGAAAACCAGAGACAGCAAACACACGTCAGTAAAGAGATTCACACACATCACAACACAATGCACAGCTACATTACACAAACGACAACCATCACACAAGCATGGGATGAGAGCACACACATCATGGACACTTCCATGTCCAAAGACATGAAGACACACATGTGCAACCATCACAAACAACACCCAGCTGATTAACCCCATACCCACACAACACCAGCAAACATACATGAGGCATTGTCAACCGCCACTACAGGTAGATACTCACATTCAAGGGAAGTAGCGATCTATGAGCTGGCGCCTCTGGTCCACACCTTCCTCCTCACCACTATCCTCATCAGTGGACATGGGTGGGATGGGAGGCCGAGGCACTCCTTCGTCTTCAGGGTCCAACAGCAGTTCAATGCCATTGCGTACTGCAATGTTGTGGAGCATGCAGCAGGCTATCACGATCTTGCATACTTTTCCTGGTCTGTAAGGCAGGGCCCCTCCGGTCTTATCGAGGCACCGAAACCTGGACTTTAGCAGTCCAAAGGTACGTTCGATGACTCTCCGTGTCCTTCCATGTGCCTCATTGTACCGCATGTCACCCGCCGTCCTCGGATTACGTAGGGGACTGAGGAGCCAAGGCCGGTTTGGGTAAGCCGAGTCGCCTATGTAGGGGGATGACAGAGACAAACATCTGAAATATATATGGTGGGTACCCCATGCAACACAGAGATCACAAGAGTACCCACTGCACACTCACCAACAAGCCACGCTTGACCGGGTCGCAGATTTGCCATGAGTCGTGGGACATTGCTGCTCCGCATGATGTGGGCGTCATGTGCGGATCCAGGAAATCTGGCACACACATGGGAGATGATGTTGTTCGCCAGGCACACCACCTGCACGTTCAGCGAATGAAAGTGTTTGCGATTCCTGAACACTTGTTCGCGTGCCCGTGGTGGAATCAGAGCGATGTGTGTGCCATCAATTGAGCCCACAACGTGAGGCATGTGGCCCAGTGCATAGAAAGCAGCTTTGACAGCTGGCAACTCTTCCGGCCGTGGAAAATGTATGTACTCATCCTTGTAGAGCATCATAGCTGTCAACACATCCCGAAGAACCGTGCTAAACATGGCCTGCGACATCCCCCCGGAAACTGCAACAGTGAACTGAAAAGTGCCAGTAGCGAAGAAATGTAGTACCGCCATGACCTTTGCAGTGGGTGTAATCGACCCAGGATACGTTCTACGTGGCTGCAGATGAGGAGACAATAGTGCCACAAGGTCCATCAACCGACGTCGATCCAGCCTGAATTTCCGAATGATCTCCTCGTCTACCATATCCTCCAGCACAGTGTATGGCCGAAGCACATTTGGAGCCCTCCTGTGGGGGACAGAGATGTAACTTTGGTCAACTTACAAACGACGCATACGTGTAGAACTCCATCACATGTGTACCTTACTGACAAAACTTCTGTCATCACCCTAATGTTTCGTAGACACATCACAGACACTCATGCTACTGCATGCACACAAACGATAAGTGTACACACGCCATGTCATCAAGCACAAATGCCACCACCAATAATGATGTGCATACGGAAATGACATGCATGGTGACACAACGTACAAAACACATACACGGAATGCATGTGTACCACCACCACTGTAGTCACCTCGACACAACAAGAAACTGACAACAGATGCATTAATTGGCCACACAGCCGTGATGTACTGTGTAGTTGTGAAGATGTAACAACGTCTGTAGGGTCACACCCGACGTCAACAAGTAGAAATGCACATCTTTTGCCCATAATGTGCCGACCGATTGCCATTGTATGGACACACATGCTATATTGTATGACATATGACCTTTCCCAATCACGCTCACATCCCTCATGACACAACTGCACACAACACATCACGGTGCAGCGTCTGACAAGATCACATAA
Organism: Lissotriton vulgaris; assembly: GCF_964263255.1. NCBI lineage: Eukaryota > Metazoa > Chordata > Amphibia > Caudata > Salamandridae > Lissotriton > Lissotriton vulgaris. The sequence continues at coordinate 1,079,871,095 of NC_141695.1, read as the reverse complement.
TTGGCGCCGCCATGGCGGTGCTCAACTTCCGCTACTTCCCAAAGGGCATATGCGGCCAGCGTCCCTCTCCCCATTGGCTGCATGTGCATGGACCGTCACAGGCAGACATCGGCGACCGCACGTGCAAGCCTCAGGCACGGATGCTTCCGTTGCAACAATGTACTATCACTGGCGCCTCCATGGCGGTGCACGTACTCAGCGGGGGAGGTGCAGGCCCATACACCCTGTAGATGTAGTCAATGGACATGCCATTTCATGACCCCCCTTACAGTCACCTTGCATCATCCACCGTACACCGGCCGGAGCGGCCGGGCCTAGGACGACCGCCGTGCCCGGCCATGTTCAACCGCCGTGCCCGGCCATGTTCAACCGCCGTGCCCGGCCATGAACAACCGCCGTGCCCGGCCATGTTCAACCGCCGTGCCCGGCCATGAACAACCGCCGTGCCCGGCCATGTTCAACCGCCGTGCCCGGCCATGAACAACCGCCGTGCCCGGCCATGTTCAACCGCCGTGCCCGGCCATGAACAACCGCCGTGCCCGGCCATGAACAACCGCCGTGCCCGGCCATGTTCAACCGCCGTGCCCGGCCATGAACAACCGCCGTGCCCGGCCATGTTCAACCGCCGTGCCCGGCCATGAACAACCGCCGTGCCCGGCCATGTTCAACCGCCGTGCCCGGCCATGAACAACCGCCGTGCCCGGCCATGAACAACCGCCGTGCCCGGCCATGTTCAACCGCCGTGCCCGGCATGAACAACCGCCGTGCCCGGCCATGTTCAACCGCCGTGCCCGGCCATGAACAACCGCCGTGCCCGGCCATGTTCAACCGCCGTGCCCGGCCATGAACAACCGCCGTGCCCGGCCATGAACAACCGCCGTGCCCGGCCATGTTCAACCGCCGTGCCCGGCCATGAACAACCGCCGTGCCCGGCCATGGCGCTTGTGTTCATGGCCGGGCACGGCGGTCGTCCTAGGCCCGGCCGCTCCGGCCGGTGTACGGTGGATGATGCAAGGTGACTGTAAGGGGGGTCATGAAATGGCATGTCCATTGACTACATCTACAGGGTGTATGGGCCTGCACCTCCCCCGCTGAGTACGTGCACCGCCATGGAGGCGCCAGTGATAGTACATTGTTGCAACGGAAGCATCCGTGCCTGAGGCTTGCACGTGCGGTCGCCGATGTCTGCCCGTGACGGTCCATGCACATGCAGCCAATGGGGAGAGGGACGCTGGCCGCATATGGCCAATCGCAAGTAGCGGAAGGTGTGCACCGCAACTATGGGCCAGTCATTGGCCCATTTCACGATCACGCTTCCAGGGCTGACCAATTGCTGGCGACGTATGCCACTGACACGTGCTGAGGGCCCTATATATGTGTGTTGGCCAAAACGACGCTACCTACCCTGGGGACCAGTGCTGCCTGTGACCATCACCTCGACCTACTGCTGCTGCTGAGCTGACCACCGACTGCTGCCTGTGACCATCACCTCGACCTACTGCTGCTGCTGAGCTGACCACCGACTGCTGCTGTGACCATCACCTCGACCTACTGCTGCTGCTGAGCTGACCACCGACTGCTGCCTGTGACCATCACCTCGACCTACTGCTGCTGCTGAGCTGACCACCGACTGCTGCTCTAGTGCCATACTCCGTGATCTTGCCATGTCGAGAGGCAATGAGATCCGGTCTCGACCCTTCACCGCCGCGGAGCTTGATGTCCTCGTGGACGGTGTACTCCGCAACTATGGACGCCTCTACGGCGCACCAGGACGGGTGGTAAGTGCAGTGTGGGACATGTTGGTGTGCATGAGGGGGCTAAATGATCTTGCCAATTTCTATCTTAGCTGTGTAGTGTGGGCTACACATATGTTCCCGATTGTGCATGGCTGCTGACAGTTACGTCTTGCCCCTATGTGTGTCACAGGCCACCTGTCCACTGACTAAAACCCTTTTCTCTTTCATCATGGTAGGTCAAGCTGCACCTTCGCAAGGACCTGTGGAGGGGCATAGCACGGGAAGTACGGGCATTGGGGGTGTGCAACAGACGACATATACACTGCCACAAACGCTGGGACGACATTTCCAGGCTGAGCAAGAATGTAGCTGAAGTAACACTGGGCCTGATTCCAAGGACGCCCCGTCTGGCCCGACGCTCCATGACCCCTCTCATGCACCGTATAATTGCAGTGACGCATCCTGAACTGGCCGAACGTCTGAGTGCCGATCAACAGCAAACTAGCGGTGAGCATACTGTCTGTGTAGGAAACTTGTGAGTGCTATGCATGTATTGGTGCCCAGACACACTATTGAGTTCCGTGTTGCGTACGTATGCCTGTGCTGCCATTTTGGTCCCATTGGGTGGTACTCATTTGACAGCCAGGTCCGCCATGTTGACACGCCACTTGCTTAGTACTTGAGTGTTAATGCACATCCCCTAGTGGTCCATGGCCCCATTCCAGGAAATGTGAGGATGACTGGTAGGGGTGGGCCATGTGCAGGATGTGGGCTCCTAAACCTTTGTCTGCTATGTAATTTGGCTATCCTGTTCCTTCTGTACGTCAGTCTGCCCATGACTCACACATCTTTTCTGTGCATTTCAGCTTTGACAGAGGACACTCTGCCACAGACGGTGGAGAGTAGCCGAGGAAATGAGTCCGGCTCAGACATCGCACACACGCAGACTGACACGGAGGAGGCCAGCGCCGGAGAGGGGGACAGGACCGTCCCTGAGGACTCGCATGTGGAGACACCATCGTCCTCCTCGTCGGACACTCTTGGTGAGCCTGCACTGTTGTCACAGACTGGGAGTGGGCACTCATCACCTTCTGTCGGAAGACAGCACACAGGGCCCACACTTCCACCAACTGCACCATGTACTGTTCGTGGCCGGAGGAGTAGGGGGAGCAGAGTGGCGTTCGGTGCAGGCACCGCTGCCCCTGCCACGGTGAGCCAAAATGCACTGTGTGCTGAGGCAGTTGATCTGCTGCGACAGCTGTGTGTGGGGCAGACCAATATGACGAATGCATTCCAGGACCATGATAGGAAGTTGGGGCAGGTGGTGGCATTCATGGAAGGGATGCATGGCGATCTTTCAGGTCTACACAGGACAGTGCAGTCATTGGCAAGCAGTGTGTCGTCTGCAATAGTTCAGTCGAATGAACAGGGTCCTACTTCTGTTTCCCCATCTACACCGCTGGATGTCTCAGGGGGTAGTGATTATTGTGAGCAAGACTCAAATAAAGGTTATTGCACTAGAAGCAGCGTCAGACAGCACGTCAGGGCACGCAGGGCACAGACCACATCCCCTAGATCACCTACATCTGTTCACGTACACGACGTCAGATGCACTGGAGTACACACACAGGATCCACAAGTGTTGTTGGAGGACATGCCTTCAGGAGCTACACAGGCATTCAACACAAAAGGTACTCCCAAGGCATGGGATACTCACATGTCCATGGACTGTTCCTTGGACAAGGCCAGTCAGAAGACTAAGGCACCTACTAAGAGCAGGGAGACTCCCAAGAGCAGGCCCACAGCGGTCGATAGGAACACTCCCAAGGACAGTGAGAAGACTAAGGCACCTACTAAGTGCAGGGAGACTCCCAAGAGCAGGCCCACAGCAGAGGTAAGGGACACTCCCAAGGACAGTGAGAAGACTAAGGCACCTACTAAGAGCAGGGAGACTCCCAAGAGCAGGCCCACAGCGGTCGATAGGAACACTCCCAAGGACAGTGAGAAGACTAAGGCACCTACTAAGTGCAGGGAGACTCCCAAGAGCAGGCCCACAGCAGAGGTAAGGGACACTCCCAAGGACAGTGAGAAGACTAAGGCACCTACTAAGTGCAGGGAGACTCCCAAGAGCAGGCCCACAGCAGAGGTAAGGGACACTCCCAAGGACAGTGAGAAGACTAAGGCACCTACTAAGTGCAGGGAGACTCCCAAGAGCAGGCCCACAGCAGAGGTAAGGGACACTCCCAAGGACAGTGAGAAGACTAAGGCACCTACTAAGAGCAGGGAGACTCCCAAGAGCAGGCCCACAGCAGAGGTAAGGGACACTCCCAAGGGCATGGACACACACAGAGAGCAGGTGTCTACTGGAGACAGGTGCACCACAGACGACAAGTCTGCTGGCAGGAACAGGGCGGCGAGCAGGGCACAGGCTACATCCAGAGACAACACTCCACCTAAGGATAAGGCACCTCCTACGGACAAGGCATCTAGCATGGACATTGGCGCAATCAAGGACAGGCATACTCCACCCCTGGCTGCACTGAGGCTGATGTTTACTACTGGACGCCAAACTAATGTCTCCGCGGCGGAGTCCCCCCATACCTCCACTCCCATCCAGGCCAGTCAGAAGCAGAGGTGGGTGTCCCCTGTTGTAGCATCCCCCATTACACATCATTCCGAGTCCAGGCGGCAGGCACAGAGCAAACGACAAGCAGGCTCCAGCACGTCCCCAGAAACCAGGTCCCCGGCAGCAGTTGCTCCACCTATGCTGGGTGGTGATTCTTTGGAGTCCCCGCCACTTGGCAGTCCAGTCCTGTCCAGGGTGCACTCACACCTCCATAAGAAACGCAGACACACACCATTGACACCTGCCACACCCGATTTGGCTCTAGATGACCTATCACCAGCTCCCAGGCCCACCCTGCCTCCTGGCCCATACAGCCCTGTGGCTCATCATTTCAGTTGTCCCAGTGGCGCTGGTGCAGTTGACTCTCATGTATCAGATGGTGGCACAGTGTCAGTTGTGCCCTCTCCTGTTGCACGTCCTGGCAGTGTATCTGGGTCTATGGCTCACGTGTCAGTTAGGAGATCTGTGGCTGTGTTGCACACTCCTGTTTCTGGTGCTGCCAGTGTGTCTGGGTCAGTGGCTCACGTGTCAGTGACTACATCTGTGGCTGTGTCTCACACTCCTGTTGCTGGTGCTGCCAGTGTGTCTGGGTCCGTGGCCCATGTGTGTGTGACTCGGGCTGTGGCTGTGTCTCACACTCCTGTTGCTGGTGCTGCCAGTGTGTCTGGGTCCGTGGCCCATGTGTGTGTGACTCGGGCTGTGACTGTGTCTCACACTCCTGTTGCTGGTGCTGCCAGTGTGTCCGAGGCAGGTGGTTCACGCAGTCCCCCTGAGTCTGTGATGTGAGGTGCTGTACACTTCACTGAAATGTTACTTCACATGGTGTGTCCATTGGGAACTGCGTGGCACTCTTGTGGTTCCTGTGACGGGTTGGTAGGGACACGTAGTTGTGCAGCCTCTGATGTACCTGCTGTGTACTGCACTGTGCCCTGTTGATGCTCTGATACTGCATAGTGCCCTCCCGTTACCTGCTATGATGTACCTGCTGTGTACTGCACTGTGCCCTGTTGATGCTCTGATACTGCATACTGCCCTCTCGTTACCTGCTATGATGTACCTGCTGTGTACTGCACTGTGCCCTGTTGATGCTCTGATACTGCATACTGCCCTCTCGTTACCTGCTATGATGTACCTGCTGTGTACTGCACTGTGCCCTGTTGATGCTCTGATACTGCATAGTGCCCTCCCGTTACCTGCTATGATGTACCTGCTGTGTACTGCACTGTGCCCTGTTGATGCTCTGATACTGCATAGTGCCCTCTCGTTACCTGCTATGATGTACCTGCTGTGTACTGCACTGTGCCCTGTTGATGCTCTGATACTGCATACTGCCCTCTCGTTACCTGCTATGATGTACCTGCTGTGTACTGCACTGTGCCCTGTTGATGCTCTGATACTGCATAGTGCCCTCCCGTTACCTGCTATGATGTACCTGCTGTGTACTGCACTGTGCCCTGTTGATGCTCTGATACTGCATACTGCCCTCTCGTTACCTGCTATGATGTACCTGCTGTGTACTGCACTGTGCCCTGTTGATGCTCTGATACTGCATACTGCCCTCTCGTTACCTGCTATGATGTACCTGCTGTGTACTGCACTGTGCCCTGTTGATGCTCTGATACTGCATAGTGCCCTCCCGTTACCTGCTATGATGTACCTGCTGTGTACTGCACTGTGCCCTGTTGATGCTCTGATACTGCATAGTGCCCTCTCGTTACCTGCTATGATGTACCTGCTGTGTACTGCACTGTGCCCTGTTGATGCTCTGATACTGCATACTGCCCTCTCGTTACCTGCTATGATGTACCTGCTGTGTACTGCACTGTGCCCTGTTGATGCTCTGATACTGCATAGTGCCCTCCCGTTACCTGCTATGATGTACCTGCTGTGTACTGCACTGTGCCCTGTTGATGCTCTGATACTGCATACTGCCCTCTCGTTACCTGCTATGATGTACCTGCTGTGTACTGCACTGTGCCCTGTTGATGCTCTGATACTGCATACTGCCCTCTCGTTACCTGCTATGATGTACCTGCTGTGTACTGCACTGTGCCCTGTTGATGCTCTGATACTGCATACTGCCCTCTCGTTACCTGCTATGATGTACCTGCTGTGTACTGCACTGTGCCCTGTTGATGCTCTGATACTGCATACTGCCCTCTCGTTACCTGCTATGATGTACCTGCTGTGTACTGCACTGTGCCCTGTTGATGCTCTGATACTGCATACTGCCCCTCTCATGTGCTGCCTCTGATGGACCTGTTCTGTGCAATGGACTGTTGATTCTCTGTGCCCCTCTCATGTGCTGCCTCTGATGGACCTGTTCTGTGCAATGGACTGTTCATGCACTTGGCCCCTCTCATGTGCTGCCTCTGATGGACCTGTTCTGTGCAATGGACTGTTCATGCACTTGGCCCCTCTCATGTGCTGCCTCTGATGGACCTGTTCTGTGCAATGGACTGTTGATTCTCTGTGCCCCTCTCATGTGCTGCCTCTGATGGACCTGTTCTGTGCAATGGACTGTTCATGCACTTGGCCCCTCTCATGTGCTGCCTCTGATGGACCTGTTCTGTGCAATGGACTGTTGATTCTCTGTGCCCCTCTCATGTGCTGCCTCTGATGGACCTGTTCTGTGCAATGGACTGTTGATTCTCTGTGCCCCTCTCATGTGCTGCCTCTGATGGACCTGTTCTGTGCAATGGACTGTTGATTCTCTGTGCCCCTCTCATGTGCTGCCTCTGATGGACCTGTTCTGTGCAATGGACTGTTGATTCTCTGTGCCCCTCTCATGTGCTGCCTCTGATGGACCTGTTCTGTGCAATGGACTGTTCATGCACTTGGCCCCTCTCATGTGCTGCCTCTGATGGACCTGTTCTTTGCAATGGACTGTTCATGCACTTGGCCCCTCTCATGTGCTGCCTCTGATGGACCTGTTCTTTGCAATGCCCTGTTGATGCTCTGATACTGCATAGTGCCCTCTCGTTACCTGCTATGATATACCTGCTATGTACTGCACTGTGCCCTGTTGATGCTCTGATACTGCATAGTGCCCTCTCGTTACCTGCTATGATGTACCTGCTGTGTACTGCACTGTGCCCTGTTGATGCTCTGATACTGCATACTGCCCTCTCGTTACCTGCTATGATGTACCTGCTGTGTACTGCACTGTGCCCTGTTGATGCTCTGATACTGCATACTGCCCTCTCGTTACCTGCTATGATGTACCTGCTGTGTACTGCACTGTGCCCTGTTGATGCTCTGATACTGCATACTGCCCTCCCGTTACCTGCTATGATGTGCCTGCTCTGGTGCCCACTTTGCCCATGCTCACGCATACACTGTGATTGAACCCCTATTTTGTGAAATAAAGGTGGTCTATCAAATCTCGTGGTTTTTCGTTGTCATTCCTGCTTGCGTACTACAATTGTGTATTCGTATTTGCTTCTCATCAGTGGTTACGGTGACATGACACTCCCCCTCCCTACGTCACGTCCCTTGCTGGTATTCACCTCCAGACAGCCAATGGTTTGTGCCTTACCTGCGTCGTCCATAGTAGGCCATGACTAGGACGTGGTGGATCGCGAAGAGCATCGGGAAGGCGTGTAGCGCAGGGTCCATGGTGGTGGTCAGCTTGCGGTGGGTATCTCGGCTATGTCACCTGTGTTCGCTGTGGGGATTCCGACGTGTTCAGACAGGTTGTTTTTCCGCTGCGGTTTTATGTGTGTTTTTGCCATCTTGATTGGGGGGACGGTCTTCGTCGTCAGTACGTACGGCGGTGCGTCCGGATCTGTTACGTCCGCCGCGTGGTCGTGTGTAGTTGGCCGGCGGAGCGTGCTTTTCCGTCGCGGACGGAAATTTGACAAGTTTTCCTATCCTGATATGGCGGACGGAGTATCCGCGGCAGGCGGACACGGAAAAGGCTTTTTCCACCTACTCACGGGCCGCGGTGGCTCTTCCGTCCGCCATCCTAATCGACCCCTAAAATAACAGTTTCATATTATGTACAATTTCATTGCCACATTGCGATATTTGGCTAACCTTAACATATTCTCTAATACAAAGGTTCACCTAGCCGAACTAACATCCTACAAAACATTTAACTTGAAATTGTACATCCTAACGTTTAAGGGCCAACGGCAAGGTCGTAACCGGTGTCAGATCCCTAAACCAGAAATATCCCCCTCACTTGTGAGGGGCGACCGCACAGAGGTGTACCTCACGTGCATCTACCAATTTCCCTTGACTTGACGGGGGCCCCAATAAACTCGACGCCATTTAAAGGTCGTCCGAGGACTCGTGTGAGGTGTCTAGAAGGTAGCGTAAACCCCCTCCCAAACCCCACACAACTTACCACATCTGCCGTCGCAGATGTCCTGGCCCCGGGAAATTCCCCAGGAGGGGGCTGTAGCCCCTCCTACCCAGGAAGGGGCCTTGACCGCCTTTCCTTTCCTTTCGGCGGCCCATCCTTAGAAGGGACCGCCTCCCCGTTGAGGGGCCAATGGCCACCTCCCTCGAGCGCTCCCATCCGTAATGGGTGACGCCCACCCATAGGGATCTTCCAATTACTGCTCACCGATCATGACCTTACCGCCCGACCAAAATAAATACGACAATTCTAACTAAATTACTAAATGACTAAATTACTAAATGACAGTAATAATTACAATTTATTAAAAGCATGATTACTGATCAACACTAGTGCAGAATTACTTTATTTGCAAAACATACTACAAATTGACCATTCTTTATTGCATATTCAAAGTTATCGCTATAATCATCACAACCTGCAAGAAATAGAGTCACCACATCAAACTTTATTCAAAAACCACTTGCTGTCCTCAGGGGCTGGTGGGTGGGTCAAAATTGGCTCTTCGTTCCGTCTCGAGCTCACGTGCAGCGAGGAGGTGCAGCTTCAGAGCACAGGAACAAGAGGATGCTTTCTTGGCTTGTTGCTTCTTTTATCCGTCTTCAGGGCGGGCGTAAACCCGCCCCTGCCTGCCCCAAGGGCGTGGCCGGCCGCATCAGTGTCTAGGCCAGCCCACTCCAGGGCGGGAAAAAGGCGCGCCCCGGCTACGCCGCTACGGGCATACCACCTGATACTCGCCTCCCGCCCAAGATGGCTTCCCGGGGGGATCGTGGTACTCCGCCATACGTTCGGGGGGACCGAATGGTCGCCCCTTTCCATATGGCTGAGATACCCGCCACCCCCTCTCAACACAATCCCCAAGGAATGGGAAACCGGAAACGGTTCTGAACTTTTGGAAGACGGGAGGGAGTGACCCTCCCGGCCGTATTTATTAAAATATGAAACAAAATTAAAACATTAAAATAACAGTTTCATATTATGTACAATTTCATTGCCACATTGCGATATTTGGCTAACCTTAACATATTCTCTAATACAAAGGTTCACCTAGCCGAACTAACATCCTACAAAACATTTAACTTGAAATTGTACATCCTAACGTTTAAGGGCCAACGGCAAGGTCGTAACCGGTGTCAGATCCCTAAACCAGAAATATCCCCCTCACTTGTGAGGGGCGACCGCACAGAGGTGTACCTCACGTGCATCTACCAATTTCCCTTGACTTGACGGGGGCCCCAATAAACTCGACGCCATTTAAAGGTCGTCCGAGGACTCGTGTGAGGTGTCTAGAAGGTAGCGTAAACCCCCTCCCAAACCCCACACAACTTACCACATCTGCCGTCGCAGATGTCCTGGCCCCGGGAAATTCCCCAGGAGGGGGCTGTAGCCCCTCCTACCCAGGAAGGGGCCTTGACCGCCTTTCCTTTCCTTTCGGCGGCCCATCCTTAGAAGGGACCGCCTCCCCGTTGAGGGGCCAATGGCCACCTCCCTCGAGCGCTCCCATCCGTAATGGGTGACGCCCACCCATAGGGATCTTCCAATTACTGCTCACCGATCATGACCTTACCGCCCGACCAAAATAAATACGACAATTCTAACTAAATTACTAAATGACTAAATTACTAAATGACAGTAATAATTACAATTTATTAAAAGCATGATTACTGATCAACACTAGTGCAGAATTACTTTATTTGCAAAACATACTACAAATTGACCATTCTTTATTGCATATTCAAAGTTATCGCTATAATCATCACAACCTGCAAGAAATAGAGTCACCACATCAAACTTTATTCAAAAACCACTTGCTGTCCTCAGGGGCTGGTGGGTGGGTCAAAATTGGCTCTTCGTTCCGTCTCGAGCTCACGTGCAGCGAGGAGGTGCAGCTTCAGAGCACAGGAACAAGAGGATGCTTTCTTGGCTTGTTGCTTCTTTTATCCGTCTTCAGGGCGGGCGTAAACCCGCCCCTGCCTGCCCCAAGGGCGTGGCCGGCCGCATCAGTGTCTAGGCCAGCCCACTCCAGGGCGGGAAAAAGGCGCGCCCCGGCTACGCCGCTACGGGCATACCACCTGATACTCGCCTCCCGCCCAAGATGGCTTCCCGGGGGGATCGTGGTACTCCGCCATACGTTCGGGGGGACCGAATGGTCGCCCCTTTCCATATGGCTGAGATACCCGCCACCCCCTCTCAACACAATCCCCAAGGAATGGGAAACCGGAAACGGTTCTGAACTTTTGGAAGACGGGAGGGAGTGACCCTCCCGGCCGTATTTATTAAAATATGAAACAAAATTAAAACATTAAAATAACAGTTTCATATTATGTACAATTTCATTGCCACATTGCGATATTTGGCTAACCTTAACATATTCTCTAATACAAAGGTTCACCTAGCCGAACTAACATCCTACAAAACATTTAACTTGAAATTGTACATCCTAACGTTTAAGGGCCAACGGCAAGGTCGTAACCGGTGTCAGATCCCTAAACCAGAAATATCCCCCTCACTTGTGAGGGGCGACCGCACAGAGGTGTACCTCACGTGCATCTACCAATTTCCCTTGACTTGACGGGGGCCCCAATAAACTCGACGCCATTTAAAGGTCGTCCGAGGACTCGTGTGAGGTGTCTAGAAGGTAGCGTAAACCCCCTCCCAAACCCCACACAACTTACCACATCTGCCGTCGCAGATGTCCTGGCCCTGGGAAATTCCCCAGGAGGGGGCTGTAGCCCCTCCTACCCAGGAAGGGGCCTTGACCGCCTTTCCTTTCCTTTCGGCGGCCCATCCTTAGAAGGGACCGCCTCCCCGTTGAGGGGCCAATGGCCACCTCCCTCGAGCGCTCCCATCCGTAATGGGTGACGCCCACCCATAGGGATCTTCCAATTACTGCTCACCGATCATGACCTTACCGCCACAGGCCGGATAGTTGACCGGCTATCCGGACCCCCCACAACACTCCTGCCTAAAGGTCATGTTATAAACTCTTTAACCAAGCTATGAGGTCTCCTATGAGTAACTCGTTCCCCACCCGGGACAAATGAACACCATCCCCCAAATACATACTGTCCCCTCTAATACAACCATGCGAAACAGAATGCAGTGTACTTGAACGAAACAATCTACTCACTTTGTTATTAATTTTCCTTACTGAATGATTCAGAGCAGAAACCGAAATAGCCCCCCGCCACACTTTTCGTGGGATCATATGGGACCATGCAATTGTGCACCCTGGAACTCTTCTTGCCAACCAACTTACTGTGGAAAGCATTGCCTCAAGAAGAAGTCGTCTACCAGTGGCCACCAAATCGTTGCCCCCAAGATGGACTATGATTATAGACGGCGGTGACCTTGTCCGCCCTAACAAACCCTCAAAAATGATTGAAATTGGTCAATACAGAGCCCGCCCTTTCCGTAGAAGGACACCCTGTACCCGTATTCCCCAGCCACGTGAATCATGTCACCTGCTTTGAATACGTCCGCGGCACGCCTCACGTATGAGTGGCCCACGACCCACACCTCCTTTTTCACAGCCGGTGATGTCTGACCGCTGGTCCCCAGGTGTCGGGTCGACTGCACAGTCCGCCCCGCCTCGTAGGCTTGCGCAACTGAAAACCAAACAAAAAACAAGAAGCGTGAGCACATCATTACAGCTTCACAACATGTGCAACCACACATACCTTTTATAACAGTTCGAGGACCAACGCCCCACTCGTTTTACTTCTTCTACACTCAGACCCCTGGCTGTAGCCTCTGTAGCAGCCCCTATCCGAAAGGAATGGGTCCCAAACTCGCCGGGGTTCAAGCCCGCGGCCGAAATCGACATCGCAAGCACCCGCTGGAACTGAAACCTCGTCAGTGGGGTGGCGTCAGCGTGTCTCAACAAGGTCCCCCCCCCATGATGCCACCCTTTGCGCTAAATATTCCTCTACGCAAACCACAGGGCACATGGAAGACCCGGGAATCCTCTGTATTATACAGTCCCCAATCGCACCCTGATCGGTTTTGGACCTGACAAACGAGACCGTCATCGTCTCCCCCTTGACCTGAATGTGCTCTCGGCACAGTCCCCCCATCGTATCCTGCTTGTTCTTCGCCACTAGTTCGCTTACCCGCATAGCCCCATGGAATGCCAGCGCAAAAGCGGCTCGGAATAACACTGTTTCATACTGGGATGAACACGTAGCAGGGAGTACGGATAACAACAGGGCCAACCTATCCAGACCTATCGGGTGCCTCTCATCTACTCTGCGACCCTCAAGGCGTTGCCACCCACGTAGCGCTTTTTGCACAACGAAAGACGCTGTCGGGTCCTGGATCCCGTGAGCCCTTGCCATAAAGGAAATGGCGGCCCGATGCCTCTGGGCCGTAGCTACAGATTTGCCTGCCCGATGTAAAGACAGCAGAAATTTTACTACAAACTCTTCCTGGCCCCAAAGCTCCCCCCTAGCAGTCCCCAAAAAGGCCCAATAGGAACGGAACGCCCCTTCGTATGCCTTCCTCGTCCTGGGTGCTAAACTCTCTCCCACGAGGTTTTGTAGTTCGGGGCACCGAGAGACCAGAGAGCTTCGGGAAAGGGTGCCGCCACCGGGTCCGCTGTGGGCAGAAAACCCCAGAAGGCCTGCATACGGAAACGAGAAAGCGCATCAGCCGCTTGGTTCATTACCCCCGGCACATGTCTTGCTTTAAATAGCACATTCAATTGCATACACAATAACACAATTTCTTTGAGCAGTCTCAGAATCCATTTGCCTCGTGCTGCCTGACTATTGATACACTCAACCACGGTCATGTTATCAGACCAGAACACCACAGAGTGATCTCTGAACCCCTCGGGCCAAGTTTTCAGGGCCACCAGAATAGGGAAAAGTTCAAGAAAAGCAATGTTACTTGTCAGCCCGCACTCATGCCACCATGTCGGCCATTTTTGAGCCGACCATCGAGCGCCGAATATGGCACCAAAACCAATGCTTCCTGCCGAATCTGTCCACAGCCCCAGCTCCTCGGAGGACACCGCCGGTTTGTTCCAGACAATTCGACCATTGAAATCCGCCAGAAATGCCAACCAAATGCGCATGTCCTGGCGAACCTCTGCCGACAGCCTTGTGCGATGATGACCCTCCTTCAGGCCGACCATGGCTTGAGCGATCGAGCGGGAAAAGGGGCGGGCCATCGGCATTACTCTCAGGGCAAAATTCAGCTGGCCCACCAATTGTAATTGAAGCAGTTTGACCTTAGACTTATTAATACACGTCTCCAGGGATGCCCTGAATCTTAACACTTTTTCTCTTGGTAATCGAAAACAACCTTCCTCTGAGTCGAGCTCGATCCCCAGAAACTCGAGGCAAGTCGAGGGACCCACAGTCTTACCTGGTGCCAATGGCACACCAAAATGCTTCATTAAGACACGAAATTCATTCAAAGCCTGTCCACATTCTGGATCCCCGGCTGCCCCCAGAAACAAAAAGTCATCGAGATAATGCATAACATGTTGAAAACCCGTCCTCTTTGTGAAGACCCATTGCAGAAAACAACTGAATTTTTCAAAATAGGCACAAGATATAGAGCATCCCATTGGCATACATCTATCCATGTAATAGTGACCCTGAAACATGAAACCAAGGAGACGCTGATCGTCTGGGTGTACCGGGAGCAACCGGAACGCTGACTCAATATCTGACTTTGCCATCAGCGCACCGGGCCCTAGGCGATTCAACATGGCAACGGCCTCATCGAAAGATGCGTACCGTACCGAACACACATCCGGGTCTATCGCATCATTCACGGAAAGACCACGTGGGGCTGATAAATTATGTATCAGTCTAAACTCACCCGGGTCCTTCTTGGGGACCACCCCTAAAGGGGAACAAACAAAGTTAGCCATCGGTGGCACATCAAATGGACCGGCGACTCGACCTCGAGTAACCTCCTTCCCAATTTTTTCCTGTACCACGGTCGTATGTTGCAAGACCGACAGTTGGTTCTTACATTTTGCTACACCCTGAAAATCCCCCACTGGGATGCGGAAACCATATGAAAACCCGTTCCGCAACACCCCAGCGGAAGCATGATCCGGGTATTCGTTGAGCCAAGGAATCATCGCCATGGTATCAATCGGAGTTGGTAAAGGCGCCCCTCGGACTATTTCAGACCTGTTTGGCGCTTCCCCTACCACCATTATCAACCGTTTTGGCTCTGCACATGGACTCAGGATGGGATGGCTGCCCACACCCCCCACATTCGTGTCTAAACTTGCACGACCCCTGGGGCCTCGTACATTTACCCCTGTTAAAATTCCAACAAATTCCCCTTTTACCTGCGTTGCCATTCGGCTTAGAGTGGTAGTCGTTACCTGCACCCGATCGAAAGGGCGTCCCAGCGTATTGGCGGGAGGACTCGCCCCCGCTACTTCCTATCAATGGTACTTTCAACATTCCTGTACTCTCCATTTTTGACCATGAAACGGAGTCGTAACAATCCCAAGTCAAGTTTTTGTCGTGTTCTTTCGCTTTTCTAAAAATATTATCATAGCAGAACCACTGATTGCCCCCATATGATACGTAATACTCCATGATCCGTGACTGATAAATAGGCAATTCGGTCAACAACTCGGGCCTACGTTCGCCCATAATGGAGGTAAAGATTCCCCATGCCCTGCCCCAAGTGCCAATGTTTTCGTCGACCTTAAAGGCGGCCATTTTTGCGCACCAAACACTCGGATGCATGAGCTCCTTTTGGCTCTTAACATGCTCCATCTCATAATGATCGGTAAGCAACGAAAAAATGTTTACATACTCATCCGCCCAAATCTTTTCCTTAATTGCCAGAGGAACATGCTGAGCCACCTTCTCCCTTCGTGAAGGTGCCGACCCCTCCCTCGCAATCGGAAATGGCCGCTTACCTGAACCAGAAGCTGCATCTGCCGCCGGACCTGGGCCTGTTGCTTTTTCTGCCGCCGGAGACAGCGGGGCAACTGACGATGGTGTCTTCACCGCCTCCCTAGTTTCACGCAGTTGTTTCATTAACACCCGGGCGTCGTCAGCCGTGGCGCCCTCTCTAACTTTCCCCAACCACGCTGCCAGTTGTGCTGCTAACTCGGGAGGCATATCCTCCCCGGACACGGGAGTGACCACCACGGGAATCGGATTCCCCTCCTTCGGTACTGGAGCTGGCTCTTCAAGCGGGATATCGGGAACCGGGGGTTCCCCCCCAGATGCCCCCCTTCTGGACCTCTTGCCTCTCCCTCCAGGGGCTGCTCCCGACAAAGGTCGTTTCGGTCCCCCTTCCCCGTCCTTAGCTGCCATCTGCTTCTTCAGATCGGTTACTTCTTTCATGAGCATGCGGAGCATCTGATCGGTACTGACTCGCTTCCCGACTTTCTTGGGCATTCTCAGACCGAGTATCTGTAAGACAAAAGAAAGATTACAACGCTCAAAATTGGCTCTTCGTTCCGTCTCGAGCTCACGTGCAGCGAGGAGGTGCAGCTTCAGAGCACAGGAACAAGAGGATGCTTTCTTGGCTTGTTGCTCCTTTTATCCGTCTTCAGGGCGGGCGTAAACCCGCCCCTGCCTGCCCCAAGGGCGTGGCCGGCCGCGTCAGTGTCTAGGCCAGCCCACTCCAGGGCGGGAAAAAGGCGCGCCCCGGCTACGCCGCTACGGGCATACCAGCCGAGACTCGCCTCCCGCCCAAGATGGCTTCCCGGGGGGATCGTGGTACTCCGCCATACGTTCGGGGGGACCGAATGGTCGCCCCTTTCCATTAACTCTACAGGCAGTGCAACAGTAGGAAAACTGTTGGATAGTGGATGGATACAAAAAAATTATTAGCATTCACAAAAAGTTAAACAATAGGGAAATTGTTGAATATTAGAGGGCTAAACATTAGTATTCACACTACAGTCAGTGCAAGAATGGTGAAAGTGTTGCATAGCGGAGGTGTAAAAATTAGCATTCAAACTCCTCTGATTGAAAACGTGGTGAAAGTGTTGGATAGCGGACGGGCAAAAAATATTAATCCAACTCCAATGTGTTCAACAGTAGTAAAAAGGTTGAATAGCTTAGGGGTAAAATGTACTATTATCACTCTAGTGTGTGTAACTGTAGGAAAAGTGTTGGATATTGGATGTGTAAAAATTATTAATAGAACTGCAATTAGTGCAACAGTAGGGAAAGTGTTTGATATCAGTTGGATAAAACATACTGTTCCCACTAAAGTGAGTGCAACAGTAGGGAAAGTGTTGGATATCGGTCAGGTAAAAATTATTATTTCCAATCCAGGGAGTGCAACCGTAGGGAAACTGTTGGATAGTGGAGGGATAAAAATTACTATAACTACTCCAGTCAGTGCAACAATATGGATAGTGTTAGATTGCACAGGGGTAAAATCAACTCTTCACACTCCGGTGAGTGCAACAATCGGGAAAGTGTTGAATATCATAGGGTTATACTCTAATATTGACTCTTCAGTAAGTGTAACAGTATTGAAAGTGTTGGCTCCCGGAGGAATACAACTAACTATTACCACTCCAGCTTGTGCCACAATAGTGAAACTGTTTGATACAGAGGACTAAAAAGTAATATTCACCCATGGGTGAGTGCAACATTAGTGAACGTTATGGATAGTGGAGGTGTAAAAGTTAGAATTCATACTCCAATCAGTGCAACAGTATTGTGTTGTTGAGGGGTAGCAATAAATATTCTCAATACCGTGAGTTCTCAAATAAATATAAGCAAAGTATTAACATCCCAAATATTCTCATAACAAAAAAAGGTAAAAAAACATATAAAATGTTAAAAAATAAAGTATAAATATATTTAATCTTTGAAATGTAAATACAAAATATTATAATGTGCAAAGCATATAATGCAAACCTTGTGATATTTTTGTAAATAAAATAAAATGTAAAAGTACATATATTTACTTTGAAATGATTTACAAATAAAAGCTTATTTACTACATAAATTTACTTTTTATATTTCCTAAAGTATAACAACACACAATTAACATAAAAACTGTAAATTAAAAATTCAAAAAAAAATCTCTTTTTTAGGATATATAATTATTTAAAAAAATAGTAATTAATAAAACTCTTAAAAATCATTAATCTTAACCAACTTTAAGACTACCGAAACCACAAACCACATTTAACTTTAAAGTTTTAAAATAAAAAGAAATACAATTAAAAATATTTTTCATTTAAGAAAAACAGTATTAAAAAACTAATTGAAAGGAGGTCAAATTAATGTACTACACACCCTTTACACAATAAAAATGCAACACACACCCCAAAAATATAAAGAATTACACTAATTAAATATCCATAAATATTTAATATCAATGATCCAAAAATTATTACAAAATTAAACATGATTCACTTTCCAACCGTAAGGCATATGAACACCAGAACCCACACAAAAAAATACATTTAATAATTTCCGTATTTAATGTTGCAATAATTATTATTAATTCAGAAATAATTAGTAATTAATGAAAAATAAATACTTACCGCCATTTACACCAATAAAACTCTTAAGCTGGGAATAAAATTAAATACACAATTTCTGTAATACATTTTCAATTCATTAATTAATAGCAATGAACAGCAAATTGGTAATTAATCATAAACATTACTTCACACACTTCACTACCTATAAATCACACAATCGGTATCTTTAAAAATATTACACAATGACCGTTATAATTAGCAAGTAGTTAATTAATATTGGCAAACTATAATTTTCTAAGTAATTAATAAAAAAATAATCAAAATATTCACAATATGACGTCATAATTCAAAAAGTATTAAAAATCAAAATATAATCCATACATTATAATAATGAAATTACTTCACACCCTGTTCCACCATTAAATCAAATACGCAAACCGAAAGGAAAAATACTAAAAAATACATTAATAAAATTATCTACTCCAAAAAAATATTATACAAAAAAGGGATTTACATGTAAAATATATACTAAAATACATAACACTAATTAGAAGTTAAAAAATGTAAATAGCACATATAAAAAAGTATTATCGAAGATTTCTATATTTTTAAAAACAGAGGGTTCGATTACGATGGCTCGCTGGTGGAAAAGGGACCGCCCGCCAAAGGGGCGGCGGTCCCGCACAACGAATTAGGATGTGGGCGCACCCTGTATGTTTACATTGTGGCGGGTGGCAGCACCCGTCACAATGTAAAAATGCATGTTTTACACTTGCATGTACAACATGGCAGGCACCGTGTGGTGCCTGCCACCTTGTACATGAAAATGTAGGGGGATACCATAGGTACCCCCCACGTGCAGCACCCCAACCCCCCCCACCCCCTGGGGGCCCACAACAGGCCCCCAAAGGCATTTCCACCTGTCTTTTTGCAGCGGGAACTTCACCGCTAAAGACAGGAATCCAAATGACCACGGCGGTACCTGCACGGTACCACCTCCATAGACCCCTTGTATCTGAAGGCGGGCGGAAAAGGCCTGCCTTGCAGGACCACAGCGGATGGTCTTTCCATCCGCTGAGATACCTTTTCCCTTCCCACCATCATCCTAATGTGGCGGTAGGAATTTTAAGGGTGATGACTGTCGGGCCTGTGGTCCTCACCACCGGGCCAGCGGTTGCGGATTTTCTGCCATCGTAATCAGCCCCTATATTTATAAAATTACAACCAACATTTAGGGGACCATTAGTATGCTGGGCGGATCGCCAAAACCAGCCAAGCGGGGGCAATCCAAACGCCATCCTGCAATGTTTCACCCCCGCAACCACGTCGGACTGGATAGGCATGCGGTTTTCAATGTTGGTGGCCGGTAGAAGGCCCACTGAGTGTTGGGGGTGCATTTGGGGGGTACCCGTTATAACCCCCTACATTGGCATGGACAAGCTGGCAGGCACCGGGCGGTACCTGTCACCTTGTACATGTCAATGCACAACATGCATTCCCAGCATTGTGGCGGGTGGCGCTGTGAGAACCGCCCACCACAATGCTGGGAATGGGTGATGGCACCGCCACAGTGGCGGCGCCATCCTAATTGCAGGTGCGGTACCGCTGCAAACCTGGTGGACGGACCTCCTTACTGTTACGGTGGCGGGCAGACTCAGTCCACTCGCCATCGTAAAGGTACCCTTAGTACTCAATATTTATGTTGTTCGACATTTCGTACTTGATAGAATGTCTGAACACCAATTACAAGTTTCAAAAACATATAAATGTATTCATATCGATATTTTTAAAAATATATAAACTCAAATTCTGAAAATAGAAACCGCCAATAAGTACCATATTTTTAACATTCATAAAAATTCAAAATAAAATGAAATTGTAAAAATGTACTTAAGTACAATAAAATAAGCATTTGTAAAATTGTTAATAGTTAAATAACTTTATACCCTACATTTCTACAAACCATATAACACATTCCCACCCCACAAAAAAATAATCGTATGTACATGTAACTGAATGGAATATTAATAATAATAGTTACAAAATTAGATTTTTACTATAATAAGTGAATGTAATGTACAAAAAGACTGTTTGATAAAACATAACCAACACACCCAAAATATAATGTAAAACAAATCTGATCACCATGATTTGTGTACATATTTTTAATTGTTTTTAATTACGATAAATCTAGTGTAGTCCATTACATTTCCACACTTTCCTATAACAAATGGTACAACTCACTTACTGCATATAATAAACTATATATTAATTACATAGTAAACAGAATTTTTTTATCTCACTCTTGAAGTAATTAATATTAGTACATTTTTAAACAGTATTTAACAGTTATAAAATAGTACCAAACAAGATCTAAATCTTAATTTTAAAAAAGTTAAATTTTTTTTTAAAAATAACAATTAAATTAATATCTTATGTAGATTCGACACCAAACACCTACAATAGATATAACCTGCACCTAAAAAATTTAACACAAATATTTATTTTTAACAATAAAATAACTAAGTATACGTAAAATATATATGGCCCTATTCTGATGTGGGTCAGAGTTGTCTTTGACTGACAACGTTATAGGGCCCCATTAGGATGTCAGGTGGATCGCCACCGCCATGCAGTCGGTGGCGATCCGCACGACATCCTCCCCACCCGCCACCCTTTTCCACCCGCCATATTACTATGGCCGCTTTTCTGCCCGGTCAAGGAGTTGCCCGGGCGGAAAAGGGTTTCATATGGTGGCGGTATTTGTTGGACACCACCATCCATATTAGGTTGTGGGTGGGAACATGCTTTTCTGTGGCGGTGTTGCCGCCACAGAAAGGCATGCAGGAATGTCCTGTGGGGGCCCATTGCGGGCCCCTAGGGACTCCGGGGGGGTGGGAGGTGCACTTCACTGTACAACGTGGCAGGCACTGCATAGTGCCTGTCACGTTGTGCATTGAAGTGCGCAATTTGCATTTTTAGCATTGCGGTGGCGCAATGTTAAAAATGCGGAATGTGCCCGCGAGTGTGGTGGACGCATCCTAATGACCCCCACGGGACCGCCGCCCTTATGGTGGGTGGTCCTATTTTACATTTCGGGCCTCTAGTCCTAATGGGGTCCCTAGTGTGTGAACGGGCCAACCGTAGATCGGCAGTTCTGGTTGCCTGAGTACATAGCAAGCACACATAGAGGCCCATTAGGATGGCGGGCGGACTTTGTCTTCCCACCATCCCGACGTAAAACAGGACCGCATGCCACGGACAAGCATGTCCCTGCCTTCACCCTAATATGGATGGCGGTGTCTAACAGACACCGCCACCATACGAAACCCTTTTCCGCTCGGTCAACTCCTTGACCGGGCCGAAAAGCGGCGGACAGTCTTTCCGTCCGCCGCGGTCACCCCTCCATAGTAATATAGCGGGGGAAATGAGTGGCGGGTGGGGAAGGATGTCGGGCGGATCGCCACCGCCCGCATGGCAGTGGCGATCCGCCCGACATCCTAATGGGGCCAATAGTGAGGATGCAAAAACCGACATCCATAGAGTAGATTGAACGTTGTTCAAAAACACGGCATAGCAGAATGTCTCATAGAGAAATGGGAATTTGTGGGAATATCAGCAATGTGTGAATAGGACCATCGGATACCAGCCAGACAGTGTATGGATTTCAAGAGGGGCACATAACCAAAAACCGTACACCTCCAAGTAAAGGGAGCCCTGCCACAGGATACAAAAGCAACTTTCTGCAAGCCTTTCAATGTCAGAAAAGCCTGAATGGAAAAGATGCCAAACATTGTAATCCTGATAATGAAAACTCTACCCTAAGGGGATTAGACTGCATTTCCGACTGGCCAACAGGCCGCTTAATCACGTTGAAAGTAAGTCGGAACGATCAGGCATTTTACACTGAAAGAGACAACATCATAATCCCAAATTCACACTGTAAAGCTGCCATGTCGGGCTACAATTCTGCATTCGGAGGCTTAGGGCCCCATTAGGATGACGGGCGGACACTGTCTAGCCCGCCACCCTATCGTAGAACGGGACCGCCCGCCCTAAGGGCGGGGGTCCCGTGGGGGGAATTAGGATGTGCCCGCCACAGTGGCAGGCACATCCTGTAGTGTTTGCATTGTGGCGGGCGGTGCACTCTGCACCGCCCGCCACAATGTAAAAAATGCTCTTTTGCATTTGCATATGCAAAGCGGCAGGCACCGCGCGGTGCCTGCCGCTTTGCATATGCAAATGTGGGGGGGGGGTACCCTAGGTACCCCCCATGTGCCACCGAGACAGTGGCGCCAACCTGGGGGCCCTGCAGGGGGCCCCCGCAGCAATCACTGCATGCCTTTCTGTGGCGGCATTGCAGCCAAGGAAAGGCCTCTGCTTTTTGCAATTGTAATATGGCTGGCGGTGTCCATTGGACACTGCCACCATATTAATCTATTACCGCCGCGGTCGCAAGCCGACCGCGGCGGTAAAGTGGCGGACGGTCTTTCCGTCCGCCGCTGTCCCCTCCGCCATCCTAATCAGGCGGAGGGGAACACGAGAGTGGTTGTCGAACGGATTGCCTCCGCCTGGGTGGCGGTGGCCACCGCCACCCTGGCAGAGGCAATCCGCCCGATATCGTAATGGGGCCCTTAATGTCTGACATTGTAATAATGCCCATAATATCATTTAACAGTATGAATAGCATGTGATTGTATTCAAAGTACTACTCACATTTCAACCAGCAAACATCCAACATGCTCAAGAAAAAAAAATGGAAAAAAAAGAAATGATACAATAAACATAAGTTCTGTCAAGTTTGCTTTTAAATTTCAAGATAAACATGAATTAATATTGAATTACTAATTAAAAATAAACCAGAATTTCAACCTTATAGACAAGAAAATGCCCTACGATAATAAAAAAAACATAAATATTGAAATTAAACATGAATACTGCTACCAAATAATATACAAAGATTTTTAATAATACTTTTAATAGACTTAACAGATAGTTTTAAATCATTGTTCTAAAAAATGACATTTAAAAATAAATTGTTCGGAAGTATATTAATATTTAGGATTTTTTTATCATGTATTATTAAATTGAAAAATATGTTAAAAATATTAGAATTTCTTTAGATACATGCA
Source organism: Lissotriton vulgaris (assembly GCF_964263255.1). Taxonomy (NCBI): domain Eukaryota; kingdom Metazoa; phylum Chordata; class Amphibia; order Caudata; family Salamandridae; genus Lissotriton; species Lissotriton vulgaris. Next base: position 1,079,847,790 of record NC_141695.1, on the reverse strand, counting down.
ATTTAGGGTCCGAATATCATTTTGGTACACAATGTTTTTAATAAAGGAGCATTTTTGGAAGTCAATACTTATACAATTAATTATTTTTGATATTTTGGGGCCCATTAGGATGGCGGGCGGATTGCCCCGGCCAGGCTGGCGGTAGCCACCGCCAGGCTGGCGGGGGCAATCCGCCCACCATCCTCACATAAATGACCCCCCGCCATATTAATGTGGTGGGGGAACAGGGCGGACGGAAAGACCGTCCGTGCTTTTCCACCCCGGACGCCTTGCCGCAGGGGCGGAAAAGGTTTAATATGGTGGCGGTGTCTATTATACACCCCCAGCCATATTACCATGGCCTTAGTTAAATGCCTTTTGCCGCCACGGAAAGGCATGGGGTCTTCACTCTGGGGGCCCCCTGCGGGCCCCCAGAGTGAAGGAGAGGTGGGGGTTGCACACGGGGGGTACCTGTGGTACCCCCCTGCATTTGTATTAATAAAGCGGCAGGCACTGCTCGTGCATTTCTAGCATTGTGGCGGGCAGTGCTGAGAGCACCGCCCGCCACAATGCTAAAAATGCAGGATGCGCCCGCAACAGTGGTGGGCACATCCTAATATCCCCCACGGGACCCCTGCCCTTATGGCGGGTGGTCCAAATACCCGATAGGATGACGGGCGGACTAATTCCGCCCCCCATCCTAATGACCCCCTTTATCACTATACCAATCGAAATACTTTTATAAAAATTTCAAGTTCATCCTTATAGTAAATACAAATTTTTCAATAGATTAATTGTAATATTTGTCACCATCAGTACACAAGAGTTCATATACACTAGAGAGTTGTACATATACGTACAATGCATTTTAATGAATAAGGAATTTATACTCACCATTTAACATTTTTCAAGATAATAACACCAAGGGGGTCATTAACATGGCGGGTGGACTTTGTCCGCCCACCATACCCTTGGGAAATGGGACTGCCCAAAATGCCTGCGGCGGTCCCGCACATCCCATTAGGATACGTCCGCCACAAAGGCGATCGCATCCCGCATTTCTAACATTGTTGCGGATGGTCTAGCCATCCGCCGGGGTCCCCCCGCCCTGGTATTGTGGCGGGGGAAATTTACATGCGGGTGGGGGAATATGTCGGGTAGAGCGCCACCACCATGCGGTCGTTGGCGACCGGCCCAATATACTAATGGGCCCCCAATTCTTGAAAGAAGGTGCAGGCACAACGTGGCAGGCACCCCATGCCCCAACATCCTTGGTGCCCGCAACGGGACCCCAACCTCAAAATCCGCATGCCTTTCTGGGGCGGCAACGCCCTCACAGTAAGGCTCCCTTCCGTCTGCATCCTGATATGGATGGCGGTGTCTAGCAGACACCGCCACCATATGAAACCCTTTTTCTTGGATGGAAAAGCGGCGGAAGTTCTACCCTTTGCCACGGTCCCCCTGCCATTCTAATATGGCGGGGGGGAATGTTCTCTTCAGTATTCTGAAGAAACCTAAAAATTTAGCCCTTCTGAAATCTCGTTTCCTTGGTAACAGTTGCACTACCGTAGGGTGAGCAGTCAAAATATCGACAATAAAATATCGACCTGCAATAATATCGAGGTGATAATATCGAAGGGACAGAATATCGATGTTAAGAATATCGAGGGACAGAATATCGACACTAAGGTAAGAAATATCGATTTTTTAAATATCAATGTAAGTAATATTGAAGATAGTAATATCGATATCAAATATATCAATGTCACTAATATCGATGTTACTAATATCGATTTTACAAATATTGATATTTATATGATTGGTATTTATTTTATTATACATATATGTATGTGTTATATTTTCTTGGTAAAGTGTTCTACTGGTTTTAAAATATATGTATACAATTTTTATATATTTTAATAATGTTATTTTAAGTTAATTTTGTATTTTAGTACCGTAGCGGGTTGTGGGTTTATAGGGGAATAGGGTGGGAAGTAATGTATTTATACTAAATCAATTATTAATTTTTAGGAATTATAAATTTATTTTAGTTAATTTTGTGTGTAATTTCTGTCGTGGGGTGTGGGTTTATAGGGGAATAGGGTGGGAAGTCATTTAAATATAATTAAGTAATCATTTATTTTCATTAATTGGTATTGATAATTATAGTTATTTAATTATTAATGTAAATAATTCTTATTAATTGGTAATTAATTTGTATTAATTGATTAATTGATAATTATGTTAAGTGTATTATTTTATTATTGGAGTGTGTTATGTATTTGTAGGGGAATAATGTGTAAAGTAATTGATATCTAATTAATCATTATAACATGTATGGTTGGGTAATGATAAATAATTTATTGGACATTAATTGTTTATTGATAATTATTTAAAAGTATAATTCTTTGGGTTATGAACACTTACTTATTGTTAATATATTAATAAGTTGTTATTAATTGGAAATTATTTTTTAATAATTCATGTTTTTGGTATACAAACTTATTTAATTGTTCACTATTTGTTAATTGGTAATTACTCTTTATAATTAATATGTTTTTGTTATAAAAACTATTTTATTGTTCAATAGTTATTAATTGGTAATTAACAGTTATTAATTATTATTAATTGGTATTTATTATTCATTTACTGTTAATTATTCATTGATACTTATGTTTTTAATAACTATTTATTGCTATTTGTAAATAGTTTAGATGTATTTAATAATTAATTATTTTAAAACATTAATTTATTGATAAGTATGTTTTTTAACTTCTACACTATCCAACACTTTCCCTACTGTTGCACTCTCTGGAGTGGAAATAGTTATTTTTACCCCTACGCTATCCAACATTTTCCCTACTGTTGCACTCTCTGGAGTGGGAATAGTATTTTTTAACTTCTACACTATCCAAAATTTTCCTACTGTTGCACTCTCTGGAGTGGGAATAGTAATACGCTATCCAACACTTTCCCTACTGTTGCACTCTCTGGAGTTGGAATAGTAATTTTTACCCCTACGCTATCCAACACTTTCCCTACTGTTGCACTCTCTGGAGTGGGAATAGTCGTTTTTATACCTACGCTATCCAACAATTTTCTTACTGTTTTTTTTTGGGAGTTGGGACAATAGTTTTATTCCATCTGCAATTTAATATTTTTGGTAATATTTTAGCTAATGTAGTATATAATAATACAAGTAAAACAATTTTAATTTGTTTTACATATTTAATTTAATTGTATTTATGTTATTATTTTAGGTGCATAGATGTATTTGTAATTTATAATATTTTAAGATTATTTATAAGTTATTAAAATATTTATTAAAACTGATTAAGTATATATATTTATATGTATATGTTTAGTTAATGTTTTATTAAATGATATATATTACTTATTAATTGTAAACATTATATAATATTTTTTACTATGTTTATTATATTGATAGGATTTTTTTATAACAATATTTTTGACATCAATATTTTTTACGATAATTTTTGTACTTACCATGTTGTAGATAGGATATCGATATTCTTGCTCTGATATTTTTGTAGGTCGAATTTTTTACCTTTGATAGTTTGTCAGTGATTACTTCCGTAGAACGGAGATACAAGGTGGGGATTCGGCCGCTTTATAAGTAAAGGAAACAACGCAAGGTATGCCTCCATGGTACAAACTTGTTCCTTTCATTCAATAAAAAATGTATTGCTTCATTATCAAATTGTGTTACTAATTAGCTCTCAGTTGGCGAAAGTTAAAAAAATAATACATCATCTTTCATGAGGGCATGTTGTGGTTGTCCAGAACCAGAGGGGGACTAGAAAAAGTGATAGTTGTAATGAATTTTAGAGTGACTGATTTCGTCTAATGTACATAATCAAGACCAAGTAGATTACTACTCAGAAAAGGGAAGGGTGAGCAAGTTTGTGAGGGTAATAACTAAAGATCTTAAATAGTACTGGAATGTGAATGATTGTGAATAACATTAAACAAGTTAGGCTACAGGGACTGACAGGTATTAAAAAACAAACACTAATTATAAAACAGCCGTCTGTTGCAATACAACATCTATTAAAAAAAAAGTGGATGACTGCAAGGGAAGCAGTGGAAATCAAAGAACTGTGGGCCCATAAAAACAGTACTGCACTAATCAGAAATAATAAAATATAACCTAAAAGCCTGGTGGGTCTACAAAGTACGATTCGTTTCGGGTATGCACCGTACAACCCTTTTTCTACGGGAGCTGAAAACAGCCATAAAAGCAGAGTTCGCACCGAAACAGGTACAGAACGGCCACCCCGGGGATGGTGCATAACCCCAATGCTCGCAGGGGTACGAGCCGTACCCCATGTACGATGGGTGTACGAGCCATACCCCATGTACGATGGGTGTACGAGCCATACCCCATGTAAGATGGGCATACGAGCCGTACCCCATGTACGATGGGTGTACGAGCCATACCCCATCGTACATGGGGTACGGCTTGTACACCCATCTTAATGAAAATGCATTGGTGCATTTTTAGCATTGTGGCGGGCGGTGCTGAGAGCACCGCCCGCCACAATGCTAAAAATGCAGGATGCACCCGTCACAGTGGCGGGCACATCCTAATATCCCCCACGGGACCCCCGCCCTTATGGCGGGCGGCCCCAATACCCGATAGGATGGCGGGCGGACTAAGTCCGCCCATCATCCTAAGTCCGCCCGGCATCCTAATGACCCCCTTTGTCACTAAACCAATGGAAATACTTTTATAAAAATTGAAAGTTCATCCTTATAGTAAATACACATTTTTAAATAGATTAATTGTAATATTTATCCACATCAGTACACAAGAGTTCATATACACTAGAGAATTGTACATATACAAACAATGCATTTTAATGAGTAAGGAATTTATACTCACCATTTAACATTTTTCAAGATAACAACACCAAGGGGGTCATTAACATGGCGGGTGGACTTTGTCCGCCCACCATACCCCTGAGAAATGGGACTGCCCAAAATGCCTGCAGCAGTCCCACACATCCCATTAGGATACATCCGCCACACTGGCGGGCGCATCCCGCATTTCTAACATTGCGGCGGATGGTCTTGCCATCCGCCGGGGTCCCTGCGCCATGGTATTGCGGCGGGGGAAATTGATATGCGGTGGGGGAATATGTCGGGTAGAGCGCCACCACCATGCGGGCGTTGCAGATGGGCCCAACATACTAATGGGCCCCCAAGTCTTGAAAGAAGGTGCAGGCACAACGTGGCGAGCACCATGACTGCACATGCATGCACATGTAGGGGGGTACCATAGGTACCCCCCATGCCCCAACATCCTGGGTGCCCGCAACGGGACATTAACCTCAAAATCTGCATGCCTTTCTGGGGCGGCAACGCCCTCACAGTAAGGCTCCCTTCCGTCTGCATCCTGATATGGATGGCGGTGTCTAGCAGACACCGCCACCATATGAAACCCTTTTTCTTGGATGGAAAAGCGGCGGAAGTTCTACCCATTGCCACGGTCCCCCCGCCATTCTAATATGGCGGGGGGGAATGTTCTCTTCAGTATTCTGAAGAAACCTAAAAATTTAGCCCTTCTGAAATCTCGTTTCCTTGGTAATAGTCGCACTACCGTAGGGTGAACAGTCAAAATATCGACAATAAAATATCGACCTACAATAATATCGAGGTGATAATATCGAAGGGACAGAATATCGATGTTAAGAATATGGATGGACAGAATATCGACCCAAAGGTAAGAAATATTGATTTTTTAAATAAGTAATATTGAAGTTAGTAATATCAATATCAAATATATCAATGTTACTAATATCGATGTTACTAATATCGATGTTATAAATATCGATATTTATATGATTGTTATGTATTTTAATATGCATATAATATATATGTGTTATATTTTTTGGGTAAAGTGTTCTCCTGGTTTTAAAATATATGTATACAATTTTTATATGTTAATAATGTTATTTTAAGTTAATCTTGTATTTCAGTACCGTAGCGGGTTGTGGGTTTATGGGGGAATAGGGTGGGAAGGAATTTAATCATACTAAATTAGTTAATAATTTTTAGGAATTATAAATTAATTTTTGTTAACTTTTGTGTGTAAGTTCTGTAGCGGGTTGTGTGTTTATAGGGGAATAGGGTGGGAAGTAATTTAAATATAATTAAGTAATAATTTATTTTCAGTAATTGGTATTGATAATTATAGTTGTTGTTTAATTAATATTGGTATTTTATTTTATTAAGTATTAATTAAATGTTATTAATTGATTAATTGATAATTATGTTAAGTGTATTATTTTATTATTGGAGTGTGTTATGCGTTTGTAGGGGAATAGTGTGTAATTGATATCTAATTAAGTCATTATAAAATGTATGGTTGGGTAATGATAATTTATTAGACATTCATTATGTTTTGGTAATTATGTAAAAGTAGAATTTTTGGGTTATGATCATTTATTTATTGTTTAAAAATTATTTGGTAATTAAATATTACTAAATATTATTTATTTATATTTTAATTAATATATTAATAAGTCGTTATTATTGGGAAATTAATTTTTAATAATTCATGTTTTTGGTATATAAAATATTTAATTGTTCACTATTTGCTAATTGGTAATGACTTTTTATAAGTAATATGTTTTTGTTATAAAAAATATGTTATTGTTCAATATTTATTAATTGGTAATTAATAGTTATTAATTAATATGAATTGGTATTTATTATTCATTTATTGTTAATTATTCATTTTAAAAACTATTTGTTTGTATTTGTAAATAGTTTAGATTTATTTAATAATTAATTAGTTAATTATTTTAAAACATTAGTTTATTTATAAGTATGTTTTTTAACTTCTACACTATCCAACACTTTCCCTACTGTTGCACTCTCTGGAGTTGGAATACTAATTTTTGCCCCTACGCTATCCAACACTTTCCCTACTGTTGCACTCTCTGTAGTGGGAATAGTAATTTTTACCTTTACCCTATCCAAGAATTTTCTTACTGTTTTTTTTGGAGTTGGACAGTAGTTTTATCCCCTCCCAATTTAATATTTTTGGTAATATTTTAGCTAATGTAGTATATAATACATTTTAAAAATATTACAAATAAATAAACAATTTTTAATTTGTTTTACATATTTAATTTGAGTTTTATTTATGTTATTATTTTATGTGCATCAATGTATTTGTAATTTATAATATTTTAAAATGATGTATAAGTTATTAAAATAATTATTAAAACTGATTAAGTATATATATGTATATGTTTATGTTTAGTTAATGTTTTATTAAATTATATATATTACTTATTAATTTTAAACAGTATATAATAGTTTTACTTTGTTTATTATATTGATAAGATTTTTTATAACAATATTTTTGAAATCAATATTGTTTCAGATAATTTTTGTACTTACCATGTTGTAGATAGGATGTCGATATTCTTGCTCTGATATTTTTGTAGGTCGATTTTTTGGCCTTCGATATTTTGTCAGTGATTACTTCCGTAGAACGGAGATACAAGGTGAGGATTCGGCCGCTTTATAAGTTACAAAGTAAAGGAAACGCAAGGCATGCCTTCATGGTACAAACTTGCTCCTTTCCTTCAATAACAAATGTATTGCTTCATTATCAAATTATGTTACTAATTAGCTCTCAGTTGGCGAAAGTTAAAAAAACGATACATCATTCATGAGGGCATGTTGTGGTTGTCCAGAACAAGAGGGGGACTAGAAAAAGTGATAGTTGTAATGAATTTTAGAGTGACCGGTTTCTTCTAATGTACATATTCAAGGCCAAATAGATGACTATACAAAAAAAGGAAGGGTGAGCAAGTTTGTGAGGGTAAGAACTAAAGATCCTAAATAGTACTGGAGTGTGAATGATTGTGACTAAGATTAAACAAGTAAGGCTACAGGGACTGACAGATATTAAAAAACAAACACTGATTATAAAACAGCCGCCTGTTGCAATACATCTATTAAAAAAAAAAAGTGGAAGACTGCAAGGCAAGCAGTGGAAATCAAAGAACTATGGGCCCATAAAAACAGTACTGCACTAATCTGAAATTATAAAATGTAACTTAAAAGCCTGGTGGGTCTACAAAGGTGCAATCAACAAATTATTTTCCACTTGCATCAGGGAATTCAAGAGATATTGTCAATAAAGTTGTTAAACCACACAAATCGATTTCATTAAAATAGGGAGCAGAAACACATTGTGACATGTCAAGGAGGGCATGTAAAATGTTAATTGGGCAAATGCAGGGAGATTAGAAATCGATATGGGTGCTAAAAAATACATTTAGGGGCGATTCCGATTCGGTAAAATCGAGTCCGAATCGCTGTACAGGGTGTTTTTTCCGTACAATTCGTACGCAGAACCGTACCCGTACATACGATGTAGTACGATGTGTACTTAATGCAGTTCTCCGTACGAATTGTACAAAAGATTGCACAATTCAAGAAACCGTACGGATCGCACTCGGATCATGCAGTAAGCGATCTTTGTATGGATCGAGGCAGCTTTTTACAAACCAGCAAGTAAAATTCGTCAGTACGACAATCCGTGCAACTCTTTCTCTACGGCACTTTTTAAAAATCCATAAAAGCACATTTCGACTCTAACACATGTGAAATATTCTCCCCGGGGTACGCGAGTGCACCCCATTATCACAGGGTACTGTGCAATCTGGTACGGTGCGTCGGGGTACGGTACAATCGGGGTACGGTACATAGGAGTACATCACATTGGGGTACGGTACATGGGTGTTCATAGTGTAGGTGTACGGTGTGTAGGTGTACGGTGCGCAGGGGTGCAGAGCACAGGGGTACGGTGTGAATCCCCATGATCGCAGGTATACGGTGCGTATGTGTAAGTGTGGTTCTCCGTACGAATTGCTGATTTGTCGTTTTACGTTCGAATCGCGTACTCGATGCCCAATCCGGATCGTATTTGGCGGGTTGTACGGCATGTTTACAATCATACGTTCACAACCCGAGTCCGTATCGTACGGAGCTTTGCTTGTTTTTCGTACGGTTCGTAAACATTCGGACGTATTCTTTGGAAACGGATCGTACTACCCAAATTGGACGGCTTTGCATGATTCGTGCGGAAACGGCTACAAATACGAATCGTAGGACAGTTTTCTTACCCGAATCGGAATTGACCCCTAAATGATCTGTGCCTATAGAAATTCTGGACTCAGGCACAGTAGATCTGTAAAGTGGATATCACTATAATTTAAAAAAAAAGATAAATGCAATGAGACTAGTCTTTCTTGCTAGGTAGTCTAACAAGCAACTAACTTAAAAAAAATCTGTATGCAAAGAAATGAAATTCATTGATTTCATCAGTAAGGAACATGCTTGTTCCTTGTACCTCAAGACTATGGGGCACATTAGGATAGCGGTCGGAAAATCACCCCGACCGCCATGGAGGTGGAAAACAACCGCCCACCAGGACCGCGGATAAACCGGCAAACAAATTAGGATCAACCGCCACTAAAGACCGACCGCGGCGGTAGCGGTGGAAATATACTGCCCGACGCGTGCGGTGATGCCAAAACTCCGACTGCGGCGGCCGGAAAAGCAGCAGAAAAGACAAAAACGTCCACAGGTAAAGCGGAGACACCGCTCAGGAAATTAGGATATCCCGAGTGTCCCGCCGTCGGAGCCACTGTTTCCGACCGCCGCGGTCGCACACAGGAGTGAATGGGAGAGACAGCGGAAGAGCTGCAGTATAGCCACCACAGCGGAATGAACCTGAAAAAACTGGCGGACGAATCCAATACACCGCAGTGATGACAAACATTGAACAAATCAATGTAGCTATGCCCCCCCTACCCGCCTTAAAGAAATACAAATAGCAATAAACATTGCCAAAAATAAAATACAAGGACAGGGCAACTCCCACAACACACCTGACATCCAAATACCACTTGGCCACACCCACACAGCTGAGTATAAAACCACCAGCTTCACTGACCACAATCCTTTGCAATACTCCAGAAGAGAAGGCCATACACCACATCTTACAGGAGAGGCAAAAGAGCACAGCACACACACAAACACCACCACCATCACCCCCACCATCACACCAGTGCCAACAATCCCCCAGCACACCTCACACCTCACACACCAACATCACACCCACCACCAACCCACCAGCACCAACAAACAATCCAAACACAACACATGACTTCACCTAAAATGCCCAAATTTACTGAGAGTGAGTTGACAGTCATGGTCAACGAGATAGTGAGAGTAGAGCCACAACTGTTTGGTAGCCTGGTCCAACAAACATCATTAGCCAGAAGGAACCAAATGTGGGAAAGGATAGTCCAAAGGGTGAATGCAGTAGGGACCACCCCAAGATCCAGGAAGGAGATCATGAAGCGGTGGCATGATCTCAAGAGGGTTGTCAAGGAGAGGAGGAGTAAGAACTGGACGCTGGCGAACGTGACTGCAGTGGCCCTCCCATCCCACCAAAAACATTCACACCACGGGAGGAGAAGGTGCTTTCCATACTGCTTCCTGAGAGTCTCACAGGAGTAGCCAGGGGAGCGGAGGCTGGTAAGTACAAACAAATGTCAAACAACACACTGAGAATTACTCCCTTGCATAACCCAAACCCCATCACACTGTCCACTCTCACCCAACAGGTAGCCAGCCATCTTGCAATGGATACCTTCATGGGGGAGGTAGGCCTGTTTCACTACTCCCAGCATGCCCCCTGCCCCACAGCCCAGCAGCATGGAGGCCTCCCCCACCAAGGAGCATGTGGCAGCCATTGCACTGTTCCCCCTCACCTAACAGGAAGGTAGGCATCTTGGAATGGAGGAATGTGTGTGGGTGGTAAAATAAACAACTTGCAATTCAAAAAATCAGATAAGAAATGCTCACAGCTGCTGACCACCACCACCCTAAACATAAATCACACTCAGCCAAATGGCAAACAGTGTGATCTTAGGCACACAGCAAGTTTTGTGTCGTTGGTATATTTAGTGAACACAAAGGCCCTCATTAGGATGGCAGGCAGACTTTGCCAGCCCTCAATCCTCACGGTGCTTGGGACAGCCCGCAATAACGGATGAGACGAGTGAGAGAGCGATCAAAGGAGCAGGAGAACGAGAGTCGGAGGCGTGTGAGGAGCGGAGTAGGAGAGAGGAGGCGACCATCGGAGGAGGAGGCGAGGCGTGTGAGGAGCGGAGTAGGAGAGAGGAGGCGACCATCAGAGGAGGAGACGATCCAGGTGAGGAGCGGAGTGCAGAGCAGGAGGTGTGGCAGATCAAATGCAGCGTAACGGCTGGAGGACCCACCGTACACTGTGCACACCCGGTTGGCAGAAGGGGGTGAAAGACGACCCGGCTCCAGACGCCACGGCCATGATGAGGCGTCGTGGGTCATGGAAAGTACCGCTTGGGGGATCTTTGTGGTGTGGGTGGTGGGTAGGTCAGTGAAAGTAGGGAGGCTGGGTACACGGGAGTTGAAAATTTGGGTTTTTTTCATTTTCAGATCCCAACACTCTCCTTTTACCTGAACACTCCCCACCTTGGTTACGGTGGCACTGCCTTACAGTTTAAGTTCCCGATACTGACCCCATCATCGCTCTTTGTTTGCTACCCTTACCCGTCAGATGAAAGAACGAGAGATGTCTCAAAAGACCCTGCTAGCAGCAGCAACGCAGGACCGAGAGGGCGGGGATCCCTGACTGCTTAGGTGCTTGGACGCCACACAATCCAGAACGGACATAGAGACTGGTGTTTTTGAACAATTGTATCTCCAATAAAGGAGTCACTAGAACTCATCCATGGTTCTTGTCTTCCCTCTCAACATCGTGACTGCACAGGCGGTCACAAATATTCTTCCCCGGACCTGGTAGACGCACTAGCGCTGAACTATGCGTCCGTTTATCGAAAGATTTTATAAAGACCAACTGAAGGCTGAGATTCGTTGAGCAGAAATCTCCAAAGGGGCTAAAGTTCTGGGGGCAAAATTTTCCTAACAGACCATCTGTCGAGTCTTCCAGATAGTGTACTGCCCCCCACAAAAGTCGCACAGACTCATTGAGCTCTTTACAGAACTACTATCTAAATCAAATCATGGTACCAATGTATTTTGGTGATGGGGGATTTCACTTTCCACTAGGATCACGTACACAATGACTGTCAGGCAAAACAGTTGGAGGAGGCACTGATGGATCTATGACTTTCCCAGCTTGTAAATGTTCCCACTCTTGGCAAGGGAAATACACTCAATCTCGTGTGGAGATCTCATACACTTACAAGCCCTATAGTATCCATTCCTTGCTCTTGGTCTGAACACTATGTAATTATTGGCTGTCTCTCGCTAAATAAAAAGAGAGACGACGACTTGGTGACCCCACTAGATAACTCTGCCACATCTACACAGTGTGATATCGATGGTAAAGCATTTCTCTGTTATCTACATTGACGAACGCCATTGATATGGTAGCCCCGAAAATAAGAAAAAGAATAAGGGATAAAGGGAGAGGGTGCTACCTGGGTCAGTGACATTTTAAGAAACATAAATCAAACCCTTCGCCACTGCGAGAGAGCCGGGCAGAACGCGTATGACCCAAAGGCCAGGGCAGATTACGTGTCAAACATTCACAAGCTATAAAAAAGCCAACAGGACAAAAAATAGAGATTTTGATTAAGCAAAAATCGTGGCTGCTGATAAAAAAAAGAGAACTTTCGAATCCTGAAAGAGCTGAAACAAGAGAAGAAATTGAAGTATTAATTTTGTAAGGAGAACTGTAATAAGTTCGAGTCCTTCTTCACAACGAAAGTGAAGGATGACCTGCTGGAAATTTAGCGCATGACAAAATTCACGTTAACACTTAACATTAGCTCCCACAATAAGGGCGTCATTAGGATGGCGGGCAGACTTAGTCCGCCCGCCACCCTAACGGAGATAGGGACCGCCCGCCTGGCGGGCGCATTCCTCAAGTTTACATTGTGGCGGGCGGTGCTCACTGCACCGCCCGCCACAATGTGGAATACAAATGCACGCATTTGCATAATCGAAGTGGCAGGCACTGCGCGGTGTCTGCCGCTGCGATTATGCAAATGCAGGGGGGTACCACAGGTACCCCCCGTGTGCCACCCCCCTATGGCCGTCACTCTGGGGGCCCACAGGGGGCCCGGCAGCAATCCCCACCTGCCTTTCCATGGCGGCATTGCCGCCACGGAAAGGCATTGAAAAATGCCTATTCTAATATGGCTGGCGGTGTCTCATAGACACCGCCACCATGTTATCCCTTTTCCGCCCCGGCCACAAGGCGACCTTGGCGGAAAACAGGCGGGCGGTGTTTCCCACCGCTGCGGTCCCTTCCGCCATCATAATATGGCGGGGTGAATGCAGGGAAGGATGTCGGGCGGATTGCCTCCGCCAGGGTTGCGGTGGCCACCGCTACCCTCGCGGAGGCAATCCGCCCGACATCCTAATGGGCCTCTAAGTATTTTTAAAACACCACTAAGTGCCTTCCCCAGGATCAACAATGATTCTCTGTCTCTTTTTAATAGAGAGGGTACCGTGAGATGCCTGTCCACCAAGGATCTTTGAGATGGCACTCCCTGGGATAAAAAGCAAAGTTCTCTTGCTTCGCAATCATTCAATGGAAGTATGGCAAGTCACCACTAATTTCAAAGGGGGGCCGTGTCATCCCACTCCTGAAAAAACCCAGGGAAGACAGGAACATTCAAAAAAACTTCACCCAAATTTCGCAGAGCCCATTCCAGGCAAAGGTGGTGGAACAGCACGTATTAAGCTCTCTGTCACAACATCTAGAGGACAACAGACTCCTACAATTTAATCTGGTGGGATTAAGGCCCACTATAGAGCAGAGTTAGACATGCTGTCTGTGCTGGACGAATAAGAGTGAGGGCCGAAAAGAAGAAGAAGCAAAGTGCCCTGATGCTGTTGGAACTATCAGCAGCATTTCACATGGACAATCATTACCAACTCTTGTCGCGGGTTACGGAACTTGGCATCAGGGTAATGGCCCTTGCGTGGCTTAAATCTTTTCCACTAGACACATTTCTGATCTCTCTCTAGGAAGAACATTAATCACCAGAGTCATCATGACATTTTTATTGTTGCCGAAAATTGGTGGAGGCCAGGAAGGAGGCAGCAATCATTTTCAAAACCATAATATACTTGCTAACATGATGCCTCCACCTAAAGTCAGCACCCGGTGTGGTCACACTGGTTGCAGTGCCCTAGAGCTGGCCCTTCTCAAGGGTCCTGTGATGTCAGTGACTGTTGTTCTAGGGTGTGCTGCTTCATAGGCCTGCCCACAAGACTGGAGTTGAACTTCAGTATGGATAGTGGTGGACAAGCCTTGAAGGTTAACCTACACTTGTCATACTAGGGTCCACCTGCTGGTGCGAAGACACCAGGACTTCTAAGGTGTTGTGAAGCCTTCAAAGATCTAGCATGTGATTGTGCCCTCGCCGGAGAGTGGTCTGGTGGACTCGTTATTAAGGCTGAACCAGGTTCCCAGTTCCAAATTCAGCAGTTCTGACCATAGTGCAACATCCTCTCCCCCACTGAACACTGTACTGCCACACTGAGAAAAACTCCCACTGTCTTGAACTACAACCCAATTGTTGCCCGCTATAAGCACCTGGATGCGGCTCAATTAAAATTAAGCACTAGACAAGAGCAATATGCGGCCTACAAAAAATAAAGTAACAACATCCGGGAAAAAGCTAACACTTATAGGGAATGCAAATTTCCCCCGCTGTTTGCTCAGTGTCGGATAAGGTATTTGGGCAGAGGAGACGTTCGGGGCCTTCACTCAGGCCCGGAGCAGGATCCGATCATCAGTAATAAGCCCCAGCCCATCAAGAATCCTCACCTCCCGGCGTCGCGAAACTCAAGGACCGCTCGCAGCCAGCCCCCTCATTACGCAGTCAGAGTTCTCTCGCCAGGCTCAATCTACACGGACAGCTTCACACTTGATTGTATCTGCACCTACTATCGTCCAGAGCCTCGGGCAGTGTCCCGGCCGCAGTCCACCAGTCCTCAGCCCCGCAAGGCCCCGGAGTCGGATCCAGCCCAAGCCTCTACTATGTCGCCGCGGGTCAACACAGCTCCAGTCAGCCCCTTAGCCGGCAGCCCTTGGTGTCAGCAGTCCGTTCCGTATCGATATACGGGCAGTGGTCACAGGTAAGGGTAGGATACTGAAGGATATTTCACGGTGGCCGGAGGAGCAGCACTACAGCGCTGCCATCTTGCCGCGCGCCAAGCCACGCCCCTGCTACTGCTGAACTTGGAACACGAAATTAGATTTTTTTTATTTTTGGCATGCCAGTTTACTGCTTTGTATGGAAAAAAACAAGCATGCAAGTGCAGCCAATGTAAGAGCAATACATGGGGCTGGGAGGGACTGGGAGGGTGTGGGATGGCGCAAAGGGCAGTGAGGGTGGGAGGCAGGGGGCCATGTACTTATTTTTAGGTGTCGGCTAGCGTAGGCTGCGCTTGCGCAGTCTCGCTGGCGAGATTTTATGTTTTCTAGTAGTGGGGCTTGAACCCGCCACTCTTCTCCATTGACTGGCCTCCTAAATGCTGGCTAGCCATTGGAGAAGAGGTTTGTCTTTCCAATAAAGCCCCGTCTTTTTCGGATTTGCGGGTGTGTTTTGTAGGTTCTTTC
The DNA here is from genome assembly GCF_964263255.1 of Lissotriton vulgaris. Taxonomy (NCBI): domain Eukaryota; kingdom Metazoa; phylum Chordata; class Amphibia; order Caudata; family Salamandridae; genus Lissotriton; species Lissotriton vulgaris. The sequence goes on along the minus strand of NC_141695.1, from coordinate 1,079,832,114 downwards.
ACTCTGTGACGTCTCAAGTATTTAAAAAAAACAGGCCCCCCAGTCTGAAAAGGACAGGGCTTACAGACTCCTGCTGCTGTGTTGAGTCCTCTCCTGGTGCGCTGCGAACACTACACGCTGCTGTGTGCGCATTGAGTAGTTCAGTTCACTTGGTGCCAATAAACAGCTGTTTGTGGCGGCATGCCCAAGACCAGTCCGCACTCTGCACACCCAGAAGCTTTCACAGCAGCAGCATTCGGAGGCACAGAGCAGAGAAAAAAAATCGCAAGTGAATAAAGGGCCTACAAGAAGGCAGGAAGTCACAGAGCCATACCCGTGCCCAGGGAACCACTCACAGCAGCGGTGGCACAGTATAGGGCGGGACGCAGAGCGGAAGAGACCATAGGACCGGAGGTCGGTAGCCGCGGGAGGGAAACAGGAGGTGACACGTTAGTGCCGAACGTACCGTCCGGCCGGCTCTCCGGTGGAGGAGCGCGCCACAGACGCTTCTACGTGGCTAAGCTAGAGTCCAGTAAGACTAAGCCTGTTGTGGTTATGAGCCTAGTTACCTGCACTGTTCCCATTTGCACGAGGGGAAGGTGTCTCTCAGATGGTCTCACATACGGTAGGCTCGGTAGGCCTGGGACGTAGGTTTTCTCACACAACAGTAAGTCACTCAGTAAAATGATTGTATGTTTATTATAAATAGTGAAAAAGTAATGTATCCCCATACAAATTGCAAACATTTCGTGATGTTGTCCTGGGACTCGACCTATGCACATATTGTATCTTTTCTTTAGTTTTTAAAGATGTTATTTGCTTTTAAAAATTATGTTTACGAATGTATTTTTATATGTGTTGGCTTTATGACAAAATGTTGAATAAAAGCTTACAACAACGCTCAGTAAAAGGCCAGGATCTCAGCCCTCGCGTCGGTGAAGCCCGCCCACTGACGAATGGTGGGACGTGCAGCAGCTCTCTCAGGGGTCCCACAGCCAATGGAAAACTGACAGACGGTCCACTAGCCAATGCGAGGGATGATGCAGCCTTCATGGCCCCATAGCCAATAAATAAATGATAGCAGCTGTGCTAACCAATCGTTGACCGCTGTGTACTTTCTGGAACCCTATAGCCAGTAACCAACTAACAGAAGTTCAAACAGCCAATACGGTCACCCGCATTCTTGCAAGCAATCTCCTTTCACTACACTATTCGTAGTGCTAACAGAGTACCTTTCCTCTTAACTCATTGCCTTGAAGCAATTGGTTGTCCCAGCTCTGGCGCTGCGGTTCGCTTAATTACCGTAAGGGACAATAGCCGTCAGTAAGGGTGCCCTGGTGACCCAACTGGTTTAAATCTCCGCTGAGGACTTGGCAGGGAAACTGGACACACGTGATCATGTTCTTTAATATGGGAAACCAGACTCAGCTTAAACTTTCAAGATAGATGAATGGAAGTCAATGAATATTTTGGAGGGGTGGACTCATAATCGTTTGCCCAATTATAGAAATAATCTGGGATTTTACCCATTACTGGGAGTCTTGTGTCTAAACACTTACATAGACAGTCGATGACTTGACTGATTAATTGGCAGCGCTGCACATGACTGTGAGGAATTCGCAGACCCAGTATGTTTTGGGCTGTGCCTACAGCATCATGGCTTGTCAAAAACATTTGTGGGGGGCAAATATCATATGTGAGAGGGCCTCTCAAGTTTTCTCATAGCACAAGCACCTCAAAACAGAAGCAATATCCGACGAAACATTTGGAGCACACGGCGCAACCTAGTGGCAGTTGCCTTTACTTCTCTCATGAATATATCACAAAAATTGGAAGCTGTCTTAACTTGTCTAATACTATACCGCAAAAACATGTGAAACCCACATTTGGATTAAATACCTAGATTGGACAGTAGCAGTGTGTGGCTGTGTAAAGTGCTGTGCCTGGGGCAAACAGCCCTGGCAGTCCCCTACCTCTCTTTGTAACAGCCCTGATATATATTGTAGAGATTAACAAAAACATGGCCCACCTACAATTACTACAAAATTTAACAGCAAGACTTCTCTCAGGGTTGGATAATTTTTCAAACACTCTTAGTACACTACACTTGTTGGCAAAAAACACAAACATTATTAAAGTCAATATGTCTGGTATTGTTGGCTGCTAACTTTTTTTGTGATTTTGTTTGTTGTAAATATGTTTAAATGAAATACTACCTCTCACCCCCTCACACCCCCTCACCCTCACCCTCACACCCTCACCCTCACACAACCTCACCTTCACCCCCTCACCCCCCTCACCCTCACACTCCCTCACCCACCCTCACTAACCCTAACAGTCTCACTAACCCTCACACCCCCTCACCCTCTCACCATCCCCATGGCGCTTCTGTGTGTGTGTAGCTGTGTGTGTGGCACTGTGTGTTTGTGTGTGTGTGTGACGCTCTGTGTGTGTGTGTGTGGCTCTGTGTGTGTGTTGGGGGCTCTGTGTGTGTGTGGGGTTCTGTGTGTGTGTGGGGCTGTGTGTGTGTGTGGCTGTGTGTGTGTGTGCGTGTGGGGCTCTGTGTGATTGTGTTTCTGTGTGTGTGGGGCTCTGTGTGTGTGTGGCTCTGTGTGTGGCTCTGTGTGTGGTTCTATGTGTGTGTGTGGCTCTGTGTGTGTGTGGCTCTATTAATCAACTAGTCACTCTCTACTAACTATTAATCACTGTTAATACTCTCTACTACTCTCTAATGCTTACCTAGTGCCATTGTAAATGACAATACCATATATTTATTGGTTTAAAAAAAAAACAATAAATGGAAAAAATGACATTTGCAATGCCAATAGCTCTAACTTTAACAAAGACGAGACCATTGCATTGTAAATGCTTGTTTAGTTTGGGCCGTGAGGATTTGCAAGAGAATGGTGGGTGGCTGCGGGGTGACTATTTTTATTCCACTGTAAGTGGGCATGGAGGGTTTCATGCAGAGGGTGGTGCAGATGGGTGGCAGGATTCGAGATTGGCGGTGAGTATTTTCAGAGGGTGGTGGGTGGCAAGAGGCCAGGTATTCATTTTTCAATTTTGGTTGGGGATATATGTTGAAGGTGGTAGGAATGGGTGGCACAAAGGCAGGTTTAAAAAAAATGTATGTTATATGTGGCTCCTCCATCATTCACTCCTCTGCCTCTGCGTACATGCTGGAAACCGGAGCAGATGATTTGGATTGCCATATGCAACAATAGGCATTCTTTTGTATTGTAATTGCATGTATGTAGCGTGGGGAACTCTGATTCAGTTGTTCATGAAACTGGCTCTTATGGAGTTTTTGCTTTGGTTCATAAACCCATTGACTTCAGGGCTCTCCTGAATCCCATCGATCGACTTGTGGTAGTTAATGGGTCCATTAATAATCATTCCATTCTGCTGATAAGAATTAGTGGACTTAAAACAGACAGCCCAGGTTTCTACAACTCATTTCTAAAGTTGTGTCACAATTTACTTGAGACATAGGGCAATGGTAGTGCTTTTAATATGGTTTGGGGTATTCATTTGCCTAGGGCAATACGAGAGTTAAACAAATGGCTAGGGCAGCTGTTCAGGTGTGGAATGCAGAAAGAACTTTTGATGGACAAAAGGCAGAACAATGTCATACATTCACTCCAGTACTGAGATCTGGGCATAAATCCATCGTTGTTTTACTCACCATGCCATTCCAATTTGAACCCAGCCATATGCAAATGAGTCTTGACCATGTGCCTCATGGGAACAGTCCATCCCGAACTGCAAAGCCAGGTCTTCCCTGGACTGGAAAAAAGCATCCTAGGACCAGTTTTGGGGTTTCACCCCTCTTCAGCCAGGATAGCTGGGGGTGAGTGCTTGCTATGTTCAACACTCCATCCATTATCCCTTTGGTTTTGCTTTGTTCACCCTAAGTTGGCAGGGTATGCCCAGACGTGGGCCCCTTGCTCACTTTGCCACTGGATTCCAGCTAGCCTGGCTGATGATGGCTGATTAGCCAGAAACAGGTCCCAGGATGCTTCTTTCCGGTCCAGGGAAGACATGGCTTGGCAGTTCGGGCTGGACTGCTCCCAAGAGGCACAGGGTCAGACTGACTTGCATATGGCCATATCTGAACTGGGGTGGTGGAGTGAGCTGAAGAATGATGATGGATTAAACCCAGATCAGTTGACTGGGGGTGAGTGCTTGCTATGTTCAACACTCCATCCATCATCCCTTTGGTTTTGCTTTCTTTGCCCTAAGTTGGCAGGGTATGCCCAGACGTGGGCCCCTTGCTCACTTTGCCACTGGATTCCAGCTAGCCTTTCTGATGACTGCTGATTAGCCAGAAACAGGGCCCAGGATGCTTCTTTCCGGTCCAGAGAAGACATGGCTTGGCAGTTCGGGCTGGACTGCTCCCAAGAGGCACAGGGTCAGACTGACTTGCATATGGCCATGTCTGAACTGGGGTGGTGGAGTGAGCTGAAGAATGATGATGGATTAAACCCAGATCAGTTGACTGGGGGTGAGTGCTTGCTATGTTCAACACTCCATCCATCATCCCTTTGGTTTTGCTTTCTTTGCCCTAAGTTGGCAGGGTATGCCCAGACGTGGGCCCCTTGCTCACTTTGCCACTGGATTCCAGCTAGCCTTTCTAATGACTGCTGATTAGCCAGAAACAGGTCCCAGGATGCTTCTTCCCGGTCCAGAGAAGACATGGCTTGGCAGTTCGGGCTGGACTGCTCCCAAGAGGCACAGGGTCAGACTGACTTGCATATGGCCATGTCTGAACTGGGGTGGTGGAGTGAGCAGAAGAATGATGATGGATTAAACCCAGATCAGTTGACTGGGGGTGAGTGCTTGCTATGTTCAACACTCCATCCATCATCCCTTTGGTTTTGCTTTCTTCGACCTAAGTTGGCAGGGTATGCCCAGACGTGGGGCCCCTGCTCACTTTGCCACTGGATTCAAGCTAGCCTGGCTGGTGAAGGCTGATTAGCTAGAAACCCATCCCAGGATGCTTGTTTCCAGTCCAGGGAAGACATGGCTTGGCAGTTTGGGCTGGACTGTTTCCAAGAGGCACAGGGTCAGACTGATTTGCATATGGCCATGTCTGAACTGGGGTGGTGGAGTAAGCTAAAGAATGATGATGGATTAAACCCAGATCAGTTGACTGGGGTGAGTCTTTGCTATGTTCAACACTCCGTCCATCATCCCTTTGGTTTTGCTTTGTTCAGGTGTGGAAGACATTTTGTTTTCACACTGTGGCTGATACTTTCAGACATGCTCATTCTAGTGTCCATGAGTACACATATTATTCCACTTTTTGAACATCTGTGTCCTGGAGCAACTGTTGTTTGTAGTTGCGTAGTGTGGACAGAAATGTAAAGGTTTGTTATTTCCTATTTTACAAACTTTCAGACTCTAGACCAACGCTCTCTAAATATGAGCATATATAGGGCTTTAAAAACCTGAAAAGCCTAGAAATTCATGCTAGACCTGATATACTTATTTAAATTACTGGATGAAATTATAAGGCTTTATAAAAATGTACACTGTATCCTTAGACATGTCATTGTGTGGGGAAAATTTAAGGTGTACATTAGAGATCTATCTGTACCCTTGAAAAAGGCATTCTTATGGTGATAGGGAAGGACAGAGTGCAACTTGGATTAGTTTAAGATGCCCCTGGGGACCACACAATTATTGTCAGAACAAGAGATCATGGAACAGAATGTCTTAGCCAGAAGAACAGGATAGATAGATGGGACAAGGCAATAATGTGATTCAACAGCAGTTTTAAATATATGAAGGGCAAATAGCACACCAGAGTAGAATAGCAGATGGGCAATACATGAGTTGTTATTATATGTCTATTAGGTGTTTTACAGTCAGACACTCTGTATCTCAGACGTGTTGATACACAACCTCATTGAGGCTGATCATGTAAGTGGATCAGGAGGAAGCTACAGCTTTGGCCTTCCAATAGTTCTTCAGGAGGTTGTTGCAGTTAGTGACACTCTTAAATCTGATAAGGCTCCTGGCCCAGATTGCCTGTTTTTTAAAATTATTTATGTAATGGTTTCTTAATGTGCTCAGGCAATAAAAGGGTGTGTGACGAAGTGACAGGAGTTTCAAGGAAAGCAGTAGTCTCAGGATGAATATGTGAGGGTACATTGCGGTCTTCACACCGCGATACATTTACAACGCAGGCATTACAACGCAAGTCGTTACAACGACTTGCGCTGGATGGCGCTGGACTTAAAAATAGTATGATTTACTATTCAAACTTCAACCCACGTAACAGTAGGGAAGGTGTTGGAATAGTATATCACACTATTGCTCAGTGTATAGCGCTATCCACCGCAAGTCGTTGTAATGTCTGCGTTGTGAAACGTATTGCGGTGTGAAGACCGCAATGTAACGGATGTCTCCCCTTAGGATGCTTGATATTAGGGGATAAATGCTGGGAGGAAGAGGTGTTTTTTTAAATATTTTTGAAAAGATGTGGTTGGTGGGTCGTTGTGTAGACGCAATCCCAAGCGGTTTCAGTTTAGACTGGAGCAGTGCAAGATAAAGGAACAAGGCTGATATTTGGCCTCTGGATGGATGACATGGAACGAATACCTTGGGGAGTTAGGCGGGGGTTGTATTAGGTGGCTAATGGTGAAATTGCGTCATGGTTGGACTTGTACACCAGGCCAAGCGCTAAAATTGATTGAGAAAGCAACAGGGTTGCAAGTTCCCATGCCCTTAAGACACAAATCATGGTTGTCCGGCAGCCAAAAAAGACTTCAGATACTGAGACCGATATTTTATTCTTTCACTGCGAAAACCAGAGATTAAAGTACTAGAGTTTGTGATTTTACTTGGGCCAAGCCCTATCTGATGAAAGACATTCACAGTGGTCAGCCAGGGTTGTCCCATGGAGGTACACTGAAAGGAAAGAAATAATATAATCCTTGTACTCTACTTTGTATTTCTTTTGTAAGAACATGAAGAAAGGGTCATATCAGGTGTGTTATGGAATAGGTTTTATGTGGAATTAGACTTGAAATGATGGCTAGTTCGCCTTGAGGTTTTTCTAGTATAGTTACATAACATCCTGGTGTGGGTACAATTTAGGCATCCATTAGAAAAATACAACATATGTCCATTGTTAGATCCTGTATCATTGACACAGTTTTCCCTGACTTTTTGCCTTCTAACCTCCGTTTTTTTACTGTTTCTGCTGTCTTTGTTTTTGCTGGCTTTAGGAACCTGGACACTTTACCACTGCTGACCAGTGCTAAAGTGCATGTGGTCTTTACTTAAAAAATTGTAACATTGATTTATCCACAACTGGCATATTCAATTTACTTATACATTGTTAGTAAAGTGCACTGCATTTGCACAGGGCCTGTAAATCACATGATACTAGTGGGCTTGCAGCACAGATTGTGCCACACACTTAAGTAGCCCTTTACTCAGGCCTGCCAGTGCTTTACAGTGATGTGTTTTAAACTGCCATGTCAACCTTGCAATTAACCTACTTGCCAGGCCCAAACCATTCTTCTTAATACATATAGGTCACCCCTAAGGTAGTCCCTGGACAGCCCATAGGCAGGGTGCAGTATATTTAAATAGTAGGACATGTACTTTTAGGTTTTACATGTCCTTGTAGTGAAATACTCTTACATTTGTGTTTCACTGCTGCAAGGCCTATCTCATCCATTGGGTAACATTGGGATTGCCTTATTACAGCTTATAGGAGTCATTTCCAATTGGGAAGAGATGGGACCCCCAAATTGGTGTATCTTAAATAGCAATTTAGAAAAAACAACCTAAACACAAAGTAAGGGTAGGTGTGACTGAGTGGCCATCTGCATGCTGATAGGTTATCCTAAGCAGGGTGGGAGGTAGGAGCTAACACCAACACCTGAAATGACTGTGTCTTGTCCCAACACAAAGGGCTGCATACCCCTCTGTAGTGAGTCTGGAGCCAGGGCAGGAAAGAAAGGGACTCTGTGCACGTCAAACCATCTCTTTAAAGTCTCCCCCACTTTGAAGGCCCATCTTTGTATAAGTACTGGACCTCTGACACCACCAAATCAGAACACTTCTGGCACTGAGGACATTCTACCAGGAAGAAGGACTGCTGAGCTGCTGGAGGCACTGCATCTTGACTGAACTGCTTTGCTGGTTGGCCTGCTACCTCTTGCCTGGGAGTAAGAGGGACTGGACCTGCATCTCTACATACCAGAACCAAAGTATCTCCAAAGGCTTGTTGGCTTGTCTCCTGTTTTTGAGGTTTCAGTGATACAAGCAGCACCTGGACTCTCTGCTGTGACTCCTGCTCTGCCAAGTGGTGCCAATGCAGTCCTGGGCCTTTGGAAGTGTGTATCAAATGCTGCCACAAGAAAATCCATGCATTGACAACGTTGCACTGATCGGAATCGGTGCATTTACCTTGCCACTGACGCATCGCCGCTGCTGCACCAACCGCGGGCACTGCATCGCCGATTGTGGAACGCATCGTCCCCTGTTTATGATGCATCTCAAAAAAAGTGTGCGGCTCGCCGTCAACTCATTGCTTTGTGCTACTCACATGGCCTACAGCCCTGCAGTTCGACGGTGATGCATCGCCCCGATGTTCATCACACATTGAGTCTCAACACATCTTCGATTTTGCACAGCTTGGAAACCGACGCATCGACTACATCTGCAGGCTTGACAGCGACGCATTGCCTCCTTTTCCCACACGCATTGCCCATGACATAGACACATCCAAAGTATTGTTCAGCAGGCCAAGGCTGGTCCCTTTATCCGACCCGCACTCCACCGCAGTCATCCTGAACATTTGGATCTGCCCCGGTCAAGCGCAACCAGATAGCCCCAGTTGGGGCTATCTGTTTCTAAGCACAAAAACACATTTATTCTTTAAAAATTCATATCTTGACTTCTACTTATTGAATTTTTGTTGTTTTGCTCTTGTTTTGTTGATAAAAATAGAAACTATTGTTCTAAACTGGTGTTGAGTCTTTTTGTGTTGTTTTCACTGTGTTGCTGTTTAAAGTGTAGTGCAAATATTTTACACATTGCCTCTTAAGTTAAGACTGACTTCTTTGTGCCAAGCTACCAGAAGGTGAGCACGGATTAATTTAAATTGTTTTACTGACGTTCCCTGATTAGGATTGTGGTTCCTAGTTGGACAGGGTGCATACCTCTGCCAAACAAAAACTAAATTTCTAACATTTATGTTTCCAGTCTGTATCCATCATCACATTTTGGTTCGGTCACTATTGTGTTGAGTCTTTTGAAGTGCGCGTGTTTAATGTTTCCAAGGAGTAGTAGTCCCATGCCCGCTTTATGCGAAGTCATGGGTATCTCTTACACACCCTGTCTTTCTGGATGCATGAATGTCCTTCTGTTCAGAAGTGGCCGGCTGGACTGCAAAATCCTCCTTATCAAGTGTGTCCCATCTCACTGAGGTGTTTGCCAGGCAGGTATTAAATCACCTGGGCCTTCCTCTTAGTTTTCACTGTCAGGGATACTGGTCACCTCGCCTGACAGCCTAGTGATGGAAGGCAGTTATCTACTGTGGCATAAGTGCCAATGGCTTTAATTACAAGGGTTGTATGACGCGATATCGCGGACATAGATATCACTCGCATTTACATCGCAGCTTTTAAATAGCAACGGCGATGACATCGGCAATTTAAACATCGCGCGTTGTTGCGCCGCTAATGCGACCTTTTAATTGGATCGCGTGTTACATCGCCGACATTACATCGCGCGACATAACGCGATGTTCAATGCCTTCCTATTACATTTCAGCCATGATAGCCTGTATGCAGAAAGTACGGGAATCTGCTGGAATTATTTAATAACCAGGTGTTGAGCGGGACAAGTAGATCACGAGGAGTTCTGCATATAACTACTTACAATCAAAGTGTGAGATTTATGACACGGATGTGTTTGATAACATTGTACAAATGAAGAGGATTTTTTGTTGCCAGGATCGAGATCGATTGAACTGAAATATTGGTCAATCATTATAAAGTAAGTTATGTTTTATTTTATTTGGTTCCAAAAGTACAGCTGGGACTATAATTAGAGGCGTGAATTTAGTAAGACAGTGTTTGAATTTCACTGAGGTTTTATCGCTTTTAGGTAATCTAATATGTTCAGAATGTAACTAGTTTTGTCTGTCTGGGCCGCCCGACCTTTTAATCCACCGGGCATTTCCCCAGTGTCATCGGGCTGCATGCTTTGGAGGCTGATTTGAAGGCCCATGGTCGCCCCTGAGACGTTTAGGACTTTCCGCGGCTCTTCGAAGTTAACCGTCGCTGGCACAGGGAGGCTTCAAGTGAGAGAGAGAGAAAGGGAGGGTGGGTGGAAGGAAGAAGGCTGAAAGAAAGCGATCAGAGTTTGAGGAGTGAGTGAGAGAAGTGAAGGAGAGTGAGAGAGAGTGGATGATAGGATAGAGAGAGATAACACGAAGAGGGGGGTTTAAGGTGAGTATTTTTGGCAGAGGTGCATTTGGTTTCCCAGTCCAGCCTTGTTGGCCGGTTTCTTTGATTAATGAAGTGCTGAGTGCATATGAAACACAGCCAGGCCCACTAAGTATGAACTGATAAGGTATGAGTTGATTTCCATTCTGGGAGGATGGGTTTGACAACAAAACTACAAAATGGCCCAAGAATGCAGTATAGTTGTTCTCAAGTTTATGCAAATGAGTGAATGTGTGGACTCGTAAGCATATAGCAGTGGGATAGCTCAAGCCTTATAGAGTGAGCAAGTTGACAGTCATAAAACATGTGTAAGAGATCACCACCCTGCTTTCGTTTTGTCCAACGCAAAAATGTTGCTAAATGCCAAGTTTGTTGCACCTATAGGGCACCTGCTTTGTGGATAATGAAGAAGCTTGTTTGTCCCAGCGACGGGATTCTTTCCTTTTCGTTTTTTTAACGCTCCAATGTATCCCTACGTTACACCAAACTTAACTAAGTTTCAGAGGGTGTTAAGTCCTATTATCATTGCTGTAGGCATCGTAGCATTAGCAGGTACACTGTTACTATACTACAAAGTGTAGTGTGCAGCATGAATTGACAAACTGCTTCACAATTCCTCCATAGGTCAAAGAGCATGTCAGTCTGCAGTTCATCATACTGCAGTCCAGGTTGGTGTAATCCATGTGGCAACCTATGTAAAGTATTCACTGAAGATGTGTATCTTCCTAAGCGCATGCCTCTTTGTATTTGTGGACATTAAATTCTGTTTCCCAGCTTTGCATCAAAGAGTCAGCTGAGACTTGTGATACCATAAAAGGGCTAGTGCAAAAATACAATACTAGCTCACACCTCTTGAGAATGCTGACTAATAGAAAAATCTATGCGTGGTGACATTCCTCACACACACTAGCCCTTGAGGCTAGAAACATGGTCCAGTAAGGAAGCGCAGCAAGCAGTAATGGTTCTTGATGCTAGTTATCTTGTATTTCTCACAATGCAGGTTGTATGGCCATGCGCGCACGCTCACACCCCATTTGCCTGCTCCCCCTCCCTGTCCCCATCTGCGAGGCTGAGCATTCATTCATCATCCATCCATTCATACATCCATCCATTCATCCATCCATCCAGACATCCATCCATCCATCCATCCAGACAGCCATCCATTAATCCATCCGCCATCCATTCATCCATGGATCCACCCACCTACCCACTCACCACACACACATCCGCCCACCCAGCATCCATACATGCATCCATCCACCCATACACCGACCCATCATCCGCCATCCATTCATCCACCCAAGCCACCCATCCATCCATCCAGCCATCCATCCATCCATCCAGACAGCCATCCATTAATCCATCCGCCATCCATTCATCCTTGCATCCACCCACCCACTCACCAGACACACATCCGTCCACCCAGCACCCATACATGCATCCATGCATCCATCCACCCATACACCGACCCATCATCCTCCATCCATTCATCCACCCAAGCACCCATCCATCCATCCATCCATCCAGACAGCCATCCTTGAATCCATCTGCCATCCATTCATCCATGCATCCACGCACCCACTCACCACACCCACATCCATCCACCCAACCACCCATAAATATTGACACCTGAGCCATTAGTGATAGGCTTTGAATATTTGCAGTCTTACAAGGGAACAACTGTTGCATTGTTGAAAAAGCCTGTTTGCGTGACGTGATTAGGGAACAACTGTTGCATTTTGGAAAAAGCCCGTTTCCGTGACGTGATTATTTGCAGTCTTCAGTTTTAGAAGGGAACAACTGTGCGTTGTATTGGCATGTGAGAGTCAGCATTTTGCCATTAACATCGCATGCATTGTAATAAAGCCCGTTTCCGTGACGTGATTAATTGCAGTCTTCAGTTTTTAGATGGGAATAACTGTGCGTTGTATTGGCATGTGAGAGTCAGCATTTTGCCATTAACATCGCATGCATTGTAATTGCATGCGATGTTAATGGCATCAACCGCAGGTAGTACTTTGTGGCAGGGCTGAGGTGCGTTGGCCGAGGGGGAGATCATACAGACAGGCGAAAGTAGTCTTGCAGCATATGCGCGTGCGTAGTGAAATACGCATGCGCAGATTGTTCGGGGAAGATCATCCAGATGGGAAGATCAGAACTACGGTACACCGGCAATGATCTCTTTGTCCCCACTAGCGGGGTCCCTGCAAATCTGAAATTCCGCCACCATTTCATGTTCAATGAGATTCAAGAAATCTTCTGGGCAAACTTTGCACCATTTTAATCGCCGCCCTTTGTCTTTACTCTTAATGTGTTTCACAGAAGTAGCCAACAATGCCCCCTTCAACAATCCAAGTGATCCATCCAACGTTAAACACACCGGATTGTGATCACTAAAGCCACTTTCAATGGCATTATAAAAATGGACATAATGGAGGAGCCCTGGGGACATGAAAATGTAATCAATGATGGATTCACTACCCCTAGCCTTGTAAGTCACCACCCGTTCCTTTAGATCAGCAAAACTTGGTTCATACAGATCATTAGCTGATAACAAATGTTCCATAGTGGAGCCCTTCAGACTATGCTCAAAATGGGGAGGGGTCGTGAGGTCAGGCCCATCAAAATCTTTGATCTGGCATTGTAATTCACATAAATGGACATTCAAATCACCCATTAAAATAATTTGAACAAAAGTGGTTTGTTTTGACATATAATCCGTAACAAATACATTTAAACAGTCTAAAACAGAATTTTGGGGGCCATCCTGCAGAGAATTATAACAGTTTATGAGGAGTATTTTATTATTATCTACTTGACGTATTTCTACCACTTGAAAATGGTATGAGGAACTAGAAATTTCTCTCACACTCCCAGCTATATTGAGGGATACCAAGAACATCAGGCCACCAATATCCCTTCCCGCCACTGAACACTGTGCTTTTACAAAGAAAGAGGAGTAACCATCCAGCCAAAATGAGTTGTCCCTTGCCCATGTTTCCTGCATGGCTACTATATCATATTCTTTCAACTTGCCTAGCCAGATTGGGTCGTTTTGTTTGGCGCGTAAGCCTGCAATATTCCAGGTCAAAAACTTAATATTTCTATTACCTCCATCTGTTATCACCTCCCCCACATTAGAAACCGCATTACAAGGGGTAACATTGTTAGTAGTATTACAGGGGGTAGGGATGCCAATGAGATCATCATGTGCACTGGCTGCGTGGTTAGTTAGTGTGGAATCTAGTCAGCCCATGACAACCTGGTTGTCAAGAATCGCAAATCTGTTTGAAAGAGGTAGGTTATCTGTATGTGTATTCATTACAGATATGGCTCCACCACTGCCCCTGGCCCTCTTAGTCACCCATTCATTTCCTTGCAGAGGGAGATTTTGTTTACCCTGGTGCCCAAAGTTATTATTCGGCTGGGGCCTACCATACCTGTCCCCAATTAACCTGGGTGCAGGAGGGTAGAAAAAACTCAGCGGCATGGCACGCACGCCCCTACCTAAAGGATCTAAAGGGGAAGCGTCCCAGAAGAGTCGGCTTGTGACATCACGCGATTTAAAATTAACTATGACACAGTCACCTGCCACGCATTTCTTGGTTTTACCAACCCAGTTAACCCTTCTACACATCAATATATTGGCTGCGATATTGCTTTCACCCGTGCAATTTGCATTGCACCACTTATCTGTGTGGTTACGCAATGTTTCATGATCTTCTACCTCACCCGCATCTAATTTGGGTACATTAACCAGGACAGCCACAAAAGGTGTAGCATCAGGAGGTAGGTGCACTGGGGGCACCCTAGCCCTATGATCTCCCAGGGAACATGTTGGCCTTTCCGGTAAAGTTTTTTCCAAATTAACACAGTTTGGCATGGCTTGCGGCAAGGGTGTATATCTACCATTTACAACTTTTCCTTTGACTGACGCAGAGATTTCTGCTGGTATGTTAATTACAGGATTAATTGGCGGGTCAATTTCTATTGGTACAGAAAGCGGGGCCTGATTATTCAGAAAATTGTTAATGCGTTCACATTTAATCAATAAGTTATTAACACATTCCCTCAATGTCTTTGTAATGTCTGTTGCAATTTGGATTAAAGCTGATTCAAGCCTCTCTGTAAAAAGTTTTTCCAAAAGTTCTGTGAGGCCCTCCTTGGTAACATAGGAGGCCTGCTGTCCCCCAGTTTGAATATTGACCGTAGTTTCTTCCACACCCACAACCTCAATGCTAGCAGGTTTTACAGTGATAGGAAGTTCTGGGGAAGGCAGGACAGTAGGGGTCTGTGGCAAGTTTGCCCGACATGATTCGATTATGACCCTCAGCTCCTGTGGTACACAGCTGATGGGCGAGGGGGTTGTAGTGCTAATGCTTTCAGATGTGGTTTCCAACCCCGATGCACGTTCAGAGACAGTTATCTGGGTGGTTAGTTCGTCCACTTTAGAAGTCAAATATGTAATAATGCTGGTCGTGTATTTTGGGACCTTAGCCTTAGCTTCACCCGGCAATGAGGTAACTAATTTTCGCTTACCCATGGTGTTAGGGAAATGGCCCGTCCCGTCCCTGGTCGTCCGTGGACGGCCTTAGACGGCCCGCCCTCTGCCCGGGCTCTGCCTGGCGCCGCCCGCGCGCGTCCCGCGACGCGGAGGGAAGGGCGCTCTCAAGTACGCCTCCGGCGGAAGTCCCTGGTGGCAGGCGGCGTCCCCGCAGCTCCGGGGACGCTGGGAAATGTAGTTTAATCATCTCCCGGCCCCTCTCGGCGGCCGCGAGTGGACAGCGGCGGCGGGGGCAGCAGGGAAGGCAAGGGTGGCTGTAGTCCCGGCTGGAGTCCTGGCAGCACAGCGGTAAGCCCCGTAGGCAACAGCAGAGGTCCCCGCTTTGCCGAGGGAAGGGCGCTCTCAAGTACGCCTCCGGCGGAAGTCCCTGGTGGCAGGCGGCGTCCCCGCAGCTCCGGGGACGCTGGGAAATGTAGTTTAATCCTCTCCCGGCCCCTCTCGGCGGCCGCGAGTGGACAGCGGCGGCGGGGGCAGCAGGGAAGGCAAGGGAGGCTGTAGTCCCGGCTGGAGTCCTGGCAGCACAGCGGTAAGCCCCGTAGGCAACAGCAGAGGTCCCCGCTTTGCCGAGTCAAGGGCGCTCTCAAGTACGCCTCCGGCGGAAGTCCCTGGTGGCAGGCGGTGTCCCCGCAGCTCCGGGGACGCTGGGAAATGTAGTTTAATCCTCTCCCGGCCCCTCTCGGCGGCCGCGAGTGGACAGCGGCGGCGGGGGCAGCAGGGAAGGCAAGGGAGGCTGCAGTCCCGGCTGGAGTCCTGGCAGCACAGAGGTAAGCCCCGTAGGCAACAGCAGAGGTCCCCCTGTTTTGACTCTCATCTGTAACAAAAGTCTGGGAAGATATGGTAAATGCATCAATTTCTGCCGCTTTTTCCTCAATATGAATATATACATATTTATACAAATATATACACATGCATGTGTTTATATAAGTATATACCTATATATATAGTATTAAATATTATTGGAATACATTTAATCTACATTATATTAAATCTATATATTAAAATATTTAACATTTACTTCTTTAACCCCTTGGATGCGGCCGTCCGACGCAACAGTAGGTGTGTGCGTCGGACGGCCGGGAGCCGTCCGGTTTGCGCACTCTTCAAATGTGCAACGTCGCGGGGAAATTCCGCCCTCATTCAAAGGGTTAAAATTTGTTTACATTTTTAAAATTCTGTATATTTGTCTATTTTTGGATGATATTAGTATCAATAAAAAAAAATTCCTGATATTTTTGTCCTTAACTTTAAAAGTATAGGATCATGTTATTGAGGTAATCAATATTTTTGACACAATATTTTTGGCCACAACCTTGTTTACAACGATACTGTCTCAGTGGTCCTCAGATGGGAGAGAGCTTACAATGAAGAAGCAGTGAGTGACCTTTGAATTTTAAAAGTAAGGATATCTAGTTTTAAGATATTCTTTAAATATGATGGCAATGCATTGTCTGTTTTTGAGTTTTTTTGTGCTAATATTTTATGAATAATTCTTGCAAAGCCATGTGGGAGCCATGTTTAGATTATGACTAAAAAAGTCTGTAGAACAGGAATTGATTGGTCTATATTTAAGGTATTTTGTGATTTGCCTATTTATTTTCTTTTGTATTCTGTTGGTGCTGTGGAATTTTAAAATACAGTCCCTGTGTTCTTCTCCTGCCAGTCAATCGATGGAGGGGGGGGGGGGGATCGCAGGAGTGCCTCATTGCTACCTTTGGTTATGGTGTGGTATCCCGAGTAAATGGAAGAGTGATGACTTAGGATGACAGTAGAAAAGAAAGTTGGTTGAGAAATAATTGGCAGGTTTCTTTAAAAGAATTTTGTAGCTGGTTTATGTGATTGCTCATGGATCAGCATGCGATTTCTTTGGGTTAGTCAAAGTAGATGAAAGGAGAATGTAAGTGCCTTTCAATTGTATGTTGTTATAGTGGGTGTGTGTCAAGGTGAGATTGGGATGGATAGAGGCAATCCTTGTTCTTTTGAAGGTTAAGTTGTCCGTAAGTGTTACACTGTTACTCCTGACACGGGCAGTAGTAAAACTTCTTCCAGGGTTGGGTAAAAGAGTGGTTGGCGGTAAAGTGAACTTGTTACTGCTCAACAAATTTTCTCATGAGCAAATCTACACATCCCATATTTGCTTGTGCTAAAATGCAGTTATCAAATATTTTCTAGGAGTCTTGATGTCTTGACCTACTTCTGTAAATTCTTATTCTCTAAACTTTGCAAACATGTGTGCACATTTTTATACTGGAACCACTGTTAGTAGTGCAGTCTGAACATATATTTCCTACTAGGGCTCAACCTAATAATAAAGGCTTTGTATTAATGATCCATAACACAATTTCGAAGAGCATTGACATATGGGAACAAATGTTACCTTAACTCCAGACAGTGGCTTTCCCTGACTTGTTCCAAAGACAAAATAAATATGAAAATGTGTTGGGGCTACAGAAATTCCCCACACCTGAGCTTTATTTGGCACCTGCAAAACAAAAGGCCTGTTAAGGTTGAGACAACAGAATGGGAAATTATCTTTAGATTTTGCATGTTTTCACCAGCCATTAGGAGCTCAAACTGACAATTTGTACTATTAACACATCTCTGTCTAATTTGCTCCAGGGTTTAAACTGAAGGGTAAACAGCTGGTAGAGCAAATTACACCTCACTTGCAATCTTGTTTCGGACTCAAACATAAATTGGAGTAAAAAAATTGAATATCTTCCAACTTTAAACAAGGACTTAGTACATTTGTTGTAATTTCCATCACACTTATATATTTTTATTTCTCATTTATGCTGCAGGAAAGTGACAAGGAAATAAACCGTCAAGAAAGCAAATCTGAATCAAAAGATGCTGTTGTAAACGTGGATCAAGGAGAGAGAAAACCAAAACAAGAGCATATGCTTCCCAGGGAGAGCACTAAGATTGTTTCAAAATTACCACAAGAGAGTAAACCTTTAATCCCTGAACTAACTGCCCTTATCCCACCTACAAAGGATTTGACTGTTTCCAAGGAATTGCCCAGTGTGGCAATGCCAATCATGAATCCCAACTCTGGGAATCTTACTCTTTCAAGCAATTTGTCAAGCATCACCAGTGTAAGGTTAGTGCTAACATTAAGGATCCTTGTCTCCTTCCCTTCAGAAGGTGTAGTTGTACAAGTTATATATGTTGACTTAATTAGAAATATACCTTCTTGGCATGAAAGCAATTAAATAGCTTGAAATGTGCACAAGTTACTTAATGGGAGCTAGAAAGTTTTTAGGAAAAGGCACATTTGATTCTTTGAATGTGCATTTTACCTTAAATGATTATTTGTTAAAATAATTAGTTGCTAACAAATTTTATTTGATAAAATGCTTTTAATGTGATACATTTATCATAGATTCAAGTTCTTTATGACTGTTATGTGACTTGGAATAGCTATCATTTTTGTTATTTTGAACTCTGAGTCAATGACATGGCTTTGATTTTTCATTATTTATAAACGTATTTTTTGTCCTACGTATTCTTTTCACTAAAGAACATGCATACTATGCAGCATCACTTGAATCCCCCAATATGTAAGATAGCCAAAATAAGGAAATTTATGATATGAGTTTATATTTATTTTGGTATTGCCCCTTCTGTACATTGTGTACATTCAAGATGCTTTCATTAAGTATTTTTGTGTTGTAACTGACCCAAAAAGAGCTCTATGCCACATAAGATCAACACTATGCAGTACTCTACTGATAATTAACGAAGGGCTAATTCTTCAGGCTCATACCAGCATCTAGATCTCAGATTTGACGTAGTGCCTTACATAAAATTATGTTGCTTCAAATTGTCTTTTAAAATTGTCAGTACTTTCTTTGAGCTTTTCTTTCTCAAACTCCCTACACGACCACTAAACTCCCTCAGCACCTGCACACTAGCAAGCTTATTTACCCAATAAAAACTGTAAATCCATAAAGTAAAACACCTATCTTTCTGAAGGGAGATCCCGGTACTCCATAATTGATCAGGAGAGTGGTTTTATGATTTAAAGGAAAACTCTGACAAATTGTTAAGGTTCTCATTTGAAAATACCGAATGAACAAAACGGTTCATCAATCTTAGAATAGGGAAACTGCATATTCGACAAAGGCTGCTACAGCAAGTATCTGATAGTGAATACTAGCCACAGATTCCTTACCTTTGAATTCCCCCGGGTGTCAGGCTGGATCCAGAAGATTTTTCATGAGCAGTACCCTGCTCACCAGCAGGTGGTGTTTATCGGCTCTGTGTGGCATCGTCCGCCCATAGGCACCACTGATGTCTGTTCTTTTCTTTCCTTGACAGCCAGTGCTGATTCGGGGAAGGGCTACCCGTCTGTCATTTTCTGACAGACTTTTTTCAATTTTTTTTAGCTATTTTCCCCTAGTGTGTCGAGGATGTCATCTTATAAGACAGGTTTTAAGACATGCAGCGACTGTCACAGGCCAATGTTGGTGAATGACCTGCACTTTATCTGTCTGTGATCCCTGGAGTGTGACCACAACACCAAGTCATGCCCAGATTGCAGTGCCATGATCCCGAAGGCTTTGAGGAAGCATTTCCTGAAGCTGTTGGTGGCCCGGCACGCAACTCCATGGAAATCCAGATCCCGGTCATGGGAAAGCGCCCTTGGATTGTTCGTGAAGCCTGAAGTCCTCTTCTTTTCATTCAAAGTCCTAGAAAAAAAGCAAGAAGCTGGAGCGTTCTTTGACTTCTGCTTGTCTGGCCACCAATGAGGAAAGGGAGCATCAGCACTTAAATCATGGTTCTTCTGAGCCTTAACCTGGGCTGACTCCGTGCCTCTCCTCTTTTCTGGGAGCTAAGTGACCCCGTCCAACTCAAAGAGTTTTAGGAGGCCATGAGTCTAATTTTTGGGAATCCTCACCCCTTAGGGCCCCGCGGGGTCGAAGGATACCACATTGTTTCTGAGCCGGCGGTACCCAAGAAATCCATTCCTGGATCTGGACTGACACTGGTCATACCATCTCGACCTTCCCCGCACTGGTCCTGATGCTCTCAGTGCCCACCGGCTGCACCATACCCATGTTGATCCCCACCTCCAACACGGAGCCGGATGGGTGTTGCCTGACGCTGACTCCAACAGGAACTGCGCTTCCTAGATCGGAGCTTAAGCCTTATTTCCATGGGCTTGGGCTTGGGTAGGAATGGAAGAAGCAAAACAGAAAGGAGTAGCCTGGTCCAAAATACTGTAAGTGTGCCATATTTAATCCAGAACCATGAGTCCATTAATAACACTGAAGTGATAGCACTGGGCTAGAAAAATTCCCATCAGCCCACCCATCTGGTGGAGTATCGTCACGTGGGAGATATATCATAAATCCAGATCTCGATCAATGCACCTGATGATGATGCGGTGATGGATTTTGTGGATATAATCTTAGACCACAGTGCTTCACAGGTGATGCCAATGGAGTGCAGTGCAAGTGGAAAGGGGCGACCACTCGGTCCCCCCGAACGTATGGCAGAGTACCACGATCCCCCCGGGAAGCCATCTTGGGCGGGAGGCGAGTCTCGGCTGGTATGCCCGAAGCGGCGTAGCCGGGGCGCGCCTTTTCCCGCCCTAGAGTGGGTTGGCCTAGACACTGACGCGGCTGGCCACGCCCTAGGGGCAGGCAGGGGCGGGTTTACGCCCGCCCTGAAGACGGATAAAAGGAGAAGCAAGATCCGAAGGCATCCTCTTGTTCCTGTGCTCTGAAGCTGCACCTCCTCGCTGCACGTGAGCTCGAGACGGAACGAAGAGCCAATTTTGAGCGTTGTAATCTTTCTTGTTTATTTTCCAGATACTCTGTTGGAGAATGCCGAAGAAGGCGGGAAAGCGCATGACTACTGACCAGATGCTGCGCGTTCTTATGAAAGAGATGACCGAGTTAAAGAGGCGAATGGATGAAAACGAGGAAGGGGGACCGAAACGTCCTTTGGCGGGAGCAGCCCCGGGGGGGAAAAACAAGAGGCCCAGGAGAGGGAGAGCTGTGGAAGACATCCCGGGCCCCAGTACCCCGCTAGAGGCACCCACCCCCGTGCCGGAGGGAGGGAATCCGATTCCTGTGGTGGTCACCCCCGTGTCCGGGGACGATATGCCGCCCGAGCTGGCAGCACAATTAGCAGCGTGGTTGGGTAAAGATAGTGAGGGCGCCACGGCTGTCGACGCGCAGGTGCTGATGAAGCAACTGCGTGAGTCACGGGAAGCAGCAAAGGTATCCACGCCGGCTGCGGCAGTAGAGAAGCCACAGGGGACAGGTTCGGTCGCGGAGACACCGTCCGGTTCAGGTAAGCGGCCATTGCCGATTGCAAGGGATGAGTCTGCACCTTCTCGTAGGGAAAGGGTGGGTCAGCATGTTCCCTTGGCTATTAAGGAGAAGATATGGGCGGGGGAATATGTAAACATGTTCTCGTTACTTACTGATCACTATGAGATGGAGCATGTTAAGGGCCAGAAGGATCTCATGCATCCGAGTGTTTGGCGCGCAAAAATGGCCGCCTTTAAGGTGAACGAAAACATTGGCAATTGGGGCAAAGCGTGGGGGGTCTTTACATCGATTTTGGGGGAACGAAGGCCCGATCTGCTACACGAATTGCCGATTTATCAGTCACGAATCATGGGGTACTCGGTATCACATGAGGGTAATCATTGGTTCTGCTATGATAATCTGTTTAGAAAGGCTAAAGAACATGATAAAAACTTAACTTGGGATTGTTATGATTCTGTGTCTTGGGATAAAATGAAGGAGACTGGTATGTTGACAGTGCCATTGGTGGGGAGTAACGTTGGCGAATCCTCCCGCCAGTATGCGGGGACGCCCTTTCGATCAGGTGCGGGTATCGACAATCACTCGAGGCCTGCCGGAAATACAGGAAAAAGGGGGGTTTGTTGGAACTTCAACACGGGTAAATGTACCAGGCCCCAGGGATCGTGTAAATTTAGACACGAATGTAGTGGGTGTGGGCAATCATCCCATCCTGAGTCCACGTGCAGAGCCAAAACGGGTGATAATGGGGGGAGGGGAGGCGCCAAACAGGTCTAACATAGTCCGAGGGGCGCCTTTACCTTCCCCGATTGATACTCTGGCGATGATCCCCTGGCTCAGTGAATACCCGGATCGTACTTCTGCTGGGGTGTTGCGGAACGGGTTTTCTTATGGTTTCCGCATCCCAGTGGGGGACTTTCAGGGTGTGGAGAAATGTAAAAATCAGCTATCGGTCTTGCAGCATACGACCGTGGTACAGGATAAAATCCGGAAGGAGGTGACTCGAGGTCGAGTCGCCGGCCCGTTTACTGTACCCCCGGTTCCTAACTTTGTTTGTTCCCCTTTAGGTGTGGTCCCAGAGAAGGACCCGGGTGAGTTTCGGCTGATACATAATTTATCAGCCCCACGTGGTCTTTCCGTTAACGAAGCGATAGACCCGGAAGTGTGTTCGGTGCGGTACGCATCCTTCGATGAGGCCGTAGCCATTTTGAATCGCCTGGGGCCCGGGGCGCTGATGGCAAAGTCTGATATCGAGTCAGCGTTCCGGTTGCTCCCGGTACATCCAGCCGACCAGCGGCTCCTAGGTTTCATGTTTCAGGGTTATTATTACATGGATAGGTGTATGCCGATGGGGTGCTCTATATCCTGTGCCTATTTCGAACAATTCAGTAGTTTTCTACAATGGATCTTCACAAAGAAGACGGGTTTCCAACATGTGATGCATTACCTTGATGATTTTTTGTTCCTGGGGCCAGCTGGGGATCCGGAATGTGGGCAGGCTTTGGCTCAATTTTGTGTTTTAATGAATCAGTTTGGCGTGCCATTGGCACCAGGTAAGACTGTGGGGCCTTCCACTTGCCTCGAGTTTCTGGGGATCGAGTTGGACTCCGATGAAGGTTGTTTTCGTCTACCTGCCGAAAAAGTGTCAAAGTTCAGGACATCCCTGCAAATATGTATAAATGGATCCAAGGTTAAGCTGCATCAGTTACAGCAGCTAGTTGGCCAGTTGAATTTTGCCCTGAGGGTTATACCAATGGCCCGCCCCTTTTCTCGTTCGATTGCTCAAGCCATGGTCGGCCTGAAGGAGGGCCATCATCGCACGAGGCTCTCGGCTGAGGTCCGCCAGGACATGCGCATTTGGTAGGCATTCCTGGCGGATTTCAATGGTCGGGTCGTCTGGAACAAACCAGCCGTGTCCTCTGACGAGCTGGGGCTGTGGACGGATTCGGCAGGGAGTATAGGTTTTGGTGCCATCTTCGGCACAAGATGGTCTGCACAAAAGTGGCCGACATGGTGGCATGACAGTGGGCTGACAAGTAACATTGCTTTCCTGGAACTTTTCCCCATTTTAGTGGCCCTGAGAACTTGGCCCGAAGGGTTCATGGATCACTCTGTGGTATTCTGGTCTGACAATATGACCGTGGTCGAATGTATCAATAGCCAGGCAGCACGATGCAAGTGGATTTTGAGACTACTCAAAGAAATTGTTTTACTGTGTATGCAATTGAATGTGTTATTCAAAGCAAGACATGTCCCAGGGGTAATGAACCAGGCAGCTGATGCACTGTCTCGTTTTCGTATGCAGGCTTTCTGGGGTTTTCTTCCCACAGCGGACCCGGAGCCGGCACCCTTTCCCGAAGCTCTCTGGTCTCTCGGTGCCCCGAACTTCGTAACCTCGTGGGAGAGAGTTTAGCACCCAGGACGAGGAAGGCATATGAAGGGGCGTTCCGGTCCTATTTGGCCTTTTTGGGGACTGATAGAGAGGAGCTTTGGGGCCAGGAAGAGTGGGTGGTGAATTTTCTGATGTCCTTACATCGGGTCGGGAAATCGGTGGCCACGGCTCAGAGGCATCGGGCTGCCATTTCCTTTGTTGCTAGGGCACACGGGATCCTTGACCCGACAGCGTCTTTCGTTGTACAGAAAGCGCTACGAGGGTGGCAACGCCTTGAGGGTCGCAGAGTAGATGAAAGGCGCCCGATAGGTTTAGATAGGCTGGCCCAGTTGCTATCCAGACTCCCTGCTACGTGTTCATCTCAGTTTGAGACAGTGTTATTCCGAGCCGCTTTTACGCTGGCATTCCATGGGGCTATGCGGGTAAGCGAACTAGTGGCGAGGAACAAGCAGGATGTGGCAGGAGGATTGTGCCAGGAGCACGTCCGGATCAGAGGGGAGACGATGACGGTCTCATTTGTCAGGTCCAAGACCGATCAAAGTGGGATGGGTGACTGCGTAATCATACGCAGGATTCCCGGGTCCTCCATGTGCCCGGTAAGGTGTCTAGAAGATTATTTAGCACGAAGGGTGGCATCATGGGGGGGGACCTTGTTGAGACACGCTGACGCCACCCCACTGACAAAGTTTCAGTTTCAGCGGGTGCTTGCGATGTCGATTGCCGCTGCGGGCTTGAACCCGGGCGAGTTTGGGACCCATTCCTTTCGGATAGGGGCTGCTACAGAAGCTACAGCCAGGGGTCTGGATGTTGAACAAGTCAAACGGGTGGGGCGTTGGTCCTCCAATTGTTATAAAAGGTATGTGCGGTTGCACATGTTGTGAAGCTGTAGCAATGTACTCACGCTTCTTGTTTTTGTTTGGTTTTCAGTTGCGCAAGCCTACGAGGCGGGGCGGACTTTGCAGTCGACCCAACACCGGGCCAGCGGTCAGACATCACCGGCTGTGAAAAAGGAGGTGTGGGTCGTGGGCCACTCATACGTGAGACGTGCCGCGGACGTATTCAAGGCAGGTGATATGATTCACGTAGCTGGGGAATACGGGTACAGTGTGTCCTTCTACGGAAGAGGCGGTCTCTGTATTGACCAGTTCCAATCATTTTTTGAGGGTTTGCTAGGGCGGACGAGGTCACCGCCGTCTGTAGTCATAGTACATCTTGGGGGCAATGATTTGGTCACCACTGGTAGACGACTTCTTCTTGAGGCGATGCTTTCCACTGTAAGTTGGTTAGCGAGGAGAGTTCCAGGGTGCACAATTGCATGGTCCCATATGATCCCACGAAAAGTGTGGCGGGGGGCTATTTCGGTTCCTGCTTTAAATCATTCTGTGAGGAAGCTTAATAACAAAGTGAGTAGGTTGTTCCGTTCCAGGGCACTGCATTCTATTCCACACGGGTGTATTAATGATGATGGTATGTATTTGGGGGATGGAGTGCATTTGTCTCGGGTGGGGAATGAGTTACTCATAGGAGACTTCTTAGCATGGCTAAAAAACGTTACACCATGACCTTTAGGTAGGAGTGTTGTGGGGGGTCCGGATAGCCGGTCAACTATCCGGCCTGTGGCGGTAAGGTCATGATCGGTGAGCACTAATTGGAAGATCCCTATGAGTGGGCGTCACCCAGCACGGATGGGAGCGCTCGGGGGAGGTGGCCATTGGCCCCTCAACGGGGAGGCGGTCCCTTCTAAGGATGGGTCGCCGAAAGAAAAGGAAAGGCGGTCAAGGCCCCTTCCTGGGTAGGAGGGGTTACAGCCCCCTCCTGGGGAATTTCCCGGGGCCAGGACGTCTGCGACGGCAGATGTGGTAAGTTGTGTGGTGTAGGAAGGTGGCTACCTGACTATGGTTACCCCAGATTTTTTGCCCTGTGTTTAGCTGGTTTTCGACTTAGTTGGCCTGGTTCCCTGCTAATCAGGGCCCCAGGCTATCTGCTCTCTCTGTAAAATGGATTCCATGTACCCTAGGTGCATAACTAGATTGGCTTGGGTCACCTTATCAGCCCCTGTACAGAGCACTATAGGTGCCCAGGGCATAGGTGCATCCAAGGCCTACCAGGGGCTGCAGCATATCTTTTGCCACCCCTGGCTGGCTATCTAAAATTGACACAACTGGCTGATCACTCAGCTGGGGCAAGGTGGTGTTATCACCCCTTGCTTAGATATAGTATGCCTATATCTAAACCTATCTGGACACATATAAACCTGTGAGCCACTCCTATGGCAGGCCTTAACAATCCTGAAGGCAGAGTGCGTGGTTTAATGTGAGATGGTGCTCTAGCATGAGCTGAGCCTGTCTGCAGCTGTCGGGACCAATTCCCTTAGCTGTTCCGGGATAATGCCAAACCATATACTATTAAGTGCATTATAATCCTCGCGGTTATATGTCAACTTTGGTTTGGCTTTATCAAAACATGTCGTGTAAGGTGTCATACGATTTGGAATACTACCCCCTCGCCAGTCCTGGCGACGGGGGTAGCATTCCACCCCTCTAGAGGGGACGACATGTTACTTTTGCTAAAACGCGGTTGATTTTTAAAAGAGCCTCAGATCCACAAAATGGATGCTTCTGCCACAGACACATGTCTGACCTCCTGCTGCTGACCGAAACTCAGCAGAGGAGGCCTGGACAAAGGATTTCCTGTCACAGGGAGGTGTGACACCACCCCAGACAGGAGATAGTGGATTGTAGCAGGGAGGTTTGAATGAAACCAGACAGTGCCTGGGGAGCACAAGGCTTCCCCTTGCATAATCCGGTCAAACCGGTTCTGGGGCAGCCCAGCCCCAGCTCCAGTGAGACCTGGACAAAGGAAAGGGGGTGTAACCACCCCCCTTCTTGGTCCCACCAATAGGGGAGGGACCTAGCAGGAGATCCACCCCTCAGATTGGAATAAGAGGGGGAGCAGTGCTAATGCAACTCAGATCATCCTGAAATCAACTTTAAACTAAGAAGACGACTGGACTTCGACTTTCTGATGAATAGAAGACTGAAGAGCATCTCCCTTGTGGCTTAGGAAGGGCCACCCTGTGAACACAGGCACCACCCAGCACCTCGACGTCTGCTTTGCCGCCGCCTCCCGCCGGAGCCCGAGCCCAGAGCCTGACAAGACCCAGCTTCCCAGACTTCTCACAGCCCGATCCACAGTCCCTGCAAAGAAGGGACCCGTGGAGGCACCGAGAGACGTGGGAGCGGCCATCTTGAAAGACCCCCGAGACGCTGACTGCGCAGCACCCGAGGCACCCTCGACTCTGTGCTTTGGGGTTTAAAAAGCCCCACAACCGAGCAGCATTTGCACCAAAGATCAGCCCTCCAGCATCTCCACGATCTGCGTGGGGCCCTTTTGCTTTGTGCCACTTGACTCGCCATCCCGGCCGCTTGTCACGTGATTAGCGGCCATCTTGGCGACGAAACCTACGATTTACACTGTGGGTCTGGTGGCTCCAGACCTGCCCTCACTCCTGTAGAAAGGAGTACCTGCTCTGACCTTGCTGGTCCGAGTAATAAGCCTTTTTCACTTTCCCCGTGGCTTGCGTTAGCCAAGGCTTGTTTGCTTCAATCGAGTTGCCGACACCGCCATCAGCTAGAGCCTTTGAGGGACAGCTCGTGATCGACTCCTGGACGTCCTTGACCTCTTCGTGTCCACGTGGCTGCAGAGAGAAGCAACACCTCATCACCTGTTTGCACCCGACTTTGCCTGGTTCCAATCTCGTTCCACGGTGGTCACTGGTCAGTGACTTTGAACATTGTCCCCTCTGCTTTCAGGTCTTCACCACTTCAGATCCACCCTTGGATCCACCGGACACTTCTCCTTCACATCGCCTGCAGCATCTTCAGCTTCAAGCGCCAAGAACCTGCGTGTCAAAACCCAACGCCACTTCGACCCTGTGCACCCACTTCCTGTGGGTGAGGTAACATTGCAAAGCCGGTGTCCCTACACTGGTACACACCTCTAGGGTCTGTGTCTTAAGTTTTGTTCCTCTAGGTTCAGCGGAAGTGCCCTTAAACTAACTTTGTACTTTTTACGCACCATAGACTTTGCATTGGAAAGTGCGTGCACTTTGAACACTGCACCCGAGTCCCGTGGGCCTTTCCCGACTTAATCACTGCTAGTCTCGAATAGCTCCAGCGATTCCCAAGGCCCTAGGCCTCTTCACTTTCCTCCTGGTATCTCTTATACCACTTTCTTAGTATATGGTTTAGGTGGCCCCTAGGGCTCATCCATATTGTGCAACTTTTGTGTATTTTAAACTGTCTTGTGATTTAACGCTTGTGCTTCTGTGCTCATAAAGAGTCCAGGGGATTTTATAGTTAATAAATCAATATATATTTTTAATATATATCTGTGTGGTGTCCCTTTCATTTGGTATTCAAGGGGGTTGTGTATGGTATAACAGCTGGCTTCACATGCCTTTCAGAGTTTAGCCTAAGACTGCTTTGTCCACGTTACCACTAGGATAACTGGTCTACAAGGTTGAATTACAACCATCATCATAAGGGTTGCTTGGCATGGTACAAAGTGATCACTAAGAATTAGTGAGCATTATATACCAGGCCAACTTCTCACATTGGTGTGCAGCGGTGCGGATTTGAGCTTGCTGTTTGTTTTACCATTGCAATCTTTATCAAATTGAAAGATCACATCAAGTACCTTAGGTACATATAAATCAAAAGCTTAGCATATTAAGTTCTACTGAACTTAGTAGTTGTAGATTAAAGGGATTAGCACACCCTGACTACAACTCACTAGCAAGGTACAGTAGGAAAACACTTAGTGTAGGTAAGTGCATCACTTACACCTCACTAGCAGTCATGTCTGATACAGGTAGAGCCTCAGGCTCTGCTCCTGTAATAGTTGATCCTATAGGGACAACATCCAGATATGACAACCTTAGCCACAAAGACCTGAGTGCCTTGTGCACAGCCAGGGGGCTAAAAAAGGGCAGAGGCCCTACCATTCCTTCCCTAATAGCTATCCTAGAAAAGGATGACTTAGATAAGGTGAGTCAGGCTCCCTTAGATTCAGGTGAAGGGATACACTCCCCTGAGAATGAGAAGCTTCCAGAAGAAGAAGAGGAAGAGGAAGGCTCTGATTTAGAAGAGCCTGAAGATCAGGATCAGAGGGGAAACCAGGTACAGGTTGCCAGGCTTAACCAGGCCAACCTGGACCTACATGAGAATGGAGAGGGCCAGCACCACTCTAGATCTCATAACCACATTCTCCCAGGTAACAGGAGGGTGAGATCTCAATCAAGGGACTCTCATCTTTCTAGTGCCTCAAGAGAATCTCAAAGAGGGATGACTCCCTCCCAGAGAAAAGAGCATAGGGCCAGGATGAGGGCTGTCCAACTCCAAATAGAAAGGGAAGAGGTAGCCTTGGCTCAAGCTAAACTTGCTTTAGCAAGAGAAAGAAAATTGTGTGGCTTAGATGCCACTGGTGGCAGCACAATTCCTAAAGACAGGTCCTATGATAGTAGAAACCTGACAAAGATTGTGCCCCCCTACCAGGAAGGGGATGACATCCACAAATGGATGACTGCTCTGGAGAGAGCCTGCATGGTACAGCAGGTTCCTGAGGAACAGTGGGCAGCAATCTTATGGTACTCCTTTTCAGAGAAAGGGAGAGATAGGCTCCTCACTGTCAGACAGGAGGATGCCAGCAATTACAAAGTCCTGAAGAGTGTTCTAATAGATGGGTTTGGCTTAACCACTGAACAGTACAGGTTAAAGTTCAGAGACACCCAGAAGGCACAGACTCAGGACTGGACTGATTTTGTTGATTGTGCAACTAAGGCTCTGGAGGGTTGGCTAAATGGCAGCAAAGTACATGACTTCACAGGATTGTATAATTTGATTATGAGGGAGCAGATCCTAAGTAATTGTCAGAACCAGCTCTTACACCAGCACCTGGTGGACTCAGATTTGACCTCTCCCCAAGAATTGGGAAAGAGGGCAGATAAGTGGGTCAGAACCAGGATTAGGCCTAAGAATCAGGACAATAACCAGAAGAAGGAGTCTACCAAGCCTCAAGATAAGGGTGGGGATAAAAGTAAAGAAAACACTTCTCCAGGGCCCCAAAACTCCAAGAAGGGGGGTGGGTCCCAAGACACTTCATCAACTGACAAAAAGCCTTATTGTCATGCCTGTAAACAGGTTGGGCATTACAAAACAGACAGCTGTTGTCCCAAGAATGGCATTAAAGAAAACATACCTCCAAAGCCAGCTCCAACACCTCCTGTTACTGTCAGCAGTAATCCCCCAGGAAGTGGGAGCACACCCAGGAATCTGGGTGGGGTTACTTTTGGAGCCCAAGGGGACCCTGGCCTATCCAGGTCCCCATCCCCAAATGCTCTTGTTTATGAGACTGGCATGGGGTTTACCAACTTCTCTGTTTGCCCAAATACCTTGAGCAAATATAGACAAGAACCCATCATCAATGGTTTGAAAGTTGAAGCCTTTAGAGACACAGGGGCTAGCATCACCATGGTGGCTGACTGTATAGTCCCCTCTAAGCAACTTTTACCTGGTGCCACATACCAGGTAACAAACATTGATGGCATCCAAACAAATCATCCCATGGCAGTAGTAAGTCTCAGCTGGGGAGGTGTCATTGGCCCAAAGAGAGTGGCAGTGTCACCAAACTTGCCTGTAGACTGTCTACTGGGTAATGATTTGGAAATCTCAGCCTGGGCTGAGGTTGAACAGGAAATCCATTCTAGAATGGTAAATTCCAATGGAAAGGTTAGTGGGGCTGTACTGGCTATAGCCCCAATTCAAGATGTCCTTCCTGAAAAGGTTGGTAGGGCTGAGCAACTCTCTGCCCCATCTTTACCAGAAGCTCTTCCAAACCAGAATAGCAAAGCTGTTATGATAACAGCAGAAACCCAAACTGAGTCTCCTCCTGAAAAGGTTGGTGGGGCTGTGATGGCCACAGCCCAAACTCAAAAAGATATGTGTGTTGTGAAGCCTGAAATGATGGATCACTCCACCCAAACTGAGAGCATGGAGGAGGAAGAGAAATCTCCCCCTCACCAGACAGTAGGACAGGATCAGCCTCCTCAGGGAACTGATCTTACCCCTGATGAAGGAACTGCCCCAGAGGTTGTTAGGCCTGGCCTGACAGAGCCTCTGATGGCAGTGGACCCTTCTCAGGTGGGATCCAGTCTGGAGCAGGTAACCTGCCCCTCTCTACCTTGCCTTAGTCAGCCCAGGGCTGCAGAGGACAAGAAGGACAGTGAGACCCAGAGGGCCCCCTGTCAAATAAAGCACCCCCATCAACAGATTAGGGGCACCAAAACTAGTAGCCCTAGTAAGGTGAAAACTTTAAAAACTCCTGAGGGAGCCCCCTTAAAAGTAGTTAGGGACCTCCCACAGATGGATTCTGTTGGGCACAGCCAAACCTGGGACCCAAAGGGCCCAAACCTGAACTGTCCCTCCAGCAAGCCAAACAGAGGGACCCAGCCTCCAGCTTTAGGTAGCCAGAGGTTGACCCTGAGAGCTCAGTGCAACTCAGTTGAAGAAAGAAAGGCCCACATGGTGGAAGATAATTGGAGGAAGTTGAGCCCAAAATTAGTGGAGCCTCACTTCAATACTCCATATCCAAACCAGCCTTTAACTTTGCATAAACACACCCAAGGTAGTGATTCCCTATGGTGGAGACCCTCTAATACCCCTAGGGTGAGGGACTGCTTAGTGGACCATGAGACAGGGGGTACCCATGCTAGTGCAGGTACTTCCTTATATGGCCACTCAGGCAATATAGGCTTACCTGGCCAAGGATAGCCTTATCTCCTTTCGTTTGGGGGGGGGGTTATGTAGGAAGGTGGCTACCTGACTATGGTTACCCCAGATTTTTTGCCCTGTGTTTAGCTGGTTTTCGACTTAGTTGGCCTGGTTCCCTGCTAATCAGGGCCCCAGGCTATCTGCTCTCTCTGTAAAATGGATTCCATGTACCCTAGGTGCATAACTAGATTGGCTTGGGTCACCTTATCAGCCCCTGTACAGAGCACTATAGGTGCCCAGGGCATAGGTGCATCCAAGGCCTACCAGGGGCTGCAGCATATCTTTTGCCACCCCTGGCTGGCTATCTAAAATTGACACAACTGGCTGATCACTCAGCTGGGGCAAGGTGGTGTTATCACCCCTTGCTTAGATATAGTATGCCTATATCTAAACCTATCTGGACACATATAAACCTGTGAGCCACTCCTATGGCAGGCCTTAACAATCCTGAAGGCAGAGTGCGTGGTTTAATGTGAGATGGTGCTCTAGCATGAGCTGAGCCTGTCTGCAGCTGTCGGGACCAATTCCCTTAGCTGTTCCGGGATAATGCCAAACCATATACTATTAAGTGCATTATAATCCTCGCGGTTATATGTCAACTTTGGTTTGGCTTTATCAAAACATGTCGTGTAAGGTGTCATACGATTTGGAATACTACCCCCTCGCCAGTCCTGGCGACGGGGGTAGCATTCCACCCCTCTAGAGGGGACGACATGTTACTTTTGCTAAAACGCGGTTGATTTTTAAAAGAGCCTCAGATCCACAAAATGGATGCTTCTGCCACAGACACATGTCTGACCTCCTGCTGCTGACCGAAACTCAGCAGAGGAGGCCTGGACAAAGGATTTCCTGTCACAGGGAGGTGTGACACCACCCCAGACAGGAGATAGTGGATTGTAGCAGGGAGGTTTGAATGAAACCAGACAGTGCCTGGGGAGCACAAGGCTTCCCCTTGCATAATCCGGTCAAACCGGTTCTGGGGCAGCCCAGCCCCAGCTCCAGTGAGACCTGGACAAAGGAAAGGGGGTGTAACCACCCCCCTTCTTGGTCCCACCCATAGGGGAGGGACCTAGCAGGAGATCCACCCCTCAGATTGGAATAAGAGGGGGAGCAGTGCTAATGCAACTCAGATCATCCTGAAATCAACTTTAAACTAAGAAGACGACTGGACTTCGACTTTCTGATGAATAGAAGACTGAAGAGCATCTCCCTTGTGGCTTAGGAAGGGCCACCCTGTGAACACAGGCACCACCCAGCACCTCGACGTCTGCTTTGCCGCCGCCTCCCGCCGGAGCCCGAGCCCAGAGCCTGACAAGACCCAGCTTCCCAAACTTCACACAGCCCGATCCACAGTCCCTGCAAAGAAGGGACCCGTGGAGGCACCGAGAGACGTGGGAGCGGCCATCTTGAAAGACCCCCGAGACGCTGACTGCGCAGCACCCGAGGCACCCTCGACTCTGTGCTTTTGGGTTTAAGAAGCCCCACAAGCGAGCAGCATTTGCACCAAAGATCAGCCCTCCAGCATCTCCACGATCTGCGTGGGGCCCTTTTGCTTTGTGCCACTCGACTCGCCATCCCGGCCGCTTGTCACGTGATCAGCGGCCATCTTGGCGACGAAACCTACGATTTACACTGTGGGTCTGG
The DNA here is from genome assembly GCF_964263255.1 of Lissotriton vulgaris. Classification (NCBI taxonomy): domain Eukaryota; kingdom Metazoa; phylum Chordata; class Amphibia; order Caudata; family Salamandridae; genus Lissotriton; species Lissotriton vulgaris. Next base: position 1,079,798,953 of record NC_141695.1, on the reverse strand, counting down.
TGGCTCCAGACCTGCCCTCACTCCTGTAGAAAGGAGTACCTGCTCTGACCTTGCTGGTCCGAGTAATAAGCCTTTTTCACTTTCCCCGTGGCTTGCGTTAGCCAAGGCTTGTTTGCTTCAATCGAGTTGCCGACACCGCCATCAGCTAGAGCCTTTGAGGGAAAGCTCGTGATCGACTCCTGGACGTCCTTGACCTCTTCGTGTCCACGTGGCTGCAGAGAGAAGCAACACCTCATCACCTGTTTGCACCCGACTTTGCCTGGTTCCAATCTGGTTCCACGGTGGTCACTGGTCAGTGACTTTGAACATTGACCCCTCTGCTTTCAGGTCTTCACCACTTCAGATCCACCCTTGGATCCACCGGACACTTCTCCTTCACATCGCCTGCAGCATCTTCAGCTTCAAGCGCCAAGAACCTGCGTGTCAAAACCCAACGCCACTTCGACCCTGTGCACCCACTTCCTGTGGGTGAGGTAACATTGCAAAGCCGGTGTCCCTACACTGGTACACACCTCTAGGGTCTGTGTCTTAAGTTTTGTTCCTCTAGGTTCAGCGGAAGTGCCCTTAAACTAACTTTGTACTTTTTACGCACCATAGACTTTGCATTGGAAAGTGCGTGCACTTTGAACACTGCACCCGAGTCCCGTGGGCCTTTCCCGACTTAATCACTGCTAGTCTCGAATAGCTCCAGCGATTCCCAAGGCCCTAGGCCTCTTCACTTTCCTCCTGGTATCTCTTATACCACTTTCTTAGTATATGGTTTAGGTGGCCCCTAGGGCTCATCCATATTGTGCAACTTTTGTGTATTTTAAACTGTCTTGTGATTTAACGCTTGTGCTTCTGTGCTCATAAAGAGTCCAGGGGATTTTATAGTTAATAAATCAATATATATTTTTAATATATATCTGTGTGGTGTCCCTTTCATTTGTTATTCAAGGGGGTTGTGTATGGTATAACAGCTGGCTTCACATGCCTTTCAGAGTTTAGACTAAGACTGCTTTGTCCACGTTACCACTAGGATAACTGGTCTACAAGGTTGAATTACAACCATCATCATAAGGGTTGCTTGGCATGGTACAAAGTGATCACTAAGAATTAGTGAGCATTATATACCAGGCCAACTTCTCACATGTGGGGTTTGGGGGGGGGTCTACGCTACCTTCTAGATACCTCACACGAGTCCTCGTACGACCTCTAAGTGGCGTCGAGTTTTATTGGGGCCCCCGTCAAGTCAAGGGAAATTGGTAATTGCACTTGAGGTACGCCTCTGGGCCGCTCCTCACAAGTGAGGGCGATATTTTTGGGTTAGGGATCTTGACACCGGTTACGACCTTGCCGTTGGCCCTTAAACGTTAGGATGTACAATTTCAAAATTTCAAGTAAATGTTTTGTAGGATGTTAGTTCGGCTAGGAGAACCTTTGTATTAGAGAATCTGTTAAGGTTAGCCAAACATCGCAATGTGGTAATGAAATTGTACATAATATGAAACTGTTTATTTAATGTTTTAATTTTGTTTCATATTTTAATAAATACGGCCGGGAGGGTTACTCCCTCCCGTCTTCCAAAGACTTCAGAACTGTTTCCGGTTTCCCATCCTTGGGGATTGTGTTGAGAGGGGGTGGCGGGTATCTCAGCCATATGGAAAGGGGCGACCACTCGGTCCCCCCGAACGTATGGCAGAGTACCACGATCCCCCCGGGAAGCCATCTTGGGCGGGAGGCGAGTCTCGGCTGGTATGCCCGAAGCGGCGTAGCCGGGGCGCGCCTTTTCCCGCCCTAGAGTGGGTTGGCCTAGACACTGACGCGGCTGGCCACGCCCTAGGGGCAGGCAGGGGCGGGTTTACGCCCGCCCTGAAGACGGATAAAAGGAGAAGCAAGATCCGAAGGCATCCTCTTGTTCCTGTGCTCTGAAGCTGCACCTCCTCGCTGCACGTGAGCTCGAGACGGAACGAAGAGCCAATTTTGACCCACCCACCAGCCCCTGAGGACAGCAAGTGGTTTTTGAATAAAGTTGATGGATAACTCTGATTTTCGTTTACAGGTTGTGGTTTTATCGTGATGATTTTGATTATGTAATAAAGAATGGTCGATTTGTGTTACGTTTCGCAAATAAAGAAATTCTGCTTTAGTGTTCATTGATAAGCATGCTTTAAAAAAAAAAATTGTAGTTGCTACTGTCTTTTTTAGTTTAGTTATTTAGTTAGCATTGTCGTATTTATTTTGGTCGGGCGGTAAGGTCATGATCGGTGAGCACTAATTGGAAGATCCCTATGAGTGGGCGTCACCCAGCACGGATGGGAGCGCTCGGGGGAGGTGGCCATTGGCCCCTCAACGGGGAGGCGGTCCCTTCTAAGGATGGGTCGCCGAAAGAAAAGGAAAGGCGGTCAAGGCCCCTTCCTGGGTAGGAGGGGTTACAGCCCCCTCCTGGGGAATTTCCCGGGGCCAGGACGTCTGCGACGGCAGATGTGGTAAGTTGTGTGGGGTTTGGGGGGGGTCTACGCTACCTTCTAGATACCTCACACGAGTCCTCGTACGACCTCTAAGTGGCGTCGAGTTTTATTGGGGCCCCCGTCAAGTCAAGGGAAATTGGTAATTGCACTTGAGGTACGCCTCTGGGCCGCTCCTCACAAGTGAGGGCGATATTTCTGGGTTAGGGATCTTGACACCGGTTACGACCTTGCCGTTGGCCCTTAAACGTTTTTCAATTACGCCTACAATTTCAAAATTTCAAGTAAATGTTTTGTAGGATGTTAGTTCGGCTAGGAGAACCTTTGTATTAGAGAATCTGTTAAGGTTAGCCAAACATCGCAATGTGGTAATGAAATTGTACATAATATGAAACTGTTTATTTAATGTTTTAATTTTGTTTCATATTTTAATAAATACGGCCGGGAGGGTTACTCCCTCCCGTCTTCCAAAGACTTCAGAACTGTTTCCGGTTTCCCATCCTTGGGGATTGTGTTGAGAGGGGGTGGCGGGTATCTCAGCCATATGAGAAGTAATGTGAGCAAAAAGTGAGGATAAAATTGACTCATAGGACCAAAATTGAGTTTAATGGGTATGGTACTAGGGTCAAACTTAAAAACTACGCCAGATAGTTTTAAATAATAACTATATGGTGGCGTGGTGTGTTAAGGACCCTCCCCACAATATTTTTTCAGTTTTTAGGAATGGAAGAAGCCACTGGACCCTGAAAAATATCTGCCATACTTAGAAGATCCTACTATGGACTGGTGTGAGGAACTGGGAGACTCCAGTTAACTGGATACGTCTCCAGATACTGGTATACTTTCTTCCCCATCCCATGGCTATTAAGAAGGGTGAATGGTATGCACAGGTTGCACAGAGGGCGGCTGAGGTCCTTGACCTTCAGTTGCCCTCTGTGGGGGTCAAGACTAACATCTTGATATCAGTGGCATACCAAAATGTGAGAGGGCCCCCTGTAAAATATGCTGAAGGGGCCCCTCACACTCAAATCACTAGGGGCTGAGGGGGCCCCCTCCAGTGTGCGTAGGCCTGGGGGACTCCCCACACTGTGGGGGCTGCGGGGGCCTTTGTTACGCCCCTGCTTGACAGAGGTGCTCCAACCAGGAGTTTCCTCATCGCAACCCCTAATCCTGTTCAATGATGACCTCATTGATGTCCCATTGGTAACCTGGTCCAACCCCAACATAGGGGCTCCTGTGAATAGGATGATTGACTGCCAACACCGCCCCACACCAGGGTACCCAAACTTCCATACCCAACAACCTACCCCAGAGAGCTTGGTGGGCTAAGACTCTACCTCCAAGGGTGCATTCCTTACCACGCTTCTAGACATGAAATCCAAAAGGCTGGACTATTTGGGGAAGAAAATGTTTTCTTCTGCCCGCCTAGCATTGTGGTCGGTGAACATTGCATGTCTTTTGGGCCGTTACTCCCACACTCTGTCATCCAAGCCACTGTATTTCACTATATTTATTGAGAAAGTGATGCTTCACACTAGGGCCTCCTTTCTGCCGAAAGTGGTCATACCATTCTATGTAGGACAGTCCATCACCCTACCTACCTTCTAAGCTCCTCCTCATCCCTCTGAAGTAGAGGAGCGACTCCACCGTCTGGACCCAAAAACATCATTGCTGTTCTACCTTAACTGCACAAAAGAGTTCCTGGTGGATGACCAAATCTTTGTGGGGCATGTTGGTGTGAAGAAAGGTCGGGCGGTACAGAAGCGAACCGTCTCTTGCTGGGTTGTGCTTTGCCTCAAAATCTGCCACGCTTTGGCCAGGAAGCAAACTCCTGAAGGCTTGCGAGTAGGCATGAGCGGATTTTGCGGATTGGCAATCCGCGAATTTGCGGATTTGCGAACTCGCAATCCGCAAAATCCGCGAATTCCCGCGAATTTGCGGATTTTTTTTTTTTTTTGTGTTCGCCCGTGTTTCTGCCAGTTCGCGAGGGTTTTTACAATTTCGCAATTTGCGAACTTACCTGTCGGGTCGCAAGTTTTGCGAACTTGTTGTTTCTACGTGTCCAACCTGTTTGGGACACTCTTCTTCATCACTGCCACTCTCTGTCACCACTGCCACTCTCTGACTACTCATGCCACCCTCTGGCCCACCCATGCCACCCTCTGTTTCATCACCACACCCTCTGGTTGTCCAGTGTACATTATTTTCGGCAAAGCAAAGCACACCTTCCCTGCCTCAAGTGACCTGAATTAATTTGGGGCTGATTAATGTGTCACAGAATATTTTTTTAGCTGGCACCTGCTTCCTTAGTGCGCCCTGATTAGTGATCTTTTGCACTTGCAAAGTGCTTTCATTGTTGCAAAATTAGTTACAACACCTGCCCTGCCCCAACTGACAATAATGAATTAGGGGCTGATTAATGGATTTTAACTTCCAGCCTGGCTCCTGCTTGTCTCCCTTAGCTGTAATTCATGACCTTTGTGGCATATGTGTAACTATTCTGAGGTTCAGAGCAGGGTCACATAATAGTTTCAACTGGCAACTGAACTCTGGAGGGGCCCCTCAGGAAGCACTACAGGAAATGGCTACTAATGATGTGCCTGAACTTTTGAACCTGGTAAGTAGTTACTTTCAGTTTTGCTTAGATCGTATTTCTGCAATTTCGCACTTATTCGCGGGGCGCGAACTCACGCGAACAGTGCGAGCAGTGCGAGCAAAATCCGCTGCTCGCGGATTTGCGGATTTTGCAGGAAATTCGCAAATCTCGCGGATTGCGGATTTCCCGAAAATCCGCAAAATCCGCGAGCGGAACGGATTTTCCGCCCATGCCTACTTGCGAGCTCATTCTACAAAAGAAACTGCTGTCAGCACGCCTGGGTGGTGCCTATATAGGTACAGAGGATGTCACTTCTGGTGCAGGATGACGCCACGCGGAGCCGATCGATGCCACCTACCGGCACACAGGGGACCTGCTAACAAATAATCTTCTGGATACAGTCCAATGCCTGTGGAAATTGATGGTAAGGAATCTGCAGGTAGAAATTGTCTCTACCAGATAAGGCATAACAGAAGGTAAGTAACTTGGTCTCCTTGAATATTACTTAAGGTTACCAATCCTTTGTAGCTACGGAATTACATGGTGAGTCAATGACATTTCTGCAGTCCACTATTGATCTGGAATTATATGGTGATCCAGTAATATCTATCCACCAAAGTCTATGGCATCTTGCCAACATAAAGAAAAAGATAGACTGCAAAAATATATATCAAAATATAGTCTCTCAAAATATCAGCCAATCATAAATATTTGGTACGGCTTTTGTCTGAATCCTTTCCAATTGCTCACATCTCTCAAGGGTCTACTGTAGTACCATTTGGTCAAGCCTACCTAGGGATGGAGATTATGGCAGTCGAGGTGGATGAAAAAATATTTGAGAGACATAGCCCACCAATCGCAAGAAGGGAGCTCTGGTAAAAGAGTCCAGAAACTATAAGAAGGTGGCTCCCTGGTGCACTTACAAGGAAGCCGGCAGCCCAAGAACTCTTCCTGACTAGAACATAGTCCTATACTTAAGATGGTGAGCACTTAGAAAATTACCAAATTATTAAAGAGTCCAATTCCAAAATAACACCCATGCCAGTGGAATGCTTTTTCTCATGTTCCAAACCAGTGGGAATCCATAGTATTTAAATCCCCTGGCAGTACTGTGAAAGGGTGCTTCAGCTGAAAGCATTGCCAGTGTGCTATAAAACCCCATAATATGGAGTGTGGCCAACTGGAGAGTGGAGTAGTGGTATCTCTCACCCTGTTTTTGTTTTCCCTTGTTTTTGGGTGATTATTGTGATGATTACAGGTCCCAGACCACTGGGGGTGAACTTGAAAGCATGCCCAGTTAAATAGTGACCTACATAAAGTTCTCGGAATTGGGAGTAAGCCCCTCTCAGTGACTGCATTACAGCAGTGAGCATGCATTTAGTAAAAGGGCTAGAGATGAAGCTTTGAGCTTTCCTCGAGATAGTGATGGCAGTACTGAGTTGAAGATCAGCAAGAATTACACTGAGAAACACAGAGCACTAGCACAATCCCACAGAGATAGAGGCACTGGAAAGATTAGAGTGACAGGCCTAGATGGATATTTGAGCCGAGACTGCAAATGGGCCTGGTGAAGATAAGAAATTAGCCAAACAGTCCTGAATGGCAAAGCAAAAACAGGAGAACCCTTGAAACCAGCCCAGGCAGTAGAGGTGGAGGCTGGAGCCAGACCACAGCAAAGGCCACATCAAAAGTGGGCAGAGAGACATTGGTTTATGATGAGGATATTCCTGCACTGACTATAGTACCAAAGAGATGCAACAAGACCACAAAGCTATCAAGCATAAGCTGAGCCTCTTCTAGTAGGAGAACCTTTCTGAGAAACAACTCAGCCCTACCCATAATAATGAGCAGCTACCATGCGGCTAGCAGGAAGTATCTGTGAAGGATGTATTATTGAACAAGGCCTCCAAGATGGAGCAAGAAATACTTCTCTCATCCACACTTCAACACTCCCCAAATAATGACACACAAAGGGATATATGGGTGGAGAATACCCAATACTTCTTAATTGGCTTCCTCATTGAGATTAGATTGGAAGTAGGACTGTAGGAAACTTGCTCTTTATATGGTGTACCAAAAAGCGGTATGCTGTGCAAAGAGTCCAGGTATTCTCTTATAAGTGGACACAGGCTTGCTCTTGCAATCCTAAGTTGCTGTTCAAGGGGATAGTATGGTTGAGCAGCCTTAGGCTTATCAAAGAGGCATGTTAGATATCTACAAAACACACACAGTTGATAAATGATGCACACTATGCAATAATGGAGATCCAGACCAATGTATACAAACAACTCTTAGCTTTACATAGGTTTTGGCATGAAGATCATCAAAATCAAGTAAGTACGTTTTGAGATAGAAATACTTAAGGTTTTAAAAATCCACAGTGCAATTTTCAAATGGGGCAACGTTATCCGATGGAGGAGAAACATACGCTGCATACAGGTGCTTCACAACGACTTACGGGACTAATCTCCTGGACTTAAGGTAAGGATGCAGCAAGATCCAATGCAGCACCACCAGGTCACCTTGGACGGCCACGCAGCCATGTACTGAGGTGCTTTTCAGCGTCTTCCTGTGTTTTTGCTGAAGCGCTGTAGTCCTCCCAGGCTTTTGGAGGCACAGCAGCTTGGAGTATGAGCACATCAGTTGCTTGTTCCCCAGTTCTTGCTTTTTGCAGCTCTTTAGTCCTTCATCTTCGTTTAGGTTGCCAGAATCTGATTTTCTCATGTGAGGGGCTCTCCTAAATACTACATTTAAGGCTCATTAGGGGAGTGTAGTGTATTAGCCAATGGCCTACTTATCACTGGGGTCCCTACGCCCCTATATGACCATACCATGTGGAAAGTGGCCATAACCCTGTCTCAGAGTTCCTACATTTGCCATCACAAATATGGCAGACTTCTGATTTTTGTGTTCTCTTCATGTAGCCCACTTTAGGTGTGAAACTAGCCTTAAGGTGAACACGCCTCTCTGACCACTATTTTTCCCACATGTCTAGGGACCTAATGGGCTCTGGACAGGGGGGTTTGCATCCTTTACTAGGAGGAAAGCCAGATTTGCATACCAAAGGTGGTATGCTCTTTGAATTTCCCTGCCTTGGAACGCTAATTCGCCGGTCGTCCTGAGGGAAGGGGTGTAAACTCCCTCTACCGGAGCATGCTTTGTTCTGTGAGTCAGAAACTCATGTGTGCTGGCAGGCTGACTAGGACCAATCAGTCAGCACACTAATAGCTGGTTTTCAGGAGGAATCTCTAAAGTGCTCTCTGGGTGCATGTATTAATACATTAATCACTGGAATCCGTGTTGGTTTATTACTACGAGATGTTTGATACCAAACATCTCTAGTTTTAGTGAAACCATGATATAACTGGTGAACTCGTTTTCGACCAGTGTCCAGCATATGTACTTAAATGGTTTTGGTGGTGGCTTGGACTGGTAATAAATGAACTGGGCAGCACAGGGGCACATTTGCTCATGCAGATACGTTCACACATGTAAGGCAATGCACCCTGCCTTAGGGCTGTAAGGCCTGTTGTAGGGGGTGACTTATGATTATTATAGTTAGTGGGACAGTGGTACCTAAGTAGTTAAATGTGAACGTAATACTTTGGGAGAAAACCAATAATTCCCAGAAATGTGTTTCACAACTATTTATTTTCAGAGTCAAAGACAAATTAGAAAATGTATCCACGTCAGGTAATCCAAAACAAGCACTTCTGCCCCCAAACACAAGCTTATACAAGGATCCAGCGGGTCAGAGTGTCGGTCGACGATGTTTTGATCTCTTTAAAATGTGGGATCATAATCAGGACAGACAACCTATATTTTTGCCTGGAACAATGCATCAATAGAAATAGTAATTAACACCTGTAATGGTATGGAAGGGGAGGAAGGAAAGAAGATATTTAGAGAAGTATTAGTATTTGCAGATCTTGACAATAATCAGAGCATGCAGTAGCCTCGAGCCCATGCACAGTTTATATTTTCTAGCGTCGCAACAAGGAGGTCATGCGTCTTCTGCCTATTAAAGTGGTGAATATTTAGTAGGTTAAATACCGGGTTGAATTGTGGACGCACAATAAGGATGCATGTGAACAAGACACATGCATGTTAACACTGTGTAAAAGATCCTTTGCTAACCTGAGGCATGATTAATCAATGGGGTTAATGGTTACCTATGAGGCTGAGCCATGTGAATGTCAATGCGGATCTGTGGAAGAAAGAACCATCACGAGTGAGTGAATAATGGGATGTAAGATAAGAGGAAGGACTGGAAGTAGTAACATACTGGTAGGAAGTCTGCTCCATGTAGCAGTGAGTCAGCTGAGCCTAACTTCATATCAACCATCTAGGGGGTATTACAGAAGGAATTACATTGAGTCTGTTAATAATGCAATTAGTCTTGCAAGAATAATAAGAAAGAATAAAAGGAATGCCTAATCCAAATTGAGTCTTTCAATAGGGTTTAACCATAGTACAATGTGAACTAATTCTAAACCTAAAAAAAAGTATATATATGTATAAATATATATGGGATCAAGGGCTCGTGAAGTCCGAAACGCGTCGTTGCAGGCTGTGGAAATAACGTAATAAAAGCGTATCTTGCCTGAACTGCTGTGGTGGTCTGAGTCCTTCTTCGCCGGAACACGGAAGTGGTCGGAAGTGGTTGGAATTATTTGGCGCATAAATATATATATATATATATATATATATATATATAATATATATATATATATATATATATATATATATATATATATATATATATATATATATATATATATATATATATATATATATATATATATTCACTGAAAAAACCATAGGTTTCACACCAATTATAGTTAGGTGGAAATTTTACTCGCATAAAACCATTGAAATTCCCACGTTATAGTTAGTTGGACTCACTATAACTTGCGCGTGCAATGCACTGCTTATGACGTCACATATTACATCACTCATGACATGGTCAGTGACATCACTGATGACATCACTGATGACATCTCAAATGACATCACTGATGATATCATCCAGTGAATGTGTATCTCTGAAAAATAAATATTTTTTATATATGTATATCTAAAGGTTGATGGAAGAATAAATGGGTAAAAACATGTCTAAATGGATGTTTTTTTGTGTAAAATTAATTGGTTAACTGACTTATTAAATGTATCTTAGTGAATACATATATTAGCGAGTAATGTTTAAATATTTAAATATTTAAATAACTGGTGTGAAACCTATGGTTTTTTCAGCGAATATATATATATATATATATATCAAATTTCTATGGCAAAATGAACCCCCTTATTTTGTTCCTTTGCAAATTAAATGTTTTAAGTGTTAACACTTTATTCCAACCAAGATGACTTCAGGTGTGCCATACTTTTGTCATAAGTAAGACTGTTAGCGCTCTAGTTGTTCTTTAGATTAGAACACTATGGGACATTCTGTCATTGGGCTATAGTTGGGCTACATTTGGCTGATATTTGGGCTACATTTGGTTTTTTTTGTCTCTGGTGGCCATCTTTGGGCTACATTGGGCTACATTTGGGCTCTAACATATATATAGCCCAATGTAGCCCAATATATATTTTTTCAAAGTTAATTTTCGTAAAAACCACTAGAGCACATATCTTGAGACATAGCAAAGGCACATCCGGCTACCAGGCCCTGCAATTTTGCCAAGTTTGGTGCAAATCCATTCAGCCGTTCAGGCTAAAAGTGAGTTCGACCGCCCTATGGAAATTAACATGGGGAAAACACGTTTTGGGACCCCCCTTTTATCTCGGCCCCACTTGACGAATCCCCCTCAAACTTTCAGGGAAGGACCAACGCCAAAGTTATTCACAATAGAATTTTGAGATTTTGCATTGAAAAAAATCCTAACTATAACTACCTACTGGCGACCGCCAGTAGGTAATATATATATATATATTTACTGAAAAAAACATAGGTTATAGACCATATATAGTTAGGAATTAGCATTTACAAAACCTTAAAAATTCACTGAAAAAACCATAGGTTATAGACCATATATAGTTAGGGATTAGCATTTACAAAACCTTAATTTACTCGCACAAAACCATTGAAATTCGCATATATAGTTAGTTGCACTAACTATATATCGCGCACCCGCAATCCACTGCTGATGATGTCACATATTACATCATTCATGACATGGTCAGTGACATCACTGATGACATCACTGATGACATCTCAAAGGACATCACTGATGACATCTCAAATGACATCACTGATGACATCTCATTTGACATTACTTATCACATCACTGATGATATCATTCATGTGATAATACGATGAACCTCTTCAGATTCTAATATAACCTTAGATCCAATCAGTGTAAACAGACACTCACAGACTGTCACTCATCCATGGAGTTACTCACACACCTAGTCAGTCATGCAAAAAATCAATCACACATCCATTTCCTCAACTATACAGTTATACACACCTTACTTATTCAAACATATTCTAACACATATTTACTCTCTTATACATTCCTTGATACAAGTTTACAATGATCCAAACAGCCACTCACACATTCACTGGCTCTTATGCACAGTTATTTATATATGTTAACTCTAACATGTACTGTGTTTTACATATGTACTTACTTTGACATGTAGCACTAAGATATCAATTCACTCACCAATACACTCATGCACACAGTCAACCGCTCATACAGCTAATTCCACATGCACTTTTGAACACATACATCTCGTGAATCAACTGTTCACACATCTATGCACAGAGTCACACACCTCCCAGCCACCCATACACACACACTCAGTCTCCCATACAAATACTTGGGCAACCAATCAATAACCCATATAGTTACTCAAATAGCTACTGATCAACACATGCAGCAGTTTACAGAACAACAGACATGATGATGTACAAATTAAGACAGTTTAGTCACTAACCCATGCACTCAGTGAGACACATCTAATCACTCACTCATACAATCAGTCATGCACCTACTAAATCCTTCATCCAGACACTTATACATCCACTCATTCTTCAATATGTAAGACATATTTTAACTCTACAGAAACATACAGTCACTGGATGTTGTCATCAGTGATGTCACTGGCCATGTCATGAATGATGTAATATGTGACATCATCAGCAGTGGATTGCGGGTGCGCGATATATAGTTAGTGCAACTAACTATATATGCGAATTTCAATGGTTTTTTAATAGCAAATATCAAAAGCTGTAAAATGTATTCTTCTTTTAAATGACACTTTTTCCCCAAACTGCCTTGGTATATTCCAATATATATCAAAGACAAAAATGTAAGTGGTCAAATTAAATTTTTTTCCACAATTTGAGAAAGCACAGAAACATGCGAATAAATCTGTTTCTGCTTACATGAGAGACTATGGAATGGGTTTAATATACAACAATAACTTGCGTTCCAACATTCAACACATCTACAGAAGAGATGGTGTACACTTCTCCGATGAAGGGAATAGAATATTCGTCCTTTATTTAAAAGTGTGCATTGGAACCTAAATTAGCCACAGAACACAATAGCTCTTTTCAGAGCTACCCTACCTCTAATCATTCAAAACTTTTTTTTTTTTCTTCTTCACCAAAGTACGCTCCCCGGTTAGCTTACCGGTGCGCGTACCGGGCGCTCTCCCCGCGAAATTTTTTAACATTTAATTTTTTTACTTTTGCATATATCAGCGTCCTAATCCCCCCTCAGAAAACCTAGAGGGTCACACAGTGTCTACCGTGCCCCCTTCTACCTATTCCGTACATTCTTTGTCCTCCATCTTATGACTCAATTCTACCAATACAGAAAATGGAGGACTCCCGTAACGCTGCTGGTTCGCGTACCGGGGAGCGCACCGGTAAGCGCTCGATAAAAAAAGGTGGGAAAGTAATTTACAGAAAACCTACTACAGACACTTTCATCAAATATAGAATAGGGCCTACTACTTAGCCGTCCCTACCATTTACCCACATTTGATGGAATTCCATTGAGAAAATTATGCTGTAAGCCTGACTAAATATCCTGAGGTAAATTACCTAACAAAAACACTTATGAAGTGTTAGAATTGACAACCAATCAAAATGCTACTTTCAATATCTTCTATTATTTTATGACATTTGATTGGTTATGTACCTGAATATATATAAAGAAAGAGAGAGAAACACAGCCATTTTGACTACCACTTCCTGAAGTACATATCAAGTGCATTTCAACTGAGAACTTAAACTTCTTTTTGATTGGTAAGATGATATTTTAAAAACTGAAGTATGTTCTGCACTTTAAGTTAAGTAGGAAAACATTTTCTGATAGTTATATACTATCCCTCTGTAATAGTTATAGAATAAGATAGACATCTCTGTTTTAGTTATGGATGGAGTTAGGCTTGTCTTGTATAATTAAGAATTAACTTAGGCTTTATCACATACATTTTTTTATATTTCTACTTCCAGTCTGATACCATACACTGCCCAAAGATAAAATCACTGTTTAAAAAAAAAAACTACCTGTCTGTACTTAAACCCAACAGTGCACTATCTGTACTGATATATTTTTTAAAAATTCGTTTTACAGCACAAAAATGGAAGGAGAGAACAAAACTAACTTGGAAATTGTTGCAAGAAGCAACACAGATACAGAAATTGACTTAGAATTCTATGATGAATCACGAGACTTTGAACTTCTGCAATGTGTGGAATCAGTAGATTTCCTAATTGGAAATGAAAAAAAATCTGACAATGAATTATAAGAAGTTCTTTTTAATTTTGAAAACGAATCAGAAAAATACATTTTTATTTATTAATTCAAAAATTGTTTGAGACATTATTCATTTTTATATGTATTTTGTAAACTAGTAGCAAATTGATTATAATGTAAAATCAGACTTTAAAAATACTGTGCAACTTTTTTGTGTTACATAATAAGTTTGCTCATAGTTACTTCCTTTCTCCCACTATATTATCTCCAATGTGTATTTAACATCTCTTTATCATATCCTGCCTCCATGGTGTTTCTGCTTTCCTACCAGACTACGCTATGAATTCCATATACCACAATAACTTCTGAAACAACATGCAAGATATTTACAAAGAAAACAGTGTTTTTTTTATTTTTAGACTCTGCATTGGTACCTACATCTTGGTACTTAAATAAAATTAAATTAAAAAAAAAAAGAACAATCACATACAATATTTGAACATTCTTTCATCCCATTTTCCCAATATTACGCTTCCCGGTCCTCTTCCCGGTGCGCGTACAGAGCGCTCCCCCCGCAAAAAAAAAACGATAATAATTTTTTTTTTCTTTGACCCGCGAGGCCCTTTTAAAGCCCCCTCATCAAACCTAGGGGGTCAGGGAGGATGTACTCTGCCCCCTTATGCTCATTTCCCACTTTGTTTTTTCCACCTCTTGTCTCTCGATCCTACCGAGAGACAAGATGGCGGCCGTTCGGGACTGTTTAGAATGTTGACAGACACCGGAGAGGCAATCAGCTTCGCTTCGCAAAGTTCCGTTATGCGTCAGGTACGCGAACCGGAGCGCAAACCGGAGCGCTGTCACAGATATATCTGTTTTTAAAAACGTTAATTTCTCAAAATCCACTGGAGCACATATATTGAGACATAGCAAAGGCACGTCGGGCAAACCATATCTACAATTTTGCCAAGTTTCGTGTAAATCCATTCAGCCGTTCGAGCTAAAAGTGATTCCAACCGCCCTATGGAAAACTCAATGTTAAAAACACGTTTTGGGACCCCCTTTTTTCTCGGCCCGCCCTTGACGAAACCCCCCCAAATTTTCAGGGGCTGCTCAGAAACAAAATGTGCCATTTTCCTGAAAATTTCAGACAATTCCGTCCACAAACGCCAAAGTTATTCGACATAGAATTTTCAGAAATCCCATAGGAAAAAAATCCTAACTATATATACCTACTGGCGACCGCCAGTAGGTAATAAAATATATATATATATATATATATATATTTAACCTGTCATAACTTTTTTGTGTATACTAGCAACCTAGAGCAACATTGTATCAGCGTTAGTGTCTCTTCACTGTTTATTCTATATCACGTGATTATGGTGGACGCCTCCAGGGGGCGGTGTCAATATCACTGCATACACTTATAAAAAAAGCATAACGATTTGAAACATGTTGTAGCGTGACCAAGGGCTTTCCGCCCGAAACGCGTCGCTGGTTCTGTTGTTGTTCAAATAAATTCCATCTTGCTGACTTCGTTGGTCCGGTCCTCTTGCTTTGCTGGCGTGGAGGAGGTGTCTGCGAGCGCAGAGCAAGCTGAGGAGGAATTTCTTTTTTCATATGTTGATGGAAGTTGATTTGCTTCCGTAACGGACCCCCTCGTCAACTGTTGACAGCTGCCTCAAATCACGTCTTTTGGCTCTCGCATGGGAATCACAGCAGCTGTCCCCGGATGTACTGAAACCCGGCCACTCCGGTTTTGGCGGTTTTGAGCAGCCCCGTAGGATTCGCGTCGGAGGACGTGGGACGCGGAGCAGTTCCTGCCCTAAACCAACGGTGAGTGCGTTTCAAATGCAATGCCGTCCGGTGACGAGGTAATTGAGCAGCCGTTGAGAGACGAGCCTTACGTGTGCTCGTTATTATTGACTATACATTAAGCAGAACCACTAACAACATGGACAAAAATGAGATTGACAAACAGCGGGAAGAAGCTGCTTTGTCACTTTTTGATGCCACAGACACATCTTCCAGTCGAAACGCAGCACAGACACAAAGTGAAAATGGCAATTCGCAAGTAAAAGATCTCAAACAATTGTTTAAGGAGCTAGTGAAATTGTGCAAGGCTGAGTGCACAAAATGGTGGGAGCACAAATCCCTCAGCAAATACGAAGAAGTGGGTCGGGTACCACGAGGATTAAGGATTTTATTGGCCCCCAGTTTTGACAACCCGGACCCAGCCATGTTACAGGAATGGGGGGAGAGTAACTTGGCCGCATCCATGAATTTAGTTTGCATCTTAATAAAATATGCTGCCAGTGACCGGGCGAAATTGTTAGAACGGATCAAAGCACTAGAAGTGGAAATCGAGGCTTGTCAGAATGCAACTGAAACCAAAAAACTCACGGATAATATGAACGAGCAACTGCAAAAGCATGAAGAAAAGATTAAAGCTCGTAAAGCATCAAAGTTTACCCGCGATGCAGATGACTATCGCCTCGGCGGGATCTTTACATTTTCTAGAAAGTATAACACAGCTAAAAGACAGGCATACACGAAAAAGAAAAATGCCTCTGCATCCAAATCCAACAATGACATGGCAACCACCAGCTCTGGCTCGACAGCATCAGGCACCACTGATGCAAATACAATGGCACAACAATCTGATTCATCAGTCACAAGTGCTTCGAGTATGGAATCTTTATCGTCTGGCTCCACTAGCAATGATTTAAACTCAATTGGACTGGAAACATTAAATCTCCAGCAGGAAATGGATTTTGTGGTGGAGGAGAGACTCCAAACCTTGAGATCGTGGCAACACAATCCACAAACAAACAAAGGAGGAACAAACGCAGGAAGGAGCGACGGCGCAGAAGGAAGCAACGCCGGGGAACAACCACAACAAAAGAAAAAGAAAAAAACATGGGGGAAACGACGATAAGTGACAATACAATCATTAACCTCTCTGATGTTGTTCTTAATAAAGCTGAAGAACAATTGCTCGCATTGGTTTTGAACTATTCACCCATACAACATTTTAACTACACCATGACCAGGGTTGACCTCTTTTGCTTTATAAGGAAACTAAAATTAAAAAAACATTTTGCCTTGCAATCAGCCAAAGACCTCGAGGCTCAGAATGACGACACGAGAGCAAATGAATCTGTTGAACCATTGTCCTTATTGGCATCTGATACACATGTCTTCCTTGATGCCAATGATCTGCTCAACTCCAACAACAGTGTGGATTTAGATTCCATAGATTCCACCCAAAATCGACTAAGACAAGTTCCCATTCCTCCTAAAGGAGCAGGTTTGAGCCCTTTTCACAGCAAATCGAAATTCGTACCTTTAATGCCTAAAGATGCGATTGACATTTTTCACGATTGTGTCACAAATGACATCAAGACATTGTATACCACTACCAATAATAAACGTCTCAAAAAGGAGACATATACCAAAATTGCCTATGACAAACTGATGAAGAAACTGGACAGCAATCCCGATATAGTGATCAAGAAATCAGATAAGGGGGGCAATCTGGTGATCTGGCCTAAAAAAGATTATATCGTGGAAGCCAAGCGCCAACTTGAAGACCCTATCTGTTATGCGAAAAGTACACACATGGAATATGAAAAAGCAACATCCAAGCTACATAAATCTCTCAGCCAATGGAAAAGAGAAGGCTTAATATCTCCTGAAGAATTTAAATATATGCACGTTACTTTTCCCATCTTGCCTTCTCTCTATCTCATTCCGAAGGTACACAAGGCCGTGCAACCAATACCGGGCAGGCCAATTGTATCCGCTATTGGCAGTGCAAGGGGAAAAAGTTGGGAAATATGTAGACTTTTTCCTCCAGGACTTTGTCAAACAACTCCCCAGTTTCACTCGTGACACCAGTGATTTTTTGACTAAAATATCTACAATTGTATGGGAGAATGACATGTGGCTTATATCGCTTGATGTTGAATCGCTGTACACCAGCATAGATCATGTAAAAGGCTTATCTGCTGTTCAGTATTACCTTGCAAGTAGACCCATCCAATTCTATGAGCATAATAAGGTAATTGTAGGCCTTATAGAATGGTGCCTTTATAATAACTTTTTTTCCTTTGGCAAAGAAATTTATAAACAACTGAGAGGCGTGGCGATGGGGGCCTGCTTCTCTCCCAGCTATGCGTGCTTGCACGTTGGCTGGTGGGAGGAGCAGGTCCTCAGAGTTCGCCATAAAACATGGATGGAGGGTCACGTCAAATGCTACTTGAGGTACATCGATGATGTCTTCATCATCTGGAAGGGCAGTAGAGAGGAAGCATTGTCATTTATCAATGACATTAATGACAACTCGCTTAACCTCAATTTCACTGCTCATATACACAAGAATCGCATCCAATTTTTGGATGTTGAGGTATATGTCTCCGATGGAATTCTTAACACTACCCTCCATAGAAAACAGACTGCAGGTCATGCTACTCTGCATGCAACCAGTATGCATCCTAGGCACACTATTTCTGGAATCCCCTACGGGGAAATTCTCAGGTTAAAGAGGATCTGTAGCTCCCCCTCTGATTTCGATACCTGCTTGGAAGAACTTTTAAGCAGATTAAGAGCTAGAGGATATTCCGAGCAGATATTGAACGCAGCATTAACAAAGTCCCTTTCCAGGTCTAGGGAGAGCCTCTTTTCTGCTTCCGCCCCTACAATTGAACCTTCTTTGGGGGTAGAACCCAAACCTGAGTGCCCACGTCTTATCACAACTTTCTGTAGGGAAGAGAGAAAAATCAGGTCAATTCTCAATAAACACTGGCCGATTATAATGAGTGACCATATTTTAAATACCAGGTTACCCTCTACTCCTACCATAACTTTTAGACGGGCCAAAACAACGGGCAACTATTTGGACAAAGCAGCCCCTGAACTGAAAACAAAAGTGCCATGGTTACGCCCTTCCAGAGGTTTCTTTAAATGCTCCAGTTGTAGGGCCTGTAAATTTGGAGTCACCACTACACACTACCATACCCCGTTTAGCACAGTTGCCAAGACCATCAATGGCAACTATAATTGCAAAACAGACTATGCTGTGTATGTCCTGGCGGGCACCTGTGGGCTTAGATATGTTGTCAGTACTAAGCTCCAGGTGCACGCCAGAATACTACAGCATCTATGGGCTATCCTGCACAGTGACCCTACTTACCCGGTCGCCCGGCATTTCAAGCGGGTACATAACAAAGATTTAAACTGCCTTAGTTACTATGTAATTGGGGCTGTACCCAGCTTGAGAAGAGGGGGTGACCGTGAGGCAGAACTAAGAAAACTGGAGTCTAGGTTCATATTGGAACTCGACGGTCGTTGGCCCAATGGGCTCAACAACATTGAGGAAATGCATCACTTTTTGTGAATTACCAGATAAATTTTGATTGCATTCAGTTTTTCTTCTCCGTATTATACACGTACTTCTAGTTAGGTTCCCTATTAGAAGTACCCTGTGGTCCTCACATCTCCTGTCCCATGATCTGCTTTTACAACTAGTGAAGTTTTACATTATACTCACTCATGGTGACATACCTCACGCACTTTATTCTGTAAATGTGATACCCTGCAATTTTAATGTATTTGCACAATCCTATTCCTTGATTGTAATGTTAGAGTTCTATGTTAAATATTTCAAAGGTATATCGTATAGTGTACAGGTTTCTTAATATACAGGAATTTTTTGTACATTTGTAAATACATTGAATTGTGGTTTAAGATGTAACAATAGTGTGTGTACATAAGGGAAATGCTCAGGCAGTTCAATTTGTATATATGGGTTTTTGGGATGGGTGTGTATATAGTCAGTAGTTGGGTGATATATCATTATTTTCTGGGGGGGCCTCTTTGGTCTCTCATCTTTAGTCTTGTCATTTGTATGTGCTCTTTATTTCAACTAGGCTTATTTTTCTGTTATGTTTGGTTAGATGTGTAAGTTGGCGCAAAGAGTGTGTATATATATGAAATATGGTCTTATTTATACATATTGTCATTTTTAGCTTCTTGAGTGATAACTTTTTCTCCTTACCTGGAACCCTTTGAAAGAACTCGCAATAGAATAGGATTATTCTAATGAATTTAATCATACTAACTTTTATACAGTGTATACTACTGTTCCAATGGGAGTTTGCCATGTTCCCGTAACTCTTGAACTTTATTATATCTTCATCACTTATGCACTTTTTTATACATGCACTTTAATATGATCGCTGCTATATACAACAATTTGCATATTTGCACAAAATTGGTATACATGTCATTTGTATTTAACAATGAGAAAAGGTGTTTCGATATATTTATATCTGAAAAATTCGTTTAAGTATTGAATTAATTCCTGGATTTAACCTGTCATAACTTTTTTGTGTATACTAGCAACCTAGAGCAACATTGTATCAGCGTTAGTGTCTCTTCACTGTTTATTCTATATCACGTGATTATGGTGGACGCCTCCAGGGGGCGGTGTCAATATCACTGCATACACCTATAAAAAAAAGCATAACGATTTGAAACATGTTGTAGCGTGACCAAGGGCTTTCCGCCCGAAACGCGTCGCTGGTTCTGTTGTTGTTCAAATAAATTCCATCTTGCTGACTTCGTTGGTCCGGTCCTCTTTCTTTGCTGGCGTGGAGGCGGTGTCTGCGAGCGCAGAGCAAGCTGAGGAGGATATATATATATATATATATATATATATATATATATATTACCTACTGGCGGTCGACAGTAGGTAGTTATAGTTAGGATTTTTTTCAATGTTAAATCTCAAAATTCTATTTGGAATAACTTTGGCACCGGTTGACGAATCTGCCTGAAAATTTCCTGAAAATGGCCTCGCGGCGCCCCGGTCCTTCCCTGAAAGTTTGGGGGGGATTCGTCAAGCGGGGGCCAAGATAAAAGGGGGGTCCCAAAACGCGTTTTCCCCATGTTAATTTCCATAGGGCGGTCCATTTCACTTTTAGCCCGAACGGCTGAATGGATTTCCACCAAACTTGGCAAAATTGTAGGGACTGGTAGCCCGATGTGCCTTTGCTATGTCTCAAGATATGTGCTCCACTGGATTTTGAGTAATTTAGGTTCAAAAAAATATATATATCTATAGCAGCGCACCGGTACGCGCACCGGTGCGCGTACCGTGCACGCCACGCGACTTGCGTGAGGAAAGCTGATTGGCTCTCGGGTGTCTGTAAACATTCTAAACAGTCCGGAGCGGCCGCCATCTTGTGTCTCGGTAAAATCGAGACACAAGAGGTGGCCAAAACAAAGAGGGAAATGACCATAAGGGGGCAGAGTAGACCCCCCCTTGACCCCCTAGGTTTGATGTGGGGGCCATAAAAGGGTCACTCTGTCACAAGGATGGTGTCATCAGTGATGTCATGAGTGATGTCACTGACCATGTCATGAGTGATGTAATATGTGATGTCATCAGCAGTGCATTGCAGGCGCGCAAGTTATAGTGAGTCCAACTAACTATAACGTGGGAATTTCAATGGTTTTATGTCAGTAAAATTTCCTGCTAACTATAACTGGTGTGAAACCTATGGTTTTGTCAGTGAATTTAATAGGTTTTTTAAATGCTAATTCCGAACTATAACTGGTGTGAAACCTATGGTTTTTTCAGTGATAATATATATATATATATATATATATATATATATATATATATATATATATATATATATATATATATATTAGCAGCCCGTCCAGACCATGTCCGGGAGCAACAGGCTTCCCCGACTCACACCCGCCCTGACATTGTCCAGCAGCCCGGGCCCCCGCCTGGCCCGTCCCCCACCTGCCCTGACCCCCGCCTTCCCCGACCCCCGCCTGCCCCGACATGGGTCCCCTTACCTCAGCCGCCGCCCGTCCCGCCTGTCCGCTTCTCACACCGCCGCTGGCCTGTCCGCTGCTCCTCACGTCAACGCTCCTCCCCCGCGCCATGTCTGCCGCTCCCTTACCTCAGCCGCCGCTCCTCCAGCCTGTCCGCTGCTCGCACAGCCGCTGGCCTGTCCGCTGCTCCTCACGTCACCGCTCATCCCCCGCGCCATGTCCGCCGCTCCTCGTCGCCACTCCTCCCCACGCTCCTGACGTGAGCACGCACGTCACGGCCGTCGCTACTTCAGAAGGGCTACTTTTTTTTTACGGTACATTTTTTTAATGTTTTTTTTTTAATTTATATAGCCTATAACCATCTATACACCCTGACGATTCCAATAGTGTATCGGGTGTGTGGATTGGCGCTGTGTATCCCGAGTTTACCCGCCTCAAAGGCTGAAAGTTCTTCCTTTATTATAGTAGTATAGATATATGTATAACTTCACCATGTCTATCATTTCAGTGCCTGTAACCATGACAACGAATGGTCTTTTTTCTAAAATTTCGTTTGTTACACTTGTTTTCACTTTCTTTTATTTTATGTCACATGGTGCTAGTGAAACACTATAAAACATGTATGTACTTGGGGAGTAGTAGATGTAGTGACCAAGGCGGCTGGGTCCGTCGAAACGCGTCTACGGTATGGAATAAAGAATAATCCTTGAATATTTACCTCACGGAGTCGGTGCCTACTTTATATGGTGTGGAGATGGAAATAGAATAGAATTGTTTGGGTTCCCATGTATGTGCTCATTACCCTTGACATCACCAGCCTCTACACTAGTATACAACACGCTCAAGGTGTAGAGGCTATTAGATATTTTCTGGACAAAAGGCCAGCAAAATATATGGAACACAGCATTATGCTGATTGAATGTATGGACTTCTGCCTCAGAAATAATATTTTCTTGTTCCAAAATGATTTCTTCAAACAAACTAACGGGACTGCGATGAGAACCTGCTTCACCCCCAGCTACGTGAATCTCTTTGTGGACTGGTGGGAGGAGCAGGTGGCCCTAGCGGGCACTAACCAAAAATGGGCTGAGCACATTGTGGTCTGGCGTCAATATATCGACGACCTCTTCTTGGTGTGGAGGGGCTCCACCGCACAAGCAGAGGCATTCATCACAGATCTCAACAAAAATCAGATGAATCTGAAATTTACATCGAACATTAGTACCACTGAGGTGCATTATTTGGACCTCAGAGTATTTGTGAATAAGGGAGCTTTAGAAACTGCCCTCTACAGGAAGCCAACAGCCGGCTATAGTATCCTACATGCAGGGAGTAGCCATCCATCCAGCCTGATCCACAGTATTCCCTTTGGCGAACTGCTAAGATTGAGGCGTAATTGTTCTCTTGAATCTGAGTTTATCACAGCAGCCCAGGATTGCATTGTTAGATTTCGCACCAGAGGCTATGAACAAGCACTTTTGGACAAGACCCTCAGAAGAGTATTAAGAATTCCTAGAAAATATCTTCTAGAGCAAACTACCAAGAAAAGTGATCATTCTGAACTAACCAACAAATTCCGTATGATCACTACTTACTCAGACGAGGCGAAAAAACTGAGAATAATGCTAACCAAAAACTGGCATATATTGCGTACCGACCCCATCATAGGTATGGACGTCCCAGCTAAGCCATTGCTTACTTTTAGAAAGCTCAAATCCATCAAAGATAGTCTCGTCCAGAGTCATTTAACGCCTGTTAAACCGAAAGTGAGTGGTACCCTGAGAGACATGAGGGGATTTTATCCTTGTGGTAAATGCCGGGCAAGTGAAAACAGCAGACATACGTTAACATACAACGTCCCAGGCCTAGGGAGACCCAAAACGATCAACAAATTCATTACATGCACAACACCCTATGTGGTGTACTGTTTGATCTGCCCCTGTGTATTAAAATACATTGGGAGTACCATCAATAATGTAAAACTTAGGATATTGGAACACCAACGAGCCATCACCAATAAGGATATAACTTTTCCGGTGGCCCGGCACTTTGCCAAAATGCATGGTAGCAATAGGGAGCTGTTGCGCTATTTTGGGATTGATCACATACCACAGAATCCGAGGGGCGGTGATAGATTGCTCCGTCTTAGGAGACTCGAGTCTCGTTATATTATAGACCTACAGACTAAGAGCCCCACAGGGTTGAACATAGGAGAAGAACTTACAGTACATCTAGGGAAATAATTTCACTATTTATGTAGGGTATCCTTAATATGCTTTCCACATACAAGTCCCCTTCTAGGTTTAGGATCTTTTTCCCTTTATGCTGTCACATAATCATCTGTTTAATGAATTGTCAATATTATGAAACTAGTAGTTGTCTTTTTCTAAACATATCAATGTACTTCGATCATTAGTTGATCATTACCTCGTGAGAATTAGGAGGCTATCTCCAGTTTGAATTTAGCAATAATACATGAGGACGCTGTTCCATATCTTCGGATGGAGATATATTTTGTATTGCATTACCTCTTTTCTGTATATATCATTTTGAGCTGCATTAGGGTTATGCCGATACACGGCTGGATCACACTCCATAACCCGTATTTTGCACAGTGGACATAATGGGTGCTTTATTGAGCGTTTATTTGGTAATGATGCCAGTGATATGCCGATACACGGCGAGATCGTCTTTTCAACTGGCAGTGGTTATAGCCTTGTATAATAATGCATTTCATGTACTTTGTGTAATTATAAGCAATTCATGTGTAAACTAAGCTACTTTATAGTTGCGGCCACACTTTACTATCGCTCATTTGTTTAATAGTAATGAGACTCCGTGTCCGTCTTCTCTTTTGATGATAGAGAGGGCGCTGATAAAAAGAGCCGCGCGCAATACACTGTAGACACTGAAGAAGGACACTGTCTGAAACGTGTATGTCTCTTTCACTGATGTTGCTGGCGAAATAAAATCCTGCTTTCTACCCGGAGTGCTTACATCTTTTTTCAAGAAGGAAAACTGATTATCGAGCACTCATATCTAACGCGGCTACCAGCGTGCTATAGCACCCGCCGACGAGTGCCTCGAGATCTCTGGTGGGACGGAGCTTCAATATATATATATATATATATATATATATATATATATATATATATATATATATATAAAAGGTATGTTGACGCCCAAAATTCAGCAGAGTAGCCAAATAGACGAAGCAAGACCCAAAATTGGTGCAAATTATTTATTCTTTAGCCCAACACCAATCTGCCATGACGCGTTTCGGCTTAACGAAGCCTTGATCACATGACACCGTCATGGGGGCTGCAAGTGAGCCGTTTTATGATTGGCATAGTAAAGTTGCTTAACACAATTGATACATAATGTGTAAAAAGACTTCCAATAGAGGTAGAGTTATGATTATTAACTACATGTATATAAATATATAAATATATAAATATAACAACCTCTGAATACTAATGCAGAAAATCAGGTAAAAATACATTGGCAATTTAAGAATAATAATAAAACATATAAATACATAAAATGTTTTAAAATATAAATATTCCCATTTCATTGCCAAAGTTCAACCTAAAAACATCCTATCACTTGTAATTAATGTACTTTATACCCGACCGTATGCAAATAGCAACAGGGGCAAAAGGTACTAATCTTTTTTGCTAATACCTGAAAATATTACTTTTATTGTTATTGGGGGATAACTGATAATGAAGCCATAGTGGGCTAAGGATGTTATATGTGCAAAGTTTATCATTGTGCAAAATACAATAAAGTGCATAATTAGTAACGGTTCAAGAAAGATTGTGCTACCAGTGAAGGTAAAATAGTAAACAGATGACAATTTATCATGTTTGTATATTCGTGTGGGAGACTGGGGTTATAGTTCATTGATGTTATAGTGCATAGCTTCAAGTTCATAATATCAGTACAATACAAGGACAGCACTGCCTTTTACAGATAGGTATGACAAAATTCACTAGTGTTGAGTCCATTGGGCATTTTAGTATCGAGCATTATGATATGTCTAGTCTCTAGCTTCCTCAAAAGGGGTTCTCTGTCTCCACACCTTTTCTGTGGGGGTACAGTATCAATCACAAAATACAGTAACCCGGAGGCATTTTTCCTATGTACCTGTTCGAAGTGCCTAGCTACGGGATAGGATGTATCTGCATTTGTGATGGCCCTTAGATGTTGCAAGATACGTTTGTACACCTGTGGTCTAGTGCTCCCTACATATCTAAGACCACAGGGACATTCTAAAATATATACTGCATATTCTGACCTGCAATTTAGTTTTTCTCTAATCTTGATAGGATTAGGAGACAGCGGAGTCATGTACTCAGATCTACTCACACCATTTTTGCAGGCTTTGCAGGTGGCACATCTCAAGAAGCCCTTACTTCCATCAAGCCACGAGCACGTGACTACTTCAGGACTACTCGAGACTAGACTATCCTGCATAGATCTTGCTTTTCTATAGGTAATGCATGGTGATTTGCTGAACATATTGCCTACAACTGGATCACTAGTGATCAAAGACCAGTTATTTTTTACAATTCTATGTATCGCATGGTGTTGGTTACTAAAACCAATTATCAGACGGGTTTCACTGGCCACTGTTTTTTTTTTGGAAACACTTAGAATGTCACCATGGGGGGCCAATAGTTGCGATCTTTTGAACTTGTTAGCTTTATTGATCACATTATTTATGGACTCTGTTGAATAGCCTCTATTCGAAAATCTAGTTTTGCATTCCCTTTGTGCCTCTAGGCAATCAGTGTTGCTGCTACAGATTCTCCAGATGCGAAGCATCTCCCCAAAGGGGATGCTTCTTATCAGGTGCGCCGGATGGTGGCTGGCAGCATGCAACACTGTTTTGCGTGCCGTAGGTTTTCGATAGAGCTTTGTTTTCAACATAAATCTCTACATCCAAGAAGACAATGCAAATCGAATTGATACTGCTGGTAAATTTTAAATTAAGATTGTTTATATTCAACTGGTTGATGAATTCGGCAGCTTCATTTGCAGACCCGTCCCAGAAAAAAAAGAGGTCATCAATATACCTCAACCAGGTTTTTTCCTTGGTATTCATGATTGTATGGAAGTTGGGTAAGAGGACCTGCTCCTCCCAGTAGCCCATGTGAAGGCAGGCATAACTGGGGGAGAAGCAGGCCCCCATAGCCACTCCCCTGGTCTGCAAAAACAACTGATTAGAAAATAAGAACACATTATTCTCTAAACACATGGTAATCATTGCAATGATCATCTTGGAATGTTCATGTAAGCACATGGGCTTCTTGTTCAAAATGTGCTGGACTGCTCTGGTTCCGTCCATGTGAAAGATGCTGGTATACAAGGATGTAACGTCGAGTGACACCAGTAAATAACCTGGTTCCCATTTGAATTTGGAAATTTTCTTAAGCAGGTCACCTGTGTCCAAAATGAACGAGGGCAACGATCTAACATGTTCCTGCAAAAAATAGTCAATATACCTGCTTACATTTTCTAAGATGCTGTTTCGGGCGGAAATGATTGGTCGGCCAGGAGGTTGTTGGCAGTTTTTGTGGATATTAGGGATAAAGTCTATGACAGGGATCGTTGGACAGTCAATTTTCATGTACTTATATTTGTCCATTGTCAATAAACCTTTACTCCTACATGCCAACAATTTAGAGTTGAGTGCATTACTGGCCAGTTGTACTTCCTTGGTGTTGGTTCTTTTATAACACTCACGATCATTTAGCTCGCTCAGGGCCACCTCCATATACATTATGCGTGGCCATAGAACCACGTTTCCTCCCTTATCAGATTGACGAATGACCAGGTTTTTATTGGTTCGTAGTTTTTAATCAGTTTGTGGTATTCCATATCACAATAGTTGCATCTTCTGGTTGCATTGGAAATCTTGATTTGCAAGTTCTTCAATTCCGAGGATACTCTGTCATGGAACATGTCCAAATTGTCCTTTAACATCAGGGGACAGAATTTGGACTTGGGTCTAAAAGGAGTTTTTTCTATTACTGAAATTGGACCCCGGCCGGGGACCGGTTGAGTAGACCCTTCTTCATTTTGGAGTTCCATGAGTTCTTGAGTGAGTGCTTTGCCCATAATTGGGGGACTATGAGGCGCAGTGGTTGGTTGAGTTGATGGACCTGTTGCATTGGTTTTGTGCGTGCTGTGGTACTTTTTCAGTTTGAGTTTGCGGACATACTTAAATAAGTAAATTTTTGTGCTTGCATAGTCAAAATCCCCACGGGTGCTGTAAGTTAGACCCAGCGATAGAATAGCTGTTTCGCCTGGAGTAAGCACTACATCCGACAGGTTGACCACTGTTTTTGCATGTATTGTTTTTGCACCTGTTTTTGTTGCCACTTCGCCCGTTGTTTCTTTTGTCTCCCTCCCGCATTTCCTACTCTTGTTGCACTTTCTCCTTTCGGTGCGTTTCCTGTTGAGGATTTGTTTGCGGCGGCTCCCTGGGTACCTGAGCGAAGGGTCAACTTTCGATCCTGTCAAACTACCTCCAACTCCTGTGCCAGGGTGAACTTGCGAAACCCCAACCTTTGACAGAGCTTTAACTCAGTATCGGAATCACTATCCACCTGTGAGCTTTCCTCTGAAATTGACAAGGCCTCCACCTGTTCACTGCTTGTGGATGGTATTAAGGAATTTGTCCTGACTGTCTTTGTTTGTTGTTGGCGTGCCTTTATGTTGTCGTACTTTTTCGAGTACATGAATATCTGGCCATGCTCGTAATCAAGTCGATCACGTTGAAATTTAAACGCTTTGCGTTTTTTAATGATGTCTTCTTCTCGTTTCAATCTTTCGACCATGTCCTCCCTATATTTCGTTATTGCGGGGGAGGTTGGTAGTTTGTCAATCTCACCATTAATTCTATCTATTTCAGCCAGGAGTTTGGTTCTATCACTCTCCGCATACTGGACAAGAATTTCAATTAGGCATCGCGATGAGTCAAGGTTGCATTGGGCCCAGGCAGCGAGCATTAGCAGGTCAGGGTTTTCATAAGAGGGGGCCAGCATTATGGCTCTGGTTCCTGGAGCTGGGCTACAGTTTGACTACTTGTACATTTGTCCCGCGGAAGGTGGTTGCTTCCGCCACGAATCCACTCCCTGTAAGTTGTCCGACGTCTTCAACCAACGTGTGTTTCGTCTGTGGAACAGAATTTGACGACGGACCCTGCCTGCCGATAGTGAACACACCCACCCCGAAAAGCAAGCTCGCTGAGAACGCCGAACGCCGTCAAGAAAGACCCGCCGTGTGAGAAAGTTCAGCTTTGTGTGCAACGCCAAGCGGGAAAAACGGCAAAGATTTACGGCGCGGCTACAAGCTTGCCGGGTGAGTGTTCCGGAGTGCATGAGAGGCGGTGGGGAGGAAACAAGCATTGTGCGAGGGTGAGTCATGGCATGAAAGCCACCCCGCACAGAATAACCATCCATTTATAAATCAGGCAGACTGAGCAGCGGTAACTATGACAGAGGAAACAGTGAAGGGGCGAGAGGCAGCCTCGTTGGAACTCTTTTCGAATTTGCCCCAAATCACTCAGAAAGGTGCTGCTGTTGCAGCGGGAACTTCGGGGGTTACACAAACTAGCCCCCCTTCAAGTGAAACACAAATAAAGACTCTGATGAAACGCTTGGAGAAAGTTATGAAAAACGAGGTAACAAAGTGGTGGGAGCATAAATCCCTCACAATGTATATAGCGGAAGGACGTATTCCACTGGGGTTGCAAATTTTACTAGCCCCAAGCTACGAGAAACCCCATCCAGTAATGTTGAGAGAATGGGGGCATAGTAATTTGGACGCTTCTCGCAATCTGGTATTGATTTTGATAAAATATGCAGAGATTGACCGCACGCAGCTGCTTAAAGAAATGGAAGAAATCAATGGGGAGTTACTTAAACATGAACCTAATGAACTTATAACAACAACGAGAAAAGAGGTTCAAGACAGGGCCAACAAACACAAGGACAGAATTAAAATTTGTAAAGCGTGGAAATTTGCGCGCCATAAGGATGATTATGAACATGGAAAAATTTACACATTCGCGCGCAAATTTGATAATGCCAAATGGCTCAAAATGAATGAGAAATCGGCTCCAGCATCAGGGGCAACTGGGCCGTTACCAGCAGGCAAAGCTCCTCGGTGCCAGACTTCTGAACAAATTCAAAGTACCAGTGACTCAATTTCAATCTCCAGCAGCAATACCAGTATTTATTCGGATGAGGATGCAGCATTAAGGGATGAGGATGCAGGACCTCCAATGGTAATAGACTTAGGCGAAGAGGTTGATTTTTTAGTCAACGCTCGGCTGCAGACTTTACGCCCGCGAAACCAACAACAAAAACAGCAGAAAAAAGGGCCAGAATCAACCGCCGCAGGAAAGAGCGCCGCAACAAACACAAACTCAAGCAACAACAACAAAAAGAAACCGCGGCGGAACAACAATTACTTAGTCTGGGCCTTACATTCTGCCCCTTAACAGATTTCAACTATGCGGCGACTAGGATTGACGTGTTTCGTTACATCCAAAAACTCAAACTATGCAAGTTTTTCAAAATCAAAAATGGTCCAAATATCGAAGAAACAACATCAGTGGAAAACACCTCGTCAGCCCTTCAGGCAGGTGACATCAGAGGCTTATTAACTCCTGTACAATTGGGTGAGGGCAATGATGATACTAATTCTGAAATTTATACACAGGAAGAATTAAGGGAGGCTGCAATTCAACAAACAGGAGCAGGATCTAGTCCTTTCAAAACATCATCAAGTTTTATGCCCAGGGATGCCATAGACTCATTCCATGATGTGGCGACTGCAGACCTCAAAAAGCTATATCACCAGGTGAAACATCGAAGAAGGGTAAAGCAAGAACAAGAAACTCAATATTGGGATCTGGTAAATAAATTAAAAAATTATCATCAGAACATGGTATGCAGCTCAGACAAAGGAGGCAACATTGTTATCTGGCCCCAAATGCAATATGTTGCAGAAGGAACAAGGCAACTTTCAGATGCTGCATGCTACGCCAAAACATGTTTAAAACAATATGACTTGTCTAGAGACAAATTAAGAAAACTTCTATTCCGGTATAGACGCGAGGGTTTGATCTCGAATCAGGAATTCAAGTTTTTACACATGGAATTACCAGTAATGCCCAGATTCTACCTCATACCTAAAGTCCACAAAAAAGTATCACCTGTTCCAGGACGGCCGATTATTTGGGCAATTAACAGTGTGGGGGAACATCTTGCTCAATACAAAGACTACTTTTTGCAACCCCTGGTTAGAAGTCTGCCCACGTACATCAAGGACACAGGGCATTTTTTGGACAAAATTCAAAATGTAACATGGACTGAAGACTCTTTGTTAATAACATTAGACATTGAGGCTCTCTACACAAGTATAGAACATCACATAGGTCTCAGGTCTCTTGAATATTTTTTGAGCACTAGATCAGTAGATTGTTATAATCATAATAAGATGTTGGTGGAGCTAGTGTCATGGAGCCTATATAACAACTACTTTATGTTTGGTAGAGATGTCTATCTTCAAAAGAGGGGTGTGGCTGGGGGCCTGTTTCTCCCCTAGCTATGTGTGCTTGCACGTAGGCTATTGGGAGGGGCAGGTCCTCATGGGTTAACACCAAGATATTTTTTCTGAGCATGTTTACATGTGGGTTCGTTATATAGATGATGTTTTTTTAATTTGGAGAGGAGACGAAGCTAGTGCCTTAAACTTTATTGAAAGACTTAACATCAACGATTACAATCTGAAGTTTACACATCACATAAGCAAAAATTCAGTAGACTTTCTTGATGTTAAAGTTTGTGTAAAATCTGATAAGTTGGCAACCACCCTCCACAGAAAGGAAACCGCGGGCAATTCCACTCTGCACGCGAGCAGTGCCCACCCACGGCACACAATTGAAAATATCCCCTTTGGGGAACTGCTCCGTTTAAAAAGAATCTGCAGCTCTACAGAAGAGTTGGAAAAATGTATAGCAGAGGCCCCCACAAGATTCAAAGCGAGAGGTTACAATGACCAAACTCTCAGCAGGGCTGTCAACAAAATAAAATCACAAAGCAGGGAATCACTTTTTCATCAAAATAGCGAGACCTCGGCCACTAGTGATGATCCTGAAAACTCTGCTATTAGATTTATTACATCTTTTAGTTGCCAGGACAGGAAGATTAGGTCCATCCTGACTAAAAGTTGGCCTATCCTCCAAACAGATGGTGTCCTGGCCTCTGACCTACCTCAAAATCCCAAAATCACGTTTAGGAGGGGACCCTCCTTACGTAGTCATGTTTCCAACACCTTCCCTGAATTACCAAAAACTAAATCCTGACTTCGCCCGCGACTTGGGTTCTTCAAGTGCTCAAGTTGTCGGGCGTGTATATTTGGTGTCAACACTAGCACCTACATGACCCCATTCAGTCCTATACCTTCAAAGATCAAATTTAACTACAATTGCAGGACAGAATATGCTGTATATGTCCTGACTTGTACATGCGGCCTGAGGTACGTTGGGAGTACTCGGCTAGCAGTGCATGCCAGGATATTGCAGCATCTTCGGGCGATTGTCAATAATGACAATGCGTATCCAGTGGCGAGACACTTCAAAAGTATGCATAACAACAACTTGGAGTGTCT
This sequence comes from Lissotriton vulgaris, assembly GCF_964263255.1. Classification (NCBI taxonomy): domain Eukaryota; kingdom Metazoa; phylum Chordata; class Amphibia; order Caudata; family Salamandridae; genus Lissotriton; species Lissotriton vulgaris. Next base: position 1,079,766,648 of record NC_141695.1, on the reverse strand, counting down.
CAGTTATTTTGTCTTAACATCTGTGCCCCAACCTCGTAGGGGAGGGAACAGAGATAAGATGTTACGCCAACTAGAATCAAGAATGATATTAGAACTGGATACCAAGGTGCCCAATGGATTGAACACCACAGAGGATTTGTACCATTTTCTATAGGGCAGACCTAATCCATCGAGTCAATGATAATCAAGATCCCTATTTGAAAAGTTTTATTTTTTCCTACTGAGTCTACTGCCTCACACAGATTAAATTTTACTTCAAATTTAATTTAAAGTTATTTCCCTTTGCTGTTCCTTCTAACATTTACAAAGTATACTTTGAAGAAAGAAAACCATAGAAAAAAATTATGTTGTTTTGTCATTTTACCCTTATTTTTCTTTGACCTGTTAAAAATGTTGATATGAATTCATTTTGAACCTTTTTACAATATTAGTTTGGTACTCACTATTTGAGGTGTCAGGGGCACTAACAGATTGAAGTTGATACTAACTGGACATAGGCGTTACATTTGAAAATAGAGGGGCTGCCATCAATAGTTGATGTCCCCAATTTATTATGATTAGTAAAACAGGGGTTGCCATCATTTCCAGATGTCCCCGCAGGATTGTAAAGTAGACACAAGGTCTCAACAGCATAATATTTATTAACAATTTTTGCACAAAGTGTGTGGTTACATTGCGCGAAATTGCACATCACCAATGAAACAGTTTTTAGAATAATAAATTATTTTTGTATTAAAATTTTTTTAAGTATTTAAAATATGCTTTTTAACTAGAACTGTCTTATTTATATTTAGAGTGATGTTTACATACTGCGACAATTTGCACACTACATGCTTTGAGATTATTATACTGTTCTGACCGTGCTCATGCATTTATGCAGAAACTTTCTTGTCTTACAAAATGAATGTATTCAGTCATAATTGTAATTTCATATGAATTTAATATGATAAATGGGCATTTGACCTCCCCTCTACTCATTTATGCCATACATACGCAACAGTAGTATTTCTTCTATGTTTAACTGTGTCACATGTTGTGCACTAGCATTTTAAAAATACAGGCATTGTGGGTAAAGTTTTGACTGTGACCAAGGGCATCCGCCCGAAACGCGTCAGTTTTTTGCTTCTGCTCAGTTTGCCTTAATAAAATTCTATTTTGCCTTATTTCGGATTAGTTTGGTCGTCTGTTCTGGCTCTGGTTCCTGGAGCTGTGCTACAGTTTGACTACTTGTATATATATATATATATATATATATATATATATATATATATATATATATATATATATATATATATATATACCAGGTTCCAGAGGAGCGAAGATGAAAGTACCCCGAACTTCCAGAAAACAGCACCCAGAATGCAATTTGAAACACTCACAGAAGGCTGTTCCCTAAAAGTATGTGGGAATATACCAAGGAGTGTCCACCACTCTCCCCATACGTTGATGGTCGAGCTGTTGATAATGGACTGCCAGGAAAAACAGGTACTGCAAACAAATATTAGGTGTGGTAAACAAGAATGCGTAAATACACGGAACTCTCTTCAAACATTGACGTATGTTCAGCTCATATGCTCCACTTACCCCAAAGTAGTTCTCAAAAGGTCTTGAGTAGGAGTTCCAAAAAGAAAGAACCAAAAGTAGACGATGTCTGTGGTGTTGTAAAATTCCTACTAGGGCTGGATAGAGAAGGGTACTCTTATACAGCACTCATACCATGAGGAAAAATGTAGTGGAGGGAATGAAAGTGATTCTGGAGGAGATGAGATGACCAGCTCCAAGAAAATAATAGGAGTGAAACGGCCCTACACTCAAGATAGCAGAATGAGAGGCACCGTTCGGCTCTGAGGGCTGATAGGGCGGAACAGAACAATTTCCCAACAGAAGGGAAGGAGTAAAGGAGTTCCGGACAGCTCCTGAGAAAGGAACTACGGGAGCGGAGCAGACATGCACTCTGGAGGTGTGCAGTCCAGCTCCAGGGACTGAGATGAAGCGGAACAGCAACATACTAGAGGATGGAAAGGAGGAGTGCCGTCCGGCTCCAGGGGCTGTGAGGGAGCGGAACAGCAACTCACTCTTGGACGGGAAGGAGGAGTGCCGTCCGGCTCCAGGAGCTGTGAGGGAGCGGAAAAGCAACTCGCTCGGGGGCGGGAAGAAGGAGTGCCGTCCGGCTCCAGGGGCTGTGAAGGAGCAGAACAGCAACTCGCTTGGGTCGGGAAGGAGGAGTGCTGTCCGGCTCCAGGGGCTGTGAGGGAGCAGAACCACAACTCGCTCGAGGACGGGAAGGTCAATAAACCAGTAGCGTGTGAAGGGGGTTTCGGCAAACAAACACGTCTTCCTCAGAGGATCACCAGGAAGCAGGATGGGGGTGTGGTCACATAAGAACACAGTAAGCCAAGCAACGGCTTACGTTAGAGACGTCCATTTAAAGCTATTTAGGGACAGTCTCTAAAGTACTCACTGCGAAGGGGGGGGCACAGAGCTGAATACACGCCAAGGTTTTCCCTGCTCCTCGACAATCCCTAACACTTTGAGTGCGGTTCCTTCTTTCAGGCAACGCAAAAAAGAAATTACAAAAAATATATATATAAATATAATAGTAGATGTACTTTATTCGATAAAAATATTTCATCATAAAAGTATGCAATTTATACAATACAATTAAAAAGATAAAAACAAGAACCCACCAATCCTTGTATACATACAGCATCACATACTACCCAAATTCTAAAATCAATAAAATATACACTAAAACAGATACATGAGAACCATGAAAACATCCTACCAGGGGGCCATCTGGCAGTTAGGTTGAATGGGGGTTGGGCTTGGCCCTCCTCATACGTGTCTGCCATGCACTACCCAAATATTTAGCTACCCCACACACCATAGCAGTAGAGGACGTGTCGGTGCAGAGGACCCGTAGGGCCATTTTATGACACCTAAGGCCCAGCCCCTTGCATAATGGTTTTAACCATATCTTCCTGGCGACCCTATATGCCGGGCAGGCAAAGAGAAAATGCGCCACAGACTCGTTGGGGGCTGCACAACCAAGGCAGGCTTTTGATAGACCACCAAGATTATTCCACCCGGAGGTGAAATCATTCACCGAGAGGGTCCCGTGCCTAGGTTTTAGCTAAAGTGATCTATCCAGAGGTTTCCCTATGAAGTCTAGGAAGGGTTCAAGTTCCTTGTCCATTTGATCTCGAGGAACCACTCAGAGAGAGGACCCCCTGCACCTCTGCATGTGGCCATCTCCTGGACCCAGTCCCAATAGAGCTTCTTGATCACTAACTTGGGAGGCAGTGTTTGGTTCATCCATGATTCACTCAAGCCCAGTTCCACAACCAGCTGCCTCAGATTTCACAGCCACTTGATCTTATTACCCGTATTGAGCAGAATAAGTTCATCTAGAGCTGCTGCATAGTTGTGGAGCTCCCTGGTCCTTCTCAGTCGCACTCAAAAAAGTAGTGGGCGCAAGCGGCCTATGTCTTTAAGGGGGCGCCTACCCAAATCTAGCCGTAGTGGGATTAGCGGGGTGGAAACTGGGAGGGCCACCAGATCTCTCATGAACTTGTTTTCAGAAGTGACTAACCGTTGTGTTCTCGAACCCCCACAGCTCGGAACCGTATAGGACAGCCGGTAATACTTGGCCTTCATAGATTGCGAGAGTCGGTGCCACAGGTTTACTCGTCGACTCCCGCTGTTCCCTCAAGACCACCCCTGAGACTCTTTTATGGTTTAATAGCATTTTGGCCAAGTGATCTTTCCAATGCATCCGGCTATTTACCCTAACACCCAAATAGTTGAAGGAATCAACCAACTCCAAGGGGACACCATTAAGCAAAATATTGTTCCTAAATCTCTTGGAGGGTGAGATGGCCATGAGCTTTGTTTTTGAGGTGTTGATGGTGAGGCCTCTGTCAGTACAAAACACACTAAAACGGCCCAAGAGCTTTTGAAGGCCTGTGAGGGATTTGGAGATCAACATGGTGTTGTCCGTGAAGAGTAGGGTAGGTGTTTTTCCCCCCGCCAGGGATGGCGCATCTGCCGCTTCCTCCCTCAGGTGGTCCACCACTCCGTTCACAAAGAGGGAGAACAGGGTCGGCGCCATAACAAATCCCTGACGGACTCCGCTCCTCACGGGCACCCTCTCTGTCAGTTGTCCCTGGGTGCCCCATCTAATCCTCGCATAATTCCCCTCGTGGAGCTTCACAATAAATCCCAAAAGTGGCCCTGGAAAGCCCATCTTCTCCAGGATATCCCACAGCCTTGCACGAGGGACCAGGTCGAACGCCGTTTTGAGGTCTATGAATGCCAGGTAGAGACTACCCTTGTTGATGATCACAGCCTTCCAATAGATCGCAAAAAAATGGAAGACCTTGTCCATCGTGCCCACCTTTTGTCGAAACCCTGCTTGGAAATGAGAAAGGACATGCTCCTCTTCCATCCAGACACCCACCCTGGAGATGATGACCCTGCCAACCACCTTTTGGATCACGTCTATCAGACTGATTGGTCTGTAATTGGCAGGGTCATCTCTGGCGCCCTTTTTATTTACAGTTACCACCTCTGCTCCCTTCCACGAGTCTGGCACAGGGTAGCCCTTGGAGATCAAATTCATTATTAAGGCAATGAGTCTGGCCCAGGCTACAGATTTGTCCAAAAGGAGGTCCCCTGGTATCCCATCAGGGCCAGCTGCCTTCCTCTGGGTCAGGTGTTTAATGGCCAATGATACCTCAGAGGGCAGAAATGGTTCCTCAAACACCAGTGGGGATTGGGCCCTAATATCTGGGTCTAAGGGAGGTGAACATATCACTTCTATCCCGCCATACAGTGCAGAGAAGTGGGAATACCATTGTTGTTCTGTTATGTGGTTAGCGATAGATTGCCTGCTTTGCTGCATAGCCTTGTTAATCAGTTCCCAGAACAGCGTGGCATTCTTCTTATTGGCTCCGGATTTAAGATCCTGCCAATGTTGTTCCTCCCACTCTCGTTTGGCCAACACTAATACCCTCGCATAATCCTTCTTAGCCCATCTAAATAGTGAGGGATTCTTTTTAAGCAGGGCAACTGTTAACTCCTTTCTTTTTACCTTACACTGGTCCGAGTACCACGAGTTACTGGATTTGACCAGTTTATTATTCACTCTACCACTTTTACCCTGAATTAAAAAGTATTGTCCTACTTCCTCTATTGCGTTTTTATAAGCCAAGGAGAAGGACGGCCCCTGGGCACTACCATTTTCCAGTTCAAGATCCTCCAGCTCTACAGTCAGATCTGCTACGTGCGCCCTAATCCTCTCAAGATTCCCTTCCTGGAATTGAACCTTATCCCATTTCAGCCTGCGATTGCCATTACAGGGGGCGACCTCATTGGTTGTCCTCAAGGGGACTTTATTCCAACTTCCCTTTGATTTACCCCACCTTAGCTTCATACATAAGGGGTTGTGGTCACTGTCCTGCGAAGGTACTACCTCCATGTCTATTAGATCGCACCACAATGTGACATCCAATAAGATGTAGTCTATTCTAGACTGGCATTAAGCCTGTTAAAGATCATCGCTCCAGCGCGGTCAGAGGTTGTCCTGCCATTTAGCGCTCTTAAGTTGAACTCCATGGTCAGGGCATTGATCTGAATTGCCCTTGCTGACCATTTTCTGATTGGGGCTAATGACAGGGCTGGAATATACCATCTAGAATCCTCCTCCTCCTCTATGCCCAGGGGATCGTCCCTAGTTAGGGGTTCGAATGTACAATTAAAATCCCCTTCCACTATGATTTTAGAAGTTGGAGGCATTTGGCTAATACCTGTTCTAGGGTCGACAATGTGCATGAGGTTTGATCCCCCGGGGTGCCTCTAGAGTAGATATTAAATAGATCTATCCTACTCCCCTTATTGTGCCCTGCGAATGAAAGGTGTAAAATATCCCTACTCGCTGATTCGTGGGTGGTAACATCCCAGTTTAATCCAATTTTTACCCAGACATGTAAGCCTCCCGCCGGTCTGCCCTTCCCACAGCTTAATGCGGGCAAGAAAAAGGTTGCATAACCGGATTTGTGCACTGGGAGCAGGCTCCAGGTTTCTTGGAACATGCGTACATCGAACTTCTCGATAAACGCATTCCATTCTGGTAGGACCATCTTTTTTTGCAACCCAGCCACATTCCAAGATAGCAGATGGATAACCCTATGGCCTGTGACGGACAGGTCAGGGGTAACCCCATTATTCCCACCCTGCGCACAGGGAATAGGCTCGCTAATAGCTTCTAAAGAACTAGCTAATTTCGGGAGTAAACTGCTGTCTCCGTTGCCCCCCAAGAACTGTATTTGTATGGTAGTTGTAATCCCGCTGCTATCAGAATTGTTGGCAGCTATAGGGTCCACTTCCCCATTATCAGGATTGTTGGCAGCTATAGGAACCACTTTCCCCTTATTTAAGAGACTTGGTGATTTTGAATGTCAACCGACTATATCCAGGCAACTAAACCTATTTATGATCGGAAAGCCACCCCAATTATCCCTAAAAGCTGGCTATGTGGTTGGCTGCTCCCCCCACGGCCCCCATTCCCGACCCCGATCTCGATGCCCTGCTCTATACCAGTTACTATCAACTGCATGGTCCTGAGTGGGGCCACTCCTAGGGGGATAAAAGAAGGAAAGTCGCCTGGTAGCTACACCCTCGAGCCTATCTTGGGTGTCCCATGAACAGACATGGGCAGCAGTGTAGGGATCTGCAAAATTAATCAGCACACAATCGCCCTGAACAGTTTTCCTCTGGTGGCCCAGCCATGACACCCTCCGCACCGTCAGGATCTTACTTAACGATGTGGGGGTAAAGTCCGATTTTGATTAAGCCAATGTCGGACCTTGTTGAGTAACGACCAATTAGCTTCCTCACCGGGAACCTCCAATTCCGGGACCCCCGTCATAACCACCACATAAGGTGTAGCCTCAGGGGGGAGGTTCACCACTCTTCCTCTGGCCGGCGCTCCGCCGTTTTTATTTCCCTTTGGCTGCGTGGTGTGTGCCCTAGATGGGGTGGCCCTCTCACGAGGCGGATTGGGACATGTGTTGGTTTTATCTTTCTTTTCCAATATCTTTTCAGCGACTAAGGCTGGGTTGGGGTTGGTGTTCACCACTAGTGGTGGAGGATTTTTAGGAGCTTGTACTGTGGCTTGGTTACTACTTGGTTTGATACCCCCTGCTTTTTAGGCCCTGTGTGGTTTTTGGTTTTTAGGCATGGTGCAGAGATCGGCTAGTTGTTTTTCAATGTAGGATAATTTGTTCTCGATCGGAGAGAGGTAAAATTTAAAAAGCTCTTCTATCTTCGTTAAGAGTTGGATGTCAGCCGCATCCCCACTGGCACTTTCCCTAACCAGACTAATTGAACCTTCTAAATTCCCTATACTCCCGGCCTCTATTATAACATCATTACCATGAGGGTCATGATCTATATGTGGTTTTTGAGCAGGGACCCCAGTAATCTTTTTCTGATGTCGTCCCCTTCCCCTCACTTTTTTTGTCTTCCGTACTTTAGAGATGGGGCCCTCCCTCCTGCCCCTCAATGTGGTAGCGCTCGGGTCTTCCTGAGTGATACTGGTAACTAATTCCGGGTTTTTTTCCAAGTCAGTGCTTAATTGAGAGACACATGTTAGGTGAGACACTGAAAGGTCTACCATATTGGGCAGACTACATCTATCAACATTAACATCTGCCTGGATATCTATAAAACCCACAGCCTTAGATTGTTTGGGGGTTTTAGCCGTTGCAAGGTGGCCCATAGACGATCTTTTTTTTGCCAAGGCAAGGTTTTGGTACACCCTGCGCCCCATTAATGTAATCCCTTGGTCTATGAAAGTATTGGCACTTATGATGAAGTTGTCCAGGGTACCCGTTGATAGGGTCTCCCCCGCAGCTGTTTTACTTCTGCTCCCACGGGTAGACATTGTTTCCCAGGAGAGGTCACTAGTCTATGCAGTGAGTGACAGTATCAAAAATGTATAAAATATATAAAGTACGTACATACTGCCACTCATCCAATCGAGGTTAGGGGTAGGAGTTAGGGAGGGGTCCCAGCCCGGACTCAACGGTCTCTAACGGGCTTTCAACGGGTCTGCCCTTGGCCCGGGCCTCGCCCGGCTCGTTCTGCGCTCGCTCACACTCTGCCAGGGTCTCGCTGAGTTTATAGCGCCTCCAGGCACTTGGATGACGTTTCCCTGGCTGCGCCGCCGCAGGGGGTGGTGGGATGACGAGTCCTCCACTCGCGACCGCAACGCTGGCAAATGTGGCAGCGGGAGGACTCGTGGAGCACAGCAGCTGCCCAGAAGTCGGGGTGAGCAAGATATCCTCAGGGGAAGTGTCCCAACAAAGTTATAGAGCTTAACACGCTCTCCCAACAAAGTTATAGAGTTAGTTCAACCAGGTTGCCAGGTTACCAGGTTACCAGACTACCAGGCTTCCCGGCTGCCAGGCTACTTGTTGCGAGTTGTTGTGGCACCTGTGTTCTCCCTCACGGTGCCGTGGCTCAGGCTTCAGTGCCCCCGCTTCACCCCCAATACACTTGAGGCTCACCTGAGGGCTTGGCTTGGATCGGCCCCCCACGCCGCCACGCACTCTGCCTGCAGGGGGTTGTTGATCCTGGTGGCGGTTGCGATAGCCAGGGCCGTGGCTCGGGCAAACTCTCGGGGCATGGAGACACTGGTGTGCTGAGTTACAGGTCCGTCTGAATCCGCTGCCGTTACACAGACTAACGTCCTGCTAGACCTGTTAATAGTGTTGGTAGTGATCAGCGCTGCAGGCTGGAGCCTGATTGTGGCAGTTAATGTCGGTAATGGTGGCGCTGACAGGCCGCTGCTCCTCCTTGCCTCCCTGCCTCCCTGCCGCTACCGCGGTTGCGGGAGCGGAGCGGTGCGGCCCCGAAGCGATGTGGTATGGCCCAGTGCTGTGGGGGGAACCAGCGGAGTCAGTTGCTAACTGCAGGTTTGCTGGCTGCGGCTGTGACTCCCGGTCCCTGTTTCCCTGGCTCACGGCGTCCCTCACCCGGCTCTCGCTTCGGCTCTCTGCGAACACTCTCAGCTGTTGCTGCTCCGATAAATATATATATATATATATATATCCCAACAACTTTTTCCCCGAAGGGGAAAACAATGGGTCGCACAACCAGCTTGGATTTAAACAGCAATCCTTTTTATTTTTCAACTCAAAGGGCAACAAGCGCATTGATCTACGCGTTTCGGTGTCACTCCACCTTGCTCACAATCACCGGGTTTGCCCCACCCTCAAACATTTAAACACATTTTTTTCAAAATTAGGTATTTCCTGTCACATGTTCTACTAAGGATTCTGGTCCTTGTAGTTTTACCGGTTGTTTAAACAAAATAATACTATTCAATGTGCAGATCAGTCATCAAATTTAGATCTATTGGTAACTATTCAATGCATGAACTCATACGCCTTCCAATAGGCTGATGTCTCTGTCATTATGCTGCCTCCCAATAGGCTTGCAACTGTTACTATACAATGTACATTGGGTTCTCATTGCAATGTCTTTTCATAGGTGCACATACAATTCCTCCGATTGATTCAACCCATTCGGGTGCAGGGTCCTCAGGTTAATGATAAATCTTGATTCCGCTTGCCTTAATTTTTTCGCTCGGTCACCTCCCCGCTCACCTTTGGTTATTGTTTGTATGCCATAAAATCTCAGTTTTTGCCAATCACCCTGGTGTGATTGTTCCATGTGTTTGGCTATGGCTTTTGAGCGGTCCTTATGAATTGTTGCCCGCATATGCTGCAAAATGCGATTGAACTCCTTTACGGTGTTATCCAATTGTAAGTTCATGGGAACGCACCCTACAATAACATATAGGCGTGCAAAAAACCTGAAGGATCACTTAATACACAGCCACTTCCAGAGGAAACAACAGGATGACTGGCTAAAAACCAAGGGATTCGTGAAATGTCATGGCTGCAAAATGTGCCAGATAGCAAAACAAACTTAAGAGATCACGTTGGCTAATAAAAAGAAATGGCAAATTAGACAATGTATAACGTGTAAAACACCATTCACTGTATACGTAGTGGAATGCCCGTGCCCTATGCAAAATGTGGGGAGCACAACTGTGGAACTAAAAAAATCGCATTTTGCAGAGATTTTATGGCATACAAACAATAACCAAAGGTGAGCGGGGAGGTGACCGAGCGAAAAAATTAAGGCAAGCGGAATCAAGATTTATCATTAACCTGAGGACCCTGCACCCGAATGGGTTGAATCAATCGGAGGAATTGTATGTGCACCTATGAAAAGACATTGCAATGAGAACCCAATGTACATTGTATAGTAAAAGTTGCAAGCCTATTGGGAGGCAGCATAATGACAGAGACATCAGCCTATTGGAAGGCGTATGAGTTCATGCATTGAATAGTCACCAATAGATCTAAATTTGATGACTGATCTGCACATTGAATAGTATTATTTTGTTTAAACAACCGGTAAAACTACAAGGACCAGAATCCTTAGTAGAACATGTGACAGGAAATACCTAATTTTGAAAAAAATGTGTTTAAATGTTTGAGGGTGGGGCAAACCCGGTGATCGTGAGCAAGGTGGAGTGACACCGAAACGCATAGATCAATGCGCTTGTTGCCCTTTGAGTTGAAAAATAAAAAGGATTGCTGTTTAAATCCAAGCTGGTTGTGCGACCCGTTGTTTTCCCCTTCGGGGAAAAAGTTGTTGGGATAATTAGCGGCTTGGTTCTGCCGCAGGATACCGCAAATGCGAGAGCGCTGCATCAACTCCCGAGAAGGAACCGCTGTGGAGGTGATATATATATATATATATATACATCAGCTCAGTTCCAAAAGAGAATTGCAGGATTGCGGGCACTCACAGGTTCACCATTCAAAGTTTTAATTAATAGAGCAGACACATTTCGGCTAATGCCTTCCTCAATGGTCTTACATATAACAAGCATTGGAAATGCAATAGGTCTTGGATTTTTTTGAGTTAGAAGTAATGGCATTGTAAATGGCAATGTGTTTTATCCATGTGTTCACCCTGCAAACTCATACACTGCAGTCAGTGTCACTCCGCAGTTACTATCACTCTGCAGTCACTCTGCACTCACAGTCACTCTGAATCTGCACCCTGCACTCTGAACTCTGCACTCACAATCTGCACTCTGCACTCACAAATGCACTCTTCACTCACACTCTGCACTCTGAATCTGCACTCTGCACTCACACTCTGCACTCTGAATCTGCACTCTGAATCTGCCCTCTGCACTCTGAATATGCACTCTGCACTCTGAATCTGCTCTCTGAATCTGCACTCTGAATCTGCACTCTGATTCTGCACTCTGAATCTGCACTCTGAATCTGCACTCTGATTCTGCACTCTGCACTCTGAATCTGCACTCTGCACTCTGAATACTCTGCACTCTGAATCTGCACTCTTCACTCTGAACCTGCACGCTGAATCTGCACACTGAATCTGCACTCTGCACTCTGAATCTACACTCTGCACTCTGAATCTGCACTCTGCACTCTGAATCTGCACGCTGCACTCTGAATCTGCACTCTGCACTCTGCACTCTGAAACTGCACTCTGAATTCTGAATCTGCACTCTGCACTCTGAATCTGCACTCTGATTCTGCACTCTGAATCTGCACTCTGATTCTGCACTCTGATTCTGCACTCTGATTCCGCACTCTGATTCTGCACTCTGAATCTGCACTCTGCACTCTGAATCTGCACTCTGCACTCTGAATCTGCACTCTGAATCTGCACTCTGCCTGCACTCTGAATCTGCACTCTGCACTTTCATTTGGGGTCAGGGTAAAAACGAGTTTTTAAAAGTTGTGGTGACCTGTTAAAAAGCGTTTCAGTTTTGACATCAGCCACGAGTCTGCATTCGTAAGTCTGGTCTCGCAGTGCACAGTGTCGAGTTCACAGAGGCGCCGGTGTGTGCACAGAAAGTGTAGGCCGATGCTTTATTACAAGGAAGCGTACAGCCCAGCAAGTCTTCATTAACCACCACTTTTACAGATGCTCGAATAATAATAAAAACAAATCTTTCTCAGACACGTTTTTCTTTTCACAGCACAAGCACAACCAAATTAACCCATTCATTGTCGGGGAAGTACACGTTTGCCGTATGCGATCGCTTTGTGTTTTGTGTGTCTGGCGAGGCTTTCATCTCAGGGTTTCCCTTTATTGCTAAAGAAATCCGTTCATCACCCTCCTCCCCCTCGCTAATTAACTGATCCCACTACAAGGGAACGGTTACCTCCACTCCTCTGTCCTATCCTCCTGCGCCAAACACCCTCACACCCAGAGAAGATAGGCGCAAGGGAAAATCACGTTTTAATCACTTATGTTCAGGGTGACAGTATTTTTTCTCTTCAGAGCTGGGTCTTTCATGTTTCCTAGCACAACCGTCGGACTGCGAACCACTAAAACAGGCCAACTAACACATTGCTACCGAAATAACAGCTCAGCGCACGCCCACTTCCCCAGATTGTACCATATGTACAGTGGGCTTCCCTTCCCTTTTATTATATTGTTCGAACTATCAGACATTTTTCTTTTTAACAATTCATCAACGCTCCCCAAAGTCCCACAACAACTTTGCTTATTGATTTTTTGTGTGGCATGTTATCAATGGACAGCACCTTTCTGTGTTTCTATTATTTGTTTAATGCATTTAATATTCCGATGTCATGCCGATCCCAAACACCCGATTTCTGCCGATCTGAATCCCCTACTGTTACTCCGGCTTACTGTATATTTTAGACCGCAGGAGCAGGCCACCATTTTTTTGTTGTTGGTGGACATAAAACGCATTCCTGCAGTCTTAAGCCGCATCTGTCCCCACAGCTACAAGGGTCCGCACATTTCTGTTACCAGGGATGTATCTACGCGAGCAGACTTTGACATGCATCACTATGGTGTGTGCCACTCCTGCCAGGTGCAAAAAATCAAGCAATTCTCTCTGCTTGTCACTTGGAATCTCGTAGTAGCTAAAAATTTATTTTATCTGCAGCTTCCACTGGTGATCCCGGACCTGTGGTCCTGTTTGTACCTCTCTGCTGTCCCCTCCGTTCACGTTCCCATGACCGCAGCATCGCTTCGAGGCTTCCGCCTGGGAGTTCAAGCACTGTAAAGAGTGTACTTAAAAAGAATACATTCCAGAATCTTGAGATCACGGCTGCAAACAACGATATCCACTGGCAGGTGTTCAGTTTCCTACTTCCCTGAAAAAGATTTCACATGAACGGCAAATGTGTTTAGTACCCCTGGCAGACACCGACATCCCGCTGATGTCTGCGACGAATAAATGAATCAATGGGTGGGGAGGTGAATGCAAAAATGAGAGGCGAGCGCCCATAGCCCCAAGCCCTGAAAACAGGAGAATGGTGCACACGCGCCCGGCATCTGGCTTCAATTACCACAGCACCTGACAGCTGGTAATTGATGAAATATAGCCTTCTGGTGCGCGTCGCCGAACGGAAAATGCAAGAAGTGGAGCAACTCTACAGACTATGGCCTATTGCGTGCTGCCTTGTACAAACACAGCCATGCGAGGGCCAATTGCCATGCAGCTGCCATAAATATCGAACACAATTCACACGCTTCTCTGGAATCTGTAGGTTGGATTGTCGAAGTCCCTCTCTACAGGACTCTGCCCACACCCACTTCGTGGGATGTAGGCCGAGCCCTAAAAAGCAGCCACATACGATGGTAGTTTTGAAAAGTAAAAACTTTGCTCATTGGTGGAAACATTCTGTGGAAAAGAGACAAAGGAGTGTCATTATGGTATGTATACTTATTCCAACGTAACCGCCATATTGCAGATGAATAATACTTTAAAAGCAAATACAATACTGACTTTCGAAAAAGCATTTAATTGTTTATACACATAATCAACCCGAAATCGGGAACCATGCAGGAGTGTCACAGTGCCTGTTATTTCCATTCTGCAAAGATTTTTTTTTTTACTTCATCTAGTACTCCGCCTTACATGGGCTACCTTTAAACTTTAATACTTGATGTTTACTCTGCATAAAGTACAGTTCCATGTGCCCTTGAGGACTGTCAATTAATTTCCAGTTGTGTATGAACAAGCTGTGGATCCTAGGTGATGATGCAGAGGCAAATGAGAAGTCCTTGAGCTGTCCCACGTTGGTTGTGAAGATGCAGGAGGATCAGTGGCCGGCAGAACCACCAACAAATGTTGGCACATGCAATAGATGTGTTGTACCAGGAAATGCTTTGTTGCAAACTAGCAATTTCTGAGGAGCTCACCCAGCAAGGGAAAATTAGGACTGGCCTCCAGCAAACAGGAAAGCTAGCAATAATTGATGGAGACCCAGAGAGGACCCTCTTGCAGCAGGCACAGGTAGTCGCAGGTAGTCCTCAGCAACGCACATAAGATGGAGGCCCATGTTGCAGGAGATGCAGTGAGGATGACACTTTGGAACTGTGTTATGCTTGAAGCTGGGGCTTCTTGGAGTTTGACATTTTCAGTCAGGAGACCCAACAAGCTTTGGCAACGGCAAACAGACGTGGTGCACAGAAATGTGGTTGCGGTAGGCTGGAGAGGGGTTGTAGATTCCCAAGTTTCAGGGAAGACAGGTCAACCGCTGGAGAGCCACCAAAATACCACCACCTGTGTTGCAGAGACGGGAGTTGTCCGTGGGACAGCAGGAGCTTCAAGTCAGTTGTCGTCATCGAGGTGCTGGCGGTTGCCAGGTAGTGACTCCTTCACTCCAAGGGAGATTCGTTCTTGCTATCTTAAGCCAGGCAGAGCACTCAATGACTCTGGAGGATGCAGAGCCACGGAAGTCGCAGAACTTGGAATAAGTGTGAGGGTGCCCTCCATGAGCAGGGCACATCGTCAAACCCTGGAGTCGATTCTCCAGGCTTTGTAAGAGCTGTCATCCATTTTCATACATATAGTGGCCATGTATTGTATTGTAATTGTAATTGCATTTATATAGCTCTTACTACCCCATATGAGGCATTGAAGTACTATTTCTGTGAGTAGCCCATAAAGGATTAGTGGGGAATTAGTATAGTGAAATATGAAAGTAATTTGAGTGGTGGATATGTTACTTAGTTATTTGGATTGAGAAGGATAGCGGAGGGATAGAAGAGGGAAAAAGGTTTGCATTTATATAGAGCTTGTTACCCCTGATACTGTGTTGAAGTGCTTTTTCAGCTAGTAGCACACTACTCCGGAACCCATGAAGGATTAATAGTAAATTAGTACAGTGAAAATATGAAAGTAATTTGAGTGGTGGATATGTTAGTCAGTTAAAAAACGTTTGCCTTTATATAGTGTTTCCTAGCCCTGATGAGGCATTGAATCGCTTTTTTCTGTTAGTAGCACGCTACTCCAGAACCCATAATGGATTAGTAGTGAAATAGTATAGTGAAAATATGACATTAATTTGAGTGGTGGGCATGTTAGTCTGTTATTTGGATTGAAAAAAATAGTGGAGGGATAGAAGAGGAAAGGATTTAGATTTTTGGGAGGGAACTCAAAGCAGAAGGAGGAGGCTTGGGTGAGTAAACAGGAGGTGGAGGGGGAAAAGTCAAAGGGAAGGGTTTAGAAAGCCTTGTTTGGGAGATCTGAATAGTAAAAGAGGTAAGAGATGATGCAAGGAGGGGTAGAGTAGAGCAAAGTCTAGAAAGGGTTATTTTGGGGATCACAGTAGTGGTATGGGTTTTGGTATGAATGAGACAGTGGAGGTAGAGGATGTATTTTTTTAAATGTAACTTTTTATTAAACAATAATCGGCATATCATCATTTAAATCAGTACAGTACAGAAATGTGCATGACAAACAAGGCAGTACGATGGCCAATTACATGCAGTGAAGCCTTCAAGGGGGAAATAAATCATGAAGCTCAATACTTTGTGGGGGGGGTTCAAATATCTCCATGATAGGCGTTCCACTGTGACCAGATGCCAGCACATTTCTTGGGGCAGCCTCGGGCTGTAAACACTGTCTTCTCTCTGAACATACACCAGTCCATATTCTTCTCCCAAGCGTCCAGAGTAGGAGGGGCCGCCGCTCCCCAGTCCTGAGCGATATTTTTTTTTGCCAGCATGAAGCCCAAAGTTGCCCATTGCGTTTGGTTGGTAGTAAGATCAGTTGGTTCCCATATGTTTAGTAGGCTTCTACGCGCCTCCGGATGGATAGGGACAGTAAGTACTGTGCTCATCACTTCATGTACCTCCTTCCACTACCCTTGGATTAAAGTGCATTCCCACATAAAATGCATGAAAGTGCCAGTGAGGCCACATTTTCTACGGCATTCCCCTGTTTCGGCTCTTTCCATCATCACCAGATGAGCTCCAGTCATATATATTCTATGCAGGATTTTAAGATGGACGAGCCGTAATCGGGCAGAAACGGCCACCACCTTGGGCGAGGAGACCGCTTCCTGCCAATCTTCATTGTCCAATTCTATCCATCAGCTATCCATTTCCCATTCAAAGCCAAAAGAGGATCGTCCGTATGGTTTAATAATTTATTGTAAATTTGCGAAATGGTCTTGTCTGGAACGTGGCCATCTAATATTCTGTCCTCTAGCAGGGATGAGTCAGGAAGGAATGTGCCGCTAGGGATGAGAGAATACAGTGCGTGGCTAATCTGATTATAACAAAAGAGTTCAGAATCATTAAGTTCATGCTGAGTCTGGAGGGTGGCGAAAGGTTTTACCCTGTATCCAAAAATCCCTCACTTATGATATGCCGATCAGATCCCATTTATCAAGCCCTTTCGAGGACCACAGATTGCCGAGTTTTTCTGAGTTCCATAAGAGGGTAGCCAATGTTAATTTACCTTCCCATCCCAGGGATTTGTATGCTGCGTGCCTTACCTTAACAGAGTGCCCAGTGGGCCATGTAAGTCTGGATCTATTTGGTGTCGAGTAGAGGGATCGGTTAAAGTTCCCTCCAGGGAGGAGTCACTTATTCATCTGATAGCCCGAGTTGGCAAGATCTCCGATTGTGCTATGATTAATGGCTGCCAGGTGTGCAGCCCAGTAATATTTTGTAATGTCAGGTAGGCTGATGCCTATACAACCAACAAAAAGAGCATCACCATTGGACCAAATCTCAGAAATGGTCTCAAAAGGAAAGGGGGAAATGGAGAAAAAACAAAAGAAAAAGTTTATCTTTTGTTAAAAGATCCCTCACTCACCAACCTGGTTGGTGACATGCTTCAACATAGGGGTCCCACCCAGAGAGGTGAATGCCATCCGGGTGTGCTGCAACACCTGATTACAGTGGAGCTGGGTTTTTTGTGAGTTTAGTGAAAAAAATAGTGATGTTAAAAATTATCCAGGTATAGCTTCTTTGAAAAAATGTTATTCTGAAGTTACTGGACAATGTTAAAAATACTGATAATATACTAGTGTTGGTATTTATGACCAACTGTATCTATGTGATTGTGAATAGCGGTCTACATGTTTCAACCTGTAGTGGGAAGTGGCAGGTTTTCGTCAGGACCAAAGAACGTGGAACCTGGGTGGTATACACACACTAACGTGTACCCTACCCTAGGCCCCAGAGACCAAACGGTATACTTGCAGTAGGTGTCCTCACAGCCTGATTAGGCGAGGTAGAGAAAGAGAAACCTTGAAAGAAGAAAGAACATCACAAACAAACAAATTACGTGCCTGTAACGTAGTGTAGTTTCTCAGTGCTTGACTTACTCCATGTGAATCCCTTTCATAATGTAGCAATTATCCCAGAGGGTGCATACTGTATTGTGGCAAAAATGCTGGTGCGAGCCTACATTGTGATGCAAGTATGCAAGGCTAACTGATGGTATTTCTAAAATGAAAGGCTAAAATAGCCTGTGTTCAAGATCTCTCACACTCGTACATCTTCACGCAGATCAATATTTGAGGATTTGTTGGTGTGGAATAATTGTTAAGTCACTCTGACATGCGATTTATAAGAACGTGACTATCGACATTCGCTCACTGTTGTGTAAGCCTTTCTTTAAATGCATGCATAATTAGATCAAAAGAGCATCATGAATCATGGCGGTGGGAGGCACAAAGACTTAGGGGAGGCTTACTTGTGATCCGAGTTTCAGGCGCTTCACGGGGAGAGATAGGGTAGCCTATGCTGCTCAGAAACTACTCTGTAAGGGTAGAAAACAAGAGACAAGGGTTGTTTTGAGCAGATGCGGGTAAGTGGTTCAGAGCGGGTGTGCTCGTGAACCTGCCGATTTGGGTTCAGTGGGCGCTGTAAGTCTGGATCTATTTGGCATTGAGTAGAGGGATTGGTTAAAGTTCCCACTTATCAATCTGATAGCCCGGGTTGGCGAGATCTCCATATGTGCTATGATTAATAGCTGCCAGGTGTGCAGCCCAGTAATATGTTTTAATGTCAGGT
This sequence comes from Lissotriton vulgaris, assembly GCF_964263255.1. Classification (NCBI taxonomy): domain Eukaryota; kingdom Metazoa; phylum Chordata; class Amphibia; order Caudata; family Salamandridae; genus Lissotriton; species Lissotriton vulgaris. The sequence goes on along the minus strand of NC_141695.1, from coordinate 1,079,748,231 downwards.
AGGCTGATGCCGCCGTTGTACCATTTTAAAGTGAGTTTACCGAGGGCTATGCGTGGTGACCCGTTCCATAGCGGGTCCCTCTGGAGGCCTTCGATTTCTTTGAAGTATTTCGAGGAGACTGGGTCAAGTGTATTCTGCAAAACATAAAGAATATGGGGTAGGGACATCATTTTAAAAAGAGCTGCCTTCCCAGTAGGGAGAGGGGAAGGGACTTCCAGCTAGCAATGTCTCGCCTTAGGCGGAGCAATGGAGGGAGGAGATTATTTTCATATCGGAGTATAGGATTTAGGGAGAGAAATATACCCAGGTATTTAAACCCAGTGGTGCTAATTTGGATGGGACTATTGTGTGGTAGGCCTCAACAAAAGACATAGAGGTGGGATTTAGACCAATTAATCCTGAAACCCGAATATTTGCCGAACACAGCTAAGATATCAAGAGCTGCCATTAAGGACTTTTTGGGCTCCGTTAAATAAAGTAGTATGTTGTCCGCATAGAGCGAAATGTGGTCCTCCCCGTCAGGTGCTCACTGCATACTACGAACAACTAGGTCTTGGCGGATCCATGCAGCTAGTGGTTCTAGCGGCAATGAAAAGAGAAGGGTTGAAAGTGGACACCATTGGCGGGTGCCCCGGCTCAGGACAAAGGAGCCCGACTTTTTGTTATTCACCACGACTTGCGCCATTGGTTCCGAATATAAAAGACAAACCCATCGTATGAATTCCTGACCGAACCCTAACTTCCGGAGGACCACAATGATATAAGGCCATTCAATAGTGTCGAAAGTCATAGTGGCATCTAGAGACATGAGGACAGCCGGTTCAAGGATCGTGTCCGCTCTGCCTAAGACACTTGGGCACGGCGCAAATTTAATGCAGTGTTCCTATGCTGTATAAAGCCAGACTGGTCTGGGTGTACCAGATCCGAAATTACGTTAATGAGACGGTTAGCTAGTACTTTAGCAAGGATCTTCGGTTTGGCATTGAGGAGGGAAATCGGCCTGTGGGAGGAGCAGTCTGCTTTGGGTTTACCTTCCTTGTGTATGGTCACTATGGTAGCAATACGTTGGTCAATTGAGAGCACGCCTGATTTTCTACTTTCCTCAAACATGCTTTTGAGATGAATGGACAATTTATCAGGGCTGAGTTTGTATAATTCTATTGGGATGCCATTCGGGCCAAGAGCTTTTCCTGATTGCAGTGACCTGATTGCCTGCGCTATCTGATCTGCAGTCAGGGGGCTATCTAAAAGACACTGATCGTCTAGGGAAAGAGTGGGGAGTTTGATGTCCGCCAATAGTTCGGAAGGATGGTCCTTGATGTAAGACGCCACTGCAGTGTATATTAAGTCAAAGTGCCTGGCAAAGCAATCTGCTATGTCTTGGGGATCAGTCAAGCTAGTGTTATTAACATCTTGTAAAACTGGGACCAACCTATTTGCCCATTCGCGTTTATCAAGCCAGGCTATTAGTTTCCCGGCTTTATCCCCAAGATCATGAATCCTGCCGCTTTTCTCTCTACCCAGCATTTTCGCCCTGTCTGTCAATAGTGTCTTATATTCATCTTGTTTAAGCCGCAGTAAGTGTGTTAAGTCAGGTCTGATCGTCGTTTCCATCTCCCTCTCTAAGTGATAGATCTCGTCCTCTACACTTGTAATCTCTCCATGTCTTTTCTTCTTTTGTCTGGATATCAGCGACAAGGCCTCTCCCCTAATCACTGTCTTAAATGCTTCCCATAGTGTCTGGGAGAAGTCCACCGTACCCAGGTTTTCATCAAAATATGTATGTATTGTCTTGGTGAGTTCTTGATGGATTTTGGGGTTGCGCAGATGCCACGAGTTAATAGGGGCTTCCCTACCCACCCTAGATTGATCAAGGAGTATGTGGACCCAGAGTGGTGAATGAACAGAAATTTCCCTTGCCAGGTGTCTGATTTCATGGATGAATGAGATTTGGGAGGCGGGGATCAGAATCTAATCTAATCTGGATGGGCTGCCATGGGCTCCTGAGTGAAATGTGTGCTGCATTCTATCAGGGTTTTAGGCGCGCCAGCCATCTACTAGTCCCATGGTGTCAAGAAAATGTGGAACCATCTGTGTGAGGGCCCTAGTTCACGCAAAGGGTGACGATCCAGCGCACCCGACCCCCCCGGGAATTGAAATTCCCGTCCCAGTAATAACACCCCCTCAGGCAATGAGAGGAAAGTGGTACGCAGATCCTGAAATGTGGTAGTCTGGAGGCCAGGTGGAACATAGATGGAGACAAGTGTGATAGTGCGTCCCTCCCAGGACCCAGTGATACCCACATAGTGCCCCCTGTCATCTATCCAAGTATGGTATACATCAAGCCGGAAGGTGTTTTTCAACATTATGCCCACGCCGCTGGAGCTCAGGGTGAACCCTGCATGTGCCATCAGCTTGTACCCAGATCTATACAGTGCTTTACATGAGCTACCTATCAAGTGCGTTTCTTGGAGCTGGACAATGTTTGGGACTTGCTTTCTTTTTTTTAATTTTATTTTTTTAAATATTTTTATTCATATTTTTTACGCCCCCTCTTTTTGTTGTACAGGGCACAAAATAGTCAAATTCATTATGATTAACATGCAACATATTGATATAACAAACAGCATACTATATAATTTAAACAAAATTAAATGACATTACAGGGTAGGCCAAGGTACACAAACCAACATCCTATATTAAATTCCACCCGCAAAAGAGGGGGCAGTTGCGTGTGCAACACCAATTTTACAAAACAACTCCGCAACTGGCACGAGTATATTGGCTGCGTGTAGGCACCCAAAAGAAGGGTACTAAGGGGCCATGCCTGGGCGCAGAGCAGGCAACACTCCCTAAGGGCACTAATCCAGGATTGTATACGGTTGGTCTGGGCCCTAAGGAATATGATGATGGTACAGCCACTGCAAAAGGTATACTTGCGGTAACCACGATCCCTGGCTCCCCGAGTGATGATTGCTTCTTCTCCTTAACCGAGACGGAGGAAGAGGAGGATAAGGTATCCAATGATGCTATAATGGAAAGTGATGCTGGCAGTTCAGAGGTGAACTCGGGCTCAGATTCGATAGCATCAACACCAGAAAGTGAGGTGTCGCACATGGCATATACCAAAAGGAGAGCCAAGAAGAGTAGGTCTCGTAGCAGCGTGCCTAAAAAACTGGATTGGGACTACTCTGCTACTTCCCAGCTCTATCAAGAAGGAGGTAACAATACACTGAACACACAGACTAATGCTCCAAGCCAGGCAACCACTATGGATATTTTGTATGCCACGTTGAAGCAAATGCAGGGGGAGGCCAGGAATGAATCCCGAAGGGGAAAAAAGGCCAGCCAAAAAATACAGGGCTCAATCCGGAAAGTGAACAAACTTTATGCAGACATGGCAGCAAGGGTAACGAAGGATGAGGCCAGAACTGTAAGGCTGGAAGAAGATGTTGGGAAATGGAACGAGTTTAAAACTGAGCAGGAAAAAAGGCGGCTGATGTACATTGGAAGCTCGAGGACTATGAAAATCGCCAGAGGAGGAATACTGTCAGATTACTTGGGGTGTTTGAAGGAAAGAAGGGCAGGATGTCTGGGGGTTTGTGGTGGATTTGCTTAGGGGGGGCCTTCCCAGAGCTGTCCTCCTGGAGCTGGGAGAATGAGATACAGAGGGCCCATAGGTTCCCTTTGGTGCAGAGGAAAGGGGAAGCATCAGATAAACCAAGGGCAATTCTGATATATGTTGGAAACTTTTTATTGAGGCAGGAAATCATGGATAAAGCCAAGCCTGATGCGAGGCGGTCGTACAATGGTACAACGTTTTTTGCCCGCCCAGATTTCTGTCATGTGACAGTACAAAGGAGATGGCGCATGAGGCAAATGATAACCCCTTTCCAGAATATAGGTTGCGAGGCCTATATAATGTTTCCATCCCGCCTCAAAGTAGTGAGTGGAAGGCAGGTTAGGATCTTCTTTTCCGAGATTAAAGCACAGGCCTACCTGGATGAGTTAAAAGGTAGGAAAGGAGGTTTAAAGGCCATGACAGTTGCCCTAAGGCATACAAAGGGAAAGTGATTAATGCCGTAAAGCAGGTATAACCAAGGAAGGAAGAGTATTTTTTGCAGCACTTAATGGTATTCAATAGTATTTAGTAGGATGGATGGGGCAAATCATGACATAGGTATAGGTTTAGGTTAGAGCACGACACAGAGTTAGCAGGAGCGGGGGTTCGGAGGGGTGACTAGCACCTGGGACTACAGCTGTCACGCATAGGTCAGGACTGACCTATTTGCCTGTAAGGGGGTTGGGAGGGGGGCAGGGGGCTGGGGGGAAAGGGTGAGGGGGTACAGGGCACACTGGTTGCCGATTGGGTGGTTGCATGCATGAAAATACTGGTAAATCATGGGGTTGTGAATGCCTATTGAGGAAACGACAATGGAGAAATGCCATAAAAATGTTTTTTGCTGACGAAAACTTGTTGGGACAATTATCTGATGTGCATTAATGGGTGCACGTATACTGACAGTGAATGTTTGTGGTCTAAATGATCATAATAAGAGGCAAAGGGTTGCGGTGTGGTTAAGATCTTTAAATCGGGATTTCGTGTGCCTTCAGGAAACACACATAGAGGGACAGCAAGGTCACCTATTGCAGCAGTTGGGGTTCACTGTATTGGGGTACTCCAAGCAAGGGGCAAAAAACAGGGGAGTTGCAATATTGTCAAAATGTAGAGATGTCATGGTAAGGAGGAAGCTCGAAGATCAATGGGGGAGATGGGTGTTGATAGAACTTAAAATTAATGAGGAATGGGTCACTCTAGGCTGTATATATGGGTCAACGGAGGACGATCCTGATATTCTTGATTTTATGGATCTGGAGTTGCTGCCTGGTCCCCAACTGTTATCCTGACTGGGGACTTCAATATTAATGGGGCAGCAGGAGTGGGTGGGATACTGAACGGCCAGTACCAGGGTAGGAAGAAGAGAGTTTGGCACTCTTTATGTGGCCTCATAAGGAATTATGCCTTAGTGGATGCATGGGGGGCTTTAAGGCCTGGAGAACAGGGATTCACTTACTATTCAGCCCCGCACAGAGTCTGTGCTAGGCTAGATTACTTTTTCGTTTCAACTTCTCTGCAGTCTAAGATTAAAATCGAGAGGCACCCTCAGATAATCTCCGATCACAACCCATTGAATTTAACAGAAAACCTTGGTACAACTGAAGGGGTGGGTCGAGTTTGGACATTCGAGAGAGGGCTGTTAAAAGAAGAGTCTTAGATTGCACACATGACCGAGTGGATAGCGAGCTTCCTGGATATAAACAGAGGAAGCACGGCGGTAAGGAACATGTGGGACTCCTTTAAGGCATCAGTACGAGGGGAAACAATAAGTTTTAGTTTGGCAAGTCGGAGGAAGGAAAGGAAAAGGGAGGCGGAGATGGTCAAGGCTGTTGTAGACGCAGAGGAGGAATTAACCCAGAATGTGTTAAGGGGTGTACCTTTAGATCAAGCTCTACTTAGAATAGCAAAAGCAAAGTCCAGAGGCTGAGGAAAGTATAGCTAATAAGGCAGCTAAAATATACTTAGCGAATAGGGAAAGATGTTATGAATTTAGTGAATCTGTGGGACGCACCCTCGCTATCCGTACAAGGCAGAATGTGTCTACAGGACAAGTTAGAGAGATACTTGATGAAACGGGAGCACCATTGGTAGACCCTGAGGGGATACGAGAAGTATTCAGGAAATTCTATATCTCTTTATATGATCAAGAGTCACCAGGTGATGTACCTAAAATAAGGGAGTATCTGCGGGGCATTCCGGTAGACATTCTACCACAAGCAGAGGCAAGGAAGCTGGAGGCATCTTTTACTGAGGAAGAAATTTTGGAGGCCTTAACTAATCTCCCCTCCGGCAAAGCTGCAGGCCCTGATCTAATTCCATTGGAATTCTGTAAAACATTCTGGGATGTAATTAAGAGCGATATGTGCTTAACAATGCAGCATGTGCAGGCAGGGATATCAATCCCAAAGAGCTGGGCAGGTGCAGATATTGTCATAATACTAAAAAAGGGTAAACCAGCCAATCAGCCTGGGTCATATAGGCCAATAACTTTAATGAACTCAGACACCAAAATCTACTCTAAAGTCCTTGCCCTAAGAATAGCAAAAGTAATTGATACTCTGGTAAGCATCAACCAGCATGGATTTATACCAGGAAGGGGAACCACACATCACACTCAAAAGGTCATAACTCTTTTAGATGCTGCAGGCGTTGCAGGAGACCCGTTCGCAGTGCTATTATTGGATGCTGAAAAGGCCTTTGATCGGGTCTCCTGGGACTTTCTGTGGCTCATCCTGGAGAGGGTGGGGTTTGGGGAAGGTCTAGTAAGAGCTCTTCAGGCTCTAAATGATGATCCTACTGCTCGGATACGAGTAAACGCGGGGTACACGCTGCCATTTCAGATCAAGAGGGGCACACGGCAGGGGTGCCCATGCTTCCCACTCCTGTTTGCTTTCTACATGGACCCGTATATACTGCTGGAGGATCGCATCTCGATCTCAAAAGTTAAGAACTCATGCGATCAGTGGGCGTGGAGGTGCCCCATGTTTGGGCCGCCCGCCCGGTACTCTGTGCGCCCTCTCAATGGTAAAGAATTTCCCCAGTCCTTTGGGCCGAAGAGGATTAAGTATGAGTTCCTCTACAAACAGATCTGGAGCCGGCCCCTCCGCTTTTTCAGGCACTCCAAGGATGCAGATGTTATTGTGCCTTGTGCGGCCTTCGCAATGGTCCAGCTTGCGCTCGGCCATTTCCCGGAAGGATTTGAGGTCCTGCACTTCTCTTTGGAGTAAGGAGCGGTTTTAATGTCTAAGTTCTTGACTTTTTCGTTCATTTTCGTGAGGTCGGCGCGAATTAGATTCACGTCTATGGAAATAGTGTCCATTTTGTGTTCCAAGGAATCCTTGACTCCATTGATGGCTGCCATGACATCTTGAGGTGTCAGCTCTGGGGTGAAGCTCTCGAGGTCTTCTGCTGCTTCAGATGTATTGCGTAGGTCTGCCGGTGAACCCTTAGGGAGGGTATAACGATCGAGTGTATTGGATTGGACTTGCTTCGTATTCCTGTGACCCCAGGCTGCGCTCTTCTCCGAGTCGTTCCTCCCCGCCATCATGTATTCAACCTGTAAGACCCACTAACTGCGACTGGGCTGGCCGCCACTGTTCGAGCAAGAGGCAGGAAGGGAGAGGAGGTGGAGGCTGCGCACCAGCAGCGGTTTCAACAATCCTGGCCGGACAGAAGAGGCTGTAAAATGGGCAGCTGGACACCCCCCAGGCGCCCGTTAAAATGCGCTCAGATGGAGGTGCACATTGTCACTTCTGGCAATCTCCCACGTATTGTGCGCTAATATGGGCCCAAGAGGGAGTCTCAAAGGGCTACAGCAGTGGTGCAATGGAGACGGAGCGCGGCTGCAGACATAAAGGCCAGGAACGCTCTCAGTGCAGTAAGCTGCGCTCTGTTAGTACTGTGCCGACTCCCCACACCAGGGCACACTCCCATTGCAAGCAGCACGGCCGGGATAGGGCCCAGCCGAGTGTTCAGGTCACCTCACCCAACTCCAGTAGTCAACAGAGCTCCAGGTATATTTCCGCCGCAGGGCCGCTCTGCAATGATAGGAGTCACTGGGCACCCAGATGAAAGTAGGTGCGCGCCTCTCCCCCCGCAACCTCCAAGCAGTGGGCTCACAATAAATGCTCTTTTCCATGGGGTTCTGCTCCAATATACGTGGGCCACTGATGAAGCCCTGCAGGCCACTTGGCGAGCGATTCCGACGGACTCAGAGGGGCACTCACCACTCAAGCAAGAATGCAGCTCCCGGGGGTCACGATGGAGTCCTCGCTAAAGCTGCCATTATTGAAGCGTCCAGGCGGGGGTCAATGCGACGTGCGTCGTGTTCTATTTCTTGATCGGTAGCCGCCACACCAGACGCTGCAGCGCTTAATCTCTCCAAGGCGTTCAGCCGACCGGCGACTTCTGGTCCGAGGCGCCCGCCTCTACTGCACATAGCGCCGGCCAGCAGGATCACCTCAGCCCGAGGCGTCAGGGGTGCATCTAGGCCTCAGAAGACGGGACCCATTTCTCACGTTTGAAGGCTGCGACAGGGCTCAGAAAGGCATGAAAAGGCACTGCTCACCCTCGGCAATCTAAGTTAGGTGTTAGAGGCAAGGATAGTTGACAGGATTTATGCCAGGGAAGAGGTTTCTGCAGAACTGAAGATATACGCGGCCATCTTGCAACGAAGCTTGACCACGCCCCTCCGATTGAGGATGCATTGATAGAGGTATAGGGTGATAAATAGGGTAGTGCATTGGTGAATGAGTAATAGAATGAGGTTTGAGATGAGTCACAGAGTGGAGGTAGAGGATATATTGAGAGTTGTATAGGGTGAACAATAGGTTAGTGCATTGCATATGCTGAATTAGAAGAAATTTAATAGATATATTTATACATAAGTACATGGAAGGTATATATATAGGCATAAGGAATGTAGTACATGTAGATTAAAGATGCATTATATAAACTCCGGCTTCCAAGTGTTGTTGTGCTTTAAATAAATGTTTTCATCATTCCACATATCCACCTGATAATTTACAATTCTGAAAATGTATGTTCTGAATGAGAAGTCTTGTTAAACATGTACATCCTTAGGGCAATCACTTCAATCAGCTCACAAAGGACTGCATTCTAATGCATCTGTATGGGTATCCCTAATTACTCTAAAGGGTTCTGTTTGGAATGCCATTCTTGTTTCTCCACAATACACAATACATATAACACAATCCTTATTATAAGGGTGAAAAGGTTCAGTTTCAGACATCCCATCGGGCCAGGTTCCCCATTCAGCCCTATTTAAGTGTTTTTTGGGGGGGAAAAGACCAATTCAGGGTCTTCAAAAGTCCTCTGCACTGCTTTTCTATCTAATGTAAACCCATAAAGTGAACCTTTGGCCAGTTGTCTCTTCCGCTGACAATTCTCATCAGCTTTAGCGGACTACAGTGGTCCAGCAGCATGGAACTTATAAACCCTGTTATAGAATTTCACAATTTAAAATTAGCCGTTCTACAGTGCAAGGTATTTTTGCAATTCTGCATACACTCAGTGGTAAAACAAAGTGTCTTGTATCTTCAGGCATTATTACATTTAATATAACAGACTACATATTGCATAGACAAGAATGTGGGTAAGGTTTAGTGCTTTGATGGGGCCATCAAAACCAAAGGTTTCTTTCCTGGTCAGAGTAACAGCTAGTCTCTCACATCAACTGTACACAAGGGAAAAGGCTTTATTTGCAACACTGATGGAAAGATGTGTTGTGATGGAATCGTAACCTGAGAGCATTGGTGTGTGGGGGCTCGCGAAGGTTGTCACAGGGGCATTACAGGAGTTTACGGGCTGAGAACGGAGGTGAACAACTGTGAAATAAATTATAGGTAAATTTGATTAGTTACAGTTGGACAGTCAACACTGCGACACGTTTAAGATTGTAGTGTTGTTTGTGTAAATTATACTTTACTAACCTCATTTTGCGCTGTTTTCTTTGAACTTCCTGGACAATTTCTTTGCAAATATGAGCACAGCAGAACCTACAGGTTCAAATATCACAGTTGCTAGCCAGAATTTAAAAAATATATATGTTTATTGAAATTTTACACTAAAGAAGAAAACCAAGCAGGTCAATAAAATGCAGGCAATGACATGGTTCAAATAATATCAATCACAGTCAACATTGCAAGAGTCCCCCAACACAGTAGCAGAAAAATGAGAGGAAGGTACAATCCATTAGTGCATCCGACACATATGTGGTTCCCCTCCCAGAGTCCCGTATAGTCCCACCACAGGCATCACTTGACCAACCCAGAAGAGGCAAATGTAGATTTGGGACAGTAAGTGTTTAAATCGAGGGCCACTTTACGGCCTAGGATCTTGAGTGTCGTGTGCAGTCGTAATCAAGGGGGAAGCGCTGTCACGGTCAGGGGTCGTCTGGATGGGTCTCCTGGTCATATATATGGACCAAAGGTTTTTGGGTCTGGCAGTAACTTGCTATAATTTTCTGTTTGAGTACAGCAAACACCATATCCCTGGCCCATTGTGCCATGGTAGGCTTCGGCCCGCGGAGCCAGCAAAGCGCCACGCACCTCTTCGCCAGGAGAAATGCCATGTCCATGAGCCGTCTATGTGCCTTAGGGAGCGGCTTGGAGTAACTGAGCAATGGGAGGAGCGGGTCAGGAGTCAACTTCAGATCTGTAACGGGATTAACCTCATTTTAGACATCCCCCCAGAAGCGAGCAAGCCCAGGCCAAGTGGAAAAAATCAACCAACTCACTGTACCTTTCGCACTGTGGTCCCTCGCGAAGCCCATATCGATATAGGCATTCCGGCATTTAATAAACCCTATTAGGGAATTTAAAGTAAACTAACCTGTGGCATCCGTGTAGCGAGATATGCCTAGTGCTCAAGCAACAGTAGAGCCATTTATCCTCTGTCATTTCCACATGTAGGTCACGCTGCCACGCCAGGCGCGGTTAGGTGTATTCCCCGTCTCTATTAGACATCACAGTATGATATAGTCTAGATACTAATTTGATGGTAGACTTTGGGTTAATCACCGCTGTCAGATCCAGGACCTCCAGAGGCTCCGCCATATCATCCCTGAAAAGGTTTCTGAGAGCGTGTCTGACTCTATGAAAGTGGGATTGTGCCAGGAGTGGCTGGACGTCTTCCCCATTCGCGACATCCTCCCAGGACCGGGCAATACCATCCTCAAAGAGATCTCACATAGTATGTAGGTTTATCGTCTGCAATGCGAGTATGACTCCCTTGTCCGTGCATGGTGCGAGCCAGTGGCACCAGTCCAGACGGGCCATTGGAGCATACAATAGATTTCCGATTTGCCCGTCCAGAACATCATGCCAGGCATGCGCAATTGAGTTCAGTGAATCCAATATGCCCGTACTTCTTTCACGTGGAGTGAACAACAGGGCAGGGAGGGGCTTGGGGTCAGACACTATGGTCTCGATCCGTATATGGGGTATGTCGGGGAGTCCGTGTATCCAATGATAGGCATGAGAGCATTGGGCTGCCCTATAGTATAGTTCCAAGTCGGGAGCACCGAGGCCCCCCATTTTGTACGACAGCATCAATATCTTCCAGGCAGAGCACAGCTCTTTGCCCGCCCAGGCCAGACGGACCATTAGTGAGTGCAGACGCTGAAAGAATGTTTTGGCCAGTGCCATGGGGATGTTTGTAAAGAGGAAAAGTAAACGGGTAGGACAATCATTTTCATTAACGAAACCCCACCCATCAATGATAGCGGGAGGCCGATCCACTTATCCACGCCATCTTCCAGCTTGGAAATAGCGACTCCATAATTCTCTCTAAGGACCACCTCGGAGTCTGTATGCAGTCGTATGCCTAAGTATCGCACCGCCTCTGTGGTCCACTGCAGTGGATATTCCGGTTCTAACCGCACCGTGGCTGGGGTAAGGGGAAACATAATGGACTTGTTCCAGTTGACATTGACACCAGAGAGGGAGCCAAAGAGAAATACCTCTCTCAAAACCGGAGCAAGGTTAACCTCAGGATCACGGACATACAGAAGTGTGTCGTTCGCATATGTGGACACAATTAAACAGTAGTTTGGGAGTCAGATTCCCCTATGTCCATGGTACTCCCGTAGGGTGCATGCTAAAGCTTCTGTCGTCAAGGCATACACTATTGGGGACAGGGGACAACCATGCCTTGTGCCTCTGCCGATCCTAATAGGGTTAGTGACAAAGCATCCAATCCGCGCCATTGGGGAAGAATACAATGTCGCAAGTAGTTGCAAGAAGACCGCCCGACTCCCATCCGACCCGTGGGGGCCTAATATCTGGGATGGTAGTCATGTCTCTATGTTGTTTAAGGATCTCTGCAAGATCCTCCCTAGCCGCTCGCCCTCGTCATAGCTGCGAGCAGTGGCATATTTCCCAAGGTGCTTGATTTCCGTGTCTGCCTCCTCATGATATTCCCGGAGTGACTGCGTTAGCTCCAGAGTAATTTCCTCGCCTTGGTCTATCACTCGGGAGGATTACAGATCCTTCAATTTGCGCTCTAGGGCGGTCAGTCTGCTGCGTATCGGCATGTGGACCCCCGCATGTTTTCAAATAGTCACCCCCCCTGATGTATACTTTAAAGGCCTCCCACACCGTTTGAAAAGACTCCCCGGAACCTACATTAGTGTTGAAAAACGTCCTTAAAGACAGCGTTGAGGAGGGAATATGGAGGGAAGCGCCATAGAAGTGGGGGGATTTGTTTCTTAGGGGAAGCAAGTGTCCGCAATATTGGTGAATGATCAGAGTAGGTGCGGGAAAGGATCGTATAAGATTGTATATGTGGAAGTAGGTGCCGTGAAGCAAACCAGTAATCTATCCTTGTGTGAATAATATGTTGTGCAGAATAATGCGTGTAACCATCCTGTTGTGTGTGCCTGTGACGCCATACATCACACATGTCCAACCTCACCAGGGACGTCTCAACCACCCTGGCAGAGGCCGAGGGACATCTGTCTGGCTCATCAGACAGGTCCAGCCTCGGGTGTCTGGTAGAATCAAAAGCCCCTCCCCACAAAAGATGGTCCCCGACTTGCGATTGAGATAAAGTTGTCAAGTTTGCATTAAAATCTGGGTGGTTGTATTTCGGACCATAAACGTTAAGTAGGGAAAGTTCTAGTCCGTTCTCACAGAACCTGGAGAGGACAAATCTACCCTCTGTCTGTTACGAAGGAGGTCAGTTGTATCTGCGTCTTCGCGTTAACCCACGTCAGGACCCCTCTAGCGTGTGAGGTGAAGCCAGCAGCATGGTTTTTTCGCATCAGTCCTTTAGTGCGTAAAATGGGACTATCTGGGTGGAGGTGTGTCTACTGAATGAGAGCTATATCAATGTTGTGTCTGTAAAGAATGCTTAGGATTTTACAGACCTTACTGTGGTCATTTAGACCGCGTACGTTCCAAGTGAGCAGGACCAGCGTGTCATGTGCACTATCAGAAGCAGTCGTCAGTGTGTCTGCCATAGAAGTGAATGTAGCTCAGAGATATTACGAATATTCTCATCAGAACCATCTCGCGCCCAGCCTACAAAACTTGGTTTAGCATAACAAGGGACACATTCAAAAAACAATACTAACTTGCGCCCGTCCCCTACTCGAGTCTGGCCGGACTAAGTCCAGACCATTCCTCTTAAGCTGCAATCCCATAGTCATGCAGCCCAGTGTAGCAATCAACGAAAGTGAACACTGTAACTGTTCGCAATGTAGCACCCCACCCACGCCAGCCCAACCCCAACGTGGCCGCAATACCAACCCTCCCACCAGAACAGAGAAAACCCCACCCAAATCCCAACAACAAAACACATCCCAGGTGTGATACACGCAGGGGCGGATGTAGCTTGGATCACCATAAGGGTGTATAACCTCCAAGGTTCTAGCTCCTCACCAGTCAAGTAAAGATACTCACAGCTGTGAGACAATAATGTAAAGCATAGCCCAGCAGATCCCCAGGAGACAAAAAGGCATCATGGGTCACATCCTCAAACTATTCCGGTAACGCTCGTGACAGTCGACTATGCCCTTCCAAACTTCGAGCCGAGATGAGAGGCAGGCAATATATCAATGGGACACCAATGTACCAGTTTCTTCATAGAAAAAACAGACCCCTCCCCTCCCTACGCTGCAAAGAGAGCAATCAGAAATACCATGAAGCACTACAGAAAAGCCCAGTCATAAAGGATCAAGTGGTCGCAACCACAGCACAGCGCGATCAAATCACAGAGCCCCAATCCCCCAACATCATCAAAATGTACTCAATAGTTCAGGTCTCTCCGACCGGGTTAATCCTGTTCATCCATGAGGCCACCCCCGCCTCGTCCAGAAGCTGTCGTTCCACGTGGGGGCGCTTCTCCTTCATCCATTCCTTCAACACCTTCTGTAGGGCCTTTGGGTCCGTAAAAATGTGTGAATGCCCCTGCCAGTTGACCCTCAATTTTGCTGGGTATAACATGGCGTAGTCCGCCCCAATTTCCCGGAATTGACGCTTCATGGGAGCAAACAAGCACCGTGCCTCCTGAACCTTGACTGTAAAGTCAGGTAACAGCGAGATCGTCGACCCCTCAAATATCAACAGTTGTTTCTAGCAGGCCAGTTTAAGGGAAACATCCTGGTCCCTGTAGTTTAGCAGTTTCACTATAATCAGCCTGGGGGGCCCCTGGCTCTGGTCTCGGGCCAAGGGAGTGGTGCGCCTTCTCCACCACAAACATATTTGAAAATACAGAGTCACCCAGCAATGTCTTTAGAAGCTTTTCTGTAAAGAGTTCCATATTGCCCGTAGATGTGGATTCCGGCAGGCCCTTGATGTGCAGATTGCAGCGCCGAGAACGGGCCTCCAAGTCCTCCATTGTATCCTGCAAGACCTGAAGCACTCTGCCCAGCTGCCTATATTCAGTGTCAAGGACAGTTTGTGCCTCCTCCGCCTCCGTCAGTCTACGCTCTGACATCTCAAGCCACTCCGCGTGCTTGTCCAGCCTTTCAGCCATGCGGTCCATCCTATATGTGAGGGCATGCATCTTAGTGCCTAGGGACGATATACCGCCCTGTAGATTCTTCTCCATCGACATCAATAGGACACGGATGTCTTGTTGTTAGTCATCTGCAACCTGCTCCTGTTCTCCAATGTCTCCCCCTGTGACGGTGTCACTAGGTTTGGAATGCTTTGGGTCAAAGGACAGTTTGGTTTGCGTTTTGACCACTTTCCCCATATTGGCTGCACACAAGAGACACCACACATGAAGATCCCAGCGGGGCGCTATGCTCAGCCCAACTACCTCAATCGCCAGGAGAGTCACAAGGCCGGTCGTTCTCTCCCAGGATCAGCCGCAACTACAGAGGAGTGGAGCATCCACCCGGCAAATCCACGTCAAATATCAGAAGAAAGGTAGTGCCCTTCACGCCCTACAGCTTGCACTCAACCGATAAGTCCCTTGCACCGATGTTCGCACTGTTCAAGGAGTAGCGCACTGGGGGCTTCAAGTAGCCATCATCTCCCACCTGCCCTCCGCCAGTGCTTGAAAGTGGCTGGCTCGTGGTATGGGTTACCACCGCCCTCCCCTCCAGAAGGATATGAGTTGCAGTTCCCAGTCACACCAGTCACTCACCACTCGGCCTGCCCATGGCCAGTCCCCCGCAAGCCGTAAAAAGTTGTGTGTGTGGGGGTATAGGGCGGTGGTCTCCTCACCAAGCTGGTGCCAAGGTAGCAGGCAACTGCGTGTTGAAGGGTAGAGTCCAGGGCTCACATATTCCCTGGCAGAGGGGCCGCAGGAACCAGCCGGTCCAGCAGGCAAGGCGCTCATCAATGTACTGTGGCTATAGTCTGCAGGGCTTCCCCCAGCAAAGCCCAACTCCCCTACGTGTGGCACAGAACAGCAGAGTTCCCGTCTATAGGTCGCGCTACCACCATCAATCCGGGCCTCACAGCGCCATCATTCCAGGTCGCAGTGCCCCACAGGCAGACAGTATCCTCGCCACCTACCACCTGGTTCCTGGGGTAGGCAGTCCAAATCAGGAGCGCTGGGGGTGCAATATCGCCAGGCAGGCCCCACCTCAGAAGGCCGATTGCTGTCTGTGGGGACCCAGTAGGGATCCTGCAATCACGCTCCGAGGCCTCCAGTTCCAGGATTCTAACCTCTACTCCGAGGGGCTAGAGGCAGCGAGAGAGGCGCAGCTCAGTCTCACCATCAGTCGCCGTAAACGCTCTCAGAGTGCGTCAGCCGGGCGCCGCCTCCAGGCCACCAGGATCAGTTCTGGGAATCGCCGTCCAGCAACTCCAGGCGCGGGCTGCAAATCACTCCTCCACCACCGAGGTAAGGCCGCCGCTCTGCAGGGTGCACAGTGGGGCAGCCGCGAGGGACTGCCGGCACCTCTCCGGCCGAGGAGGCGAGGCGGGCTCCACAGATCACAGCGGGCTCGGACTCCAGACCAGGATCGTACCAGCTCTAAGGAGAGTGTATCTGCGCCCACAAGGCAGGAAGGTGAGTCACACTTTTTGCGGTCTGCTCTACAAGGCTCCAGGAGATCTTGAGGCACCACGCCGCAGGGGAAAATTAACTACAGCTGCAGGATAAATGTGCGGATAGTCGGCAGTCTCTTGGAGCTACAAGCTCAAGCGGCCATCTTGGTCGTGAGCTAGCTCTGCCGTCTTTTAGGGCTCAAGGTGTATTCTCAAGTAACTAAAAGGGTAGTGCTGAGGGATGTAAATGTGTTCAATGCAACTGTTTCTGATTTGGATAATTAATATGCTCCATGTCAGAGAAAATAGGCAAAGAAAGAGACGGTTGATGACTATGTGATTGAATTGAAGAAGATGGTTCTAGAGGCAAATTAAATGTCGCTAAGAGTGGACCCCCATTGCTGGGGTAGTTTGACTAGGGTAATTTGCACATGGGCCTCGATCCAAACAATCAGGAACAAGTTTTGGTAATAGTTAAAGGTGCACAAAACATTCCTTACACGGTAAGGGATGAAAGTTCCATAGAACTTGAGACGTTGATTTCTTTCGGGGTCATAGAACCGCTTAAAGAATCTGACTGGATTTCCCCTATAGTTTAGGCCAGGCATAGCAATGGAAATATTCGGTGATGTGTTGACCTACGTCACTTTAACAACAACATACCGGTTGACCAAATCCTGCTACCAAAAATTAATGAAATGGTAACATGTGTAGGAGGGACCAGGTGGTTTTCCACCATTGAGTCATTATACGTGTACCTCCAATGCTTACATTCATTTAGACGCACACCCAGCCCTACACTGGATGTTAGAGATGCCAGTAGAAGCATTTAGGCTTCTCCGTACATCAACGAGGTGGCTGCCACTCATTGCACCTTGGGACATGCAGCTCAGAGCGGTGTCAGCTTGCGCTCTGTGCTTCTCTGTCGGGCACTGCTCGTTCTTCGTATACATATAGAGGCCATGCATCATAACGTGATGGCTAACTATATATTGGCTGTGCTGAACCTGGGAATGTTTGGTACTAAACATGTTGGAATCATACCCTAACACCATTACTGGTGGAGGTTTGATTCCATGCACCAGGGAGCTGCCCTGGAATGCCCCCAGTGCTTCTAAAAACAGCCTTCCAGGGTCTGCTAGCCAGCTAGTGCTGCTGTCAACCCCTGACATGATTCTGCCCTGCTGCTGCTGAGCTGAGCTCAAGCAGTGAACGTTAGAACAAAAGGCCATGTGTCCTGCTCCCATTCTGCAAAGTCCCGATAACTCCAAAACCTTCATTGTCCAGACAGATACTTCTGAGATAGGGGTATGAGCTGTTCTATCACAACCTAACACAGAGTGCCAGGACCAACCAATAGCTTTTATAAGCAGAAGATTGACCCCCAGGGAGAAACGTTGGTCAGCTATTGAGAGGGAGGCCTTTGCTGTAGTTTGGGCCTTGAAGAAGTTGAGGTCACATATGTTTGGTATTCACTTTATTGTTTAGGCAGACCATGAGCCCCTCTTATGGCTTACACAGATGAAGGATGAACATCCCACACTTTTGGGATGGTCTGTTTCTCTACAGTGGATGGACTTTTCAGTTGAATATAGACCTGGGAGTAACCATGCCAATGCAGATTGACTCTCCAGATATTTCCACTAAAAACTGAAGACTCAACTGGGCAAGGTTAGTCTCATCTCCTTTACTTTGGTGAGCGGGGTTGTGTAGGAAAGAAGGATCTGCTTCATGGTGATCCTCACTTTTTGCTGAGTTCTTCTGCTAGCCTGTGTAAGATGGTGCTAGCACCACTTACAACATAAGTTTTCTTATATCTGAGAACACTGCACTTAAAACCTATAAGTCACTCCTAAGGTAGGCCTTTCAAAACTAAAGGTAATTTGCTAGGTTATAGATGTGAGGGTGCGCTGAATGAGCAGGGCACCCCTTACAAACCCCAGAGTCGATTCTCCAGGCTTTGTAAGTGCAGTCATGCATTTTCATACATATAGTGGGCATGCGTCATTAGGCAATCGCTAACTATATATTGCCTGTGCCGAACCTGGGCATCTTTGCTTTCAAACATATTGTAATCATACCCCAACACCGTTACCGGTATTGGAGTTATGATTCCATGCACCAGGGGGCTCCTCCAGGAAGCCCCCAGTGCTCTCTGTAACAGCCTTCCAGGGTCTGCCAGCAAGCTTGTGCTGCTTCCGGCCCCGTACACAATTCTGCCCTCCTACTGCTGAGCTGGGGAAGGTAGAACAATAGGTTTCCAGCCACAGGGAGGTGTGACCACCTCTCAGGCAGGACTCAGTGTTGTGAGCTGGGGGCGCTTGCCAGAGCCACCAGACTGCTTTGAAGGGCATATTTGGTGCCCTCCTGGCATACTCCGGTTTGAGCTAGTTCAGGGAGTCCTTGGCTACTGCTCTGGCATACAACTGGATAAAGAACATTGGAGTATCCACCCCTCTGTCCAGCCCTTCCTCTGGGAGGGACCCCATAATCATTCCAACCCTTCCAACCCTTTCACTAGGATACTTAATGGCTAACCTGTAGGTGGCTCTTCAGAATTGTCATGGGACAAGATTCAACCTGAAACCATTTCAACTTCGAGGGTCTGGGCACCTTGGACTTCTCTGGACTTCGACTGGAACCAAGACTGCACCAAGGAAGCCTCCTGCTGCTTCTGTTCTCGCCTTTCAGCAAATCTTCTTCGTTGTCTGTACCTGTGCTTCCTTCAGGTTTCTCTTCAGGCCTGTGGGCAACAAGGACATCTGCAGCCATCTCCATTGGAGTGAAGGAGTCACTCCCCTGCATCTGCAGGCACCACAACGAAGATGACCGATCTGCTGCGCCTGACGTCCCACGTATTTCGAAAGGCCCAGTAACACAGATGGTGGTTCTGCAACTCCCTCGAGGCCTGACCTCTCCTCTCAGCAAGTTTGAGGCCGTATACCTCATCGGAACCGCTGGAGCGGAACCCCTGTGCACAGCGTTGACTTGCAGTTGCCAAGGCGTTTTGGCTCTGCACTTCAGAAATCTTCGGGCTACAAGAAGCTCCGGCCTCCAGCATCTCTTTCTGCCAAGATTTTCATCCTCACCACATCCTCTGCACCATGGGCCTGCATCTTTGGTGAGAGGTCGTTTTGAGACTCCTGTGTGTTTGGCCTGTGGGTCCTCCTGAGGGTCTACTTTGGCTTCAGTGGGCTCCCCTGCTTGCTCTGGACCTGCTCTGACTACTGCAATTGGTGAGTCCCTTGGACCTTGCTGGCCCCAACATAATACCTTTTTCGTTTACCCCATCTGTTACTGCTGCCATGGATTGTTGGTGGGCCCACCGGAAACCGACCCCCTTGGGTCTTGACTTCCGACGTGGGGCAGCTCATGAATAGCTCCTGGCATTCAACATCATCACCTGGATCTCCAGGCTGCAGCGACAAGGTCACCATCATCACTTCTGCATCTTCTATCATCAGTGATCATTGCTCTTCCATGCCTTCTGGTCACCTCCTTGTGGCATATACTCTGTCCCCTCTGCTTGCAGGTTCTTCTCATTAAGAATCATCATTGGATTCCATTGTACTCTTTCAACTTCCCTGCCAGCTGCATATTTCCTAAAGTCCTCCATTGTGGTCTACGGCGGTTTCCGATGTCACTTCACACCTATGCATCCGGCTTCCCTGGAGTAGGTATCCTGGTTCCTGGGGTATCCACTGGTGGGGTGACTCTCCAACCTTCTGTCTTCCACTGGGTTTCTCCAGGGTCCGCTGGGAAGGGTTCTTCTTCTTTAAAACTGCAACTTTCCCATTGACTTGCATTGAGTACACAGCGGTTTTTCCACCCTGCACACAGCCTCTGTGATGTTCCTGGGTACTTATCTCGGGTGGCTTCTTGTGTCCCCAGACCTTCTGAGTCTTCTAGTCCAAGTCCTGACTTTAGTTGCAGTTTGCATACCACTTCTTTAGTATATGGTTTGGTCTCCCCCTGGGAGGCTACTGTTTGTGCTTACTTACCTGCATACAGTTGAAGTATTGTGTGTATTTGTGTTTCTGTCTCCCTGTAAGAGATATACAAATGTTTTAGTGAGTAGTTCTACAACTACACTGTGTGGTTCTTTTTCGTTTAACCTACACTATATGATTAGATCTGGAAAAACAAGCTGCTTAAAACTCCTTCTGGACTAAGCCTGAAGGCTGCTCGCCACAGTTAACACTTAGAGAGCTTTCTATGGATGTCTAAAATCACCATAAGGGTTGTCTGGATTGGTGCAAGCTGTTTCACTTAAATAAGAGTGTACCATATACTAAGCCAGCCTCCTGCTCAGGGTGCATCAGTATATCAATTGTGGGGTGTACAAAGTACTTACCAGTAATTGAGAGGAGAGAGCACAGGCACTTGGGTCCTGATGAACAGGATCCCAGTGTATTACAGTCAAAATACACTTACACCAGGCAAAAAGTGGTTGTAACTATGCCAGAAATATCCTACTTTCCTATATAACCCCCTCCAAAATGAAAGAAGATAAGACTAACCTTGCCCTGTCGAGTCTTCATTTTCTAAGTGGAAATATCTAGAAAGTCAATCTGCATTGGAATGGTTACTTACAGGCCTATGTTCCACTGCATACTCCATCGCAAATAGGGACATGGACCACCTTGAAAGTTTGTAAATTTCACCCTTCATTTGTTTTAGCCACAAGAGGGGCTTGTGGTCTGTCTAGACCCAGGGTCTCCAACCGGTCGATCGCGAGCTACCGGTAGCTCGCGGAGACCCCGGGAGTAGCTCGTGTAGCCCTTCATGGGCTATTTACCTTTCCGGCTGCATTTGCCCGCCCTCACCCAAACCAGCTGCTCGAATTGGAGCTTAGCTGAGGGTGGGGGCGGGTGAAGAGGATGACGCTCCTCTCCTGGAGCTGCAGACTCTTCTTGTGAGAGTCTGGCTCCTGTGACGTCATCGAGGGCAGAAGGGCACGAAAAACAAGGTAAACAGAGGGCAGAAGGGCACGAAAAATGAGGGAAACAAAGGGCAGAAGGGCACGAAAAACAAGTGGAAAACGAATGAAACAGGGCAGAAGGGCACGAAAAACGAGGGAAACAGAGGGCAGAAGGGCACGAAAAACAAGTGGAAAACAAGTGAAACAGAGGGCAGAAGGCCACATAAAAAGAGGGAAACAGAAGGCAGAAGGGCACGAAAAACAAGGGGAAAACGAGTGCAACAGAGAACAGACGGCCACAAAAAACGAGGGAAACAGAGCACAGAAGGGCATGAAAAACGAGGGAAACAGGGCAGAAGGGCACAAAAAACGAGGGAAACAGAGGGCACAAGGGCACAAAAACAAGGGGGAAACGAGTGAAACAGAGGGCAGAAGGCCACAAAAAACGAGGGAAACATAGAGCAGAAATGCACGAAAAACGAGGGAAGCAGAGGGCAGAAGGGCACGAAAAACAAGGGAAACAGAGGGCAGAAGGGCACAAAAAATGAGGGAAACAGAAGGGCAGAAGGGCACAAAACAAGGGGAAAACGAGTGAAACAGAGAGCAGAAGGCCACAAAAAACAAGGGAAACAGAGGGCAGAAGGGCACGGAAAACAAGGGGAAAACAAGTGAAACAGGGCAGAAGGCCACAAAAAACAAGGGAAACAGAAGGCAGAAGGGCACAAAAAAGAAGGGGAAAACGGGTGGAACAGAGGGCAGAAAGGCACAAAAAATGAGGGAAACATAGGGCAGAAATGCACGAAAAACGAGGAAAGCAGAGGGCAGAAGGGCACGAAAAACGAGGGAAACAGAGGGCAGAAGGGCACAAAAAATTAGGGAAACAGGGCAGAAGGGCACAAAACAAGGGGAAAACTAGTGAAATAGAGAGCAGAAGGCCACAAAAAAACAAGGGAAACAGAGGGCAGAAGGGCACGGAAAACAAGGGGAAAACGGGTGGAACAGAGGGCAGAAAGGCACAAAAAATGAGGGAAACATAGGGCAGAAATGCACGAAAAACGAGGGAAGCAGAGGGCAGAAGGGCACGAAAAACGAGGGAAACAGAGGGCAGAAGGGCACAAAAAATGAGGGAAACAGGGCAGAAGGGCACAAAACAAGGGGAAAACTAGTGAAATAGAGAGCAGAAGGCCACAAAAAACAAGGGAAACAGAGGGCAGAAATGCACGAAAAACGAGGGAAGCAGAGGGCAGAAGGGCACGAAAAACGAGGGAACCAGAGGGCAGAAGGGCACAAAAAACGAGGGAAACAGAGGGCAGAAGGGCACAAAACAAGGGGAAAACGAGTGAAACAGAGAGCGGAAGGCCACAAAAAACAAGGGAAACAGAGGGCAGAAGGGCACGAAAAACAAGGGGTAAAACTGTACTTTTTTCCCAACAATTGGCACATCCCGGGCTACAGGCAAGCCCCTTGTAAAAGGTACCATGGATACTAAGGGCACTATGACCAGGGAAGGCCTCTAAGGGCTGCAGCATCTATTGTGCCACCCTTCAAGTCCCTGTACCTTGACATCCTTCACTGCCACTGCAGGTTGTATGTTTTGGGGCACAAAAAGTGAAGAGTCGACATGGCACACATTCCTGTGTTTCATGCCTACAACCTACTGCCGGAGGCCTAGGTAAGTCACCCCTCTAGCAGGGTGCACTAGCCTCCAGGTGAGGGTACAGTGGCATGAGCCCTGTGCCCCTACAAAGTCTAAGTCTATTCTTAGACATGGTAAGTGTAGTAAAGTCATAAAGAGTAAATGGTCTGGGAGTTGGTCAGCTACGAACTCCACAGCTCCATAATAGCTTTTTTAAAACTAAAAACAGGGAAGTTTGGTAGCAAACTCCTCAGCACATTAAACCCACAGTGATGCCAGTGTCGGATTTAATGTAAAAGGCACTCAGAGGGCATCTTAGAGATGCCCCTTGAAAATCGACCAGCCCTGCTGTGGTTCCTGAATGGCTACCCACTATTTGCTGCCACCAGACAGGTTTCTGGACCCCTGGGTAGAGAGCCTCCGCTCTCTGGGTCCAGAAAAAAACCCATCCTGGGCAAAGTTGTCATGCCTCCTACCCCAGGATGGGCTGGGTCCACGAAGGGGAAGCTTCAAAGGCCTGCATCCTTTGGGAGCTGACCCTGCCTTTTGCTGCTGCCAGCAACTGTCTCCCACCGGTTCTGGTCCCCACTTTGGACAGGAGAATGGGCAGAAAAGCCAAGTTAGGAAGAGAGGTTGGGCCACCTTTGCCAGCCCCACCCTTCAGGTGGGGGAGTTGAGGTGAAGCACACATCTCAGTCCCCTCCATCTTGAAGACGAGGGGACTCAGCCAATTAGGTAGAGGCCAATGTCCCCTCACACTGGAGGTGGGCATAATAGGGGGTGTACCTACCTCAAGGAAGTGACCCATTGGTACCGACCTGCACACCCCTTTAATGCCCCTAAACTTAGTATTTAGGGGCAGCCTTGAACCTTGCCTCCACAGATTCGAGGAAGAAAGAAGGACTGAAAAGGCATGCTGACCCAGGAGGAAGAGGACATCTACTGCTTTGGCCCCATCTCTACCGGCCTGTCCCGACTCTGACCTGCCTACAGCGAAGAAACTGGTGTGTCCAGTAGTCAACAACCCCCCAGAGACCACAGGACCTGCCCTGCACTCACCTTAAAAACTTTGTCTCCCATGGGCACCGGATTTGGTCAACAAAAACTCCAAGATCAGAATCAGGATTCAGGGGACTCCGCAATTCTGCCCACTCTGCACCCAACTCTCACGACCCGAGCTTGAGTTGCCCAACACCATGAGGAGGTCTCCCCACTGATTCTGACCTGGGTTCTGGTGATCCCCGACCTCCCACAAGCCTCAAGAAGATACCTGCAGCCTTAACCTGAAGGGTCCCCAGACCTCGCCTTGAGCTGGTAAGAAAACCTTATGCCAGAAGACACCCCAGCGCCTGACTCCCCACGACCTTGGGTGGCCCAGCTGACGGTGTCCAGGCATTCCCCAAGATCCCAATTTAACCTTTCCAGCCAATGGCCGCCTTCAAGTAGTCTCTATCCGAGCCTGTAGCAACTTCACAGAACTGAAGTTCTCTATTGAAAAGCACAGGGTCCTGGCATCTTCTTTGGCATCCTGCGCCCAGTCGCTCCAATGCCGCTTGTGATGCAGCTCCTTTGCTGGTTGTTGGCCCCTGCAGTGCTGACCTTAACCCCAGGAGCTTTGCTCCCACACCAGTGTGGCCTGCTCATAAGCAGTCCCTAACCAAAGGCCCACTGAGCGCCGTTGGCTAACATTGGGGCACTGCACTCTGCACCCGGCCGCCCCAGTGCTGCTGGTGGTGCAACTCCAGTGCCTTTCTAGACCTTGAGGAGCGTTGGCCCTAACCTCCAAAACCTTCACTCGTAAGTTGTGTACTTACCTGAGAAATCGCTAACACTTTGTCTCGCATAGGAACCCATGTTATGAGATTTTGGGCCTAAAATGTTCTGTGTTGAACTGATGTTTATATTGAGAAAAGAGAACTAAACTGCAAAGTATAAAAAGACTTACAGTGTATTGTAAGATCCATAAGGGTGGTATTTAAAAATAACATCGCCAGTACTCAAAGTAATCTAAAAGTAACAAAAAAGTATTCTAAAAGTAATTATTGTATGTTTCAAACTGCTTTCTGAATCATTACCAACCTGTACCAATTATAAAAGTAAATCATAACTACATTTCATTGTGAAATCTTGCATTTCAAGTATATGTTACTTACCTGTACCAAGTCCTGCTTGGTTCTAGAAATAAAATACAAGCATAGCTTTTTTACACTTACCCAATTAGTCTGGATTCAGTCTCTGATTGTGTGCATTGGTCTTGATTGAGTGAATACAATAAATGCTTAACACACCCTCTGGATAAGCCTAACTGCTCGCCCACACTACCACAAAGAGAGCTGTTAGTTATTACCTAGTTTGGCCCAGGCTATACCTCTTGGGACTCCCTGGACTCTGTGCACAATTTACCTTACTTTTGTTTAGTATATGTAAACAAATGGAGAGAGCGAAGATCATAATGGGGTACGTCCCTATCCCCAATAATAAAGTACAAAAAACACAGTGGAAGGACCCACTAACAACTGCATCTCACTAATATTTTTATTTAAATGAGTGCCAGAAACTCATTAGGTTTATGAAAAGACCCCTCACCCACCAACCTAGTAGGTGGCATGCTTCATCATTGGCGTCCCAACTGGGTAGCCGAATGCCACTCAGTTGTGCTACAACGCCTGATTACAGCGGAGCTGGATTTGTGTGGTTGAGAAAGAAATGGTATGTGTTAAAATTGTCTCTGGAAATCCTTACTGTATAAAACTTTATTCCCAGCGGCCCAGGACAAGGTTAAAAAAGGAAGAGGACAACTTAGAGATAAATTGGTCTAGGTTGTCACAGTAGTTGGTCTACATTTTTCAGCCTCGTCAAAAATGGAAGACGTTCGTCAGGACCAGGTGAATAGAGTGAGGGTGTGGCAAAAATAAGCCATGTGTATTGTGTTATCAACACACATGCTAAGGTAAGGTGAGTGGTGTCTGAGTACTTACGGACCCACTGGGAAAAACCTGCGAGAGAAAGAAGAAGAGACAAAACACAAGTAACATAAAATGCAATCTTGTTAGCAGTATTATTATGCCACTTTTTTGAGGTGTCTATGGTGGAGTGGCGCAGGAGTGAGTCGATCAGTGGTATCAACCTGATGGTTGGCATGATGTTCAGGTACACTTTGCTCTGTAAGCAGACATCATTCTGCTAGCAGTGGCGTACTTGTAGCACGATGGTACACCACAAAGAAAATAAAAATAAAAAACAACCAAGGCCCTACGAGGTGCCGCATGTGGGATGTATAGTGCCTTTAGTTCTACTTTTAGCTGTAAAATACTATAGACGTGAAGCATTTGTCAACAGGAACACATCATTATCGCTGTTGTGTTGAAATGCCAAAGGGGTCCTTGGAAAGTATCACATGAGCAAGGTGTCATTGATTACTAAATACATTAAAATGATTATCTGCAGAACCATAACATTTACACTAGCTACGTGTTACTTGTAGCCTTTTGCAGGACCCGAGAGAGGCGCCAGTCTGTAGTCACACACTGAGGGCAAAAAGAGAAAGAAAAACTTTAATGGTGGGGGAAGTAAGGTTCTGATTCATGGAGTCAATTGGAGCGAGTATGCATGGCTCGCTGTCTGCGGAGCTGCACGTGGTCGTGCCACGCTTCAGGCTGTAAAGAAAGGTCTTACTTTGTCAAGACGAGGCGTCCGTGGGATACACCTATTGCGGTATCATTGCAGTACTAGATGTTACTGAGGCTGCCGTTTTGTGTCTATAAGTAATGAAGGGAGCCCTGTTACTGGAGCAGAAGAGGCCGTGCTGATGTCACTGCGTCCACGTGAGTGCTTGGGACACGGTGGTAGCCAGAAGACTAGAATGCTGACCTCTATGAGAGGAATGTATTGCGCATGTGTGTAGTTAAACACGCAACAGTTGGGAGGTCACTGGTATAGCATTTAGAACAGATACGAGGTATCTTTGACTACTGGGGTCCATCCTGGTAATTTCCTCATGAAGTAGGTGGAACAAAATAGTGGCATGTGACCGCCTGGACCTGTTCCTGAACGGTCGCTCCCTCCCTCCCTCCCTCGCTGGTCTCACGCACTGTGGGCGCTGCAGCTCGAAATTGGGTATCGTTACTTGCGCAGTGAAAGACTCTGAAAGCGACTGACGCTGTGTTTTTTCCCCATAAGCGCCCGATATTGACTAGCGCTGTGCTCTTGTGCTTACGCTGTATTTGTAGCCCATAAGCACCCGATATTGACTAGCGCTGTGCTCTTGTGCTTACGCTGTATTTTTAGCCCATAAGCGCCCGATATTGACTAGCGCTGTGCCTGTGTGCTTACGCTGTATTTGTTTGCCCATAAGCTTCCAATACTGACTAGCGCTGTACTTATGTGCTGACGCTGTGTTTATTTCCTACGAGCGTCTGACTTTGACTAGCGCTGTGCGTGATCACCAACAGCTGTAAGATTGTGGCTGTGCTCTTTAATTGTGTTCCCCTGTATAGCGCTGTGTTAGCTCGCTTGGCAGCTCGTTATTTGAGAAGTTTGTAAACCGACCTGCTGGTCCATTTGCTGCCCCTGCCTCACTTTCACTTTCACCCTCCATTTTGTTTGTTGCAGTTCCCTGGCCCGCCCCTCCTCCCCGCTACCGCCTCCCAGCTGCTGCCCCTCCCACGCTCCGCCCCCTCCAACATCCATTTATGGCCAATGTCCCCACGCGCAGCGCCCACGCGCTACGGCCGCGCCGAAGGTGCGCCAAAGGTAAGCCCGTCTACGCCCGTCCGCGCCTGGACCGCGCCCAGCACCATACCCCCTGGTCCCCGCATTGCCCAGCCCTCCCGCATTACCTACGATGCCTCCACCCTCCTAGCCCTTAACACCGGCCGCTCCCCCAACTGTGTCCAAGCCGCTCCTGGACACACCCATGGACCTTTCTCATGCAACTCCTGCAAATTCATCGGCACCGACTACACCTCCGCTACGACCACACCACAGATTCCTGACCCCAACCACCTACAATGCATCTTGCTCAACACCCGATCGGTCCACAGGCACGCCATTGACCTATGGAATCTACTGGACACCATCTCTCCGGACGTCGCCTTCCTAACAGAAACATGGATGAACGCCTCTTCCGCCCCAGACATCACCATTGCCATCCCAGAAGATTATAAGATCATACGCAAGGACCGTACCGGCCACACAGGAGGAGGAATCGCTATCGTCCATAAGAATTCCATCAACATCTCAACCAGCTCTGACGTCAATCTCGCCAACTCTGAACACCTTCACTTCCAGATCCACATCGACCCCAAGACCACACTCAGAGGCACCCTCCTTTACAGACCTCCAGGACCCCGCGCACAATTTAGTGAGGACATCACGGACTTCATCACTCCACACGCGCTCCCCTCCAAAGATTACATCCTTCTGGGAGACCTCAATTTTCACCTTGAAAAGAACAACGACCGCAACTCCACCACCCTTTTGGACAACCTCGCCAACCTCGGACTTAAACAACTGGTCACTTCCCCCACCCACATCGCAGGTCACACACTCGACCCTATCTTTACCTCCAGCAATCATGTCTCCTTCAGCCACACTACGGCTCTCCTCTGGACTGACCACAGCTGCGTTCACTTCACCTACAACAAGCCCAAATCCAACAACCACCCCCAACCAACTCTACAAAGAAAATGGAACAAAATCACCACCGAACAGATCTCCTCATCGCTTCTTCTAAACCCCCCAACCCACTCCTCAAACCCCGACCAAGCCGCCACCAACCTCACCCTATGGTTATCCAACAGCGCCGACATCCTAGCACCACTGAAAAAACGACAAAGCAAACTTGGCAGCAAGAAGGCCTCCTGGTTCAACGATGATCTTAAGAAATCCAAGAAACTCTGCCGCTCCCTTGAGAAGGCCTGGAAAAAAGACCCAACCACCAGCACCAAGGACGCCTTCAAAACCGCCACCCGCATACACCACCAACTGATCCGAAAGGCCAAGAAAACCGCCTTCAAGGACCGACTAGATAACAACGCCCACAACAGCAAGGAACTTTTCAACATCGTCAAGGAATTTACCAATCCCTCGTCCAACTCTAACGACATTACCCCATCCCAAGCCCTCTGCGACTCCCTAGCCTCATTCTTCCACAACAAAATTGCTGACATCCACAACAGCTTCGACAACCAACCCGGAGACCAACCCACCCAACCATCTGCTGGACCCTCACCCCCCTCGAACATCCTTACCGACTGGAACCCAATCTCCACTGAGGACACCATCCGCCTGATGAACTCCATCCACTCAGGATCCCCCACAGACCCATACCCTCACCACATCTTCAACAAAGCAGACTCCATCATAGCACCGCACCTCCGAGACGTCATCAACTGCTCCCTCAACTCCGCCACCTTCCCGGAAAGCTGGAAACACGCTGAACTCAGCGCCCTTCTGAAAAAACCCACAGCGGACCCCACCGAACTCAAAAACTACCGCCCCATCTCGCTCCTTCCATTCCCGGCCAAAGTCATCGAGAAAGCTGTCAACAACCAGCTCACCGCCTTCCTCGAAGCCAACAAATCCCTCGACTCCTCACAGTCCGGCTTCCGAGCAAAACACAGCACGGAGACCGCCCTCATCGCAGCAACAGACGACATTCGAACTCTACTGGACAATGGAGACACAGTCGCCCTCATCCTCCTCGACCTCTCCGCAGCCTTCGACACAGTCTGCCATAGCACCCTTCTAAAATGCCTCAGAAACATCGGAATCCAAGGAAAAGCACTAGAATGGATCACCTCGTTCCTCACCGGAAGAACCCAGAGAGTCCGCCTTCCAACATTCAAGTCAGAGGCCACTGAAGTCATCTGCGGCGTACCACAAGGATCTTCACTCAGCCCCACCCTTTTCAACGTTTACATGAGCCCCCTCGCGGCCATCGCCCACCAACACAACCTCAACATCATCTCCTACGCGGATGACACTCAACTGATCCTATCACTCACCAATGACCCCAGCACCGACAAAACTAACCTTCACGAAGGAATGAAAGAAGTAGCCGAATGGATGAAACACAGCCGTCTGAAACTGAACTCAGATAAAACAGAAGTCCTCATCTTAGGTACCTCCCCCTCAGCATGGGACGACTCTTGGTGGCCAGAAGCCCTTGGAAAAGCACCCATCCCGACAGACCACGCACGGAACCTGGGCGTCATCCTGGATTCCTCACTTTCGATGAACAGACAAGTCAACGCCGTCTCTTCATCCTGCTTCAACATTCTTCGCATGCTCAAAAAAACATTTCGTTGGATCCCCACCGAAACTAGGAAAACGGTCACCCACGCTCTGATCACGAGCCGACTGGACTATGGAAACACCCTCTACGCCGGTACTACCGCTAAACTCCAGAAAAAACTCAAACGAATCCAAAACGCCTCAGCCAGGATCATACTAGACATCCCGCGTAAAGAACATATCTCTGGCCACCTGAAAAACCTCCACTGGCTTCCCGTCAATAAGAGGATCACTTTCCGGCTCCTAACCCACGCACACAAAGCACTCTACGAAATCGGACCAGAATGCCTCAACACACGACTGTCCTTCTACACCCCCTCCCGCCAGCTACGATCATCCAACCAAGCCCTTGCCACTGTACCTCGCATCAACAAAACCACCATGGGAGGTAGATCCTTCTCCTACCTAGCAGCTAAAACCTGGAACTCACTTCCCACTTACCTTCGCCTTACCCAGAACCACCTAGAATTCAGAAAGCAACTTAAAACGTGGATATTTGACAAGTAATTCCCCTCCCCTCCTCAAGCGCCTTGAGACCCTCTGGGTATGTAGCGCGCTATATAAATTCTCTGACTTGACTTGACATGTTGAGAGCCAGCTACTCGGTTATTGACGTTGTGTATGACTTCCATCATGAATAAGTGAAGTGAAATCAGGGGTGATAGAATGCCACCTGCAATTGGCAGGTAGAAGATTTCCCCAGTCATGGTAAGGCATAAGGCCATATAATGTACACTTATGCTATAGTATATACAGAGCCAGCTTCCTACACTGTACTAAAGTTGTCCAGGCCTGTCAGGCAGATGTATTTTTCAAACCAAAGGGCATTACTTTAAAGAGGTAGTGCCCACCAATGGTTGATAATGCAGTTTTTGGTTAGCAGCATCTGTGAACCTGATTTACCAATCGCCTGCAGTCAGGTCAAAGGTGCTGAGATACTTGACATACGCTAACATATCTATAAGTTCATCTGCCCTGGGGATAAGATGTGCATCAGTCTTAGTGACTGCACTGAAGTCCCTGAAGTCTACATAAAACTTAATTTCTGTCTTTCCTCCTTGGGAATGAGGTTTGGGCACAAGGACTAGCCCAAGGGCTGTCTGAAGGCTCAATGACCCCCAACTCTTGTATCTTCTGGACCTCTGTCCTGATGCAATCTCAGACATGGTCAGGTTGTCTCTAGATTTTACTCGACAGGCAGGCTTTCACCTGTGTCCAGCTTATGGGGACACCAGGTAGTCTGACTGAGTGTCAGGGAAAAGAGTCCTGGGAAATGGCTTAGAACCTGTCTGCTATCAGTTTGTTGCTGGTTAGTGAGGCTGTCGGCCAAGACTTCTCCATTAACTGACTGACTTTGTCACTGAAGAACTTTTCTCCCTGTGCAGATCTGCCGAAGTAGGTGCTGCCCCTGACCCTTGCTGGTCAGAGTTCGAAGCTCTCCTCCACCCACAAGCTTCTGCTGCCCCATCATCCCTGGGGACCCTTTGGGCAGCTGCTCTGCTCTACTGCTGCTCTGCACTCTGTCCCTCTGCTTGCTGATCTCTTTTTCCTTCTCTTTTTCTCTTTTTTCACAATTTTTCTGCTTCTACTCCCTCACCTCTCCTGCCTCTTTTTTCACCTTTTTTCCTGTGCCTCTGTTTGCCCCCTCCACTGCGGATTACCGTTTCCCTACCTCCCAGCTTATCAGCTCACCCCCCACACTATTTATGGCAGCCGCCGTGCGGTGAAAGGAGTTATCTCACTGAACTTGTCAGTGAAGTGCTTCGCTCCCCACGCAGCACTGCCGAAGTAGCTGCTGCCCCTGACCCTTGATGGTCATAGTTCAAAGCCCACCTCTACCCCTGGTGATCCAGTGGGTAGCTTGTCTGCCCAGCCCTTCCGTCACACTACTTATGGAGAGCGCTGCTCGGTGAAAAGAGCAATCTCAGTGACATGTCAGTGAAGTGCTTCACCTCGCCTACCTCTTTTTGCACCTTTTGCCCTGCGCCCCTGTTCGCCCCTCACTGCGGATTACCACTTTCACGCCTCCCAGCCTGTGGGTGGTGGAGAGCCTGGAACTCTGACTCTGTTCTTCCTGCTCAATGTAGCAACGGTTACTGCAAAGCCCGGTAGGCTGTCTTCCCCTCAACGCCGCTCCGACGGAAAAGAACCCCCCAATACTACGCATTGGCTCATGAGGCCATTTAGCCTTTGTCCATAAGTTCTGTACAAATAACGCCAATTGGGCGCAACAGACTTCATTCATTAAAACACGATTAGGTACATTTCACCTTATCTGTTTTTGTAGAGCACACTTTGACATCTACATTTTCATGTGAGTAAGGTGAGCATAACCGTGCATATCCTCGTCCTGAAGAAGGAGTCTTGTTACTCCAAAACATTTCGACGCACTTTCGAGGTTGACGTACCGTAACTAGTAACAAACAACCTCCACCTGCACTTTTTTAACGATACCAGCCGAGGGCTTAATAAAAACTTTTTATTATTTTTTCTCCTACGAGCCAGGTATCTTTTAAACCTTCACTTTCTATCACCTCACCACTCACACGTATTCCCTTCACACACATCAACACATAGTCCACCTTCAGTGCTCCTACGTAGTCGTGAGTCGTAGCACGCCACATCCCGTAGAGGGGTGCGAAGACCCCGATGATGAAGCATGACACAATTGGGCCTGTTGGTGTGTGAGGGGTATTTAAAACAACACTGTGTGCTCCCCACCATTGTAGGGATCACTACCACTACCAGAGTGGATTCCTTTTTGTTTAAATAAAATTACTAGGGGAGACAGAATCACTTCCTCCTCTCCTACCCTCCTCTTGTTATTTTCTTCTTCCCCCTCCACAAGCACACCATGGAGATTTAGGCCCTGCTCGACCCTGACATCATCATCCTCACCGAAACCTGAATGAACCCTACCTCTGCCCCAAACATCACCACCGCTATCCCAGACGGCTACAAGAATATCAACAAACCTAGGGGAGGTATCACTATTATGCAAAAAGCACCCTCTGCCTCACCACCCATGCGGACGACCTCTCAGTCAACATGAAACACCACCACTTCCAGGTCCAGCCAACCTGAAGCACCACCTTGCGCGGGAGTAGTCCAGAAACTGCTAGAGTCCCAGCGCTTGCTTCAGTGTCACTCCTGTTCGCGTTCGAGGGGAAGGTCTCGAGAACGGTCGCAGAGCCCACACTCCTTGCACTCGAAGTCATCGAGAGGTCTTTGGGTAAGTCAGGAAAACAGAAGAAGAAGTCAAAGAAACACAGGCATTCTTTGATTCTTCCTGTTTGTCAGAAAACGCGACACAGGATCCCCAGCGCCGTCGCTTGAAGGCTTTGTGTCCAGTGCCTACTTCTGGGATGGCTCCACACCTCCCTGCCTTTCTAGGAGCCGAGATGTCTCTTGTCTAAATTTAAAAATTCTGTGAGACCCTGTATCTCATTTTTGGGCAGTTCAGCTCCGCTGGCGCACCTTTGGGCCCCATAGAGTCGGTCGGGGGCCCTGGGCGTTTCGACTCCGGTTGCTCCAGGCCCAGCTCCGGGGGGCCCACGTGCATCCAGGTCTTGATCTGGATCGATGTTGGTCGATCTCAATTGACTTTCCATGATGACGATTCCGATGACGATAAACCCGTCACCGACCGTACCTCCGGTTGGTGTCAACCACACCCTCATCCCCGAAGTGGACACGGAGCCGGACCAACGTCGATGGACGTTTGTTCCAATGCTGGAACTGACCGTTGTCCCTGTGATCATTCCTAGCGTTCCTTTTGGGTCAGAAGGTGAAAAAGAGGACTAAGAGGGGCCACTGGTCCCTTTAACTGACCTGCTTGAAGAACCGGACTGGATAATGGACCTGGGTGCTGCTAGTGGTCTGGACATGTCCCCTGACACTGGCTTACCTTCTCCCCCTATCATGGCTATGGTGGAGGGGGCTTTTTATGTTGTGGTGGTGAGGAGGGCAGCCAAGGTCCTTGGCCTTGACCTTTCTTCAGCGGTAGTCAGGAGTTACCTCCTGACAGAGGTACTTCATTCTGCGGCTTACTCCTCTGAACCACTTTTGCTATTCAATGAAGCCCTTGGGGATGTCCTTCTGGGCACATGGTACTATCAACAGGAGCCCAGCACAGGGGTTCCTGTGGATAGGACAATTGCCCGCCACCGCCGCCCCGCTCAGCGCGACCCAGTGTTCCTGACCCAACACTCCTCCCTTGAGAGCTTGGTCATCCAAGCCTCATTATCAAAAGGTGCATTCCCTTGTGCTCCCCCAGATAGGGAATCCAAGAAGTTGGACAACCTTGGGACGAAGATGTGTTCTTCCTCTAGCTTGGCATTGTGGTCAGTGAATCAATGGAAAGACTTTATTTCAATCTCTGCGGATCATAAAAGTACACCATAAAACAAAACAATTACAAACACACAATACAAATAAGACATTTCAATATAAATAAACAGTCACAGCCTATTTACAGTCACAGCAAGACAGTTCAATCAAAGTGCATCGGTGTTTGTACAAAAAGGAAAAAAGTTCCCCAGAATAGCAGCATAATTGTGAGAATTACATCATTATTCACAATTATAAACTTCATACGGTATACCTGAGAGAAACGATTATATATGTTAAGACTACGTTAACAAAAATTTTAAAAGCTTAAAAATCTGTCTGCTAATAAAATAAGACACAACCCACAATAAAAAGCTCTTAATATCTTTAAGACATCTCATAATGTACTAAAAAGTTCCCTATAATAGCAGCATAATTGTGAGAATTACATCATTATTCACAATTATAAACTTCATACTGTATACCTGAGAGAAACAATTATATATGTTAAGACTACATTAACAAAAATTTTAAAAGCTTAAAAATCTGTCTGTTAATAAAATAAGACACAACCCACAATAAAAAGCTCTTAATATCTTTAAGAAATCTCATAATGTACTACGTCATGAGAGCTACATCCTAAAGACTTTCAGAAGAATACTTAGTGCCCCTGATCCATGCAGCCATTAGAAACTTTGCTATACAAAATACAATCATACGCGTTGTATTTGTCTTCATTATTCGATATGCCTCCTTGCTCCCAGATTCCAACAAAGGGGGGCAATCCATTTCAGTTGGGATTGGGAGTATAAGGGGCAGAAGGATAGAATATGTTCAGGTGACTCATTCATCCCTTGGCAGCAGGGGCAACATTCTTCAACACTCTCCCCTACTTTGCACAAGTTTCTTCTGAAGTGATTAAGGGGTAGATAATATTGTATTGATGTGTATTAATCTCTTATATAGCGCAGCTGCCACCCTTCGGGTATCCTGGCGCTTGGATCATCAGGTAGATACCACATAGAAAAATCAATTGCCAATATGACAGTCTAAGGACCGCCTTTGGGAAATAGCCACATTTTCAGGCTCTTCCTGAAACAAATCAGGGAGTCAGCCTGTCTGAGATCCAGAGGTAGCTCATTCCAGGCATGCAAGGCAGTCACACCAAAAGGTCTGCCCCCCAGCCGAGATTTCTTAAATCTGGCAGATGTTATCAGATTTACATTTGAGGAGCGGAGCTGCCTCCCAGGACTGTACCAGGTAAACATCTCCTGCAAGGGTACCGGACCATGACCGTGTGCTGCTTTATATTCAATGGAGAGAGTCTTAAAGCAGATTCTCTCTTTGATAGGGAGCCAGCGAAGCTCTCTCAAAGCCGCGGTCGTAGAGGACCTACGGTGTCTGTCAAGTACCAACTTTGCTGCCACAGACTTGACTTTCTGCAAACCCTGCCTAACATATTGTGGTGCCCCCATATACAGGGAATTGCAGTAGTCCAGCCTACTCAGGATTACACTCCTCACTACGAGAGATAGAGTATTCTTTGGGACTAACGGAAGGGCCTTCCGTAACATACGCAGCAAGTTGAAACATCTGCTGGCTGTTTTATTCGCTTGGGAGACCATCTGTAGATTTTCATCCACCATCACCCCCAAATTGCGCACCACTTTAGCTGGGATCAGGGGCTCATCTGCAGGGGTTAGCTTAAACTCCACCGAAAGATGGCGAGACAAACTAGTGGCAGGACAGTACACCACCTCTGTCTTCCCCCCATTAAACTGTAGGGAATTTTTCCCAAGCCAACTAGCTGTCTGGCAATATAACCCATAAATGGCAATGGAGAGCCCACCACTGTCCAAGAGAAGGGGTAAGAGAGGTAAGGGTGTAGATATCTCCTCCCGACTTGAACTATACTCACAATATTGTATCCTGACCCATAGAGGCTCTTAAAACTCCTAAAATCCTTACGTCTTGTATACCGCTCAATGCAGAAAGGAAGCAATTCCTTTTTGTTATTTAACCGTCATACACCTTATTGGTGTCATACTTCATCATCGGGTTCACCCTGACCCCTAAAAGTCAGGGTGGGCTTGACTGTATTTCTGGGAGCTCTTAAAAGATGTAGGCCGGGGGACTTAAAGATAAAAATCCTACTACAATCCCCAGGTATCCCTTTTATTCGTGGGGATGTAGTGGACGTTAAAAAAGATTTAAAAAATGGTCTTTTGGAGGTTATGGTCCTATGACCCTAATAAACTGGCAACATGTTTCAGCCCGAAGTTCTCTGGCCAAAAATGGTCCTGGGCTTTCGTCAGGGCACCGTAATTATTTCCTCTCTGGTGTTGACCAGAATTGGACTTATATATTAGTGTTGAAGGTACAGAAAGCTTTAACCTTCATGACAGTAATGACAATAAATTAATAACAATGGGGAGAATACTTATCTCCCTTCTTTTGAAAACGAAACCATTTTGCTCAATTAGAGTGGAAAAATTATATCACATGGATCACGGTAGGGGAGCCTTGTAGTCAAATGTACTCCAAAGGTCCTGCCCCGTGAAAAACCTATTTGGTATCCATGTATCCCGGCATTTGCAATATATGCCACGTGAGGGTTTTAGGAGTTTTAAGAACCTCTATGGGTCTGGATACAATATTGTGAGTATATGTGATTAAGGGGTAGACAACCATACCTAAACTGTAGGTACAGCTTCCTCGCTAATGGAGGTTTGATTTAATCCGGTGTGGGCTCAAATAGCACAGTCTGTTTCAAATTCATAAAAACAATCAAAAGTGATCCCTTACAATTCATATTCAGGGCAGTTAAATAAAACTCCAATACACAGCTTTAATGCTTGGTTTATTTGCCTGAACAGAATTCCTGAAAATCATCCAGCAGCTGCTGGAGCTCCTACGGTGTCTTAGATATGAGCAGAGTATCATCTGCAAATAGGAAAGCAGGGTCCCACTTCTGTTAGGGCCCCATTTACATCCCACCTCACTTGTGCCTGAGTGTTAACGGGAAGTCTTATTAGAATATTAAGAAGAGGGGCAGGCACTCCCGTATTTTCTAGAACTTCCCACAATTTTGCTCTTGGTACCATATCAAAGGCAGCACCTAAATGCACAAAGCCAACATATAGTTTACCCTTGTGAATGGTGACTTCCCTCCAGAAAATGCACATAAAACAAAAAATGTGGTCCAGGGTGCTTACATGTTCCCTGGAACCAGCCTGCCAATCCGCTCTCTAATCCACTCCTGAAGGCTGGCAAGCACCTGTTTACAGAATTTTTTTGTAGGGAGACAATAAGGCTGATAGGCCTATAGGTTTATGAAAAGACCCCTCACCCACCAACCTAGTAGGTGGCATGCTTCATCATTGGCGTCCCAACTGAGTAGCCGAATGCCACCCAGTTGTGCTACAACGCCTGATTACAGCGGAGCTGGATTTGTGTGGTTGTGAAAGAAATGGTATGAGTTAAAATTGTCTCTGGAAATCCTTACT
Organism: Lissotriton vulgaris; assembly: GCF_964263255.1. Classification (NCBI taxonomy): domain Eukaryota; kingdom Metazoa; phylum Chordata; class Amphibia; order Caudata; family Salamandridae; genus Lissotriton; species Lissotriton vulgaris. Next base: position 1,079,710,457 of record NC_141695.1, on the reverse strand, counting down.
GAATAAAACTTTATTCCCAGCGGCCCAGGACAAGGTTAAAAAAGGAAGAGGACAACTTAGAGATAAATTGGTCTAGGTTGTCACAGTAGTTGGTCTACATTTTTCAGCCTCGTCAAAAATGGAAGGCGTTCGTCAGGACCAGGTGAATAGAGTGAGGGTGTGGCAAAAATAAGCCATGTGTATTGTGTTATCAACACACATGCTAAGGTGTGGTGAGTGGTGTCTGAGTACTTACGGACCCACTGGGAAAAACCTGCGAGAGAAAGAAGAAGAGACAAAACACAAGTAACATAAAATGCAATCTTGTTAGCAGTATTATTATGCCACTTTTTTGAGGTGTCTATGGTGGAGTGGTCCAGGAGTGAGTCGATCAGTGGTATCAACCTGATGGTTGGCATGATGTTCAGGTACACTTTGCTCTGTAAGCAGACATCATTCTGGTAGCAGTGGCGTACTTGTAGCACGCTGGTACACCACAAAGAAAATAAAAATAAAAAACAAACAAGGCCCTACGAGGTGCCGCATGTGGGATGTATAGTGCCTTTAGTTCTACTTTTAGCTGTAAAATACTATAGACGTGAAGCATTTGTCAACAGGAACACATCATTATCGCTGTTGTGTTGAAATGCCAAAGGGATACTTGGAAAGTATCACATGAGCAAGGTGTCATTGATTACTAAATACATTAAAATGATTATCTGCAGAACCATAACATTTACACTAGCTACGTGTTACTTGTAGCCTTTTGCAGGACCCGAGAGGGGCGCCAGTCTGTAGTCACACACTGAGGGCAAAAAGAGAAAGAAAAACTTTAATGGTGGGGGAAGTAAGGTTCTGATTCATGGAGTCAATTGGAGCGAGTATGCATGGCTCGCTGTCTGCGGAGCTGCACGTGGTCGTGCCACGCTTCAGGCTGTAAAGAAAGGTCTTACTTTGTCAAGACGAGGCGTCCGTGGGATACACCTATTGCGGTATCATTGCAGTACTGGATGTTACTGAGGCTGCCGTTTTGTGTCTATAAGTAATGAAGGGAGCCCTGTTACTGGAGCAGAAGAGGCCGTGCTGATGTCACTGCGTCCACGTGAGTGCTTGGGACACGGTGGTAGCCAGAAGACTAGAATGCTGACCTCTATGAGAGGAATGTATTGCGCATGTGTGTAGTTAAACACGCAACAGTTGGGAGGTCACTGGTATAGCGTTTAGAACAGATACGAGGTATCTTTGACTACTGGGGTCCATCCTAGTAATTTCCTCATGAAGTAGGTGGAACAAAATAGTGGCATGTTGAGAGCCAGCTACTCGGTTATTGACGTTGTGTATGACTTCCATCATGAATAAGTGAAGTGAAATCAGGGGTGATAGAATGCCACCTGCAATTGGCATGTAGAAGATTTCCCCAGTCATGGTAAGGCATAAGGCCATATAATGTACACTTATGCTATAGTATATACAGAGCCAGCTTCCTACACTGTACTAAAGTTGTCCAGGCCTGTCAGGCAGATGTATTTTTCAAACCAAAGGGCATTAATTTAAAGAGGTAGTGCCCACCAATGGTTGATAATGCAGTTTTTGGTTAGCAGCATCTGTGAACCTGATTTACCAATCGCCTGCAGTCAGGTCAAAGGTGCTGAGATACTTGACATACGCTAACATATCTATAAGTTCATCTGCCCTGGGGATAAGATGTGCATCAGTCTTAGTGACTGCACTGAAGTCCCTGAAGTCTACATAAAACTTAATTTCTGTCTTTCCTCTTTGCGAATGAGGTTTGGGCACAAGGACTAGCCCAAGGGCTGTCGGAAGGCTCAATGACCCCCAACTCTTGTATCTTCTGGACCTCTGTCCTGATGCAATCTCAGACATGGTCAGGTTGTCTCTAGATTTTACTCGACAGGCAGGCTGTCACCTGTGTCCAGCTTATGGGGACACCAGGTAGTCTGACTGAGTGTCAGGGAAAAGAGTCCTGGGAAATGGCTTAGAACCTGTCTGCTATCAGTTTGTTGCTGGTTAGTGAGGCTGTCGGCCAAGACTTCTCCATTAACTGACTGACTTTGTCACTGAAGAACTTTTCTCCCTGTGCAGATCTGCCGAAGTAGGTGCTGCCCCTGACCCTTGCTGGTCAGAGTTCGAAGCTCTCCTCCACCCACAGGCTTCTGCTACCCCATCATCCCTGGGGACCCTTTGGGCAGCTGCTCTGCTCTACTGCTGCTCTGCACTCTATCCCTCTGCTTGCTGATCTCTTTTTCCTTCTCTTTTTCTCGTTTTTCACAATTTTTCTGCTTCTACTCCCTCACCTCTCCTGCCTCTTTTTTCACCTTTTTTCCTGTGCCTCTGTTTGCCCCCTCCACTGCGGATTACCGTTTCCCTACCTCCCAGCTTATCAGCTCACCCCCCACACTATTTATGGCAGCCGCCGTGTGGTGAAAGGAGTTATCTCACTGAACTTGTCAGTGAAGTGCTTCGCTCCCCACGCAGCACTGCCGAAGTAGCTGCTGCCCCTGACCCTTGATGGTCATAGTTCAAGGCCCACCTCTACCCCTGGTGATCCAGTGGGTAGCTTGTCTGCTCAGCCCTTCCGTCAAACTACTTATGGAGATCGCTGCTCGGTGAAAAGAGCAATCTCAGTGACCTGTCAGTGAAGTGCTTCACCTCTCCTACCTCTTTTTGCACCTTTTGCCCTGCGCCCCTGTTCGCCCCTCACTGCGGATTACCACTTTCACGCCTCCCAGCCTGTGAGTGGTGGAGAGCCTGGAACTCTGACTCTGTTCTTCCTGCTCAATGTAGCAACGGTTACTGCAAAGCCCGGTAGGCTGTCTTCCCCTCAACGCGGCTCCGACGGAAAAGAACCCCCCAATACTACGCATTGGCTCATGAGGCCATTTAGCCTTTGTCCATAAGTTCTGTACAAATAACGCCAATTGGGCGCAACAGACTTCATTCATTAAAACACGATTAGGTACATTTCACCTTATCTGTTTTTGTAGAGCACACTTTGACATGTACATTTTCATGTGAGTAAGGTGAGGATAACCGTGCATATCCTCGTCCTGAAGAAGGAGTCTTGTTACTCCAAAACATGTCGACGCACTTTCGAGGTTGACGTACCGTAACTAGTAACAAACAACCTCCACCTGCACTTTTTTAACGATACCAGCCGAGGGCTTAATAAAAACTTTTTATTATTTTTTCTCCTACGAGCCAGGTATCTTTTAAACCTTCACTTTCTATCACCTCACCACTCCACGTATTCCCTTCACACACATCAACACATAGTCCACCTTCAGTGCTCCTACGTAGTCGTGAGTCGTAGCACGCCACATCCCGTAGAGGGGTGCGAAGACCCCGATGATGAAGCATGACACAAAGGGGCCTGTTGGTGTGTGAGGGGTATTTAAAACAACACTGTGTGCTCCCCACCATTGTAGGGATCACTACCACTACCAGAGTGGATTCCTTTTTGTTTAAATAAAATTACTAGGGGAGACAGAATCACTTCCTCCTCTCCTACCCTCCTCTTGTTATTTTCTTCTTCCCCCTCCACAAGCACACCATGGAGATTTAGGCCCTGCTCAATTCCGTCGACCCTGACATCATCTTCCTCACAGAAACCTGAATGAACCCTACCTCCACCCCAAACATCACCACCGCTATCCCAGACGGCTACAAGAATATCAACAAACCTAGGGGAGGTGTCACTATTATACAAAAAGCACCCTCTGCCTCACCACCCATGCGGACGACCTCTCAGTCAACATGAAACACCACCACTTCCAGGTCAAGTCAAGTCAAGTCAAGTCAAAGAATTTATATAGCGCGCTACATACCCAGAGGGTCTCAAGGCGCTTGAGGAGGGAAGGGGGATTACTTGTCAAATATCCACGTTTTAAGTTGCTTTCTGAATGCTAGGTGGTTCTGAGTAAGGCGAAGGTAAGTGGGAAGAGAGTACCAGGTTTTAGCTGCCAGGTAGGAGAAGGATCTACCTCCCATGGTGGTTTTGTTGATGCGAGGTACAGTGGCAAGGGCTTGGTTGGATGATCGTAGCTGTCGGGAGGGGGTGTTGAAGGACAGTCGTGTATTGAGGCATTCGGGTCCAGTTTCGTAGAGTGCTTTGTGTGCGTGGGTTAGGAGCCGAAAAGTGATCCTCTTATTGACGGGAAGCCAGTGGAGCTTTTTCAGGTGACCAGAGATATGTTCTTTACGCGGGATGTCTAATATGAGCCTGGCTGAGGCATTTTGGATTCGTTGGAGTTTTTTCTGGAGTTTAGCGGTAGTACCGGCGTAGAGGGTGTTTCCGTAGTCAAGTCGGCTCGTGACCAGAGCGTGGGTGACCGTTTTCCTAGTTTCGGTGGGGATCCAACAAAATGTTTTTTTGAGCATGCGAAGAATGTTGAAGCAGGATGAAGAGACAGCGTTGACTTGTCTGTTCATCGAAAGTGAGGAATCCAGGATGACGCCCAGGTTCCGTGCGTGGTCCAGCCAACCTGAAGCACCACCTTGCGCGGGAGTAGTCCAGAAACTGCTAGAGTCCCAGCGCTTGCTTCAGTGTCACTCCTGTTCGCGTTCGAGGGGAAGGTCTCGAGAACGGTCGCAGAGCCCACACTCCTTGCACTCGAAGTCATCGAGAGGTCTTTGGGTAAGTCAGGAAAACAGAAGAAGAAGTCAAAGAAACACAGGCATTCTTTGACTTCTTCCTGTTTGTCAGAAAACGCGACACAGGATCCCCAGCGCCGTCGCTCGAAGGCTTTGTGTCCAGTGCCTACTTCTGGGATGGCTCCACACCTCCCTGCCTTTCTAGGAGCCGAGATGTCTCTTGTCTAAATTTAAAAATTCTGTGAGACCCTGTATCTCATTTTTGGGCAGTTCAGCTCCGCTGGCGTACCTTTGGGCCCCATAGAGACGGTCTGGGGCCCTGGGCGTTTCGACTCTGGTTGCTCCAGGCCCAGCTCCGGGGGGCCCACGTGCATCCAGGTCTTGATCTGGATCGATGTTGGTCGATCTCAATTGACTTTCCACAATGTCGATTCCGATGACGATAAACCTGTCATCGACCGTACCTCCGGTTGGTGTCAACCACACCCTCATCCCCGAACTGGACACGGAGCCGGACCAACGTCGATGGACGTTTGTTCCAATGCTGGAACTGACCTTTGTCCCTGTGATCATTCTTAGCGTTCCTTTTGGGTCAGAAGGTGAAAAAGAGGACTAAGAGGGGCCACTGGTCCCTTTAACTGACCTGCTTGATGAACCAGACTGGATAATGGACCTGGGTGATGCTAGTGGTCTGGACTTGTCCCCTGACACTGGCTTACCTTCTCCCCCTATCATGGCTATGGTGGAGGGGGCTTTTTATGTTGTGGTGGTGAGGAGGGCAGCCAAGGGCCTTCTTCAGTGGTAGTCAGGAGTTACCTCCTGACAGAGGTACTTCATTCTGCGGCTTACTCCTCTGAACCACTTTTGCTATTCAATGAAGCCCTTGGGGATGTCCTTCTGGGCACATGGTACTATCTGCCTACATCCTGCTATCCATGCCTTGAGTTTTACCTTTGTTCTATAAAAAAAAATTTCTGACTAGTCGTCATAGATCTTTTAGAACAGTGACACTTCATTTTGCAAGGTTATGACACTTCCATGACTAGAATATTTTCTCACATACACGGTGGTACTTCCCCTTCTCTGTCTCACATTACAACATACATTTAAACATCCGTGTGACCCTTGGCCTCCTGTTTTTACACACACTTCGTTTATAGCATCTCCACTGGATACTACATGTTTGTACCTTTACAACCATGGCGATCTTTCTCTTTATGACAGGGGGCTCATTTTACCCCTGTCATCTAGTATAGATGTAACCCAGCATCTACCCTTGTAACACCTTTGCGCATGCGCCCAGAGACTAGTGCCGGTATCGTAGCTGAGCACTTTTGCGCATGCGCTCAGCGATGAGTTCCGGTTCGGTAGGACCGCCCCCGGGCTCGCGTTTTGTTGCAGGTGAGTTTGCTTCCCTGTTTTGAGCCTCAAAATACTGGCTCATGTTATCAGCAATGGCCACAATTGGCTGATTTAAATCCAAGCCTCGCTAATTTAAACTGAACGGGCAAGTCCGTCGGTGCCTCCACTTCCGCTCGGATTGGAGCGCGGGCACCGACGGACAGGTCAGTACAGCGAGTTCGTGAAGGATAGCTTATTGTGATGAGCAGTTTAGTGTGTTTAGGATGCCAGAACAGGGTCTTAGCATCTAGTATAAATGTAGGCATTGCTGGGAGTTAACAGACTCTACCAGTGTTTGAGCAGTGCTCTTAATTTACATGCAATTGTTCATGTCTGAAGTCTTCCCTGTCGCCTATTTTAAGTACTAGTTATGATCTTCAGAATTCTTTTCTTAAAGTTGTGGGTTTCTTTGACTGCTACCCTTCAGTGCTATCTACAGCAATAGCTAAGGGGTGACACACGGTCACTATGAGCATTATTACCACCACTCCTCCTTGGAGTTATTTATTTGTGTATCCATTACAAACTATAATTGTTGGCTCAGGGACAGTGGTTGGCAGTGTTTTGGGCAGTCAGGAGCCTATCACACGTATTTTGGGTTATTGTGTATAGCGATTCGGCCGGACACTCTTAAATTGCGTATTAATTGTGTCCCCCTTTTTTACACATTAGAGCGGGGCCTCAATTTCCCGAGCGGTTGCCGGGCGAGGTGAGGTCGTCACCCACACAAAGCTGGGTGAGTATCACGGTGAGGAAATGCCTCTTCGTGATCAAGCTAATATGCTTATATATAATGCGGAACGCAATTTGTTCACGCAGGTGTGTTTTTACCTTGTTGGTGTAAGTGGGGTTACTTTGATCTCTGTGTGGAGATGTATACATGGTATCTTTTGTTTCCTTGACAGGTAGAAGACCCTTTTCTGTCTACAGAGGACATAGAGGTTCCAAGTTTGGGTGACTCTTTTTCCTCTTCAAAGGATTTTGATGCAACTGTTTGGTATCCCATATCTGTACACCCTATAAAGTATATTGTGTTGCAGTAGCTTACTATTCCCCGGTCCTGATGAAAGCTGGAGCAATGCTCCATTGAGCTGAAACTAGTTGACCTTTTCACATAGCGCCACAATGTAGTCCAACTTATTTACTACAAGGCGTGTTTTTAATTTTGACACCTACACTTATTTCGATAAGCTATGTGCTCAGTCTAGGTAGTCAAGTTTTAAACATCACTCTCTTCTCAGCACTGCACTCTTTTCACACTGTATTTCGGGCACAACTGTGGCAGAATACGCTGTTTGTCCATTTCCGCACCGTCACATGGGCGGAATATGGAAAGGCTGCCGATCCCCACATGATGATATACCGCCGAGAGGGTGGTCTGATGGGACTTTTCCAGCCCTATGTGACCCAACAAACTAGTCCACATGGGTGTCCTGGTGATTCCCACTCTCCATTCAGGGTAACACACCACTATTTGACCTGGTCCACTTCTCTCTGTGTTTCGTTCACATGGTACTATCAACAGGAGCCCAGCACAGGGGTTCCTGTGGATAGGACAATTGCCCGCCACCGCCGCCCCGCTCAGGGCGACCCAGTGTTCCTGACCCAACACTCCTCCCTTGAGAGCTTGGTCATCCAAGCCTCATTATCAAAAGGTGCATTCCCTTGTGCTCCCCCAGATAGGGAATCCAAGAAGTTGGACAACCTTGGGAAGAAGATGTGTTCTTCCTCTAGCTTGGCATTGTGGTCAGTGAATCAATGGAAAGACTTTATTTCGATCTCTGCGGATCATAAAAGTGCACCATAAAACAAAACAATTACAAACACACAATACAAATAAGACATTTCAATATAAATAAACAGTCACAGTCTATTTACAGTCACAGCAAGACAGTTCAATCAAAGTGCATCGGTGTTTGTACAAAAAGGAAAAAAGTTCCCCATAATAGCAGCATAATTGTGAGAATTACATCATTATTCACAATTATAAACTTCATACGGTATACTTGAGAGAAACGATTATATATGTTAAGACTACGTTAACAAAAATTTTAAAAGCTTAAAAATCTGTCTGCTAATAAAATAATACACAACCCACAATAAAAAGCTCTTAATATCTTTAAGAAATCTCATAATGTACTAGAAAGTTCCCTATAATAGCAGCATAATTGTGAGAATTACATCATTATTCACAATTATAAACTTCATACTGTATACCTGAGAGAAACAATTATATATGTTAAGACTACATTAACAAAAATTTTAAAAGCTTAAAAATCTGTCTGTTAATAAAATAAGACACAACCCACAATAAAAAGCTCTTAATATCTTTAAGAAATCTCATAATGTACTACGTCATAAGAGCTACATCCTAAAGACGTTCAGAAGAATACTTAGTGCCCCTGATCCATGCAGCCATTAGAAACTTTGCTATACAAAATACAATCATACGCGTTGTATTTGTCTTCATTATTCGATATGCCTCCTTGCTCCCAGATTCCAACAAAGGGGGGCAATCCATTTCAGTTGGGATTGGGAGTATAAGTGGCAGAAGGATAGAATATGTTCAGGTGACTCATTCATCCCTTGGCAGCAGGGGCAACATTCTTCAACACTCTCCCCTACTTTGCATAAGTTTCTTCTGAAGTGATTAAGGGGTAGATAATATTGTATTGATGTGTATTAATCTCTTATATAGCGCAGCTGCCACCCTTCGGGTATCCTGGCGCTTGGATCATCAGGTAGATACCACATAGAAAAATCAATTGCCAATATGACAGTCTAAGGACCGCCTTTGGGAAATAGCCACATTTTCAGGCTCTTCCTGAAGTAAATCAGGGAGTCAGCCTGTCTGAGATTCAGAGGTAGCTCATTCCAGGCATGCAAGGCAGTCACACCAAAAGGTCTGCCCCCCAGCCGAGATTTCTTAAATCTGGCAGATGTTATCAGATTTACATTTGAGGAGCGGAGCTGCCTCCCAGGACCGTACCAGGTAAACATCTCCTGCAAGGGTACCGGACCATGACCGTGTGCTGCTTTATATTCAATGCAGAGAGTCTTAAAGCAGATTCTCTCTTTGATAGGGAGCCAGCGAAGCTCTCTCAAAGCCGCGGTTGTAGAGGACCTACGGTGTCTGTCAAGTACCAACTTTGCTGCCACAGACTGGACTTTCTGCAAACTCGCATAACATATTGTGGTGCCCCCATATACAGGTAATTTCAGTAGTCCAGCCTACTCAGGATTACACTCCTCACTACGAGAGATCGAGTATTCTTTGGGACTAACGGAAGGACCTTCCGTAACATACGCAGCAAGTTGAAACATCTGCTGGCTGTTTTATTCGCTTGGGAGACCATCTGTAGATTTTCATCCACTATCACCCCCAAATTGCGCACCACTTTAGCTGGGATCAGGGGCTCACCTGCAGGGGTTAGCTTAAACTCCACCGAAAGATGGCGAGACACTCTAGTGGCAGGACAGTACACCACCTCTGTCTTCCCCCCATTAAACTGTAGGGAATTTTTCCCAAGCCAACCAGCTGTCTGGCAATATAACCCATAAATGGCAATGGAGAGCCCACCACTGTCTAAGAGAAGGGGTAAGAGAGGTAAGGGTGTAGATATCTCCTCCCGACTTAATTCGTGATTCTAATTCAGATTTAATTCGTAGTGGAGTTAGATTTTCGACCTTCCATGGATTATATATACGAGTAACCCGAAGGAGACATGGAAATGAACTACTGAATTTACCGAAGTATAGAAAAAAAATAATTGATGCCACTTTATCGTTCGTGATACCGAGTGAATGCTCTACTGAATGCTCTAGCGGATTATAGAAACCTGCTTTAAATCGTTTTTGTCTTCATTTATTTGGCATCATTAACATTGGAAACGTTTCTTACTTTGAAGAATGCGCTGTCTTCAGCGGCTCCATCTGAACCTTCCGATGTTTTGAAGGACACGTTTCTTTGTTTATCCATCGTCATCACCGTGTCGGAAGGATTTCCTTTAGAAACCGACGTAAACCAAGTTACGTGGCGGCCATTTTGCATCGTTGGGAAGGATTGATTCATTTACATTGGGAATGCGTCCATTTGTTTTGGAAATGCGATGTTTATCGTAATTTGAACCATAAATTCTTGAACTACTTAACTGAAACTTCCACAATTTGAAGCAAAGCAATTTCTGGCACTACATAATTGAAATTCCCACAATTTGAAGCGAAGTGATTTCTAGTACTTTTGGATGAAGATAACTTCGCTACATTGAATCTTCAGGAACTCTCACAGGGTTTCAATTGATTCTGTCAAGTAAAGCTAATCTGTATTTATTTTAGCTTGTTGTTTTATCTTCTTTCTTTATCAACTAATTTTCTTCTTACAGGGACAGTGTTATATTTGTCATTTTAGACTTTGTTATTAGTTTCACTTTAACATGGGTGACCAAAGCCTGTCTGCTCCTCCCTCTTTTCTCCCTACTCCTGGGGAGCCTGCTATTCCATGGAAGGAGTGGAAAAAGTTATTTTTAACCTATATTCTTGCTACAGGTGCAGATAAATATGGGCCAGTACGCAGACAAGCCATTTTACTTCATAATTTGGGGGTTGAGGGTAGGAGATTGTATGAAAATTTACCCGAGGTTTCATTAGGTACTGGTGATGGTCAGCCTATCAATTTATATGAGATGAGTATGAAAATGTTAGATATCAGATTCATTACTAAGGTCAATGTAGTGTTAGAGAGGCATAAATTCTTTTGCAGATTACAAAAGGTTGATGAAGATATGTTATCTTATGTAGCAGCTTTGAGAGGATTATCCTTGACCTGTGAATTTGAACAAGTGGAAGATTCTTTAATACGTGACCAAATTGTCAGATGTACAAATAATAAAAGAGTTCATGAAAAGTTATTAATTAAAGATTCTACATTGGAAGAGGCAATTCAAATTGTGAAAGTTCTGGAGTACACTGATATTTGGATTAAAGAAATGGATAAATGCAAAAATTCTATGGTAAACAAAGATTCTGGATCAAAAAACGAGCCATCTAAAGATTCAGAAATTCAGGCTGATATTTGCGAGACTAAAGCAACAAAATCTTTTTCTAAGCCACCCTTTAATAAGCTCTCTGATAAAAGTAATAAATCCACTCAATTTAAAGGACCTGTATCTTTTGGGTCGCGACCTGTTACTTGCTATCGTTGTGGTGCACCAGGGCATATTGCTTCTAGTTCTAAGTGTATGGGAAGGAATGCAATTTGTAGAACTTGCGGTAGAAAAGGACATTTTGCTAAAGTTTGTAAGACTAAAATGCCTGTTGTACATGAAATTGATGATTCATGCGAAAGTGTTCATGAATTCATTCCTTCCATTAATGTTATTACTGCTAAAACTGATATTTCCACTGTTAAAGCTGACTCTAACATCACTGATTCATCTATCAAAATGGAGAGTACAAGCAAGTTAGACAGACCACACTATGTTATAAGTTTGGATTCTAATGGAGTGAGAATGTTGATTGATTCTGGAAGCCTCTATACTCTTTTATCGAACGAAATGTACCTTAAAACTTGGGGGGAGTCAAGTAGTGAAAAAGATTGGGATGCTCCAGATATTAAAGCTTTAGGTTATGGTGGTAAAACTATAGATATTTTGGGATTGAAATGGATGGTGATTGAATTCGAATCTAAAAAAGTTTATGGACGTGTTTAATTGACTAAGCAAGGGTCAAAGTTATTAGGATGGCGACATCAAAAGGATTTAGGGATTGTTTTGAAACCAAATGCTACTGAACCGGTTCAATCTGTAATTGTAAATAACATTGATGATTATGAATCCATAATTATGAGCAAATGGTATACACCCGTTACAACGCATCTTTTACTCCGCACTACCATTACAACGCGACTTTTACTCCGCATACCATTACAACGCATTGCACTGGGGGGCGCTCTAGGATAGGGAATAAGTATAATTTACTATCCAACACCTTCCCTAGGGTCCACGGGGACTGGAGTTAGAATAGTAAATTATACTTACCACTATCCAGCACCCCAAAGCGCTATGCGTTGTAATGGTATGCGTTGTAAATACCGCGTTGTAACGGTATGCGGAGTAAAAGTATGCGGAGTAACATGGTACATCCTGAGCAAATACGTTGATGTTTTTACTGATGAGTTGGGGAAGCTCAAGAATTTTTCCCATAAGATTATCCTTAAAGGTAATGCTATCCCCATTGTTCATAAAGTTAGATCAGTGCCTCATTTAATGAGGGGTCCCTTGCAAGAAGAACTCGATAAGTTATTAAAAATGGGTATTATTGAGCCAATTGAGGCTTCTGAATGGTTGGCACCCATCGTAGTCGCACCAAAGGATGGTGGAAAGAAGATTTGTTTATGCATTGACCTCCGCGATTTAAATAAGAATATATGGATAGATCGTCAACCCTTGCCCAATATATCAGAAATGCTCACTGCAATGGGTGGGGGAAGTGTATTTAGTGTCATGGATATGTCAGCAGCGTATCATCAGATAGATCTTGATGAAAAATCTAGAAACTTAACATCGTTTGTAACTCACTTAGGTGCATTCCGCTATTGTCGAATGGCATTTGGCCTGGCTTCGGCTTCAGCAGTTTTTCAAAGAGTTATGCAAAAAGTGTTACAAGGATTGAAAGATGTACTTTGTTTTGAAGACGATGTACTCATTGTAGGCAGGGATTATAAACATCATGATATAGTTATGGAAGATGATTTATGTCGGATGCGAGAAAATGGGTTGACAATCAAAAGGGAAAGTGTCAATTGAGAAAGGATGTTGTATGTTATTTGGGTCATGAGATCTCTAAGCATGGAATCAAACCTAAAAAGAACATTGTTTTAGCTATCAAAGATGCTCCTACTCCTACAAACAAAGAACAACTTAGGAGTTTCTTGGGTTTAGCAGAATACTGTTCAAAATTTGTAAAAGGATTTATGAACATTGTTGAACCTTTGCGGCTACTAATGAAAACGGGGGTAGAGTTTGTTTGGAGTGTAGTTTGTGAAGCAGCGTTCAGACAAGTTAAGGAAGGGATTTTGTCTGCTCCTTGTTTAGGACATTTTGATGTTAAAGCAAAAACGTATGTCACAACTGATGCTAGTGCTGTGGGTATCGGTGCCGTCTTGTCACAGGTAAAAGATGGTGAAGAGAGGGTGATAGGATTTGCATCCAGAAGGTTACAAAATGCTGAAACTTCCTACTCTGTGATAGAAAAAGAGGCTTTAGCATGCTGTTGGGGAATTAAACACTTCAAGTATTTTGTTTGGGGTATTCCTTTTAAACTTCGAACTGATCATAAGCCTCTCGTGCACTTATTTAAAGGTGGAAAAGGATTAGAAGGAAGTGTAACCCCGAGAATTTCAAGGTGGATTCTTTCAGTTTTGGATTATAATTTCGAGTATTTGAAGGGCTTAAAAAACGTTGTGGCTGATTGCTTATCAAGGATGCCTATTAAAATAAGTGAGGAGGAGGAAGTTGTTGAGGATTTGATATGTTATACTGAAGAATAATCCTTTGATAAGGAAGAATGGAAAGCTGCAATGTTAGAAGATGTTGTACTAAAAGAAGTCATTCTGCGAGTGTCTAATGGTTGGAAGGGTGATTCTAGTCATGATTTGTCTTTCAAGGGTTACAAGAAAGTGGAGGAAGAGTTGAGTGTAAGAGAAGGAAAGTTGTGGAGAAGAGATAAACTTGTACCTCCTCAAGGTTTGAAGGCCAGGATCATCAATATTGCGCACGATGGTCATATGGGAAGGAGTATGACTATAAGACGCATACATCAGTCATTCTGGTGGCCTAAAATAGATAAGGATGTTGAAGATGCAGTTAAGGATTGTTACGCTTGTGCTGCTAGTGACAAAACCAAAGTTGTTCGTCAACCACCACTCTCTTGTGTTAAGTTTCCTGATGGCCCTTGGGAAAGGGTAGCAATAGATTTCCTTTATCCCATTTCTAAGTTGGGGTCAAATTGTACGTTTTTAATGGTTTTAGTGGATTACCAATCCAAATGGTTTGTTGTGGAGACAGCCGACAGTATTGTATCTGAGAAAGTCATTCAATTTTTGGAGAAGGTCTTTATGAATGAAGGAATTCCAAAGATTCTTGTGCCAGATAATGGTCCTCAGCCTGTTTCTAGGGCTATGCAAGATTTTCTTCGTGGAAAAGGAGTGAAACACTAAAAAGTTGCTATGTTCAGGCCTCAGGCGAATGGTTTAGTGGAGAGAATTAATCAGTTAATAATGGATAATATTCAGCTTTCTTTGTGTAATGGATTGTCATGGTCAGATGAGTTAAGGAAATTAATTTGGTCTTATGAGTGACGCCTCATTCAGTGACTGGTGTCTCACCTTTTGTATCACTCAAGGGTAGAGAGCCAGGGGATAAGGAAATACCTGGGTGGTTAAAAGATAAGGAGTGTGTGTGGGTGGACTGAGAGAGTATTGGTAGAAGGGTTAAGTGTCGATAATTAGTTGCTGCTTCCCGATATAATCAAACGAGAGGTGTCAGGGTTCCTACTATTGAAGTGGGTGACTGGGTGGTAGTGAAACAGGGTGGTGCTGTTGTCAAAGGCGATAGTAAATTTTCTAAACCCTTACTAGTCAAAGAAGTGAAGAAAAGTGTGGTGGTCTTAAATGATGGTTCCACTTGGAGTTATGGAAATATTTCTAAATGTTCATTACCTTCTTTGTTGCTATGCAATTGACAACTTTATTTGGATTTATATGTATAAGTGTTAGTTTATGTTTTTTTTTAAATTCATGGATATGTCAGCAGCGTATCATCAGATAAATCTTGATGAAAAATCTAGACACTTAACATCGTTTGTAACTCCCTTAGGTGCATTCCGCTATTGTCGAATGCCATTTGGTCTGGCTTCGGCTTCAGCAGTTTTTCAAAGAGTTATGCAAAAAGTGTTACAAGGATTGAAAGATGTACTTTGTTTTCAAGACGATGTACTCATTGTAGGCAGGGATTATGAACATCATGATATAGTTATGGAAGATGTTTTATGTCGGATGCGAGAAAATGGGTTGACAATCAAAAGGGAAAAGTGTCAATTGAGAAAGGGTGTTGTGTGTTATTTGGGTCATGAGATCTCTAAGCATGGAATCAAACCTAAAAAGAACATTGTTTTAGCTATCAAAGATGCTCCTACTCCTACAAACAAAGAACAACTTAGGAGTTTCTTGGGTTTAGCAGAATACTGTTCGAAATTTGTAAAAGGATTAACGAACATTGTTGAACCTTTGCGGCTACTAATGAAAACGGGGGTAGAGTTTGTTTGGAGTGAAGTTTGTGAAGCAGCGTTCGGGACAAGTTAAGGAAGGGATTTTGTCTGCTCCTTGTTTAGGACATTTTGATGTTAAAGCAAAAACGTATGTCACAACTGATGCTAGTGCTGTGGGTATCGGTGCGGTCTTGTCACAGGTAAAAGATGGTGAAGAGAGGCTGATAGGATTTGCATCCAGAAGGTTACAAAATGCTGAAACTTCCTACTCTATGATAGAAAAAGAGGCTTTAGCATGCTGTTGGGGAATTAAACACTTCAAGTATTTTGTTTGGGGTATTCCTTTTAAACTTCAAACTGATCATAAGCCTCTCGTGCACTTATTTAAAGGTGGAAAAGGATTAGAAGGAAGTGTAACCCCGAGAATTTCAAGGTGGATTCTTTCTGTTTTGGATTATAATTTTGAAATCGAGTATTTGAAGGGTTTAAAAAACGTTGTGGCTGATTGCTTATCGAGGATGCCTATTAAAATAAGTGAGGAGGAGGAAGTTGTTGAGGATTTGATATGTTATACTGAAGAACAATCCTTTGATAAGGAAGAAGGGGAAGCTGCAATGTCAGAAGATGTTGTATTAAAAGAAATCATTCTGCTAGTGTCTAATGGTTGGAAGGGTGATTCTAGTCATGATTTGTCTTTCAAGGGTGTGGGAGGGATGGGCGGAAATAGAAACTAGGAGGCTTCAATAGTCTATCAATTTTGAAATTTATTTTAAAGTAACACTGTCCAGGATGGTTATATTGGTTACGCCAAAATCCACATCGTCTTCTTTGGAGCTGTTGGTCTTCGGTTATCCTTCAACCCCCAGGATGCTCAAAGTAAAGGAGAACAAAGAGGACGTTAAGTGTTCGTTCTTAGCGTAGGATTTGGACATTTATATAGGGGAGAACCCGTCACCACACCCGGTGTAAGAAAACATCAAGTGGTTGTTCAAACTTTTAGTCAGATGGTTGAATACTAGTACTTGGTTTCTATACGGCACGAAAGTCTAACTGTGCATAAACATTGGAAACAATATGCAGCGATAAGGACGGGCGATGCGAAGACTCCTAATTTACTGGGATGGCTAGGTGGCATTTATAACAGTGCTTTGCCCCTGTTCCGACCTCCCCACTCCCTGGTCAGTCCTCCCGCTTCCCGCCAAACTAGTCAGGTCTGCCCCCGTGTACAAGGCCACTCACCGTCCGACCCGTAACTCTCCTGAGTCACGGCGGCAGTTGCGCCCTCCTGGGGGGAGGATGGTATCCACCACTCCTCGGACCACTCGTCTGCTTCTCCGCTCTCGTCCGTGAAGTCCTCCGGCTCCGCGTCTTTCTCTGGTCCTTCCTCGGTTCCCGTTCCTCGGTTCCCGTTCCTCGGCGTCCTCGCGTTGTTCCTTCCTCTGCTTCTTTTCCGGGTTCCGCGACGACCTCGATGGCGTCCTGCTCTGCCTTTTCTTCTTCCGCGCTTGCTCCTGATTGGTCACGTCTACTTACGTCCTGTAACAGAGATCCGGACCATGAGTTACCCGGATGTTTGATCGGTGTTTCTCTCTCCCAGGTCATTCCTTCGTTATACTGTGGGTTAACTGTCGTTTTCAACTCCTGATCGTTGGGTTCCTTCCGACATCCCCTTTCCCTTAGTTTCTTGTTTACAAGAAGGGATTCTATCGGATATCTAGACAAGAAGTCAGCATTGGTTTGGGCTTGACCCTTCCGATGAAAGGTGTTGAACCTGTAAGGTTGAAATGCAAGGAACCACATGAGAATTCGATCATTATGTCCTTTATTGCGGGCAAGCCATTCTAGGGGTGCATTATCCGTAAAAAGGGAGAATTCTCGGCCCTCTAGGTAATATTTTAGGGACTCAATAGCCCACTTGATTGCTAGGGCTTCTTTCTCAATTACAGCATAATTCCTTTCTCGGGGATAAAGCTTCCTACTTATGTACATGACTGGTCTTTCCTGAACTAATGGGTCTTGTTGAGACAAAACTGCTCCTATACCATATTCAGATGCATCCGTCTGTAACACAAAAGGCTTAGTATAGTCAGGACTGAGCAGTACTGGCTTTGTCGTCAATGCCTGTTTCAACTTCTGAAATGCTTCTTGCATTTCCCTTGAGGGGTTTTGCAATTCTCTTTCAGTTCTCCTGTCTTTTCTAAGTAGATCTGTGAGGGGAGATGCTGTCTGGGAAAAAAGACGGAATGAACCTCCGGTAGTACCCTAGAATACCAAGAAAGGCTCTTAGATCTTTCTTTGTGCGTGGAAAAGGTAACTGGGCTATGGCAGCCACCTTTTCTTCCTGTGGTCTAATGTACCCCTCACCTAATAGGTATCCTAGATACTTAACAGACCTTCCAGCCAAATGACTTTTTGCTGGGTTGATAGTCAATCCCCCTTCTCTGAGAGCTTGTATCACTTGCTGGAGATGATCCATATGTTCCTCCCAGGAATTGCTGTATATGATGATATCATCTAGGTAGGCAGCAGCAAAACTGCTACAGGGACTGAGGACTTGATTCATTAGTCTCTGGAAGGTAGCTGGAGCTCCATGTAATTCGAAAGGCAAAACCAAGAAGTGATACAAACCACCAGGAGTGGAGAAGGCCGTTTTCTCCCTATCCTGTTCTCTAATAGGGACCTGCCAGTAACCCTTACACAGGTCTAATGTGCTGATATATTGTGCTCTACCCAACTTTTCTACCATCTCATCAACTCTGGGGAGAGGGTATGCATCAAAGCAGGATATTTTATTAACCTCGCGGAAGTCAATGCAAAAGCGAATTGATCCTTCGGGTTTTGGAACTATCACTATGGGGGAGTTCCAGTCACTATGGGATGGTTCAATGATCCCCATTTTGAGCATTTGTTGGACCTCTTGCTCTATGGCATCTCGTCTTGCTTCCGGTAAGCGATAAGGGCGTAACCAGACTTTTTTCCCAGGTATTGTGTGTATTTCATGTTGTACTAAAGAAGTTTTCCCGGGAGTTAGGGAAAACACTTCTTTTAGGGAAGAGAGTTTGTCACAAAGGTTCTGTCGTAGTTCTGGGGATAGGTCACTATCTACGCTCTGATGGAACAAGGGAATGGTGTTCTCTGACTTCGCAATTAAAGTAGGAACAGGACCTAACCATTTTTTAAGTAAGTTTACATGGTAAATCTGAGTGTTCTTTTTGTTGTTGGGATCTAATTCCAAGCGGTAGATGACCGGAGTTACCCTCTCTATAACTTTGAAAGGTCCTTGCCTCTGTCCAATTAACTTGTGTTCGGAACTAGGCATCATGAGTAGTACCATCTCACCTATGTTCAGGGTTCTCTCTGAGGCTTTTGTGTCATATTGTCTTTTCTGACTGTCCTGTGCTTTCTCCATGTGGGTTCTAACTATGTTTCTGACTTGGGCTAAATGAGTTTTTAAGGTCCAAATGTATTCTGTTAACTCTTTAACGCCATTCTCCTCTTCTTCCCAATCTTCTCGAACCATGTCGAGTAAAGTACGAGGTTGTCTGCCATACAAGAGTTCAAAGGGGGAATACCCTGTACTTTTCTGAGGTTGACAACGTATTGCAAAAAGAGCCAGAGGCAACATGTCCTCCCATTTCCGATATTCTAGATCTAGCAGTTTTTTTAATGTCGTTTTGAGTGTGGCGTTATACCTTTCTACCAAGCCATCCGTTTGTGAATGGTAGGCTGCAGTGCTAATTTGTTTAATCTGGAGCTGTTGACATACCTGTTTCACAATTTTGGAGACAAATGGTGTCCCTTGATCGGCGATAACCTCTTTGGGAAATCCTACCCTTGAAAACAAGGAAATCATAGCTCTGGCAATTTGTGTGGTATTAGGGTGTCGTAACGGAAAGGCTTCGGGGAATCTGGCTGCATAGTCAACAATGACCAACACATACCTGTAACCACTGTGAGAGGGTAGTAGAGGACCAATGAGGTCCATCCCAACTCTAGAAAAAGGTTAATCTATTATTGGGAGAGGTTGCAGAGGATCTGGGGGGGTTGTATCTACTGTTTTCTGGCAGATAGGACATTCTTGACAATATTTCCTGACTTTATGATATATTCCTTGCCAATAGAACTGAGATAAGACAGTACTTTCATTTTTTTCTCCACCAAAGTGTCCACCTAAAAGATGGCTGTGAGCTAAGTAAAGGATTTTCTCTCTAAAGGGTTGTGGGACCAATAACTGGGGTTTCTGGTCTCTCCCTCCTTTCCTGTATAACAAACCTTTTATTTTCAGAAATTGTGGACCTACATTTTGGGGGTCTTCCACTTCTACTGCTTTGTTCCAGGCTTCACGTAATGTGGGGTCTTCTCTCTGAGCTACATGGAATTGGGGGTCGCGTTCCCAGAGGCAGTCATCACTTTTTTTTGTCAAGGCTACATGTATCCATTCACGTTTTTCCTTCTTTTTTTGACTTTTGCTTTTTCTCTGTTTTGTAGCAGGCCACTCATGATCTGTCAGGAGGGAAAAGGGGGCTGTTTCTCCCCACTCATCTTCGCTGCTTTTTCTTTCTTTCAAGATATCATCCAGATATGGATAATCCCTTCCTAGTATAAAAGGTTCGGGTAACTTGGGTATGAGTCCTACATTCATCTGTACAGGATCTATTTGAGGATTGTGTTGAACAGTAACCTTAGTGGTGGGATATAGTTTTTGATCTCCATGCACACAAATAATGTTCACAGTGCCTTGTGCTTCTGTAACTCCTCCAGGAAGAGTTTGGGGTTGTATGACCGTTTGAAGACACCCTGTGTCTATTAGGGCATCTCGTGGTTCCCCATTGACAGATACTTGTCTGTGATAGGGTAGTGAGTCATTTTCTTTGGTCTGACAGAGATACGAGCGAGTTAACCCTATCTTCATAGGTTCCTCTTTTTGAGGACAATGTCGTGCAATGTGACCGTATGCTCCACAGTGGTAGCACTGAGGACCTTGGGGAATGACCGATCGTGGTACAACAGGTAAAGGACCTGGAGTAAGAGTCACGGTTTCAGGCTTCTTGGGAGGTAAAGGTTTAACTGCTCTAGTAGCAGTGCCTCTGTCTGGGTGGTGTTTCCATGAAACATCTTCTCTTCCTTTTTGAATTTCTTGTGCTCGGTTGAAGGCGTTTGCTATCTCGACTGCGTTTATCAAGGTTAATTGGGTGTGTTGTCTGACCCATTTCTGGATAGGGGGATGCAAGGAAGTTAAAAACTGTTCAAGATATATCTTCTCCATAATTTCTTCCTTTGTTGCACTTGCGGGGTTGCGCCATCTATCTGCTAGGTCTCTTACTCTATAATATAAGGCCCTTGGGGTTTCCTGAGGCCCTTCTTTGATCTGTCTGAACCGGAACCTATAAGTTTCGTGGTCTATTCCCATTCTCTCAAGAATACTTCTTTTTATGTCGTCATAAGGATTAAGTCCCAATGGATTCTCTGCCTGATAAGCGGCCTGTAGGTCGCCAGAAAGTAACGGACCCAAGTACTGTCCCCATTTATCCTGTGGCCAGGCTGCCGCTCTGGCCATGCGCTCGAAATTAGAAAAATAGAAATCCGGGTCTTCTCCTCCTACGTATTTTTGCATTACTACAGAAGGCAAGGTGGTTTGTGGTCTGGGTTGACCGAGCGTTTCTGCTAATTTACCGATAACAGTTTCCTGGGCGGAACTCTGGGCCGTGAGTGTGCGATGTAATTTATTGCGATCTTCTTCTGCAACAGCCAAAAACGTTTCCATTATCTTCCCTAACTGTTCCTGATTGTCCGCCATTTTCTTCATGACAGCCTCCATTTCCTCCGATCCCACTTCTGACACCACCTGTGGGAGGGATGGGCGGAAATAGAAACTAGGAGGCTTCAATAGTCTATCAATTTTGAAATTTATTTTAAACTAACACTGTCCTGAATGGTTATATTGTTTACGCCAAAATCCACTTCGTCTTCTTTGGAGCTGTTGGTCTTCGGTTATCCTTCAACCCCCAGGATGCTCAAAGTAAAGGAGAACAAAGAGGACGGTAAGTGTTTGTTCTTAGCGTAGGATTTGGACATTTAGATAGGGGAGAACCCATCACCACACCCGGTGTAAGAAAACATCAAGTGGTTGTTCAAACTTTTAGTCAGATGGTTGAATACTAGTACTTGGTTTCTATACGGCACAAAAGTATAACTGTGCATAAAATTTTGGAAACAATAAGCTGCGATAAGGACGGGCGATGCGAGGACTCCTAATTTACTGGGAAGGCTAGGTGGCATTTATAACTGTGCTTTGCCCCTGTTCCGACCTCCCCACTCCCTGGTCAGTCCTCCCGCTTCCCACCAAACTACTCAGGTCTGCCCCGTGTACAAGGCCACTCACTGTCCGAGCCGTAACTCTCCTGAGTCACGGCGGCATTTGCGCCCTCCTGGGAGGAGGATGGTATGCACCACTACTCGGACATCTCGTCTGCTTCTCCGCTCTCGTCCGTGAAGTCCTCCGGCTCCGCGTCTTTCTCTGGTCCTTCCTTGGTTCCCGTTTCTCGGCGTCCTCGCGTTGTTCCTTCCTCTGCTTCTCTTCCGGGTTCCGCGACTACCTAGATGGCGTCCTGCTCTGCCTTTTCTTCTTCCGGGCTTGCTCCTGATTGGTCACGTCTGCTTATGTCCTGTAACAGAGATCCGGACCATGAGTTACCCGGATGTTTGATCGGCGTTTCTAACTCCCAGGTGATTCCTTCGTTATTCTGTGGGTTAACTGTCGTTTTCAACTCCTGCTCGTCGGGTTCCTTCTGACAAAGGGTTACAAGAACGTGGAGGAAGAGTTGAGTGTAAGAGAAGGAAAGTTGTGGAGAAGAGATAAACTTGTACCTCCTCAAGGTTTGAGAGCCAGGATCATCAATATTGCGCACAAAGGTCATATGGGAAGGAGTATGACTAAAAGACGCATACGTCAGTCATTCTGGTGGCCTAAAATAGATAAGGATGTTGAAGATGCAGTTAAGGATTGTTACGCTTGTGCTGCTAGTGACAAAACCAAAGTTGTTCGTCAACCACCACTCTCTTGTGTTAAGTTTCCTGATCGCCCTTGGGAAAGGGTAGCAATAGATTTCCTTGGTCCCATTTCTAAGTTGACAATAGATTTCCTTGGTCCCATTTCTAAGTTGGGGTCAAATTGTAATTTTTTAATGGTTTTAGTGGATTACCACTCCAAATGGTTTGTTGTGGAGACAGCCGACAGTATTGTATCTGAGAAAGTCATACAATTTTTGGAGAAGGTCTTTATGAATGAAGGAATTCCAAAGATTCTTGTGGCAGATAATGGTCCTCAGCTTGTTTCTAGGGCTATGCAAGATTTTCTTCGTGGAAAAGGAGTGAAACATGAAAAAGTTGCTGTGTTCAGGCCTCAGGCGAATGGTTTAGTGGAGAGAATTAATCGGTTAATAATGGATAATATTCAGCTTTCTTTGTGTAATGGATTGTCATGGTCAGATGAGTTAAGGAAATTAATTTGGTCTTATAGAGTGATGCCTCATTCAGTGACTGGTGTCTCACCTTTTGTATCACTCAAGGGTAGAGAGCCAGGGGTTAAGGAAATACTTGGGTGGTTAAAAGATAAGGAGTGTGTGTGGCTGGACCGAGAGAGTATTGGTAGAAGGGTTAAGTGTCAACAATTAGTTGCTGCTTCTCGATATCATCAAACGAGAGGTGTCAGGGTTCCTACTATTGAAGTGGGTGACTGGGTGGTTGCGAAACGGGGTGGTGCTGTTGTCAAAGGCGATAGTACATTTTCTAAACCCTTTCTAGTCAAAGAAGTGAAGAAAAGTGTGGTGGTCTTAAATGATGGTTCCACTTGGAGTTATGGAAATATTTCTAAATGTTCATCACCTTCATTGTTGCCATGCAATTGACAACTTTATTTGGATGTATATGTATAAGTGTTAGTTTATGTTTTTTCAAATATTCAAATGTTTTTGTTACATTTTTGTATGGGGAAGATGTGTAGAGATGTCTCTGATAGAATGTTCATATGTAACTAGGTAACATAGAATGTTATCATTGGAAAGACTGAGGCTGTACAGAGTGAAGCTGGTGGATGGAGGAGCTGGAGTTTCCTGTGTCATATCCTCAAATAAAGACATATATCTACAATCCTACAAACCTGCAATTTTCTTCATTTCTTCTTTACAGTGTGGCTGAGAAAAGGCAAGGGTCCATACGATATAAGGGTGCCAGGATATGGTCCTTGACCTTTAAGATGCCATGCGGACGTGAGGACAAAAAAAAAAGCTCTCACTTTCTCTGTCACTTTGTCACTCTCCCACCCCCTCACTGTCACACTCTTTCTCACTTCCACTCTCATGTTATCACTTTAACACACTCTCACTCACTGCCTCACTCACATTGTCTCACCCTCTCTCTCTCTGTTATGGTCTATTTTCATTCTCTCTCTCTCTTTCGATCTTACTCATTTTCTTTTCTTATCTCTTACTCTACCTCTTTCTGACTCATGCTGAGGATTGCAATCTCTCTTTTTTCTCTTTGCTCTCACCTTCCATTTTCTCTCCCTCATCTCTCTTTTTCGCTCTCATTTCTCTGTGCCTCATCCTTCTTTCTGCTACTTTTCTTTCTTTCTCCTCATAACATTGAATTAGTGTAATGTAAAAACAAAATCCCTTTAGTGGCTACATACGTTAGCATGGCAGCTCTAGAAAGACCTTGTCTGCGCAAGAAGGCAACAGAAAATCCTGCAGTGTTTATTCCTGTATCGAATAAGGTTTCCAAATGTTGTAAAAAGCCTGTCTTGCTGAGGGCAGTCTTGGGTGCAGCAGAGGGGAGAGAGGCTGCCTACTACTATGCTGTTTTGAATGTTGAATACCCTATATTCAAATGTAAAAGGACTGATACTCAGCTTATTTTTTGCCCGATGCTCCGAGAGAACATTACATTGCGTTTGGCGCCGAATGTGATGCTGTGTATAATGTGGTTTCTGTTACAGGCTGATGCTAGGTACAGTGTTTATCAGTGGTTACTTGTTGTACTTTTATGATCTGTTCTACTTTTACTAAGTTTGCTCTGTGATGGTTCTGACAGTGGTCCAGTTGGCCCTGTCATGTGTAAACACTTCCCTGGAAAATATGATCTAGTGCCAGGTGGCACCATGGATATTATGTGATTATGTAGGTAAAGGGCCCATCAAAATACTAACGGAATCATAGTGACTCCCAAGCAGTAAAGCTCTCTCAACTACTTGAATTTGTGCCCCCATCTTCTCCTGCTCTGGAGTAACAACCTGTTCCTAATTGCCTCACTTCCCGGGCTGCACATTAGTTCAGATATCTTCACCCGACGTCTAGAATATGTGCACCCTTTTTGTCCTTATACTTCTCCTCACCACCACCTTCCTGGTAACACCCCTCTCTTATCCCCACCACCCCCTCCTCCTCATTCTCCCATCATGGCCTCCACTCGAGTTAAGTCTGGAATTAATTGCTACAAAATAATTTATCCTCCTAGCCTGACTACAGCTGCAGCAAAACGTTTCAACCATATCACCATGGAATGTTTCCCTGATTCCCTTTTTGTCGATCAATTTTACAATGGTTGTCACGGGAGGCTCAAAAATTATTTCATTTTCTTCACTCACAACATCCCCTCCTGGTCCACCAGCTTACACAATTCCCTTAACGTCGCCTCCTCCTCCTCTATCCCTCATGGGAAACTGCTAAAAATGTCCCCCTCTGTGTGTTTCAATGGCTCCCTCACTATCTCACTCAATAACAATGGTACAATCATGATCCAAGCCAAAGACACCTGTCTCTCTCTTTTTGACCACCTCTTCCCTTCCCTACACCCCTCCCCTGCGACCAGGTTGTCCTTTGACTCTTCATCTAGCTCCACCCATTACTCCCTTTCTCCGCCCCTGACCCCCTACACTCCAATAGGCTGCACCCTGGAGGCAGAGGCCGACCCTCTTCACTACCCCTCCCCTGTGCCCTCCTCTCCCATTCTTCCCCCCTCACAGTATGACCCCCTCCTTCTTCACTTCAGCTGGACCTCTAGCTAATCCGCTCCTAGGCCAATCTGTACCATCCAATCTCATCTCCTCCTCCTGATCCGTACCTGCCACCCTCCTTTTTAGTCCACCTCTCTTCCAACCTTCCCCACTAATAAACTTTCCTTACGTCCCCCTTATTCCCTCCTCTTCTTTTCCCCTCCTCCCCTCGCTATGTCCCCCGATTTCCCCACAAACCCATTGCATCTCCCTCCCTCCCCCAACACTGTGCTACACCCTTCTCTCCTTCAGTAAACCCTTCGCGTTCCCTCCCTCGGGCCTATCAAAACCACTTCCTTTCTTCAACTTCCCCATCTCACAACCCCCCTCACTACGCCAGTTGCCCGTTCCCTCACAGCCACCTCACCTAACTTACAGGACCTCTTCAACCCCCTCCCCTCACTTCCTCCCAAACCTCCTTCGTTCCTATGTCTCCACACATTCCTCCACTCTCCCTCCACCCCACTGCCTCACTCCTCACCTACCTCCCCTAGCTATGTCCTCAATTCCTATCCTTCTTGCAACGCCAACAATGTCAACTCTCCTTTCACCTCTGATGCACCAACGCCCGCTCTCAACCACCACCTTTCCCAACCTCTGAACCCCATACCCCAACTCCCCTCCCGTCCCCAGACTTCGCCCTGCCTTCCACCACCAAATATTTATTTATTTATTTTATTTTCGGTTCTTGTATAGCGCAGGAATTCAATCTCTGAGGCGATATCTCTGCGCTTTGTTTTTCCGAAAGTAGGGCAAGAACAGGATATCTGTATGGCATTGGTAGAGCTACTGAGTAGAGAATAGATACGTCTTCAGACATTTCCTAAATGCGGAGAGGTTGAAATTTAGTCTAAGAGTGAGGGGTAGTGAATTCCAGAGAGTGGGGCCCTTGTATGAAAGGGCTCGGCCTCCCTGTCTTTCTCTTTTGATCCTGGGAATCTGGAGAAAAGCTTGGTTTTCTGATCGTAGGGTTCTTCCAGGTTGGTAAGGTTTGAAGGTTTCAGTCAAATATCTAGGGCCAGTTCCAAACAAGCATTTATGGATGGTGCAACATATCTTGAATTGTACTCTCTGGCGAATGGGAAGCCAGTGTAGCTTGTTTAGTAAGGGACGAGAGGAAGATCTGGCAGGTGCATTGAGAATCAACCTAGCAGCTGTATTTTGGGCTACCTGTAGCCTCACCAGCTGTTCCTCATTAGCAGATATAAGTAATCCATTGCAGTAATCCAATCCAATCAGCGCCAGGATGCCCGTCAGGTGACAGAAAGCGCTTTATAAGTGTGTTATACACACATACATCTGCTAATTACTAGGGTCTGCACTAGTGTTTTCCGGTGATGATCTGCTAAATAGGGGAAAACCCTTCTAAGTAGGCCAATCACTCTCATACAAGTTCCTGTGACCTCTATGGCGTGGTCTTTAAGCACCAAAGATTGGTCAAGCTTGACACCCAGATTTTTTACGCTTTCCTTTGGGCATGGAGCTGTACCTAGTTCCGGGGGCCACCACTCAGGTGACCAAAGGAGTGGGGCATTTCCAAAGAGCATGACCTCCGTCTTACCCACATTGCATTGTAGGCAATTGGAGGTCATCCATCCGGCTATCGCTCTCATTCCAGCAGAGAAAGAATTTTTTACTGCAGGGGTCATATTTTGGAATGGGAATACTAGCTGGGTGTCATCAGCGTAGGATATTGGTGTGAACCCATGTTCCCTTACAATATTCGCCAGGGGGGCCACATACACATTAAATAATGTGGGGCTTAGGCACAAGCCCTGTGGAACCCCCTTAGTGAGCTCCCTAGAGATGGAATAATGGGAGCCCAGGCGAACATTTTGGGAGCGGTTGGAAATGAAACTTTTTAGCCATGATAGGGCCACTCTATCCACTCCTATCCCCTCCAGACGACTGATCAGGGTGTCATGAGACACCGTGTCGAAAGCAGCGGACAAATCTAATAGCACCAGAATCATAGAGCCTCCCCTATCCTGTGCCATCCGGATGGTATTGGTCACGGAGAGGAGAGCTGATTCTGTGCTATGATTTGGCCTGAACCCAGATTGAGAGGGGTCTAGGCCGTCCGCTGCCTCGATGAATTTAGAGAGATGAGAGTTGACATGTCTCTCAGTCATCTTACTCAGGTGGGGTAGGAGGGATATAGGGCGTAAGTTGTTAAGGTCCGACCATGGTAACGCAGTGTTTTTGCGGATTGGGTTCACTACTGCCATTTTCCAGTCTTTAGGAATCTTTCCTTCTTTAAGAGAAAGGTTAATCAGTGTTTTAAGGCTCGGTGCTAATATGCTACCCAAGGGAGCTATCATTTTGGCAGGTAGTAGGTCAGTGGGTGAGCCTGATTTAATTAGGTTAAGTAGAATGTTTACTTCAGTAAGACTGATCTCTGGGATGGTAGTCAGAGTGAGTCTACTTATTCCACTTTTAATTGACTCAGGGCTAGAGATGTTGGTAGTATCCCTATTATTTGATGCCTTAGTGATTTTTTCGTAAATTAAATCAATTTTATTCTCAAAAAAAATACACCCCTCCTGTTTCCATTGAGCCACCCAACATGCTGTGCTCTGCCCTACTCTCTCTAGAAAATAAGCTAGGCTCTCTTATCACCTCCATCTCCCAACTTGAAGCTTCCATTTCACTTTTAAGCTCCAAGATTTCCACTTTTCCATACACCTCAATTCCTTTTGGAAAACAGTCACCTTCCCACAAGATGCACCTCGCCCCCACACCCCAAAATAGCCAAGCATAACCTGTTGTCTGCAAACATTGCAAACTCACACAAGCCCTTGAAGGCCACCCTTCTTCCACTCTCATCTCCAAGTAACCCTACTATCTACAATATTCCGACCATCTCCTCTGTCAGAACCACTCATCCACCTAAGCCCTCCTAAGCACCCTTGTATAAGTACAACATGCCTATCACCCCGCATAGCCCAAATGCCCCTGTCACCAAAACAGTCTCGACAGAGCTGCGCTGCCTGCTCCACAACTGCAGTTCTGCAATAAAACACAAACTTGAGATCTCCGACACCATCATACTTCGCAATATTGACATGCTCTTCCTCACAGAGACCTGGTTCCACAATACCTCTCACTCTATGTTTGATCTCCTAGTACCCACAGGCTATTCTATTTTTAGAAATGACAGAATTGACAAAGCTGGGGGAAGTGTTGCAGTCATCTTTAGAAACTCCCTTCAACTTAAGGCTTTTCCTAACAGCTCCTTCCGCACTTTTGAATGCCTATCCATTGAACTTCAACTGCACCACCGCTCACCTGTCAGATTCCATGCCATTTACCGCCCACGTTGTAGCGGCCCCTCGTTTATGGAAGAACTAACTGACTTCATTAGCAACCAATATTCGCAATGACAATCAGTTCTTCGTGGGTGACTTCAATCTCCACCGGGGCTCGTCTCAAGACTCATCTGCAAATTTTCTGCCCACCTTCCTTTCTGCAAACGATCTTATCCTGCACTGCACAGAAACAACACACTCAAAGGGTTCAATCCTGGACCTTGTTATTGCGAAAACAGGCATGCTAACTACCGCTACCCCTATTCATGTAGACTGGTCTGACCACCTCCTCATCTCATTCTCTCTTCACCTGTCACACTATAACTCTCGGCCAACCTAAGAGGGCTACCTCCTGGTTCCGTGACACAAATAATATTGACCTCTGTACCCTCTGTGAATCAGCTTTGCTATCACTTCCAAGGCTAGACCCGAACCTAGATGTTAACAAACTCACCTCCCAGCAATGCCTCACAGTCCTTTCAGTCGAAATCAATATTGTCGCTCCTCTCCAAAGCAAAAAGAAAAGGGCCACTCCCTCAGCACGTTGGTTTAACGAATCAAGAAACAATGGAGACAAGCGCCCTCCACCGATAATTTGGCCATGCTTTGTTCAGCCAGATCCGAGTACCACAAGCTCATCTTCAATGAAAAAGCGGCGCACTTCAGAACCCTCCTTGACACAGCCAAAAATAGACTCAAAAAACTATTCGATCTCATCAAGTATCCAAACAGCTCTCCCCAAACCTCCAACTTGGAGGATTCTACAAAGAAAGCAGCGGAATCTGCTTTATTCTTTGATGAAAAAGTGAAATCACTTGTGGATCAGGTCAGTCATCCTACCCCCCGTAGGAGCGCAAATACCTAGCCATTTGGCAGATCTTTGACCCCATCTCCGAAGATGCCCTCCTCAAATACATCCTTGGAACAAAGCCCTCCAACCATTCTCTTGACCCCATCCCTAGTGCCATTGCCATTGACTTCTATACCCATTCTCTGTCCTATTGGACCACTCTGGTTAACCTCTCCCTCTTTCAAGGCTCCCTTCCTGTTTCCTTCAAAACTGGGCAGGTCACCCCTCTGCTTAAAAAACCCACTGCTGATGCGAACAACCTCAACAATTTCCGCCCCATCACTAACCTACCTTTTCTTGCGAAAATCACAGAAAGATGTGTAGCGAAACAACTCTCTCGTCATATCAAGGACAATGATCTTCTTGACAATTTCCAGTCCGGCTTCATTCAAAACTGCAGCACTGAAACAGCCCTGCTGCAAGTGATTGATGAAGCGCTGCAGAAACTTGAATACTGGGAGTCTTGTCTTCTTATTCTTACTTGACCTTTCTGCAGCTTTTGACACTGTCAATCACAACACTCTACTTAACACTCTTCAACAGGGAATGGGCTTGGAGGGCACTGTGCTTAAATGGTTTGCTTCCTTCCTCTCTGATAGATCCCAAATGATCAAAATAGCGAATAGTATTTCATCTCCTTTGGCGGTAGGTAAAGGTGTTCCTCAAGGCTCTATACTTGCACCCATAGTGTTCAATCTCCATTTAGAACCATTGGGAAATCTTCTAAGTAAATCCGGGATCCACTATCATCTCTATGTAGACGACACTCAAATCTACCTCCAGGTGGCCTCCACTCACGATCTCTCCATCCTAAGCTCTACTCTCGACTCCATTCAAAACTGGATGCTAACTCCTCAACTGATTCTGAATCCCTCTAAAAAACTAAATTCCTCCTCCTCTCCTCCTCACTTTCTCCTCCCCGGTCTAATCATTGATGGATCAGATGAATCTACTTAACAATAAACCCATCATTGT
This sequence comes from Lissotriton vulgaris, assembly GCF_964263255.1. NCBI lineage: Eukaryota > Metazoa > Chordata > Amphibia > Caudata > Salamandridae > Lissotriton > Lissotriton vulgaris. Next base: position 1,079,680,018 of record NC_141695.1, on the reverse strand, counting down.
CGACAGCGCAAAATCCCTTGGTGTCATACTTGACATAAAACTCAATCTACTCTCATTCCATTGCAAAGTCTGCTCGATACCAACTGCGCCTTCTTTGGGGGATTCATCGCTTCTTCCCGGAGCATGACCTTAAAAACCTGGTCCAAACGCTGGTTCTCTCCAGACTGGACTACTGCAACTCTCTTCTTACTGGCCCACCAAATCCGACCTGTCCCCCCTTAAATCTGTTCTCCATTCAGCAGCTCGTTTCATACATGGGGCCAAAAGAAGCAACCATATCACACTCATTTTATCCACCCTCCGGTGGCTTCCCATTGAGGCAAGATCTATCTACAAGACTGCCTGTATCACCCACAGAGCCTTGCACTCCTTCTCTCCGCGCTATCTGGCGAATAAACTGAAACTTTCTGGAGGCTCTAGACCATCACGTAATGCAGAAAATCTTTTGCTTGAACCTCCCACTTTCAAGAAGGAAAGATCGATGGCCCAATCCTTTCAGGCAACGCAGTGCGAATCTGGAACTCACTTCCGCCTCATCTCCGGACCACCACCTCTTCCCAGGTCTTCAAAACTGACCTTAAAGCTCCCCTCCTTCAAAGACGCTTCCAAATTGAATTCAGGCCCTCTCTATTATCTGAAGGAAGTCCTTCCATTATTGTCAATTCTGTTCTACATGACTATAGAAGTGCCTTACCAATGTGGTGTTATGGTTTGAGTGTCTGCCACTTATTGCAGTATTATACTTTGACTTGTAGTGTGTACTCCTTTGTAACATGCACACGATACTTTCCCTCGTGTACTGTATCGTTTGCTACCTCTTGTATTTTATTTTATTTGCTCTTGATACATGCACAAGTGCCACCATTGCCTCATGAAACGTAACGTTTGTTCTTGTGTTTTGAGTATCTGCCATTTAGTGCAGTATTATACTTCTACTTGTACTTTGTATGCTTTTGTAACATACACACATGTCACTTTTTTCCTACTGTAATGTATCGTTTGCTACCTCTTGTATTTTGTTTGCTCTTGATACATGCACAATTGTCACTATTGCCTTATGTAACGTAACGTTTGCTTTTGTAACATGCTGACTTGTAATTGTTCCTCATGTATCACTACTTTTCCTATTGTGAAGGGCTCTGACACCTTCGGGTAAAGTCTGCGCTATATAAAAACACATTAAATAAAATAAAATAAAATAAATGTCTAGGAAAGGTGGCTAGCATCCTTGCAGTAGGGTTGAGAATGGATGCCACACGGTGTAATATTCTCTTTGTCTTATGACAGGCGTAGTTCCCAAACTAGCATTAAAATGCATCCTGAGGCCAGTAAATCAAAACCTCCACTGGAAGCTATTGCATTTTTCTTATCTTATTATAATTGTTTTTATTTTATAAGAATGCAGTACAAAAGGGGAACCAGTGGACGAATGTTAGGGGGCAGGGGAAGCAGCAGTGGAACTATTTTTAGGTTTCTCACCAATGCAAACGACATTGCAAAATGTTATGAACATCCTTGAAGAGCCCTGGGCTTACCCACATTGTAATGGTCAGCCTATTTAAATAATGCTTGACGGTGGTTCACCAAACCAGCCACTGTCTGAAGTGGGCACCAAACATCCCCTTTTTGTATTGTATATGTATGTATTGTGTTGTTTAATGGTGACAATAGGTTACTGTCTGCTGAGGCCCAAATAGAACATGTAGGACTTTACTTACTACTGGGCCACGAAAAAGTGTGAAAGTATGGACTGGTTTCTACGACTCTGCTCGAAGGTATTTTTACATTGTTTTGCTTTTCATAAAACAGGTACAATAGTACACGTGAAAAGCTGTGTCAGTTGCAGGTTTACAGATGAACTGTTGCTGGTATCATACGTATTGTTTTAGGGCTACCTGTTTCCCCTGCACCTGTATTATTTGCAGCACACAATTCCACACAGTGGGAATGGCAAAAATATTTACTACTTTGGAAAAAAGCCCTGCCTCAACAACACCCCCTCCAAATCTGGGGGTGATTCATTCATCTTCCCGTCTGGTAAGGTGAGTCACTTAGCTGGACCAAATCTCTGACTATATATATGTTGGAGAGGGGGGTCAGATTTCAATTTATGAATGTCCACAAACATGCAGGTTGGTGGGCATTCATACACTTACAAGGCTAACCACTCCTTTTTCTGCCCACCTCCCACATCTTACTTTAGACTTTATATTGCAGACTTCTCCGCACTCTGGCAGTGTAATCGGCAGTAGTAAAACCATATACGTCTGCCCGAATTCCTTGTGTGAATCTTATTTTCAGAAAGTGAAGTGCCATTTGGTAGCAAATGACTTAAGGTTTCTCCGCACAGGAGAGGTTTGATCAGATTTATATTAGGTGTTTGCTTTAATTTAAACAATGTTTATGATATTATTTTATGGGATTGCTTAGATGGTATTTATTTGTTACAGGTCACCCGAAAGAAATTTGAAGAGAATTCCGTTGCACTCAATCGGACAGCTGGATCCCAATGCTAAACATGAGAAAGGATCTATAGCAAAGGTAATGTGCCGAGTTCTTACTCTGCGTTTTTCTTACTCTAAAGTTTGTTCACTTCTCATACCCATGTCTTAATCTCCAAGGAAAGTCCTATTACCATAAATGATTTAAAGACTTACATACTCAAGATTTGAAATTTGCCTAGCTAAGTAACTGTAAGTTTCAATTCTATTAAGGACAGGGAGGCGAGGATTATGCTTTTCCTTCTTCGCTGTTTATTATACCCAAAACTCACAGCAGCTCAGAAAAGCACTGAAGTCAATACATTTCTATATCCCAAATAAAAGGGATTAAGAACATTACATCAGAAAAAATCCATCAGAAAAACTACATATTGGGTTGGGGAGGAACATGGCGGCAGGCTGACGCCGGCCACAGGAGCTCGATGAGGCGGTGCAACGCTAGAAGGAAAGAGCACTAGAAAGCGATACAAAACGGTCCCGCGACTGATAATTACCGGGTGAGAATGTCGATAGGGCCTTTTCTCCCCCACACGGCAGTATTGTAAGTTGTGTTTTCCTTTCTTTTTCTTTTCTCTTCGGTTGATGTTGGCGTGGCTTCTGACGGGAGCTGTGCGGTCTAGGACCTAGGAGCCGGGAGAAAGCTCGGCGATAGACCCGGATGAGCAGAGAGTCTGCAGAGCAGGAAGTTGGGTCCGCGCTACCTGGAGGGCTCGAGGCGCTTTGGGCCAGGCTTTGGATTCGCGTTTGTGTAGCCATGGGAAAGACTGTCTTTCGGGGGCTGAATTCCAGAGCCTGGTCGTTGCAGGTTGGGGCTGCTACCCCACAGCGGTGTGCGGGAGCTGATTGTCACCCGGTAAGGTGGTTTCCGGCTGGGTGGGTGCGGAAGCAGGACTGCATGGAGCAGGAGCCTATATATGCCCATTCAGTTATTCCAACGAGGAGTGGAGGGGCAACAGAGAAAGTAACAATAAATCAAGGTTCCTCAAAGAAGATTGGGGAGTCCAGTCAAGGGGGGAAGGCGAAAGGGAGCTCTGGTATTAGAACGCCGGTTCTGGATCAGCAGAGGGGGGTAAGGAGAAATAGGTACCAGTTAAGGTCCCAACACGAATTGAAAACTAAGGGGGTCCTAGAACATATGGAAGGATCTGATGTAACCCCATTGACGCCACGCAAAAAGAAGACTGAGAAGATTGGGGATATCATAAAAAAAAAATCAAAAGGACCGGGGGCAGCCCACCTATCTCAGAAGAGTACACCATCTCTTAAATCCTATTTTAAAATCATGGAGCAGGTAGCAAGTTCAGATAGGGGTACAAGTGGGGCATTACAAATACAAGATAATGCTCCTTTTATAATGCTTGAAAATCGCTTTACCCCACTTTGCAGGCATAATAAGTTCGGAAGGCAGGTCAGGTGGAATAAGTGAGGATAATACCCTGGATCTAAGGTTAATCAATGACGGGGGACCTTCAAGCCATTCCATTAACATGAACGCTGATCATTTTAAAACACCTATCCCTTTCCCACCTCTTCAAGCCCTTCAGGCTCCTTCAATGTCTCTTGTCTCTCAGCTTTCACAGGAGTCATCAGCGGCAGACTGCAATGCCCAATTTCAAATACAAGCTCAAGCTCAAGTCTGAGGGGAGTTGCCGCAGTCGGATTTTGCTAATAGTGATAGGGACAGTTTAGGTTCCTTGTTGCAGTCATTAAGGGGCGACCTTATGACTAAGTTTGAAATATCTGAAACAAATCAAAAAGGTATTCACGACAAGTTTGATGCCCTGGAGTCAAAACTGGAAGACATCTGCACACGTACAGGATCAATTGAGCTTAAGGTCGCCACATTGTCGGAGTCTGTTCAAGGGAACTCCAAAGATATAGATGTTTTAAAGACCCAGAACCGGTCCCTTTGGATGGATATGGAAAGGCTGGAGATGCATGCCCCTAGGAACAATCTTAGAATCCTGAAGATTCCAGAGGGGGAGGAGATGGATGACATTAAGGGGTTTGTATGCAAGTTATTAAGAGATGGGGTCTTAAAAGATCGGCTAGATATTGATTTATAGGCCGAGATACAAAGGGTACATAGGGACCCCTTCAGGCTCTACCCAGACAGACGAGCACCCAGGAAAATTCTAGTTAATTTTCAGACCTATAGTGTTAAGGAATTAATTTTAGGTGGGTGCCTATCATGTTCTACTCTCCATCACCGGGCCAACCCATATCAAATTTGTTCGGATATTGGGGGAAGAACAGCGCAAAGGCAGTGGGAGCTGGGTTCCAGAATGCCTGAACTAAGATCACTCGGAGCGCAAGTTCAAATGTACTTCCCTGCATAATTGAAAATAACAAAATGTACAACTGTAGCCAACCCGAAGATGTTGATGACCTCCTATCTCAGATGAAAGTGTAACAAGTGAAGGTCGATACGTGTTACATCGGACTACAGGGGAGAAAGAGAAGTTTAGAGAGTTTGGAGAGAATGGGGGAAGGTAGGGGTAAACAATGGAGATGAAAGCAGATGAAAGCAGAAGAAGAAATGGGGAAAGAGGGTAAAGTTAAAAAAAACAACAACAACAAAAACATAGACCCTCGAGCAAAGGTTCTAGTTAATGGGGCATTATCGGAATTGTTTAATATCTCTAGAGGTACTAGGCAGGGGTGTCCCCGTCCCCCTTATTGTTTGATATTTACATTGAGCCTTTTGTTTGTGCACTTAGAACGGACCGTATTATTTTACCTTCTAAAATTACAGATCTAGAACTTAAAACTGCTTTATATGCGGATGACCTTCTCTTGTATACTTCAAATCACATTGATGCAATTCCACGGTTACTTGAACTGGCTGAGGAATTTGACAGTCTCTCTGGTTACAAAATTAACAGAGAGAAAACAGATATAATGGGGTGGAATAACTCAACTGCCATACGGGGGGCCAGAGAACAGATTAAGTACTTAAGAATACACTTAACCCAGAAGTTGATAGATATCCCTAAGATCAGTTGGCAGAAGGTAGCTAAGGAAGTGTGTAATCTATTGTTAAGGTGGGGAAGTCTGCCACTGAACATCTATGGGAGAGTTAATCTTGTGAAAATGACGATCCTCCCTAAAATAACCTTCCTGTTAAATACAATTCCGCTACCATTCAATTTTAAGGATATCGCTAGCCTTCAAGTGAAGATTCGTTCTTTTATATGGGCCGCAAAAACACCCAGGATAGCCTGGAAGAAATTAAGGAGAGGGTTGAAGATTGGCGGTTTGGCTCTACCCGAATTATTTTTATATTGCCATGCCTTCCACTTTAAGAATTTTAGAATATTGGCCAATAAATTAGATTCTTCCTCACAGGGCTGTCTTTTCCAGGCAATGTTGCATGATCAGCCACAGGGTCAGGATTCTTTTCTTCTTAAATTCGGGGACCCCAAATTCTACAATAAAGTCTGTCTTAAGATCTTGTTGGTGGCTCTTAAGAACTGGGGATACATCAGGAGAGTCTTGGGGATACCATATTACAATCTGCAGGCTCCTATCTGGGATTCCCCTAGCACTCCTGATTGCTTCTTAGATCAATTGTGCCAGCCACTTAAAGTAGCTGGTATTAAGACATGGGGTGACCTTTGTTTAAACTCGCAGCTTATGAATTGGGAGTCCTTTACTAATTTAACAAATGGGACCTTAACTAGATTCAAGTTTTACCAGGTCTCGGCGTGGTGGGCAAGACAATCCTGGGGGATTGGAGAAGATAGCTTGCCCCTTGATTCCATCTGTAGAGTGGGAGTTTGGAAACGTGAGGTCTCCTTTTGGTAAAGGACGTTCACTGAAGTAAAAGACAGTTTGGACTTTAAACTGGTGAATCTTTGGGGTAATGTCCTAACTGGAAGCGGAAAGGAGATACAGAAAATCTGGAGTGACTCTTTTACCATGTCTCAGAGAGTAATTAAACCAGCGGATTTGAGGAGAAATCACCTTTATACAGCTTATAGGGTGTATTGGACACCGGTTAAACTATCCAAGGTGACAACAAATACATATTTGTGGAGAAGTGTGGCTCAGGGGGTTAGAGGCGGCAGACCCGGAAGCTGAGATCGGCCCTGGACCAGGGTTCAATTCCCCGCCTCGGCGGGTCTTGGGCTCAAAAATTCAACGGACTCGATAATTCTCTCGCTCCGGTGCCTTCTAAACTCACGGGTTCACACTCTGCGACTCTGGGCAATAGCTTGCTTAATCTCCACAACGGCCCCTCGCGGCGGGATGCCTGGCTTTCACCTTGTGGATACCCTGCCGGGGTTATCTCACAGGGGAATACCAGGACGGGTTCCCTAAGCAAGCGCCGGGAAACCCTTTGTGGGTAGCTGTGCGCTATATAAGCTCAAATACATTTACATTTACATTTATATTACTGTCCCAGATGCAAAAATCCGGCTGCGGACGATCGACATAGGTTTATGGACTGTCCAAAGATTTCTATGTACTGGGCTGCGGTATGTGGCTTCCTAGAGGATGTCCTTTCAAGGCCGATTGCTTTCAGCCTTAGACTGTTTTTTTTTGGGTTGCCACTGGGCTATAACATGAATAATTGTGCCTCAAAATGTTTGTTCTATGTGATAGTTATTGCTAGAAGAGAAATTTGTAGAGTATGGAAGTCGGAGGCTCCACCTATATTCGCTGATTGTTTAAAAAACATCATTATGATCAGTCAGTCAGACATGGCCTGTGATGAAGCGAGTACCAATAAAATCTGGTCTGCATTAGAGGCCTGGAGGAAGAACTAATACTGGTCCAATGATTATTCCAGAGGTTTGTTGTCCTGTCCTCCCTGGTACCTATTTCTGTTCAGCTAGGGGAACTGGAGTTGGACTAGGAGACAGCCTTACCTCTGGGTGAACTTTGTATGCCGGACACAGACACCTGTGGTGGTAATTGAGTATGTTTGTGTGGAAGGCGCAGAGAGATCCCATCTAGAGTTTATATCTTCTGGTGGCATGTATGAGGACAACAAAAAAAGAAAAAGAAAAAAGCCCAAAAAAAAACCTATATATCCCATTATTCCATGATGCCCTGGTCGCAGGCGTCGTTCCCATCCTGAATTTCTTAGCAGATTTAACATCGGACGGTCTGGCATACCACACCATTAACACAATGAGTTCTGCAATCTCTGCAGCGCGCGAACCGGTGGATGGTGTCCCAGTCAGGGAGCACCCGTTTGTCTGTAAACTCCTAAGGGGTGTACGACTTTCTCTGCCCCCGGAGCCACGCTATTCAGTCCTGTGGGACGTTAACGTTGTTCTGAATCTTTTTCTATCTTGGTAACACAGCAAGTATCTTTCTATGAAAGAGCTGTCTACCAAGTTGGCTACGCTCCTGTGTCTTGTATCATGTCGGAGGGTCTCGGATGTGCGAGCCTTGGATATCTCAGCGAGAATTTTTTCCCCAGAAGGGGTTACCTTTACTGTGGGTCGTCGCACAAAGTCCGTGACAAGATCAATCTCCTATCCAGCGTTTGTAGACGTTCCCAAGATCTGCGTTTTTCTGTGCCTTAAAACATATGAGGATGTCACTGTTAAACTTCACCCTCCGGGTGAAAGGCAGTTTCTCATTGCCCTGCGGAAACCGCACAAGGCAGTATCCTCTCCACTATAGACAGATAAGTGTGGTGGGTGTTGCAGGAAGCAGGCATTGATACTAAAATGTTCGGTGCTCATTCGGCTAGGGGGGCCGTGGCCTCGAAAGCTTTCTCATTGGGAGCGCGTTTGGAGGACTTGATGCGTGCGGCGGATTGGTCCTCGGATTCCACCTTTAAAAGGTTTTATTTCAAACCGGTGGTGGATATTGCGAATCTAGTGGTAAGTAAGCTTTGAAAAAGCATAATCTGGAGCCTCCGGTCCTGACATAGAATTGAAATTTGCCTAGCTTAGTAACAGTAAGTTTCAATTCTATTAAGGACACAGAGGCGAGGATTATCCCTCCCTTCAGAGATCCCACCCATATGGAAGTAAGAAAGCAGATTTTTGCTTCATTGTTGATTTCATTTTGTGTTTTTACTGCATTCCTATCCATGTAAGGAGTTTGCTTTGGAAGTTCTATTTGTTTTTACAACGCTTACGCTGTTGTGTCTCTTCCGCTAGGTAAGGAAGGTTCAAAACAAGACCGTTGAATTTTTGGCGTGGCTCGCGCGAAGAAAAAGGAAGGTGGCACAAGATGGACGCCCTAGCTTTGCGTTATGGACACTATGGAAGGACTAATATTATGTTGATACCCATGGAATGATGGGATATGTAGTTTTTCTGATGGATTATTACTGTTGTAATGTTCTTAATCCTTTTTGTTTGGGATATAGAAATTTCTTGACTTCAGTGCTTTTCTGGGCTGCCGTGAGTTTTGGTTATAATAAACAGCAATGAAGGGAAAGCCTAATCTGAAGCCTCCGGTCCGGACATAGAATCAAGAGTTTGCATCTTTAATTCTCTAACACCAGATTCTCATCAAAGTCATAAGCACGAAATAGTCCTGCCCACGTTTAGGGACCCCAGAGCGTTTACAAAAATATATCTATCTATCTATCTATCTATCTATCTATCTATCTATCTATCTATCTATCTATCTATCTATCTATCTATCTATCTATCTATCTATCTATCTATCTATCTATCTATCTATCTATCTATCTATCTATCTATCTATCTATCTATCTATCTATCTATCTATCTATCTATCTATCTATCTATCTATCTATCTATCTATCCATCCATCCATCCATCCATCCATCCATCCATCCATCCATCCATCCATCCATCCATCTATCTATCTATCTATATATATATTCACTGAAATAACCATAGGCTTCACACCAGTTATAGTTAACTGGAAATTTTACTGACATAAAACCATATTACATCACTCATGACATGGTCAGTGACATCACTCATGACATCACTGATGACACCATCCTTGTGGCAGAGTGACAGACCTCCTTTCAGTGTAATGTAAACCTTGATACACATATTCAAAAATAGAAACTAACATTTTCAAAAAAATGGAGATACCCATACCAGTTACAACCAATTCAGTAATTCCACCATCTATATACATGAGTGATGAGTCATGAGTGATGTAATATGTGACGTCATCAGCAGAGCATTGCAGGCGCGCAAGTTATAGTGAGTCCAACTAACTATAACGTGGGAATTTCAATGGTTTTATGTCAGTAAAATTTCCAGCTAACTATAACTAGTGTGAAACCTATGTTTTTTTCAGTGAATTTAATAGGTTTTTTAAATGCTAAATCCTAACTATAACTGGTGTGAAACCTATGGTTTCTTCAGTGAATTTCATAGGTTTTTTAAATGCTAACTCCTATCTATATATAGGGCCTCAAACCTATGTTTTTTAGTGAATTTCAAAGGTTTTTTAATAGCAAATTTCTATAGCTATGAAATGTAATATTTTTTATAATGAATCCTATATTGTATATTTATGTAATACTATTTTTTTATTTATATTGTTCATGTTTTTTTTTCTTTTTGCCTGGAGCGCTCCCGGGGCCCGTACCGGTGAGTACACTGGTAAGTGCAGTCTTGCGGAGCGCCCCCGTGCGCGTACCGGTGAGCGTCCCGTTAGCGCTATTGTCGCGAACGAAAACATCATCGTGACGTATCGCGTAGCCGGAAGCACTCGAGCGCATACGATCGCGCTACGTAAGCATCCGACGCGCTTACGCTACGCGCCCCTGGGCACGTAGTATAAGCGCGTTGGGTCATGTGACCTAAAAATAACACTTTTTATTGGTTTAGGACAGTTTTGGTTTCCAAATGATGAAAGCCCTGGTCATGTGACCTGAAAATAACACTTTTCATTGGTTCAGGACAGTTTTGTTTTCCTAATGATGAAAGCCGCAACCTTTTTTCCTCATTCACACTTTGTACTTTGAGTGAGGAAGACCTGTTTCCAGAGCTATTACTACCTATTTGTACTCAGAAATGGCTACAGTAGCAGCAGCAGCAGGAGCATCTCAGCCACCACCACCAAGAGGACCACCACAACACCACAGAGGGTGAAGATGAAGAAGAAGAGGAGGAGGAGGAGGAGGAGGAGGAGGAGGAGAGGAGGAGGTTCCTGCCTGAGGATACTACCCCATATAAGCCAAAAGAGCACATTATCTGGGAGTTTTTTTCAATCCCAAAGGACCTCAAGAAAGTAAATGCGCCAAGGGTTACTTGTCTAATATGTGGCACTGTACTTTCCAGGGGGAACCCTAACAAAAAGTACTCTTTTGGCAATAACACCATGATTCGCCATATGCAACGCCGGCACCCTAACAACTATGCTGCGGCAGAGGTCCGAGAAATGACCAGAAACCCTCCCCAATCTTCACCCAGCACCTCCAAAAGTAAGCAACCCACTCCATCGGGTTCAGAGATAAGGGAGATGGTCCCAAACATACAAACCCAGTTTGGACAATACAAAATCAGTTGTATATTTTGTGGAAAAACAATTACCTATGGTGAGCAAAGCAGTAAACTCATCAACCGTGCTGGTGACAACCACAATTGCCCAAAAAAAACGTAATTTTTTCCTGATTTTTTTTGCTCCAGTTGAGCCGTTTACAATTCCCTGTTTTTTGTTTGTCCCCATAAAAATAACAAAAAAATATAAAACTGTTCATAAGAGCCAAAAAAAGTACAAAATGTTAAAAAAATATATATATATAAAACAACAAAAAGAAGAAAAAAAACAGTTCTTTTTAGAACTACCTCCAATTTATAAAAAAATGCTACATTTAAAAAAAACTCTGTCATTCTTTTTTCCCCATGGTACGCTCCCCGGTTCGCTCCCCGGTGCGTGTACCGGGCGCTCCCCCACGCAAATCGTGGGGCCCTTTTATGGCCCCCACATCAAACCTAGGGGGTCAGGGGGGTCTACTCTGCACTCTTTTGGTCATTTCCCTCCTTTTTTTTTGGCCACCTCTTGTGTCTCGATCCTACCGAGACACAAGATGGCGGCCGCTCCGGACTGTTTGGAATGTTGACAGACACCCGAGAGCCAATCAGCCTTCCACGCGCAAACTCGCGTAGATAGATATATATATTTTTTTTAACGTAAATTACTCAAAATACACTGGAGCACATATCTTGAGACATAGCAAAGGCATATCCGGCTACCAGTCTCTACAATTTTGCCAAGTTTGGTGGAAATCCATTCAGCCGTTCGGGCTAAAAGTGAGTCCAACCGCCCTATGGAAATTAACAAGGGCAAAACACGTTTTGGGACCCCCTTTTATCTCGGCCCCCACTTGACGAATCCCCCTCAAACTTTCAGGGAAGGAGCGGAGCGCCGCAAGGCAAATTTGAGGGAAATTTCAGGCAGATCCCTCAACCGGCGCCAAAGTTATTCCCAATAGAATGTTGCGGATTCCCTATACAAAATAATCCTAACTATAACTACCGACTGGCGACCACCAGTAGGTAATGAACAAGGGCTTCTAAGCCTGAAACGCGTAGCTGTTCTTTGTTGTGGTGGTGAAATAAAACATCGTACCTGTACCTGGTGGTCCGTCTCCTTCGTCGCTGGCGTGGCATCAGTGCTTGCTGGAAGTTGTGTGGAGTTTACGTGTTTATATATATATATATATATATATATATATATATATATATATATATATATATATATATATATATATATATATATATATATATATATATATATATTATAATGCATGTTTAAGCAACTGCAAAGACCATTCCTGTGTAAGTATATATATATATATATATATATATATATATATATATATATATATATATATATATATATATATATATATATATATATATATATATATATATATATATATATATATATATATATATATATATATATATATATATATATATATATATATATATAGGAAGAAGTTTTCCGTACAGACCCTCAACAATAACCACCAAGTCCCAGAGGGTCACAGAAAGGCAGCACACCAAACTGCAAATCCAGGTATGTTCTAGTTGCTCACTTCATGTTTATTTTCTTTTTTTCTTTTTCATTTCTCCATGAGTTTCAATCGTGCAAAGTGTGTCAGGTAACAAAAAGACGACGTACGCGTTTCGGCCAGAGGCCTTCGTCCGGGTCATTTGATAATCATTGAAGGGAGTTTAAAAAAGGGGTTGGTTTGACCCGGCCACAATTAACAAAAAAATCCCAACATTTAAAAAGAAAAAGGTGTATCATTAAAGAGAACAAATTATCACATTAATTTTTGGTTTAAACATTTTCAGCTGCATGAATGCTTATTTAAACTTGTGAAGTACTTAAGATTCAATTACATTATGAATTCATGTAGCATTTAGATATATTTACTTTTTCAGCAACAATTAAGAGTTTTTCCCAGCAACTGCGTATCAAACATATATGTGTAATGTGTATAGAGTCCAAATCTCTATATATTCATACAATATTTGAATGTATTGGAAAACACCATAACAGTAGTTGAGGACCCTTGGCAGTTGGAATGGGTTGATAGTTTTTCCCTATATATGTAAACATGGTCTTAGGGGCTAGAGCAGTGGTTGAGTATCACATTAAACACACAAGACCCTTCATAAAACATACATTGGTTAATTCTATATAATATAATGAAAGGTCATTGTTATATAATCTTGGTTAAGTACCTGATTAGAAAAGAAAATGTGAAAAATATTACATAATGAAGACCATTGTTATCTGGTCCTAATAAAATGTCAGATTGACGGGGAGTTGTGGAGCAATAGTAATTCCAGGGCCCAACCTTTTTCTATTATTCATGGAAAGGGAGTGAATTCTAAATCTTCAATAAAGTGCTTCACTTTTCCCAGATTCTAATATGGACCATTGTTCCTAATCCCCCTCTTATGAACTTATATAACACTTTAATTTGCCCAACCAAAAATATGCGCCAATTTGTTAAAACTGGACACAGTAAGACCATTTATGGGAAATCATCACATCTCTGCTGGGTTTCATCTCTTCTTCCGTTCTTTTAGATAAACAACCTAATGGAAGCATCCTAATAAAACCATCATCAGAGGACGAATGACTGGTGTGTATTTATCCTGTATTGTGGCTCTTACCCAGATCATAATATTTCTATAGATAGGGGCTAGATCTAGATGAATATATACATTCAAAGTATATATAATTATGTTTTTTGCGTGTTTTCTTGGCAGCACACACATTCTTAGCTATGGGTAAGTGTATCTACCGCTAAATTGTCCCAAATTGTCCTTATAGGAAATTATGAAGTTCAGCATCTGCATTCAGACCCCATGGTATCTCGGTTCCTATCATAATGATCCATCTGGATTCTGCTTGTCCCAATAGATGATCACGATCTCCACCTCTGATGTTCTTTTTTTTTATATCTTTTTACTGACAGTTTTTACATAATAAATGCATTCCCACCCACCCCTCCCCCCATCTCCCCGTCCAAGAGCATGTCAAAAAGAAACAACTTATTGTCTCTGAATCCACAGCAAGAGCGGTGCCCAGATCTGCATGCCCCTCAATCTTTTTTTAGCTCCTTTGTTTCTATAGATTGCCATTTCCAGACTACAAGTCGCTAATAGCCTAACCCTCTATTGTTGGAATACAGGTGGGTTAGGATCTAGCCAGGCTGAGGCAATACTAAGTCAAAGTATTGCCATGGCCACAAATATCAATCCCTGTGTGTTTGTCTGCAGTTCACCATTCGCTACCCCCAGCATGAATTCCTCTGTTGAAATTTCTATTCTTATTTGGCATACTTCTGATAGAAATTCAGAAATATCTTTAATGAGGCTGGTAAGCGTGTTACATGTAGCAAACATATGTATAATATCAGCCCCATAGAGTGCACAACGAGGACATGTCGTTCCCTTCCCTGTTCCCCATTTGGCGATTTTCTTAGGTGTGTAATACAGGGAGAAAAATGTTTTATAAAATTGTGCCTATAGCTTTATCGACATTAGCAAATTTAGGGCTAAATCATATGCCATGCGGGGGATTGTAGTATGTACTCCAAGTTGGACGTGCCAAATTGCGCATTGTTTATCCATATCATCTGGAGAGGCTAGATTCAGTACATCATAAATTTCCCCAATCCTGGGAGTTGTTTTTTTACACAGATTATCAATCAATTGATTATTCTGGAAATTCGCCCGCCCGCCAGTTTTCTTTGTTAAGAAATCTCTGACCTGCAAAAACTTAAAGAAGTCCCTATGGCTGATATTATATTCCTCATGTAGACCTTCAAACATCTTAAGGCAGCCTTGTTTATAAAAGCAGCCCAGCTGCACCATCCTTACCGAGACCCATCTGTTTATACAGCTATCATGAAATATTGGTGGTAGATCATTATTACTGCTCACTGGCGTATAAAATGAAAATCGCCCACACCCCAAAATCTTACGAACACTGCTCCACACTTTATAAACCCCTACAATAGTTTTAAACTTAACTTTCTTAAAGTAGCTATCGTTGGTATGTCGCCAAAAGCAACCAGCACAATCTTCTCCTAGTATAAATTCTTGGGGGGACGAATCTATTGGTTAATACCATCATGCGAAATCAGTTTGGCGCAATATTTCAGGACGGTGGCCCAATAATACAATTTGAAGTTAGATAGAGATAAACCTCCCTTTTCCTTTGGTAGTACCAACCGTTTAAGGGCTCGTCGGGGCTTCTTACATCCCCAATAAAGCTTGAGAGCTTAGCGTCAATAATCCTAAAGATTTTGGCGGAGAACTCAAGGCAAATGTCCTAAAGAAATATAAAAATCGGGGCAAAAAACATCTTAATCAGATTACAGCGGCCCCCTATAGTCAGATGTAAATTATCCAGTCGGGCCAGCTCCTTCTTAGTTTGAGAAATTAATGGGTTTAGGTTGATATCAACAATATTTTGAATTTTTGCACTTATTGTAACGCCTAGATATACGGCCTCCTCCATCACTCTTGAGCCTCCCATCACAATCTTATTGTTTAGCACAATCTGGGTTTTGTCGGAGTTCAATTTATATCCAGATACCAATCCAAATAGGTGTGCCTCCTCTTCCAACACCGGCATGGCTAGATTAGGGTCTCTAGTGACAAGCGGGATATCATCGGCGTATGCCAAAATTTTGGTGTAATAACTACGTATTTGGATTGGTGGTATAGATACACACTTGTCCAACCATCGAATAAATGGATCAATATATATCGCAAACAAAAGAGGTGAGCAGGGACATCCCTGCCTATTTCCTCTCGTGATCGCAAAGTTCTCTGACAGGAGCCCATTAACCAATACTCTAGCGCTCGGCTTATTATATAGGCCTTGAGTAGCCATGATGAATTTGTTATTCATTCCACTATGATACATTGCCGTCCATAAAAATCTCCAGGAGACCCTATCAAACGCTTTCTCCGCGTCAAGAAGAATAAGCGCCATAGGGTCTCCTGTTGACTCCGTATAATTAATCGAATAGCGAGATCACCCATTAAACATAGCCAGTTGTTGACCATCCTGGTATAAACCCATGTTGATATTTTGATGCTATTTTATTTATTATTGGTGCCAGTCTAGCCGCTAGAAGTTTCGAATACATTTTTGAGTCCCCATTAATCAGGGTAATTGGGCGATATGAACCTAAATCGAGCGGATTTTTGTTTTTTTTCAGGAAGACCACAATCTTAGCTTCTGACCATGAGGTGGGGGGGGTCCCTCCCTGAAATATATGAGCAAATAAAACCATCATTATTGTTTTTAATTGATCAGCAAATTTCAAATAGAACTCTGGTGGAATCCCGTCCAGTCCTGCCGCTTTCCCCCTATTTAGCGCATTTAAAGAGAGCAGGATCTCATCCCAGTTAGGTAACTCATCCAGCATTTCCTGATCTTTCTTCTCGAATCTAGGCCCTGGATTTACATCCAAATATAAATCTGGGTCCCCCATGCCGACTATGGGTTCTGTATGGAGTCTTGATAGAATCTCTGAAACGAGGCCCTTACTTCGGCTGGTTTTGATTTTAAGCCTAGTCTGGGGTCCTGGATTTCTTTAATAGTACTTGCTGATGCCTCTTCTATAGTACGCACCACCAGCTGGGGCCCAACCAGTTCGGTCAGCTCATATACTTTCTCCTTATTAACTGATGCTTTAATGATGGCTTTTTCCACTATTATTTCTGTGATAAGATTTCTCGCGACGGCTACCTGAGCCAATGCATTATCCAGCACCTGGCCCTGTTGAGCTGCAGCAATCAAATCCTCCTCGGCTTTACCCAAGTTATGATGTAGTACAGCTAGGTGGCGTTTCCCTTCCTCATTAGACCTAAGCGAGAATTGTAGTGTCGCGCCTCTTATGCCCGCTTTAAGAGCATCCCACACTATTGTTACAGGTGCACTTCCAAGGTTATCTGCTATAAAACCCTGGATCCACCCCCTCATGTGTTGACAGTAGTTTTCATTCTTTAACAGAGCCCTTTCAAACGTCCAAGTCGTGATTGTAATGCTGAGAACCTTCAATATGAGTCTCTTGTATACAGACGATATTAGCTTCCATTAATTGTAGCCCCACTGCCACCTTCTGCCTTTTTTTGATATCGTTGAGGCCACAAATATTTAGTGAAGCAATTTTTAACTTATCCATAATGTAATAAACATTGTTGCCATTTGCCTTGCGTCATATCCATGTCCTAGTTTCCTAGTCATCACAAAATTATCTGACACCACAGTAACAAAGTCTTTTCTACCCTTCATGTGCTTGAAATTTCTTGGTCCTATGCTCCCCCCCACTTCTCCCTCATCCCACCCTTGGTTCCCCCCACATCCCCCTACCATCCCATGAGGCATCCTAGGTCACGGGTCCTAGTTGTGGGTGCCCATATGGTCAGATCGCCACAGCGGACCCCGCAGTCGGGGCAGGTTTATGGAATATGGTGTTTTCCCAAAGCCTTTATACATGTTCAGATATCATTTCAAAATATGCATTGTGAACTTATGTTATACTCCACCCCGCTCGTCCCTTCTAGTAATTCCCCATACTTCCACACAATGACCATTTCCTTCTGCTGTTCCTTTATGTGTTATTTAGTTATTTCCCCGAGTTTTGTGTCCCCATCTCTGAAATTTCTCTTAAGTAGTCTTCTGCCTGTACTTCACTAGTAAAGCTTCTTGTTGAGCCTTTGAATATAATTTTCAGCCGTGCCGGATTTTGCAGAAAAACTTTAGCTCCAATTTTTTCAAAGGATACGAATAGTTGGCGCATTTTCCACCTTCGCTCTACGGTGGTGTGTGCAAAATGTGGTCTGACAAAAAACTTAAACCCTTTGTATTCCCTTTGGCTTGTGGGCCTGGCAAGATCATAGATTGCTTCACGAAGAAGGAAGTTCCCAAAGTGAACCGACATAGCCATGGGGTATTGGCGTGGCTTGTGAGCGTGTTTCGGTAGCGTCAGAGGGAAGCAATGGACACGCTGGATCTCTCTATCCATATCCCAGGCCTCCAGTTCCGGGAATGCTGTTTTGAGTAGAGTAATCATTGACCCTCTAGCGTCGTTTCCTTCTAAACTTTCTGGGATACCAAAAAACCTTAAATTATTCCTTCTAGATCTGTTCTTGTGATCTTCAACTTTCGCCATAAGATCTTTTATTATTCCGTCATGCTCCTTTTCTGTGTTTTGCAGTTTGGTGACGTCGGTTTCCAGATTTTCCGTGCGAGTTTCTGCTGCGGCCATTCTCTCCGAGATCTCAGTTCATATGTTGCCGACTTTTTTAACTGCACTTTGCAATTTTTCAATGGCAGCACGGTTCCTTTGGCTATCTTTTTTGACATCCTTATGGAAATTCTTTATTGAGCTCAATACCTCACTCAATGAGGACTCTACTGTCATTCCAGAGCCGCATCTGTTTCCCGTTGTGTTTTGGCTTCCCTCTTCTATCTCAACCAAGCTGCGGTTTTGACGTGGTATTTCTCCCAATGATTTTAAAATCGGGCTTTTTCGTGCGAGATTCGTTCTAGTTTTGGCCTGATCCATATTAGTACCCGGATCTGTTGTCTCTTCATTAATAAGTTTACATTCTCTTTTGCGTCTTGTCCTCTTTTTTCCCCGTTTTTTCCTGGAATTTGTTTTGCTGAGGTTTCTCGATTCGTGAGAGCCAGAGACCTCAGAGGATAAGGTCCCCATTTGTAAGCCTGGGCTTGCTTTGCTTGTGTCACTTAATTCACTTAACTCACTTGAAATGGACATCCCTGTTTCATATATGTCCGAATCAGAATGAATTGTTTCCTAGGTGTAGATCTTTCCCCAGTGGAGACATCTTACTTTGATCCGATTGCTCCCTTTGATTAGATATCATTGTTTTTACCATTGTGGGTGCCTTAGTCCCTTCAATGCTCACACTAGGATCTACGATCTGGTTTCCTACGTCCGGATCTCGGGTGTCATTTTCCTCTACATCGATGTTCTCTAGTGGCACACCTGGGCCATCCACACAAGTTCCGCTCATATTGCTTAGATGTTTGCTCTGTGATTTTTCATTCTTTTAAGCGTTGGTCATGCCATCCTTATGTAGGGGGCTAAAAATAGAGATTCTAGGCTGAGAAGTAGCCGGGGAACCTGTATTTTTTGCTGCGGCCTTTAGATTTTTTGTTTGTAGCCTCTGTGCTTTCTTGGCCATTAGCTCCAATTTGGCGTTAAACTCTATATGTCTCCCCTTCTCTTTCTCTTTCTCATTCTCGAGCTCTTTCTCTTTCTCTTTCTCTTTCTCTTTCACTTTCCGTTTTGCTTTTTCCTTCTCCTTCTCTAGTTTTTTTTCCGCATTTTTACTTTTAGTTCTCCCACTCTCATGACATTCATTTCTTTTCAAATCTTTTTCCTTTGCTTTGGACCCTCTAGTTCAGGGCCTCTCTGTCTATCATTGGTTATTTGTGAAGCATATACCGTTTCCAGTTCAGTGTTTTGTGGGGGTTGATTGCTTCCCAGGATCTGTGCGTTTTCCGAGTATTCCAGTCCTTCTGGGGTTCGTGCCTGGGCCTCACATGTGCTTTGCAGGGCCGTAGCTTCCTTTTCCCCCTTTCCTCTGGTAAGTTCCTTAGTGTTCAGCACAGTTGTTTGCATTCCTGTTCCGATATCTCTGGCAGCAGCATCTCTTTTCTCTCTTCTCTCCATGTCCTGCGTTTGGTTCGGAGTCAGAGTCAGAGCCTGTTTCTTTTTCTGGTACTGTGTCTGTGCCTGTAATTGCCACCAGATTTGGAGTTGTACCGGTATTTTTTTTTTACCTTCTCTGCCCCTTTTCGTACACCAATAGATTTGCCTTCTTGGCGCTTTGGCGATGCTTTAATGGCTGTCCAGACACTTCCTTTAAGTGTACTATATTGTTTACTCAAGGGTCCTACAATGTGCCAGTCTGTATTGGAAACACGAATTTTCACTGATATTGTAATACAAATCTCAGCTGCTGATTCAAATTCAGATTTCTTTTTAGTTTCTCCAAGGCACTCTTGAGGGTCCCCCCGCTTTTCCTGCCACACCGGCCTTCTGAATTGCCTTTTAAATTGCATTTGCCTCCTTTTACTGCTCCTTTCTGCTTGTTCCTCTTTGCAAGCACTGGCCCTCTACGTCTCTACGTCTCCCCGGCAACGGGATACGCGGACTACGCGATGCACATCAGATTTACGGCACCTGTCCTCGTGTTAGCAGATGACGCTTAGCAGTAGAGCCGGTGATCGAATATGGCGTCCGCAGCAGTCTGAGAACACCAGGTGAAGTTGAAGGGTGGATGAGGGGATGAGGGGTTGAGGGGTTGCAGGGTATGAGCAATCAGAGCGGACTAAGAACGGGCAGATGGGCAGGAGAAAGTCATAGAAAGATAGAAAGATAGAAAGTTCGCCCCCCAAAAAAAACACAGAAGATGCTCGGGCTCTTCTCGTAACGCTTTCTAGCCGGTCTAGCCTCCATTCTCCATTTCCCCCGTGCTGATGAGCTCAGAAACTCCAGCTCTGATCCAGTTCCTTTGAATACAGCGCAGTCCACCCTCGGGGGTGATTAGGTTACACAGAAGATTAACTTTTTCAATCCTCAGCAAGAGCTTCACGAAAAATCTATATGTATATATAAATATGGAGAGTTTTGTACAGGCAACTCACGGTTTTCTCAGCCAGAATCCCCCGTTTTTTGGGCACACAGGCACAGAACCACAGCTACGAGCCATGAGCACCAAATAGAAAAGAAAAAGGCATCTCAAGTCTCATCTCCTAGTGCAAGCTCTGGTACCAGGTATCATATCAGATCCTTGCGACGGTTGGGGCCAAGGGTTGCGGCAAAGGTTGTGGCCCTGTCAAGAGCTTTTCCTCTAAATCTCTGTGTCTCTCCTTAATGATACCGCTCCGAGAGCACCAGAGCCGGTATCTCACTCAGGCTCATCCTCATGCATTTCCGACATCTGGCTTTTTTCTGGGAGCATGGAGCACGGAGCATGGAGCATGGAGCACGATGTTCCTGAACCACAGTTTTTCTCTCATAAGGTCGAGGTTTGGGTTTTGAGTTTTCGATGAAGTCTGCCCAGTCTGCTCAGGCTCACAGAGCGCTGCTGATGCGACCGCTCACTCAGGCGCCATCTTGCCTCGCACTTCCCCACCTCTGATGTTCTGATGTGTTCCACTCCATAGTACTTCAAGTTATCAAAATTACCACCATGCACATTACAAATATGTTTTTCGATTGCATAAGAGAAGTCATAGTTCTTTGTAGCCCTCAGATGTTGCAGAATACGCAATTTTAGTTTATTGACGGTGCTACCTATATATTCCTTACCGCATTCACAATTTAAGTCATAGATCACGTGCGTGGTTTCGCAGGTGATCCTCTCTTTGATGACCTTATGTTCAACAGACATGACAATTTTTTGTTGATTCAGCCATGACGGCAAGTTTTGAATTTTGAGCATTTGAAGAATCCTTTGCTCTTAGCCATTGTGTTTTACTGCCACCTCAATCACTTCTTTGATGATGGCTGTGTGTAAGGACATCACTCAAAGATGGTGCCTTTTTGTATGTGATATTGAGATGGTCTGATGTCATTTCTTTTAGGTCATCATCTCTCAGACTTTCCAGTGATCTTGGAGTGTGTCTCTTATGGCTTTACTGGATGAATTAAATTGCGTAATGTATCTTTTTTTATTCCTGTCTGGATTCTCACCCTGTTCCATAGTTGTTCTCTTTGACAATAATAAGGCTTCTCTCTTCTTTTGTAAAGTTCTTGATTTAGCGTTATCCTATTGCTGGGTATCCTCTGACGAGAAATCTCCGATACATCTCATCCAGTTGTGAGAGAAATTCCCCTTCTTCTGAGCAATTTATTTGTGCTCTTAAGAATTCTGCATATGGAGCACTCCATTTTAAACACTTGGGATGTGCACTGTTAGCTGTTAAGATGCTGTTACATAAAGTTGACTTACGGAAGAGTGTCGTACAGATCTTCAGATTTTTTATGTAGATATGAATGTCCAGGTAATCAATCATTACTTTGCTAATGTTGTGAGTACATTGAAGTTGAAAGGAGTTGTTTTTGAGACTCTTGAGGAAAATGGTCAGATTCTCGGTCTTTCCCTCCGATATCAGGAACAGGTCCTCTATATAATGTACCCAAAGTACAATGTGCTCCATCATGTGTTTGTTTCTTTCTGACCAAATTTGTTCTGCCTCCCACATAATATATATATATATATTACATACTGGCGG
The DNA here is from genome assembly GCF_964263255.1 of Lissotriton vulgaris. Lineage (NCBI taxonomy): Eukaryota > Metazoa > Chordata > Amphibia > Caudata > Salamandridae > Lissotriton > Lissotriton vulgaris. Next base: position 1,079,657,795 of record NC_141695.1, on the reverse strand, counting down.
TCGCCAGTAGGTAGTTATAGTTAGGACCAAGTTTCCATAGGTATACAATTTTCTGTTTTGATTATAACTTTGGCGTCGTTTGATGAATCTTCATGACATTTTCCAAATTAATTCTTTGTTCATATCAGCTCCTATGTTAAAAGTTCGGGGGTGATTTGTCGAGGGGGGCCGAGAACAAAGGGGGGACCCAAAATATGTTTTCTCCATGCAATTTCCATAGGAAACTTCAGACAAGGCTGCAACTAAGAAGTGTTGGCAGCCATTTTGTGATTCCGTTGAAATGAGTAAGGGGAAAAAAGGGTAAAAACAGTAGGAAACAAGAGGAAATAGAAGGATAGGAGCACTGTAACCTCTGTGGGGGAGTGTGAAGCGAAGTACTCACTCCTACGGGTCTGAAAGTACGGTGTTGCTCAAAGTGACATGGTGCTGAGATGAGATGCTGCTACACTCTGGTATTAAACCGTGAGCCTAAACCGTGAGCTCATTGCTGTAAAGTGATTTGCTCTGGTCTTTGTAGCATACCTGTGCAAGTAGCGTTAGTAGGCATTTATACCATACAGGGAGTGGGACGCGAACTACTGACCCCTACCGTGTGTTTAGCGAAGTACTCACGGATGTGGGAAGCGAAGTACTCACGCCTACCTGTGTGAAGACTTGGGGATCAAACCAAGCTGACTGATATAAAGCGATGGGCTCTGGGCGCTGTAGCATACTGGCCGCTGTAATACAACTGTGTAAGTAGTGTTAGTATGCGTTTATACTATACAGGGAGTGGGAAGCGAACTACTCACCCCTACTGGTCTGAAGACTCGGGCATTAAAGCGTGAGCTAAACCCTGAGCTCATTGCTGTAAAGTGATGTGCTCTGGGGGCTGTAGCACACCTGTGGAAGTAGTGTTACTTTGTGTGTTTTCAATACAGGGAGTGGGAAGCGAACTACTCACCCCTAACGGTCTCAAGACTCATGGATGAAACCATGAGCTCATTGCTTTAAAGTATTCCAATGTAAATCATAGTAGAATATTAGTATGTAATGCTACTAGAATGTAAGTATGTAATGTTAGAATGTAGGGCTGTCATGAGGCGAATCTTGGACTGTTTGTACTTTGTACACGGTGCTGGAGAAGACGGTTGCCTTGCTGTCTGCTCCTGTTGGTGGCTGTTTAAGCTGTCTTCTTTTCCTGCAATAAATGTACTTATCGGATCCACTGCTGTCTGCCTCTTCACTACATAAATTTGGCGACAAGTGGGAGAAGGTAAAAAGAAGGCAGCACTCACCAATATTTCGAGCTTCTTTGCGTTCTGCTGAAGACCCGTTTTCTTGTGAAGCAGTTTCTACTCATCCGAGGGTCATCGGCTCATTGAACTATGTCATCCGACCTCTGGTACGATTTATATTTTTTGATTTTGGGCGTCCTCGGCCTCTTCACTACACTCTGGTCTCTGTACAACACATGTGTAATTAGTGTTAATATGGGTTTATACTAATTCTGTAGTTATGCAGTAACCAATGCATCATGGCCCTATGTAGCGCCACCTCCCAGGCTCAGCTCATACAATGTCCCGCGGTGTGCATCCGTGGGACATTTATGTTTGCTATTATGGGGCGGGAGCATGGCTTCCACCCTGTGATAGCAAATACTTGTTTGCCTCGTTGAAGCAAGAGGAGGAAAACCTCGTATTGCTTCAATAAAGCGGATCTAGATGGTAAAAATGGAGAGAAAAAAAATTAATCAGGGTCTCACCCGTTCATTTAAATGAGCCCCCTGATGGGTAATGTTCCGGGGCCAATCCTATTATTATATTGCGGGGTCTCTGCAGCACTGGGGACCTTAATCTCACATGTAAATTAGGCGCGGGAGGGCACAGAGACATTTTGCAGCCTAGGGGATCGCTACCTCCCCGGGTATTGTTCAATAATTGTTCGGGGGGCTTCAAGGCCAACTCGAGTCCAGGGATCGCCACCCTCCGGGGCTTTACTTAAATATGCAGGGTGGGCCTCGTCAGTCCCTGAAGCCTTGGTGGCCCTAGTCAGTGCCTTCTTGGTTCTGTAATCACATGGGCAGTACTCATGGTAACATGATACACTCATAGAACCCTTGTTGTTGTAGGATTACCCAGGCTTCATTTATGTAATAGTCTGTTGATTTATATTTGGTAGGTGCACTGCAAAATTACAAATGTTTTCTCTCATAACCTCCTATCAACCACCGATTTTCACAATAAACTACAGACAAGTGTTGTCAGAAAAAAAGACCCATACACTCACTTATTTATTGGTAAAAAAAAAATAACCTTTATTAAAACAACACAAATAAATGGAAAGACAACTTTATTCCAAGAAACAACAGTATAAAAATGTAATAAGTGGGTGGGACTCGTCCGGAGGCAGAGCTCAAAACCTGCAAGACAAAAAGAAACATAAGTATATGTGCCATGTCCAAGAGAAAAAGAAAGGTAGTCAGAATGAATGGAAGAAAGTAAGAATGGGACAGAGAGCGTGTGGATGGAAGGGAGAAGGGGAGGGATAGTCAAAAGAATAGAGGGAGGAGGAGACAGAGAGTCGGCCTACTGCACCCAGCCCTCAGTGTTCACTTCCCGTCACCCTTATGTCTGGGACACTGGGGTCCGTGAGAAAGAGTGCAGCCCAGCAAGTCCTTAAAATGAAACAGAGATATGAATTAGGCCAGAGATCACATTATTATCTACGGCAACATCGCTTGCCTGCACCTCTGCACCCAGGCTGCTGCACCCCAGCCCCATCCCCCGCACTGTGCGCAATTGCAGCTCCCACGCACCGAGGCTTCACTGCTCACCTCCCACCACTGGTGTGTCCAACGATGTGCCGGTGCGAGCTCCCACTCCTGGGTGCCTCTCTCAGGGTGGCACAGCAAGTCTACATTCGGGGTCGGTGTCTTGATACCACAATGGAAGGTGTCAGAATGCTCAGGGCATCATCACGGGGTGAGCACCTGCTCCACCCATTTTGGCAAAACCAATTCAGTGTCTGAAAAGGGAGAAATAATATAATGCTGGAAATGTCTTGAGGTAAATGAAGGTTTATTTCAAGCTTAATAGAGAACACTAGTTGAGGGCATCCTTCCTTCTTGAAGTACGATCTACCAACTGTCAGTGGTAATCGTGGTTAAAAGAGGAGTTGGAGTGTACGAGAATGCACAAGTTTAAATAATAATATGTTATGCCAATGTTCACATACAAAGGAACAGAGCGCATGCTAGAAGCATAATGTGCGCGTGTAATGCAGTGGCGCAAGCCTGTGTGCATGTATTCTTAGTAATCAGCTCACTACAGTGCCCCAAAAGCCAATGCCACATGTCTGTAGGGCAGCGCTGCCCTCTGGCTCAGGCCTACAGTACAGTCCAGTAGGTCCTTAAAATGAGACAGAGATGTGACTGAATGAGGTCAGAGATCACATCATTACGAACGGCAACATTGCTTGTTCGCACCTGCACCCAGGCTGATGCGCCCCACCCCTCCCGCAGCACCGCGCTCAATTGCAGCCCCTGTGCACCCAGGCCCCACTGCTCACCTGCTGTCATTGTTGTGTGTCCAAACATGACGGCCAGCAGGATTCACAATTCAGATTGAGTTTTGATTGCCAGGATGGTGTACACCTCATGGATCCCTTTTTTTTTATTGTGCATAGTGATATGCGAGGTGAATGCGGTTATATCACCTGATGGAGTGTGGAAGAACTGGGACATGTGGCGTCGTAATTCTCCTATTTACACGTTCGCAAAGTGGACTGGGCTTGCGTACACCAGGCCAGCGTAAGGGTGTGAATAATTATTCCGGGAAGCTGGGCTTTGTTCAGTTCCTGCCTGGCCAGGAAGTGTACATGTGTGTGTCCCTGCTGCAGTTTGATGTCACAGAATCCGCAATTTACATTAATGTAGCATGTACCGGGAGGGCGGAAAATATCGCTAATGAGATGCAGTCCAAAAACATTGAATGGTCAACACCACATGTCGTTGTCAAGCTTGTGGATATGCGCAGTCTCGCATGTCAATGGTGTGCGGTATTATTAAAAGTGTTGCTATTGCGAAGCGCACACATGTGAATCTGCTCTGATGGAGGGAGGATCAGCAGTGAGGCTATGTCATACACAGTGATAATGCTCATTACAGTCAAGCAATGCATGTCAAATGTGAATCTGAAAGTCTCCCATATGACACACTACTATACTGGTAAAGCCTGACAACAGAGCATACTGCAACACAAATCTACACATTACTCTTTACTGTTTGTCACATGTGATCTAGGATGTACACTCTGCCCGTGGCTGATGATACCCCTTCGAGCCACCAATACCCAGGCCAAAAGGCAGCACAATAATTGCGCACACACACAGCAGGGGTATCGTGTAACACACATTTGTTTTTTGATGTAACGTATCAGATGCATGGTCATCACACGTGGAAGACTACTGTACAGGCCGTGAATATTGATCAAGATGATCATTGCATGTTATGTGAGTATAAGATATGTGTACACTGCAAAAAACTTTAAAAAGAGCTCTCTAAGCAGAAGAGGTGTCTCTCATCAAACGCTGTAGCGAGAATTACTAAAGTGGGTGGGGACCTCCAACTGTTACAATGGGAAACGTTATGAAGCAATGAAATGCTTTTTTTAAGGTCACATGGCAATCGCGCACTGAGCACGCAAGGAGGCCGCACCCGCGCGATTTTGAGAAAATATGTTTACATAATATAAGTTTATTACAGTTACAAATATATAAATGTTTAAAATATTTTAGATTATTGCTTGCTCTCATATACCCTTTAAACTTATTTAGATATAGTACCCAGCGTGACACCATACATCTATGACATAACACAGGGCCAGGCAGCCTGCACTTGTCACATACGAACCGCACAGCGGGCGAGACCCCATACGTCTATGACGTAACGCGCGACTTGGTACTGCGTACCCGTTGCATACCAAAGTAGCAGCTGGTGCGACCTCATACGTATATGATGTTACGCGGGACGCAGTGCCACGAACCCGTCGGATATGAAATGCCCATCATTTACAAGTTTAGCAATATGGCGGATAGGATTCGCGTGCTGATGGAGCTTGGTACACTACCGGTACGGGACTCCAGTTTTTCCAAAAAAACAAAGATATACATATTTTTTTTGAAGATATAAAACATGACTTAACTTTTAAAGTAGAAAAAAGGATAATAGAGTTGAAAAATATTACAAATAAAAATAGAAAAAATATAGGTTTTATAAATATTAAAATATGAAATTAACATTTGAAAAACCTTCGAAATTCACTGACAAAACCATAGGTTTTACAGACGTTATAGTTAGGAATTAGCATTTAAAAAACCTTTGAAATGCACTAGAAAACCATAGGTTTCAGGGACGTTATAGTTAGTTGGACATGTGACTCCTATAAAACCAGAGAAATTCGCCCGTTATAGTTACTTGAGCTAACTATAACTTGCGCGCCCACAATGCATTGCTGATGACGTCACATATTATGTCACTCATGACATGGTCAGTGACATCACTGATGACATCTCAAATGACATCACTGATGATATCACTGATTACATCATCCACGTGATAATCTGATGCACATACAGATGCCCTAATATAAACTTTGATACACCACTTTAAAATACAGACTACTATTTTTGAAAGCATACACACAACAATGTCAGATACTACATATCACTCACTATTTCCTAGGTCTACACACACATCCAGTCACTTATACATGCAGTTACTCATCTATACAGTACTATAATATGCACTCATACACCTATACATACAGTCACACTCAACCACTCATCCATAGAGTTACTCACACACCTAGTCAGTCATGCAAAGAATCAATCACATACCCATTTACTCATGTATACAGTTATACACACTAACTCCGTTATTTATACACACACAACATCACTTATTTATGCAGATACTAACACATAATTACTGTCTTATGCAATCACTGATACAAGCAGACACTAATTTATACACCCACTCTTCAAATAACTTACTCTCACGCATAGTCATTTATATACTCCAACGCTCTCATATACTGCCTTAAAACATATGTAGTTAGTCACACATATACCAGTGAGACATTCATTCACTCACCAACACACCCATACAACACTAACTCACCCATTCAGCCCTTCCCAGATGCACTTTTGAATCCATACAACCAGTGAATCACCCACTCAGACATCTATGCACATAGTCACACATCCTCCACCCACCCACACAAACACTCAGGCACCCATAGAGATACTCAAACAATAAATCAATACCCTATATAGAAACTCATGTAGCTACTCACCAGCCCATGCAGTTACTTACACACCAACTGAGAGACTATTACAGACTTTCACACAGTTTAGTCACTAACCAATGCATTCAGTAAGACACGTTCAATCACTCACTTATACAGTCAGTCACGCACCTACTAAATAATCCCTTCAGGCACTCATTCTTCAATACACCTTGGCATAGACATATATGAAAAATATTCAAACTTTACCGAAACACACATTCACTGGATGATGTAATCAGTGATATCATCAGTGATGTCATTTGAGATTGTGTAAATCCTTTCAGTAGTTCCTGAGTGCTTCGTTATCTGTAACCCACGGGTGGGCCAGGTCCTGGGGACAATGCCAAAACTATATAGCAGAGGCCTGGTATGCTAATTGTATGCGGGGGCATGCCACCTGCTCTGGGTTTTATTTAATTATGCACTGGGGCACACACCCCCCACTGCCCCGGGGACCGCCATCTCCACAGGGCCTAAATTAATATAAAAAAGTATGGGTGGGGGCCTCACCGACCCCCCAAGCTCTGGGGACCGTCACTGCCCCAGGACTTAAATCAATTATTTGGGAGGCCTTGTGGTTCCCCCAAGCCCTGGGTCCATCACCTCCCCGGGGCTGTTGAAATTGTGGGAGGGGGTTCCGCAGCCCCCTCCTGGAGCCCTTGATGCCCTTGGGGACCGCCACCCCCAGGGCCGGCTCCTGCATTGTCCCGGGGTGCCCACCCCCGGGACATTGCTGTTTGCTATAGCAGGGCGGGAGCACGGCTCCCGCCCTGTTATAGCAAACTCTGCGTTCACTTCAACGAAGCAAAGCAGTATTGCTTTTGGGTAAGGGGAGCGGCATGTCATCAGCTCCCCTTGCCCAAAAGCAATGCCGGGTCCCGCAGGAGGCGGGGAGACGGCTTGGACCGTGGGGGCATTGGGTCTCCCCCCATGGTCCCCAATGCTATGGCCTAGCCCCGGGGGATGCGGTCCCTGGGGCCACCAGAGGTGGCCCGGGAGGGGGGCCACTTGGCCCCCCTGGCCCCCCTTCCCTTTATTTAAAAAAAATGGACAGGCCCTGGGGGATAGGGTCCCTGGGGCCGAATTCGGCCTGGGCACCGATGTGGGGCGATGAGGTCCTCTTGTGTCCTGTGGACCTCAGGACACAAATGGACTTCATTCCCCAAGCAGCAGTGTGCCTGGAGCCACAGTTGTAGAGTGGTGTAAAAAGGGGGCATGGCCTCCAACCACTCTCAACAAACCAAGTGTGTGGCGCTTACTGGAGGTACCTAGTGGGCTAGTTGGCCCCTAGGGACTCTCAGGAATGAAGGAAACTTAATACCCTAACTTAGAACGTGCGAGGTTGTGCTTTTGCAGAGTGGTGGGGAAAGTAGGCATGGCCTTTGTCCACCTCTCAGCAATCCCACTGTGTGGGCCTTACTGGATGTTAAAGGTAGGCTAGTAGGTCCCTAAAGGACCCCAGCAGCGAACGGGACTTCAATCCCCATCTAGGAGAGCACCAGGGAGCACGTTTGCAAAGTGAGTGGCAGAGGGGACGTGGCCAGCTATGAGAACTTAGCAGTCCTACTCTGTGGGACTTTCTGGAGGTAATAGGAGGGGTAGTTGGCCCCAAGCATGTTCTTGGAGGCCAACTACCCCTACTTACCCCCGTAAGTCCCACACAGTGGGATTGAAAAGTCGTCTTCGGATGCCATGCTCCCTTTCTCCACCACTCTGCAAACACGACTCCTGGCAGACTACGGGATGAGGGATGAAGTCCAGTTTACTCCTGAGAGTACCTTCTGTAAGTCCTATGCAGCGAAATTCCTGAGCGCTGGTTGGAGGCCCAGCACCCTTTCGCCACCACTCTGCAAACGCGACTACTAGTTAAAGAAGTGTTCGCAATGTAATAGAATTCGCATTTGCAAGAAGTAGAGCTATTGGCGTTGTAAATGCAAAATGTTTTTACTAATATTTTTGGGAGTCGCGTGGATGTACGTTGTGTGTAGTGGAATTATGTTGTATGTTGTGCAGTGAAATTATGTGGATAGAAAGTATGTGGTATTTAGTGTATAGGAATTATGTAGAGTGGGATTATGTGTTATGGAGAGTAATTATGTGGTATGGTAGTTAGTGTTGTGGAGTGGTAGCTTCTGATGGATACATCTGCCAGGGATTTCTCACCTTGTGAATATCCCCTGCGCCAGCAACATTCGGAAACTTTTGTAGCTCTCCACGCCGACGAGAACGTAGACGACATCACAAAGGCATGACTCCGCTCGCGACCTCGCTGACGTCACTGCAGGAGGTATTTCTTAGTGGAAAAAACTGTAAAACCACATTAAGTGGTACACTTCTGTGTCAAGGCATTAATTTACATGGAGGCTTTTAGGGTTCTTCAAACAACTTATCATGCCACCTGCAGGGTTCCCCGACAGCGGTGATAGATCCAATTTTTAGGCAGCTTTCCAATGGAAGCTACATAATGCCCAATGATCACAGCTGTTGTGGAATGATGCCAGGGACAGCCTATCTGGTTAGTGTGTCAGCCAGGGTCACTTGTTGTATGCAAGTATTGTTTCCAAAAACTAAGACAGACGGGGAGTCGCCGGTATGGCCTTCACTGACTATCTCTTCTATACAAATTGATACTTTAAGCAGAATGAAAGCCATTCTTTTACAAAAAACTCTGCCACTGACCTTGTCCAGAGAGACGTATGATCTGCAAGTTGCAAGGTCCTCTGCAGAGATACATGCATTATTATCAACAAACTGCCCAATACATTTCGCAGAAATGTTAGGTTGTATCTTAAACATGTCTCATACCAGCGGTATTGTACATGTATTTAAGCCGATTTTTTTGGGACTGTTAGCACCCTTTGAAGCAGTCCTGGGCATTTTTCCTAACTTCGTGCACTATGTGTTCGGCGGCCTGCCTCTCATCTTGGGACTCGTAGCAGGGATCCTATTTTTATTCCTCCTGCTCCGTTATGGCAAGTCCAGCCACCAGCGAGACCCAAATTACCATGGAGTATGATCTCCTGGCCATGCAGTATCATGAAAGAATAACACAGATCCTTGGCTTGGCTCGTTTAAGAGATCTGAATACCACATGGTTCCTGCCATTCAGACCGATCTGGCAAGATTGCATCTTACCTGTTCTACGATGCCTGCTTTGTGGAGAGGAATGGGTGTTAGATGTCTGTCTAACACTTCTATCAGCAATGCCAACGGATGTTGACGCTTTACTGAGTCCGGTGACGGCTCATGTACTGTGTTGCCCCCAACGGCTACCGATCCTGATGACGACATTCATTGAGATCTCATCGGCAATTCCAGCTGAAGATGTGATACGCGGACCAACAGGCACACAGGTACCATCTACTACGACCATTGCTAACGCGACTGACGCTGAAGGCGATGCTTCACACCTGTGTACAATTGATCTTCTTAATGAAGTGGTTCAACTCTCATCTACTGTGGTAGACGATTTCTTTGCCAGCCTTGACGACTTAATGTTTTCTCCTGACACCGAGAATAACTTTTGAAGTTAGCACACAGCGTTCCTTGAAATCTAAAATTCGACCTTCATTTTTTTTAAAACAAAAAATTTCTAACTTTGGAACTCTATTTTTCTACGATTTGATTTGACTTTTTTTCCAAAACACAATGAACTTTGGCACAAAAGCAATCTGCTTAAAGTAGAACTATTCTTAGAGAACAAGAATTCTTTGAATACTTTCTAGGAACCATATTGACCTAATACGCATACCAAAACCGAAACAGTTTGTATATTCCGCTATGGGATGGTCTTGACTTTTTTCTTCTGTAACTAAGAGGCATTTCATAAATGTAATTTTCGTGATTCATTCGGTTAGCATTGCTGATATCATATCATAGGCTTACAATTAAATCATTTCTTTTAAAATGCGTACTGTACAAATGCTCATTTATGTGTACAACCATTATCAAATGCATTTTATGGATTTTAGGGTGGGATTATAAACACATGCTTTGGATTATATGTTTTAGTACTTGAATTTAGATGAACATGATAACATGGAGTGGGTGTTGTATAACATTTTAGGACCCTATTGTAATTTTCCCTATTCATGCCCTTACATAGGTATAAATCACCATATCCTTAAATAGGCACAAGAATAATAACCATATTTAGGCATAGCTCATGCAGTCCAAATTCGGCAGGGCTACCTCCACTAGTTCCCAAAATCTACAACGATTTCTTGGAAAACTCGGCTTCAGCAGCTAGGGACTTCCCCTTGCTCGAAAACTGACTTGTCCAAGAACTCATGGAGTTTTAAAAGAACTGAGGCTCTTTGATGACATTATTATGTCCACCTTTACGTCAAACTCTGTACCTTCAAGGTATAAATATGCCCACACTTGTCATAGCAAACTCTTGCTGGTTTGGAGCAGTTCGACTATCTACTTACCCGACGCGCCCTGCTACTGCAAGTGCCGAAGGAAGCCAACCCTCCAACAGACGCACTGAGAGAGACCCTGACTTTTCTTCTGATGAGAAATCCAGCTCCAGTGTTTCCAAGCTACCCTTGTGGGTTGTTGGGAAATCGAGTCCAGAGCCTGACCTTCTTCATTCCAAATCAATGTACAGAGCTGATTAGACCCTAAAAGAAATCTTGGACAGATTCTTGGCAAAAGAATACTACATTTATGCTATACCTCACATACTTCTTCCCTCGTGCTAAGCTTAGGTTAGGTACATCGGGTTGGGAGTATTTAAGAAGCACCAGTTGAGTACTTTTAGCCTCTGTTATTTATGTATGTATTTATCTATGGTTAGGAACCATACAATGCTCTTACATTATTATTTTATTCTACTCTTTTTACTGTATGCATTATATTTTGCAACCAGTCTTACGATTGTAGCTGTTCATTTCTTATGCTTGAGAAAGAAGACTGTTCAATAAATCCTTATATTGAAAACGCCTGTCTATCTATTTCTCTGCACCGCTGGTGAAACGAAGCATGCACGATTGATTGAGTGAAATATCTATCTATTGTTTCCACGACTCTGAAGATCAGTTTTTTCTTGGGGAAACAAAGTTGTCATGTTTATGCTGTTGTCAGAAACTAATCCCGTCTTGTTTATTCGAGAAAGTTTCTAGTGAACTCTGAGCTAGCTGGCACTCACAATTAAGTTTAATATGTTCGAAAGAAATCTAGTCGACCTCAGTCCTACGTCTAATCTATAGGATATATTATTCCAATGCGCAGAGCCTATTGGGAATATAGGAACTATACTACAATGCTTGGACAATGCGATCACCAGATGTGGTGCGACCTATCCCCCTATCTGGATAAGTTGCCGAAAGAAGGAAAGAAAGAAGCTAAAAGGATTCTTCGGGAGGGAGAAATAGCATCGGCAGAAATCATTGAATGTGCAATGGATATTGCAACAACAGCTTTTCGCTCCCTAGCTGGAGCGACTGTTCTTCGTCGACAGGGCTGGTTACGGGCTACTTGGTTCCCCCCGGAAGTCCAGAAAAAAATCTTGGATATGCCTTTTGATGGGGAAGTGCTGTTTGGAAAACATATTGATGATGCACTCCAAGATATTTTAAAGGATACAGAAACAGCTAAATCCTTAGGGACTCTGCAGTACCGCAAGTTCCTATTCCAAGGAGCGAGGGGAAGAGGTAACTCTGCATACAGGGGAAGTTATCAACAACAGTGTTACTCCTCGTATGGTTCCCAATAACAATCCTACAGGCCGAACTACAATCAACGGCAGAACCAATCTTCTTTGTCTTTCTCTCGCTCGAACAACAGAGGAAGACAAGGTTGGCAGGGCAGAGACAACTTTAAGCGCCAATAGCGGCTTTCTGGCTCCGGCTACCGCCCCCTCTCCTCCTGTGTCATCAGTGGGAGACAGAGTTTCATATTTCCTCCACAACTGGCAACAAATAACATCGGACCGTTGGTTATTGAACATCATTCTTTACGGCCATACCCTGGAGTTTGTCCAACCACCACCATCCAAGCCCCCTCGTGCCACAGTATCAAAACACGGTTAGAGGTCCATCAAATGGTCCTCAAAGGAGCTATAGAACGGGTCCCTATCTCTCAAAGGGGAAAGGGGTTTTACTCCCAGTTCTTTCTGATCCGGAAGATGTTAGAAAAGTGGCTGCCTATACTAGATCTGATGGAGCTCAACACCTATCTCATCAAACAGTCCTTTCGAATGGTTTCTCTACAAGACATCCTTTGACTTCTCAACTCAGGGGATTTCATGGCCACTCTCGATCTAGAGGACGCTTACCGTCATGTACCCATTCACCCTGCTCACAGGAGGTATCTTCGCTTCACAGTAGCTAAGAGCCATTTTGAATTCAGGATTCTTTCCTTCGGTCTGCGATCTAATCCACGAATCTTCACAAGGGTATTAACTCCGGTAGCAGCCTTTCTACGAAAATAAAAACTTCAGGTCTTACCTTACCTAGACGATTGGTTGCTAAAAGCTCCTACCAAACAGGCAGCACAAGAATCAGTCATAACATGTCCACGGTTGTTTGACAATCTTGGCCTAACATTCAACAAGCAGAAGTCTTCTCTCCGTCCGTCAAGGACAGACAGATTTCTGGGGGCCATTATGAACACATCCATAAACAAGTCTTTCTCAACCTGGGAGAGGAAAGAGAAGCTAAAGTCCATGGCTTCCCTATTGTTAAAAAGAAAAAGTCACTTTCAGTTTGCCTATATAAGTCCGTGATGTGTTCCATCTCCTCATGCGTACCCCTGATTCCTCTCTTCAGATTAAGAATGTGTCCACTCCAGGAAGAGTTGGACTTGCAGTGGCGCCAAGCCGACGGATCCTTCTACAACAAGATCTCAGTTACCAAGGCCATGAGAGATGCTGCATCATGGTGGATGACCAAAGAACCTCAACATATAAGGGACACTTTTCTGCCCCAAACTATTGGCACAGCCAGGATTGCGTTTGCAATGTTATTTTTTCTGTTCATTTTCATCTTTTCCATTTCTACAACGTTATTTAATTCCATTGATAATCCACATGTTCACTTGAAATACTTTTGGTCGTCATGCAAGGAAACCCCATTTCCCAAATTTCTAATGCTCGTGCCGGTCCACCCGAACCTCACTTCAAGAACACAACTAAAGCCAAATTCCTCCATAGCAGTTTATTAAAATCCAATGCATTTCGGGTCTTTAGGGTCCTTCATCAGGGAGAAATAAAAATAAAAATAACAAATAATATAATGTGACAGCCAATATATACTCTATAATATTTCATGCTTAGAGTTGGCCGCTCTACTTTATCTTAATCAGTTAATTTAACTAAAATACAGTCTTTCCATTCCCCATAATATATCTGTCATAATCGATCCCCATACAGTTTCACATTGATGGCTACCTGTCACTCGGTGAGCTAATTGCTGGGTAATAGCGTTTTAAAAAACATCTCCTTTACTATGCTGTCCTGAGGCCTCGGTGTGCCACATTTAAAAAAAAATCTGCCCTGCTCAAGACCACCAAGGACTCCTTTAGATACTGTAACCAGGGGGTTTTATGTGCATGATCTAATGACAAGCAATCTAAAATGATCGAGTGGTTAAACTTGGCCTCATCCCTAGACCATATCTTCACCCAACACACAGAGGCTTCACTGCCACCAAGTCAGCTAAATAATTTACTCCTAATTCTTTGTGTACAGTGTACAAGGGAGTGACCTGTGGAACCTTCAAGATTGACCTCATAAACTTGGTATGAGCGGGCTGTAGCTTATTTGCAGCCATGTACCCCCAAACTTTGCCACTATTTAGTACCTTGGAGATGCATATAGACTTGAATAACTTTAAAATCACCCCGGGGGACCAAGAACCCAATCAGTGGCATAATTGGCAATAGCTCCCACAGCTTTATTTCTATTGCCCAATTTTCCTTCCTTCAGTTGTTTCCAGTTAAGTTTTGCGTCAAATAAAATTCCCAGGTAGCGGAAAGCCGGAACCTTTGCAAGAATATGGGCTCCAGCCTTAAAGGATTCTGACTGAGTCGCTCGAGGGTCAACTTCCAAGACTTAGGATTTGTGAAGTTAGACGTCAGGTCCAACCTGTCCATACATGAGATAAACCCATTGATCAGAACTTGTAGGCCTATAGGTGTACGTGCCAGCAGCACAACATCGTTGGTGTATAATAGGACTGGCATTGCTTTCCTACCCACTCGGAGGCAATTGGACTGTAATGCAGTCAGAGCGTCTTCTAAGCCGTTAATATAGATGGTAAATATAAAAGGGGCTAGAATGCAACCTTGGCAGACACCCTGGTGCTGCTAAACTAATCAGTAAGCCCCCCCACTTGTGAATATCTGACTGCTGCTGTGGTGTGGGGGTGAAAGTTCATTAAGAGGGTAACTATAGCGGACTAGACTCCTAACGAGGTGAGTAGGTCCCAGAGTTCTTATGGTTCACCCAGTCAAAGGTACCGTAAGATCCATAAAGCCCATAAAAAATGCACCAGGTTCAGCTACCGTATATTTGGACACTAGTAGGTAGAGGCTGAGGCATTGGTCGGTAGATGCTTTTCCCAAGCGAAAACCAAACTGGGCCTCAGAAATTATGTGGTTGGTGTTAACCCAAGCGGAAAGGATAGTCAATAAAACCCGACCCTGAATTTTAACATGGAGTCAATGAGGGAAATGGGGTGGTAGCAGTATGGATATCCTTATTCCCCCTTTTTGAAAACTGGAACGATGGTAGCTGTTAACCAAGAAGGCGGCATCCCTTCCCTTGCTTCTGCATTTAGCACCCTGGTCAATACCAAGGCCCACACATCATTGTTGTCTCGGCAAAGGTCAGGTGGAATCCCATCGGGTCCTGATGCCTTATTCAGGGAGAGTCCCTCAACGCCCAGACGTTCTTCCTCCAAGGAGAAAGCAAATGGGGTATCTCCCTGTCTGGGTCCTATCTCATTAAAGTTATACACTCCTGCAAAGTTATCAATCCATTTTTCTGGGGTAATATGATGGCATAGTTCAGGCCTTGGTGGCTCTGAAAAGCTAGGTCTATTAATGACCCACCAGAAAAGTGAACTATCCCATTTCTCACTTGCTTGGACTAGCTCATTCCAAGCCTGTCTATGTAGCTACTGCCTCCATTCTCTCAATGCTCCCTTGTGATTAATATGACAGTTTGCCACCCATGCTCTGACTCAAGGGGATTGCTTCAGGGCTTTCTTTAGGAGACGAAGTGCCCATGAGCTGTTGGCATCAAACCATCTAGGTCATCAGGGGCATGGCCAGCCACAGGCACCATTAATAGATTAACAATCAACTGGGCAATAGAAATAAAGTAACTTAGGGTCGCTTCGCCAGAGGCTGAAAGGTCTAAGCGGGTTAGAATCTCCTGCCTTTGGGTTTAGAACAGGGTACTACAAAAAGCCTTGGCTTCTATCTGCGACCAGCATAACCGCCTCCCCTGGTCGGTTAAAGACAATATGCCCAACAGTGTTCGAGGGTGCTCAGGTTTGTTCCCCACCCCTTCAAGCACTAAGGCCAAGGGGTTGTGGTCGCTGAACGGGCTGTGTAAAATGTAAAGAGAAAAAGGGCCATCCCAGAAAGGCTGAAACAAAGATAAAATCAATAATTGTAGCACTCTCCCTTCATTTATAGGTTGAATATGGGATTATAAATTTGTAAAAAAACTATTCAATTCTGCACCTTCTGAGGTGGACTCCATGTGCCTGCCCTCGTTGATCATATAGGTTTAGGGCTGTGCTGAGAATATTGTGATTTCGGGCACAAAAGACAATTAAAATCCCCTACCAAGGTAAGATTCTCTTATGTGAGGCCCTTTCCCCTTAGCGAATCAATAGTGCTACTGAAGGCTGAGAGGTTTGAGGGCCCTTGCTTCCCTTTTTTAGAATCATGAAAATTGATTAATCCCAAGTGAAGTGATCTCCAAACTACCAGTTTAAGGCCCTGAAACACTTAAGAGTCCCACTTTATTGTCTTACCCGAACCACAGTGCTCGAGGGATATGAAAATACTTAAGCCCCCACTCTCTCTTTCTGCTCTAGAGCCCATTGTAGGGCAGAAAAAGGTTTGATACCCCTCTAAGAAGAACTTATTCTCAACTTCCCATGTTTTCTGAAGGCAAATAATACTAAAAGTCTCATAAGCAAAATCCAACTTTCATCTGAAAACTTTGCCGATAGGCCTGCCACATTCCATGAAATTAGGCTTAAGTCTTTCCAGATACCATAACTTAAAAAGAGAGTAATAGGGCCTGCAGAAGGGTCTGTGGCCCAGTGGGAAGGTTTGTAGGGATATAGTGTGGGAAGTTAATAAATTAATATTTAACAATGTATTCATTATTATTTTTAAATATGTATGTAGTATGTGTGTATATATTTATTTTCCAACAAAAAATCTACAAACCTAGCAGCCCACAACTAAAATATAATTGAAATACTTACTTAGTCTGTACATTAAACATTTAAGAATATTAATGGATACAATTTTAACTAATAATTTATTAACATGGGGCTATCCAGCACTACTACCATTGTGCACTGCCCTACCACAGCGCCTCTCTCGCTCATTAGCAAATCAGGGTGGCCAAGAACCCAATCAGTGGCATAATTGGCACTAGCTCCCACAGCTTTATTTCTATTGCCCAATTTTCCTTCCTTCAGTTGTTTCCAGTTAAGTTTTGCGTCAAATAAAATTCCCAGGTAGCGGAAAGCCGGAACCTTTGCAAGAATATGGGCTCCAGCCTTAAAGGATTCTGACTGAGTCGCTCGAGGGTCAACTTCCAAGACATAGGATTTGTGAAGTTAGACGTCAGGTCCAACCTGTCCATACATGAGATAAACCCATTGATCAGAACTTGTAGGCCTATAGGTGTGCGTGCCAGCAGCACAACATCGTTGGTGTATAATAGGACTGGCATTGCTTTCCTACCCACTCGGAGGCAATTGGACTGTAATGCAGTCAGAGCGTCTTCTAAGCCGTTAATATAGATGGTAAATATAAAAGGGGCTAGAATGCAACCTTGGCAGACACCCTGGTGCTGCTAAACTAATCAGTAAGCCCCCCCACTTGTGAATATCTGACTGCTGCTGTGGTGTGGGGGTGAAAGTTCATTAAGAGGGTAACTATAGCGGACTAGACTCCTAACGAGGTGAGTAGGTCCCAGAGTTCTTATGGTTCACCCAGTCAAAGGTACCGTAAGATCCATAAAGCCCATAAAAAATGCACCAGGTTCAGCTACCGTATATTTGGACACTAGTAGGTAGAGGCTGAGGCATTGGTCGGTAGATGCTTTTCCCAAGCGAAAACCAAACTGGGCCTCAGAAATTATGTGGTTGGTGTTAACCCAAGCGGAAAGGATAGTCAATAAAACCCGACCCTGAATTTTAACATGGAGTCAATGAGGGAAATGGGGTGGTAGCAGTATGGATATCCTTATTCCCCCTTTTTGAAAACTGGAACGATGGTAGCTGTTAACCAAGAAGGCGGCATCCCTTCCCTTGCTTCTGCATTTAGCACCCTGGTCAATACCAAGGCCCACACATCATTGTTGTCTCGGCAAAGGTCAGGTGGAATCCCATCGGGTCCTGATGCCTTATTCAGGGAGAGTCCCTCAACGCCCAGACGTTCTTCCTCCAAGGAGAAAGCAAATGGGGTATCTCCCTGTCTGGGTCCTATCTCATTAAAGTTATACACTCCTGCAAAGTTATCAATCCATTTTTTGGGGGTAATATGATGGCATAGTTCAGGCCTTGGTGGCTCTGAAAAGCTAGGTCTATTAATGACCCACCAGAAAAGTGAACTATCCCATTTCTCACTTGCTTGGACTAGCTCATTCCATGCCTGTCTAAGTAGCTACTGCCTCCATTCTCTCAATGCTCCCTTGTGATTAATATGACAGTTTGCCACCCATGCTCTGACTCAAGGGGATTGCTTCAGGGCTTTCTTTAGGAGACGAAGTGCCCGTGAGCTGTTGGCATCAAACCATCTAGGTCATCAGGGGCATGGCCAGCCACAGGCACCATTAACAGATTAACAATCAACTGGGCAATAGAAATAAAGTAACTTAGGGTCGCTTCGCCAGAGGCTGAAAGGTCTAAGCGGGTTAGAATCTCCTGCCTTTGGGTTTAGAACAGGGTACTACAAAAAGCCTTGGCTTCTCTCTGCGACCAGCATAACCGCCTCCCCTGGTCGGTTAAAGACAATATGCCCAACAGTGTTCGAGGGTGCTCAGTTTTGTTCCCCACCCCTTCAAGCACTAAGGCCAAGGGGTTGTGGTCGCTGAACGGGCTGTGTAAAATGTAAAGAGAATAAGGGCCATCCCAGAAAGGCTGAAGCAAAGATAAAATCAATAATTGTAGCACTCTCCCTTCATTTATAGGTTGAATATGGGATTATAAATTTGTAAAAAAACTATTCAATTCTGCACCTTCTGAGGTGGACTCCATGTGCCTGCCCTCGTTGATCATATAGGTTTAGGGCTGTGCTGAGAATATTGTGATTTCGGGCACAAAAGACAATTAAAATCCCCTACCAAGGTAAGATTCTCTTATGTGAGGCCCTCTCCCCTTAGCGAATCAATAGTGCTACTGAAGGCTGAGAGGTTTGAGGGCCCTTGCTTCTCTTTTTTAGAATTATGAAAATTGATTAATCCCAAGTGAAGTGATCTCCAAACTACCAGTTTAAGGCCCTGAAACACTTAAGAGTCCCACTTTATTGTCTTACCCAAACCACAGTGCTCGAGGGATATGAAAATACTTAAGCCCCCACTCTCTCTTTCTGCTCTAGAGCCCATTGTAGGGCAGAAAAAGGTTTGATACCCCTCTAAGAAGAACTTATTCTCAACTTCCCATGTTTTCTGAAGGCAAATAATACTAAAAGTCTCATAAACAAAATCCAACTTTCATCTGAAAACTTTGCCGATAGGCCTGCCACATTCCATGAAATGAGGCTTAAGTCTTTCCAGATACCATAACTTAAAAAGAGAGTAATAGGGCCTGCAGAAGGGTCTGTGGCCCAGTGGGAAGGTTTGTAGGGATATAGTGTGGGAAGTTAATAAATTAATATTTAACAATGTATTCATTATTATTTTTAAATATGTATGTAGTATGTGTGTATATATTTATTTTCCAACAAAAAATCTACAAACCTAGCAGCCCACAACTAAAATATAATTGAAATACTTACTTAGTCTGTACATTAAATATTTAAGAATATTAATGGATACAATTTTAACTAATAATTTATTAACATGGGGCTATCCAGCACTACTACCATTGTGCACTGCCCTACCACAGCGCCTCTCTCGCTCATTAGCAAATCAGGGTTAGTATCCCCGAGGTTTGTCTGCCACTGGGCTGCAACCACCTCACACTTATATACTCTGAATTTGATTTTGTTTAAATAACCATTGTTAGACCTGGCACCTTGGCGTGAGTCTCCCTTCCACTTTTTGCTGATGTGCCTCAGATGTTTTTTTTCTGGTGTTCGATGCTCAGGGCACTGCGCCACTGCCAACCCGTGCCACAGTGCAAGTGCTCCCTATATAAAATGCATCCGTAATTGATTTCCACGATTGGCTTATTTAGTTTACTATAAGAGAAACATACAATACAAGAAACAGTTTCATAAAAATGACGATTTCATAAAATACACACTACCGAAATAACTTTCATACGTTGTTGATCAACATTAAAACTCCAATCTCACACTCTCACACATACCATACATACACATGTCACTATTTGCAATTGAATATCGCAAAAAAACAAATGAGTTACACCAAAGAAACTTTTTTAATGAATGGATCATTCTTAAGCATATCAATAATTATCTAATGGATTATGATCTTAAGGTGTAGAGTCTCCCTTCCACTTTTTGCTGATGTGCCTCAGATGTTTTTTTTTCTGGTGTTCGATGCTCAGGGCACTGCGCCACGGCCAACCCGTGCCGCAGTGCAAGTGCTCCCTATATAAAGTGCATCCGTAATTGATTTCCACGATTGGCTTATTTGGTCTACTGTCAGTCCCAGTAACGTGCACCAGGAGTGCCGGGGCTTGTAGATAAAAAAGCCGCTAGTGGTCCTGCAGCGCTGGTTGCGCCACCCACCGAAGCGGCCTCGTAAAAGATATCTCGGGTCCGCCATTGCAGACCCTGCGTACAGTCTGGTACTGTCACGCTGACTGCGCAAGTGCCCACACTTGCCAGTCCCTAAACCTTCCTTAACCTTCATATCAGTCACCCCTATGGTAGGCCCAAGGGCAGGGTGCATTGTAAGCGTAAGGTAGGACAAGCCCTGATGTGTGTGACATGTCCTAGTAGTGAATTACCGCCCTTTTTTGTTCTTCACTATTGAAGGGCTGCCTGTTCTCTTAGGCCAAGGTGAGCGTCTGAAACTATTACACGCTATAGTCCCGGCCGGCTTAGGGAACACGGTGGCATGTCGAGCTTGGTATGCCTGAACTCAGAATAATAAAAAACTTCCTTTAGCAAGGTTTATTTTAATATCCTGTGTTTGCAACTGCTACTTTTAGAAAGTTAGCATTTGCTCGCCTGACTATTTCAGCCCGCCTCTGCCAGGATGTGTATCTGCTGTCTGGGTTTGTGTGAGTGACAGGGCTGGGGAATTCCCGGGGACAGTCGGGGTGACCAGGGGTGAATAGAGTGCTTACACCAGGATGGGTGGGCGGAGTAGTCCTTGACTCTGAATAGGGTTGTGCTCCACCACCACAATGCTGGCTCCACCTCCTGCGGAGCGTCTGATGTCCCTGCCCTGCACCCTGAAAGAAGACGGCAGCGTCCTGTCAACAGAGTACTCCAAAACCGGGTTGAACCAGGCTCAGGCCCCCCGGCCTGCCAAGACAAAAGAAACAGAGTATAAAGGTAGGAGCCCTGCTCGAAAAAGAAATTAGATCCAGTTTTGACCACAACGAACCTCTGCCTGACTAGAAGGACCAAGAGAAGCTGAGGAGAAGGAATCCTGCAGTGGTGCCTTGCTGAGGACGGAGAGGAAAAGACCAGAAAGGACTTTGAAGTCTTGTGCCTGAAACTATCTCCAAGGGCTTGATCACGAGCTTGCCCCCTGAACGGAACCAAAGGACCATTTAGTTCTATTCTGCCTGTGCCCGTTTGCTGTTGGGCCTTTAGTTCTTATTCCCTCGCCAGAGTTGTGACTCGGGTGCCTTCACCCTCCAAGGTCGTGACAGCTCGGAGCCTGGTCGCCCCGCCGCAGAGAGCCCCGCTCAAGCTTGAGTCGCTCTCCGCTTCAGTGCCGGGCCGCCCGCTCTCCTGTCACCTCGCCTGCTACGGAGCACGCTGTGCGCCTCTTATCTTCTCTCGCCGGAATCTGCACGGAGCGCATCTGATAGCCTCGGACGGTCCGTACATCATAACGTACCCGACTGTCTTGCTTTGCCTCCTGCATACCAAGGCTGTGCCGCACCTCAAGTAGGTCTTCTGTACTGTGGTACCGAAGGCCCGGTGCTGCACCCATCTGCCCGAGAACACAACGCCCCACACAGATCCACAGGTACGAACTGGTGTGCTAAGAAGTAGTACGCCCCGCAGGCCTGAACGGCGCCTCGCCCCGTGAGCTGCATCAGATCCCGGATCGCCACAACCCTTCACACCGTCCCGCTCACCCGCCTCGCACCTCGAAGGGGCTCCGAGCCGGATAGATCCTTTGGAGAACCGTTGGCCTCGTCCGGGGTCCGCCCTCACCAGTAGCCGAGCCCGAAACGCCTCGGACACTCTTCGCAAGGTACATTGGAACTCTATCCCGAGTTCGCATCGGATCCATGGTCCGCAACGTTTGTTTTCCCTGTCATCGTACCTTACTAACCAAGAAAACTTAAGAACAATTGCCTATTTAAATCTGGTGGCCTTCATTCGCTAAACGTTATATGGTCTTGTGATAATTCTGCATATATTTTTACATAACGTCTACGTATTTTTGATACAATCCTACGACTGGTCTCCGTTTGTGGTGGGCCAGTGGGTTTCCTGTATGTGATCATAAATGCTTAACTAACTATCGCCCTGAAGATTAGCCTTGTCTGCTCGCACCACACTACCTAGAGGGTGAGCAAGGGTTATTTCTAAAGGAGTAGTTCTCTTACCCTGACTAGAGGAGAGGGTCCCTGTTTGTCACAAGTGCATACCTGTGCCAACCAGAGACCCCCGAGTCTAACATTGGTGGCAGTGGTGGGATTTCCGAATTTGCATTTATGATTTATGTACACTAAATTACTCATCACCACGTAGTGAAAGCAGACCTATAACGAAGCCACAGATTTATTATCTTGCCGAGAGATCTCGTATCATCAAACCATGCCTGGTTCACTCCCCGTGAGAGCACCCTCTGTCATCTCTGGACTAGATGATGTCGACTGGGAAGGGCTTGAAAATTACAAAGTGGAGCAGCTGAAAAGTTTCTGCCAGAAGTTCAGAGTCGCCCAAATAGGGGGCAAAAACAAAGCCCAAATCATCATGGAACTGAGCGCCTGGAAAGAATCGAGAGATCCAGAGAATCAGCTGGTGGTGGATCCGCCAGATAGCCTTGTCGAGGTGCACGGAGGCCTGTCACCAGAGGAGCTGGCGGACAGGGCTGCGACCAGCACGCATGAAGTTGAGATGGCAAGATTAACCGGATAGACGGCGATGGAGGAGAAGAGACTCCAGCTAGAGCATGAGATACGTCTCAAAGAATTGGAGCTGAAAGCAAAAAGATTGGACACAGCTCCTGGTGGCAGCATGACTCCAGTGCAGGTAGAGTCAAAGGTCTACGTACCGAAAGATGTGGTGAAGGAGTACTTTAAGGGAGATGACATAGGGCAGTGGTTTCGGGCCTACGAGGTAGCCA
The DNA here is from genome assembly GCF_964263255.1 of Lissotriton vulgaris. NCBI lineage: Eukaryota > Metazoa > Chordata > Amphibia > Caudata > Salamandridae > Lissotriton > Lissotriton vulgaris. Next base: position 1,079,634,596 of record NC_141695.1, on the reverse strand, counting down.
TGTCCTCCCACCGGATCCCTGAGAAGGATTGGGGAGCGGGGTTGTGGGGACGGTTCCTGACCGAGGGGCGGGACACCCTGCTAGATCTCCCTACCGAAGTATATAATTCCTACCCCCACATGAAAGATGCCTTAATGACCAGGTTTGGGTTAACCCCGGAGATGTACCGACAGAGGTTTAGGGGTTGAACTAAGATTCCTGGGAGTACGTATGTGGAGTATGTGACCTTTATCTGCAGAGCGCTGGATGGTTGGGTGAAGGGTAGCAAAGTGGATGATTTTCAATGGCTGCTTGATTTAGTAGCATGGGAGCACTTGTCCGCTTATTGTTTTCCTGAGCTACGCCAGCACCTGATCGATAGCAAGCTGTCCAACCCGAGGAAGATTGCTGAGGAAGCGGACCGCTGGCTCAGCACCAGGGTCCAGTGGGAGACTCAGCCAAAGGTGGGCAGGGTCCCCAGCAGAAGAGTGGGGGGGGACAGGGGAAAACAGAAAGGGTTCCAAAAAGGCCCCCAAAGTAATCCCTAAGGGAACCAAGGGAAAGGTTCTCAGCCTCCTCCACCCCCGAAGCAAAACGGGGCCCGACAGGTAAACCTGTTCAAAGAGGGCCCATTGCCTGTTATAGGTGCGGCGACCAGGGTCACATGGCCACTGATCCTAAGAGTCGCTTATATGGAAAACCCGCACCCACTGGTGCTCCCCCCGGTAAATAGCTAGCGTTAATTTTGGGGGAGAAGTGACAGTCCCAGAGGGTGGGGATCCCGTACAGATGACCCTAGTCTCGTTAGGAGACAGTGAGATGGTCCCCGAAAACTACCTCCCCTGTAACACTAAAAAATATGGGCAGGAAGTGACCATCAACGGTAAGAAGGTGGAGGCTCTTCAAGACACAGGAGCCAGTGTGACTGCCGTCCGTCAGCACTTGGTGTCTCAGGAGTAGGTGGTACCACACGCCTACTGTAGGGTTGTCGATGCTGACAATTCTGAGAGCCAGTGTCCGATGGCTCAGGTTCCCTTTGAGTGGGGGGGGTCTCTGGTAGTCTGCAAGTCGTTGTGAGGATCTCCATACCTGTAGATTGTCTGCTAGGGTACGATTTGGAGAATTACCCTTGGGGAAAGGTTGAGAAAACTACTCATCTGTAGATGGTGGGTCAACCCGACTGGGCATGCGTGACTACCAGGTCCATGGCAGCCAGTAGGGGTGTTGAAGGAGTCCTGGAGCCTGAAGGAGAGGCCCAGGAACCGGCCTTAGAGAGAAGGCGCAGGGGGCGCGGACAGCCGGCCCCCACTGTTCCCACGGCCCAGGAGGAAGTAGACCTCGAGGGGGATGCCCTGGAGCCTACCGGGGAACAGATTGCTGAACTGGGAAACCTGCCTGAGCTGACCCATTGGCAGCAAGAAGGAGGTCCCTCTAAGGAGGAATTCTGCAAGGAGAAGAGAGACTGCCCTTCTCTCGCGGGTATGCGGCAGCAGGCTGCAGACCTGGCCAATGGTGTTCAGTCCGGAAAACACTTGATCTACTCGGAGATCGAGTATTGAGAGCCTAAGGCTGCTGAACCTGGGTCAGCCTGTGTGCTGGTGGTACCCCAGACGTTCAGAGCCTTCCGACTGGGGCTGGCTCACGATGTACCGTTAGCAGGACATTTGGGGATGGTCAAGACCTATGACAGGCTTGTTACCCACTTCTATTGGCCCCAAATGCACAGAAGTTCAGATGCGCACTGTAGGACTTGCCAAACTTGCCAGGCAAGTGGTAAGTGTGGAGGGAAGAACAAGGCTCCCCTCCAACCTTTCCCCGTCGTCAGTACCCCATTCCAGCGAGTGGGAATTGACATTGTGGGGCCTCTGGACCCTAAGACAGCCATGGGCAACAGGTTCATCCTGGTATTGGTGGACCATGCCACCCGGTACCCGGAAGCCATCCCTCTGAGGACAGTGACGGCCCCCGTGGTGGGACGAGCGCTGATGGGAATTTTCTCACGAGTGGGATTCCCTCTAGAGGTGGTGTCTGACCTGGGCACCAATTTCATATCGAAATATATGAAGTCCCTTTGGCAAGAGTGTGGTGTAACCTACAAGTTCACCACCCCTTACCACCCCCAAGGAAACGGGTTGGTTGAGAGATTCAACCGAACCCTGAAAGGCATAATCATGGGCCTAGAAGGACCAATGAGGCATAAGTGGGACGACCTCTTACCATGCCTACTTTTTGCATACCAAGAGGTGCCACAGAAGTCGCTCGGGTTCAGTCCCTTTGAACTTTTGTACGGTCACCCGATCCGAGGACCTCTGAGTCAGGTTAGGGAAGGCTGGGAGCAATCTCCCAGGAAACCTCCCCAGAATGTATACAGTTACATACTGGCCTTCCGAAACCAGACCAGGCGATTCAGACAACTTGCTGAGGCAAATCTGGAAGCCAGCCAGGAAGAGATGAAGCGGTGGTACGACCAGAATGCCACTCTGGTAGAGCTTCAACCTGGACAAAAGGTGTGGGTCTTGGCCCCAGTGGAGCCTTGTGCACTTCAGGATAAGTGGACAGGTCCATTTGAGGTTGTGGAGTGCAAGAGTCCTGTCACCTACCTGGAGAACTTGCAAACTCCCAGGAACCCTTTGAGGGTCCTACATGTTAACCGCCTTAAGCCCCACTTGGAGAGGTCCGAAGTGGGCATGCTCTTGGCAACCGATGACGGAATGCCAGAGGAGACCAAACCTCTTCCGGACCTCTTGGTAGCCTCTGAGAAAGACGGGCCAGTGGATGGAGTTAACCTCTCACCCTCCCTGACCCCTGAACAACAGAGTGACTGCCGCCAGCTGTTGGGGCAGTTTCCTGATCTGTTCTCCCTGGTTCCCGGTGTCACAGATTGGTGCGTCCATGATGTGGACACGGGAGACAGTTTGCCGGTGAAGCACAAGGCTTACCGCATGACTGACAGGGTAGGAGCCTGCATCAAGGAGGAAGTCTCGAAGATGTTTGCTCTCGGGGTGATTAAGTCCTCCAGCAGTCCTTGGGCCAGCCCAGTGGTCTTGGTCCCGAAGGCTGCAACGCCGGGAGCCCCACCCGAACTCCGGTTCTGTGTGGACTATCGAGGACTCAATTCGGTCATGAAGACCGACGCGCACCCCATCCCCAGAGCTGATGAGCTCATCAATCGATTGGGGGCTGCTCGGTATCTCAGCACGTTTGACTTAACATCTGGGTACTGGCAGATCACCTTAACTGACGGGGCCAAAGAGAGGTCAGCGTTCTCAACCCCAGACGGGCATTTCCAGTTCTGGGTTATGCCATTTGGGAGGAAGAACGCCCCTGCCACCTTCCGGAGGTTGGTCAACCGGGTGTTGGTTGGACTGGACGTGTTCAGTGCCGCCTACCTGGATGACATCGCAGTGTTCAGCGGCACATGGGAAGAACACTTGAGACACCTATGGGAAGTGTTGTCGGCACTGCGCCTCGCAGGCCTCACGATCAAGGCAGCAAGCAAATGTCAGATCGGGTAGGGTTCCGTGGTATACTTGGGACACCAAGTTGGGAGCGGCCAGGTGGCGCCCCTTCAAACCAAGATTGAGACCGTCCTGAATTGGGAACCCCCCAAGACCCAAACGGAGGTGAGGGCCTTTCTTGGACTCACTGGGTACTACAGGAGGTTTGTCAAGGGGTATGGCAGCATCGTTGCCCCCTTGACAGAGCTGACTTCGAAGAAGCAGCCCCGGAAAGTGATCTGGACTGACGCCTGTCAGGAAGCATTCGATACCCTGAAAGCGGCCATGTACACGGCGCCCGTGCTCCTGGCCCCTGATTTCTCCAAAGAGTTCCTAGTGCAGACAGACGCTTCAGAGCATGGGGTAGGGGCTGTTCTTTCACAAATGACTGAGGAGGGCTGGGACCACCCTGTAGCCTTCATCAGTCGGAGGTTACTTCCACAGGAGCGTAGGTGGAGTGCGATTGAGAGAGAAGCGTTTGCTGTGGTCTGGGCCTTGAAGAAGCTAAGACCCTACTTGTTTGGGTCTCACTTCCGAGTTCAGACAGACCACAGGCCCCTCAGATGGTTGATGCAGATGAGGGGTGAGAACCCAAAACTATTGAGGTGGTCCATCTCCCTACAGGATATGGACTTTACGGTGGAACACCGCCCTGGCATAGACCACGCCAATGCTGACGGTCTGTCCAGGTTTTTCCGCCTTAGTGATGAGGAACTCCCGGGGGAAGGGTAGTTCTCCTCACCTTTCAGCTGGACGGGACACGTGTTAGACCTGGCACCTTGGCGTGAGTCTCCATTCCACTTTTTGCTGATGTGCCTCAGATGTTTTTTTTCTGGTGTTTGATGCTCAGGGCACTGCGCCACGGCCAACCCGTGCCGCAGTGCAAGTGCTCCCTATATAAAGTGTATCCGTAATTGATTTCCACGATTGGCTTATTTGTTTTACTGTCTTTCCCAAGTAACGTGCACCAGGAGTGCCGGGGCTTGTAGATACAAAAGCCGCTAGTGGGTCTGCAGCGCTGTTGCGCCACCCACCGAAGCGGCCTCGTAAAAGATGTCTCGGGTCCGCCATTGCAGACCCTGCGTACAGTCTGGTACTGTCACGCTGATTGTGCAAGTGCCCACACTTGCCAGTCCGTAAACCTTCCCTAACCTTCATATCAGTCACCCCTATGGTAGGCCCAAGGGCAGGGTGCATTGTAAGCGTGAGGTAGGACAAGCCCTGATGCGTGTGGCATGTCCTAGTAGTGAATTACCGCCCTTTTTTGTTCTTCACTATTGAAGGGCTACCTGTTCTCTTAGGCCAAGGTGAGCAGCTGGAACTATTACAAGCTATAGTCCCGGCAAGCTCAGGGAACACGGTGGCATGTCGAGTTTGGTATGCCTGAACTCAGAATAAGCCCGCCTCTGCCAGGATGTGTGTCTTCTGTCTGAGTTTGTGTGAGTGACAGGGATGGGGAATCCCCGAGGACAGTCAGGGTGACCAGGTTATGAATAGAGTGCTTACACCAGGATGGGTGGCCGGAGTAGTCCTTGACTCTGAATAGGGTTGTGCTCCACCACTACAATGCTGGCTCCACCTCCTGCGGAGCATCTGATGTCCCTGCCCTGCACCCTGAAAGAAGACGGCAGCGTCCTGTCAACAGAGTACTCCAAAACCGGGTTGAACCAGGCTCAGGCCCCCTGGCCTGCCAAGACAAAAGAAACTGAGTATAAAGGTAGGAGCCCTGGTCCTAAGAAATTAGATCCAGTTTTGACCACGACGAACCTCTGCCCGACTAGAAGGACCAAGAGAAGCTGAGGAGAAGGAATCCTGCAGTGGTGCCTTGCTGAGGACGGAGAGGAAAAGACCAGAAAGAACTTTGAAGACTTGTGCCTGAAACTATCTCCAAGGGCTTGATCACGAGATTGCCCCCTGAACGGAACCCCAGGACCATTGGGTTCTATTCTGCCTGTGCCCGTTTGCTGTTGGGCCTTTAGTTCTTATTCCCTCGCCAGAGTTGTGACTTGGGTGCCTTCGCCCTCCAAGGTCGTGACAGCTCGGAGCCTGGTCGCCCCGCGGCAGAGAGCCCCGCTCAAGCTTGAGTCGCTCTCCGCTTCAGTGCCGGGCCGCCCGCTCTCCTGTCACCTCGCCTGCTACGGAGCACGCTGTGCTCCTCTCATGTTCTCTCTACGGAATCTGCACGCAATGCATCTGATAGCCTCGGACGGTCCGTACATCGTAACGTACCCGATTGTCTCGCTTTGCCCTCCTGCATACCAAGGCCATGCGGCACCTCAAGAAGCTCTTCTGTACTGTGGTACCGAAGGCCCGCTGCTGCACCCGTCTGCCCGAGAACGCGACGCCCCACACAGATCCACAGGTACGAACTGGTGTGCTAAGAAGTAGTACGCCCCGCAGGCCTGAACGGCGCCTCACCCCTTGAGCTGCATCAGATCCCGGATCACCACAACCCTCCACACTGACCCGCTCACCTGCCTTGCACCTCGAGGGGGCTCAGAGCCGGATAGATCCTTTGGAGAACCGTTGGCCTCGTCCAGGGTCTGCCCTCACCAGTAGCCGCGCCTGAAACGCCTCGGACACTCTTTGCAAGGTACATTGGAACTCTATCCCGAGTTCGCATCGGATCCAGGGTCCGCAACGTTTGTTTTCCCTGTCATCGTACCTTGCTAACCAAGAACACTTAAGAACAATTGCCTATTTAAATCTGGTGGCCTTCATTCGCTAAACGTTATATGGTCTTGCGATAATTCTGCATATATTTTTACATAAAGTCTACGTATTTTTGATACAATCCTACGACTGGTGTCCGTTTGTGGTGGGTCAGTGGGTTTCCTGTATATGATCATAAATGCTTAACTAACTATCGTCCTGAAGATTAGCCTTGTCTGCTCTCGCCACACTACCTAGAGGGTGAGCAAGGGTTATTTCTAAAGGAGTAGTTATCTTACCCTGACTAGAGGAGAGGGTAACTGTTTGTCACAAGTGCATACCTGTGCCAAACAGAGACCCCCCGAGTCTAACAACCATTTATTGTTATTTTTACAATGACATGCTTTGTAATCTGCTCACCAGCTTTATCAAGCAATGATTGATAAAATGCTGCAGGAGTCTTTCTTCCTTCAGACCACATGGTACACACAAACAGGAAATTAATGTGTTTTCTATGTCCATTGTTTGCTTTGGGATTGCTTTAAAAATACATGGCCTCACTTTGGTCTTTGTATGACTTTTTGACAAAGACCATGCTGTCGAAACGTGTCAAGTCAATAAATACTTTCCTGTAAACTAGAAATCCTGTGTGCGACTTTCCTTGCGCCTCTGCAGCGCAAGATATCTGCATATATTCCAGTGGGTACAGAGCCTACCTGTCTGCACCAACGCTGTGAGGTGGAAGAGATCGGATGACAATGCTGAACTTGCTTTCCAGGCCCTCTTTCCTGATTCCTGCCGCCGAATGACACCCTCTGGGAGGGATCTCCCTATTAACCAAGATTCACCGCGAGACACAAAGGATTCCCGGCGTGACTGCTGCCGCCGCACACAGACAACTCTCCTTGAGGGGGGGTGCGCTCCAGCCTGGTCCGCCGACTTGGGAGCCTCGAGAACACCGCGTTGCAGTGGATACAATCGGAAGCGGTAGGGGTGCCCCCGACTCGACTTAACGCAGCCGCGTTCAGTCTTGATGTCAGGGGAGGATTTCGCTATCAACAGGAACAACTCGGAGTGTGGAAGAGGAACAGGTGATGTGTGGAGCACTGCTGGGCACAGTAACGTGAAGTGCAACGCATTACCTTCATCTACGACTCCCACCGCCGCATAAAACTTTCTGGGAGTGATCTCCCCCCACAACGAATCTCACCGCAGCATACAGAGAATTCTAGGACTTCGCAGATCCTTCGCCCTGGGGGAATGCGCTCCAGCCTGTTCCACCCACATTGGAGCCTCGAGACACCGCAGAGAACTGGCAACAGTTGCAGGTACAACAACAAGTGCTGAGGAGTAAGGGGTGATTAATGGAACACTGCAGGGCACAGTGACACGATGTGTGAGGCAATACGCCAAAGACTGCATGTGGCAAGATCCCTTTTCACAGAGCATGAAGATGCAAGTAAGGCCACCACCATGAGTCCAACCACTAGAGAAACCGAGGCAAACCGGACTTTTAAACAACAGATATACAGACTAGAGAAACTGTGTAAAAAGGAAATAAACTGGAGCTGGGAAGTAATCTCCCTTGACAATTACATCGCGGTGGGACGTGTCCCAAGGGTACTAAGAATCTTGTTGACCCCACCTACCAAAACCCTAACCCCAAGCTACTTGAAGAATGGTCGACTCTCATGGCTGGTACATGCAAGCAAATGCTTGGGCTGCTTTCTAAATACGCGGCATTGGAACTCCAGAAAATTTGGGAGGAGTTCAAGGAACTCCGCGAAGCCCTACGCAAACTACCAGAACAAGATGAAATAAACAAATTCATTATAAAAATGGAGGTATGACTAACAAAGTATGAGGATAGGATTAAGGCTAGGAAATGCTGCAAGTTTATCAGAGACAAAAACGATTATGCGCAAGGGCACATCCTTACTTTCAGCCGAAAATATGACACCATAAGGAAAGAGTGTGGATAAGGTAGCAAAGGTCCAAGAATTCCAAGGCTTTAACAACTCTTAAATAAGCTATGTTTGTAGGTGAATAGAGACACACTCGAAGCTCTGGACCTCTTGGGCTTCATGTAGAAAGACAGGTTTAAGGAATGGTGAGTGTGTACTCCATAGAAAATTTTGAGAGCTTTTCCAAGATTAATATCCGTTCTTTTGAATTGTAGTACAAAGGACAGAGCTATTTTTCATTGCAGAAAGGTGTCTTTATTATTTTTCATAGAACATGGACAGCCGACACGTGTTTCGCCCCCTCTTGGCGATTTGCGCCGGGGCTTTCTCAAGGCTAATTTTACTTTTCTGGCGTAAATTGTTTTGGTTTCCAAATAATTTCAATGTCCAAAATATCGTAAGTATAATTTTTCAGGAACAGGGATTATTTTGTTAGGCTAATGCCCTCTTCGGTCCCTGCTCCTAGTCCTCCAACGTCAAGGCGGTTCTCGGGTTGAAAAATAGCTCTGTCCTTTGTACTACAATTCAAAAGAACGGATATTAATCTTGGAAAAGCTCTCCAAATTTTCTATGGAGTACACACTCACCATTCCTTAAACCATAAGGAAAGAGTACAAGAAAATGGAGGCACTAAGAACACAGGAATCAGAGACCTCAGGCTCGAGCTCCCGCTGCACCATCTGATGACGAGGACAGACAGGGAAACTTGGGATTGAACAGAGGCCCTTTCACATCACTGGAGGAATACCGTGTTATGCAACTGAGCCTCAGCGCTACCAAAAAACCAGCACGAGTAAGAGGAAAAGGCGGAGGCAAAGAACCAGGCAAAGGAGAAGAGAGAGGAGAGGAGGCGAAGGCCAGCGACAACTCAACGTCACATGGGAGAAGCATCAGGCGTTTAAAGAGTACAAATTATGGGTGAGCATTCTAATTCTAATTTTACTATCATCAACCTTTCCCCCTCACGTGATTACCCCTGAAGAAAGATCGGTCTTAGAACTAGGCCTTTCTTTCTGCCCTACAGCGAACTTTGACTTTGCAAAAACCTGCATTGATTTGTTTTTATTTATGCGCAAACTCAAGCTCATGAATCTACACTCCTTGAAACAAGGCACAGGCCCTAGACAGCCAGTCAATCCCCCTGCCCCGCGAAGGCCACGGTTTCCCTTGGTGATATCGAAACCCTTGCCGCCATGAGGGAAATCCAGATAGGAACTAGGAATTGGGAGACAGATTGTGATCTCTTGATAAGCATGGATATGGAGGTCAGCAAAAGATGCAGAAATGATTTTGAACCAAGGTCAAAATTCAATCCTATAACCCCACATGATGAATTGACACATTCCATGAAGCTGTTGTATCTGACTTGTTATCTATATGGAAAAGAGATGAGAATCACTTTGCCAAAAATCTAACTGTAGCACAGAGAACAGATTTGCAGTCACTGAAACTTGCGACTACCTTTGTAATCAAGCCCTATGACAAGGGGGGCAAAGTGGTCCTATGGGATGTCAACAAATACGGCACAGAAGCCAAGAGACAACTTGAATTCTCGTGATGTTATCTGAAATCCAGCCTGGCTAGGTACAACAAGAGCATCAAGGCGTATCATGACATTTTGAATGACTGGCGTGAGAGTGACATGCTAAGTCAAAATGAATTTTTGTTTTTATTGGCCCAAAAAGCTGTGACCCCGGTATTTTATATGCTACCGAAGGTGCACAAACATCCTACTGACCCCCCTGGTTGACCTATCATATCGGTCAGTCAAAGCCTTTTGGAGAACATGTCCATCTATCTTGACTACTTTCTGTGCACTTATGTCCTCAATCTACCCTTATACTGCAGGGATACCATGGATTTCCTGTCCAACGTGCAAGAAATTCCATGGCGAGACACCTACATTCTGGCAACAATAGAGGTTGTTGCCCGGTATACTTGCATTAAACATGGCCTTGGCCTACAAGCGTGCAAATACTATTTTAGAGATAGACCAGCCACTATGTTTGATCATGTAGCACTACTGTAACGTATGCTATACTTTTGTTTACATAACAACTGCTTTCTATTTAAGGAAGACTGCTAAGAACAATACACTAGTACTGCCATGGGAAGTTGCTTCGCTCCATCGTATGCCTGTATGTTTATGGGGTGGTGGGAGGCTGAGCACATGTGGCATGAGGGCAACACACCACACATGAATAATGTGAGCCTGTGGACCTGTTTCATAGACAATATTTTTCTGATATGGGACGGTCCACAGGATTTATTAGACAATTTTATCCAAGGTCTCTCGGTGAATGAATTAAAATTACAAAGCATTGTCACATTGTCAGAAAGGATGTTACAATTGGAAAACTAGTCAGCCCTACACCACACGTGACATACACACCACCTTTCCACTTTTCATTTGAGATGTCATCAGTGATGTCATCAGTGATGTCACTGACCATGTCATGAATGATGTAATATGTGACATCATCAGCAGTGGATTGGGGGCTCGCGAGTTATAGTTAGTACAACTAACTGTAACAGAGAAATTTCAATGGTTTTGTACGAGTGAAATGTCCAGTTAACTATAACACCTCTAAAACCTATGTTTTTTTCAGTGAATTTCTTAGGTTTTTTAAATGCTAATCCCTAACTATAACATGTCTGAAACCTATGTTTTTTTCAGTGAATTTCAAAGGTTTTTTAAATGATAATTCCTAACTATAACAGGCCTGAAACCTATGGTTTTTTCAGTGAATTTCAAAGTTTTTTTCAATGATCATTTTTAAATGTATTTATTGTTATATTTTTTTTATATTGTTTTACTACTTTTTTATCTATTTATCTTTAGATATCTTATTTTTTAAATTACATTACACATATTTAATAAAAATATATTTGTTTAAATTAGTTGTGCACCCAAAACGCACCTTTCTCGATCACTGCACGGAACCTAGCCGCCATTTTAGGATTATTGTGTAGGATCCGCATAGGGTGTGCAACGCTGTTCCGCATACCGCCATATGCGTGCTGGGCGCGGTGGGTACGGAACTCCCGCAAAAATGTTTAATGTCCAAAAACATATATATATATATATATATATATATATATATATATATATATATTACCTACTGGCGATAGCCAGTAGGTATATATAGTTAGGATTTTTTCTCTATGGAACTTTTGAAAATTCTATGCCTAATAACTTTGGCGTTTGTGGACGGAATTGGCTGAAATTTTCAGGAAAATGGCACATTTTGTTTCTGAGCAGCTCCTTGAAATTTGGGGGCGGTTCGTCAAGGGGGGACCGAGAAAAAAGGGGGGTCCCAAAACGTGTTTTTCCCATGTTAATTTCCATAGGGCGGTTGGCCTCACTTTTAGCCCGAACGGCTGAATGGATTTCCACGAAACTTGGCAAAATTGTAGGGACTGTTAGCCCGATGTGCCTTTGCTAGGTCTCAATATATGTGCTTCAGTGGATTTTGAGAAATTAACGTTTAAAACAAGATATATATCTGTAACAGCGCTCCGGGCTGCGCTCCGGTTCGCGTACTTTTCGCGTATCGGAACTTTGCGAAGCGAAGCTGATTGGCTCTCCGGTGTCTTTCAACATTCTAAACAGTCCGGAGCGGCCGCCATCTTGTCTCTCGGTAGGATCGAGAGACAAGAGGAGGCCAAAACAAAGGGGGAAATGAAGGAAAGGGGGCAAGGTAGACCCCTTCTGACCCCCTAGGATTGATGAGGGGGATATTATAGAGCCACGCGGGGCCCCCCAAAAAAAAAAAAATCCGATTTTTTCGCCGTAGAGACGCGTCTTGGTACGCGAACCGGGCAGCTAACCGGGCAGCTAACCGGGAAGCTAACCGGCAGTGTAACGGGAGTCTGAGGAGTAGCTGATTGGCTGTCAACATTGTAAACAGTCCGGAGCGGCCGCCATCTTGTCTCTCGGTAGGATCGAGAGACAAGAGGAGACCAAAACAAAGGGGGAAATGAAGGAAAGAGGGCGAGGTAGACCCCTTCTGACCCCATAGGATTGATGAGGGGGATATTATAAAGCCACGCGGGGCCCAAAAAAAAAAAAAAAATCCGATTTTTTTCGCCGTAGGAACGCGTCTTGGTATGCGAACCGGGCAGCTAACCGGGCAGCTAACCGGGAAGCTAACCGGCAGTGTAACGGGAGTCTGAGGAGTAGCTGATTGGCTGTCAACATTGTAAACAGTCCGGAGTGGCCGCCATCTTGTCTCTTGGTAGGATCGAGAGACAAGAGGTGGAAAAAAAAAGGTGTAAATGAATGAAAGGGGTAAGGCAGACCCCTCCTGAACCCCTAGGATTGATGAGGGGGCTATTAAAGTTCCCTGCGGGGCATAAGAAAAAAATTTTTTGATTTTTCGCGGTAAAGGTGCTTCCTGGTACGTTAACCGGGCAGCTAACCGGCAGCGTAATATTGTGTTTTTTGAACATATTGTGTTTTTTGAACGTTTGTGATATGTGCACGTGTGGATTTTGTCTAATTAAGGTTAAAAAAAAATATATATATCTTTAAGCGTGTTCTGGCGCGCTTACGTTTTGGGTTTGGTTTGCGCTGCAGAGACGATACGTCACGGTTATGCGATGCATCATGAGGCGTCTCACGGGCTACGTGATACGTCACTTAATAAAGAATATATTTTACAGCTATAGATATTAGCTTTTAAAAAACCAATGAAATTCACAGAAAAAACCATAGGTTATAGACCATATATAGTTAGGAATTTGCATTTACAAAACCTTGAAAATTCACTGAAAAAACCATAGGTTATAGACCATATATAGTTAGGGATTAGCATTTAAAAAACCTTATTTTATTTGCACAAAACCATTGAAATTCCATATATAGTTAGTTGCACTAACTATATATCGCGGACCCGCAATCCACTGCTAATGATGTCACATATTACATCATTCATGACATGGTCAGTGACATCACTGATGACATCACTGATGACATCTCAAATGACATCACTGATGACATCACTGATGACATCTCAAATGACATCACTGATGACATCACTGACATCTCATTTGACATTACTGATTACATCACTGATGATATCATTTATGTGATAATACATCTTCAGACTCTAATATAACCTTAGATACACTCAGTGTAAACAGGCACTCACAGACTGTCACACATCCATGGAGTTACTCACACACCTAGTCAGTCATGCAAAGAATCAATCACATCTCCATTTCCTCAACTATACAGTTATACACACCTTACTTATTCAAACATATAGTAACACATATTTACTCTCTTATACAATCCTTGATACAAGTTCACAATGATTCATACAGCCACTCACACATTCGCTGGCTCTTATGTTCAGTTATTTATATATGTCAACTCTCACATGGAGTGTGTTTTACATATGTACTTACTTTGACATGTAGCACTGAGATATCCATTCACTCACCAATATACTCATGCACACAGTCAACTGTCCATACAGCTGTTTCTACATGCACTTTTGAACCCATACACCTAGGAAATCAACTGCTCACACATCTATGCACAGAGTTATACACCTCCCAGCCACCCACACACATACTCAGTCTCCCATACAAATACTTGGGCAACCATTCAATAACCCATAAAGTTACTGATATAGCTACTGATTTAAACATGCAGCAGTTTATAGAACAACATAAATAATGATTGCCAAATTAAGACACTTTAATCACTAACCCATACACTCAGTGAGACACATTTAATCATTCTCTCATACAGTCAGTCATGCACCTACTAAATCCTTCATCCAGACACTTATACATCCACTCATTCTTCAATATGTAAGACATATTTTAACTTTACAGAAACATACAGTCACTGGGTGTTGTCATCAATGATGTCATCAGTGATGTCATCAGTGATGTCATTTGAGATGTCATCAGTGATGTCATCAGTGATGTCACTGACCATGTCATGAATGATGTAATATGTGACATCATTAGCAGTGGATTGCGGGTCCGCGATATATAGTTAGTGCAACTAACTATATATGGAATTTCAATGGTTTTGTGCAAATAAAATAAGGTTTTTTAAATGCTAATCCCTAACTATATATGGTCTATAACCTATGGTTTTTTCAGTGAATTTTCAAGGTTTTGTAAATGCAAATTCCTAACTATATATGGTCTATAACCTATGGTTTTTTCTGTGAATATATATATATATATATATATATATTTAATATAAATATGAAGGCAAGACATTATCTGAGCTAATCATAAAAATAGTATTCTTTTACTTTTAATAAAGTTACATTACTTTTAAATGCAATTTCGCGAATCGCGCTGTATCGAGCTGCGTGCAAGCACCCGACGCGGAGCCCATGTGACCAGAAAGAAAGAGATTTGATTTGTTCATAACTTTTCCCATTGTAACTATTGCATGACCCCACCCATTTCCATCATTCTTCTTAGAGCTTCTTTGGAGACAGAACTCTAACCTGAGAAAAACTTCTTTTGGAATATTTCTTTTCTGATATTTTCCAATTTGAGGACAAAATGGCTTCAAGACAACAGCCACCACAAGAATCGGACCATTCTTCGGTCGAATAATTTGTTGTGGAGCTTCCAGCTCCAAAAAGACCTTCTTCAGTGGTGTGGAAGTTTTTTACCTACCATGAAGGACAAAAGAAGCTAAATGCTACAAAAGTCACCTGTAAAATCTGTGGTAATGTGGTACTCTTGCGGCACTGCAAGTATGGACAAACATCTTAAGAGTCTGCATCCTGTGAATCTGTCTCGGGAGGAGTGCAGGAGTCTTCGGACAACTCTCAAACTGCAGTCCGAAGTACTTCTGCCAGTTCCTCTTCGCCAGCACGTCCGGACATACGTTCCGAATTTGCACACATAAAAATACACTGCATCAAGTGCAACCAACTTCTGTGCTACGGGGAGCAGTCTGTGGACTTAGTCTGCACAGCACAACAAAACCACCGCTGTTAGGCTTTTTTTTCTGAGTTGTTAGTTCCTGAAGTTCACTGTTTTTGTTGTCCTTTTTTCTTTTGAAAAAACAACAAAAAAATCTAAAATTTGGTAAAAAACCTACAAAAAAATATAAAACTAAAAAAAAGTTTATTTCTGACCAACTTCTCTGGTTAATGAAAGAGCTATATATGTATGATAGTGATAGTGTATGAAAGTTTGTTTGAATGCATGTATAGTGCATTATTGACTGAAAGAATGCATTAGTACTGTATGGTGTACGTATAAGTGCATATCTATAATGAAGTACTATAGCATGACACTTTTAGCTCTTTAGCTGCAGTGTGCTGTAGTACTTCCGAAGCACAGGGATGCAACATTTGTACATAAATATGTTGCAAGTCTATGCTTCCCTCAGCACTGCTGCTTAAACTTCAGCCATGCGATGACACAGGCACCCTTGCACCATGGCGCAAGAATATCTGTACGTGGGAGTGGATCTCGCACAGCTGAGGAAATCCAAGAAGTAGCGGATTGTAATGGGCTTTCGTGTGCTGCAGGGTAGGGAAACACTGTCTAGCCAGGCAGTGTGTGAGTGAAAGCTGCAAGAAGAGCTCCCCCGCCTAGGGAGAGGACAACCCAGAGCACTACTTTAGTGAGACCAGTGGTCTAGTTCCATGTTCAGGTTAAACAATAAATCGTAATCCAAATAAAGTATTCAACTATCCAGTTTTATTCATATCGATGTTACGATGTTCGTGTTGACAAAGCACATCAGTATATAACGCTCCACGAATATGTTAGTTCAGGTGTGTTATCACATCACACGACCCAATGCATTTCGGGCGTAGCCCGTCGTCGGGGGAATTACTCTACAAACAGAAACAAAGAAACCAACTGTAGTATCCATATTACATTCTAACTAAGTCAAAAGAATACTGTGACTGAATGCGGTGTGTACTAGCTGAAAAACGGAAAGTGCTTAGAGCGGTGAACTGCGGTGAAGGAAGCCAACGTGAGGGGGCTACAACTTATACAAACACTTATTATTACCGGTCACGCCTGTTTTTTTAGTTTTGTTATACTCTTATCTCTTGGATACCCGTTGCCACCACGTTGTAGCCCCCTCACGTTGGTTTCCTTCACCGCAGTTCACCGCTCTAAGCACTTTCCGTTTTTCAGCTAGTAAACACCGCATTCAGTCACAGTATTCTTTTGACTTAGTTAGAATGTAATATGGATACTACAGTTGGTTTCTTTGTTTCTGTTTGTAGAGTAATTCCCCTGACGACTGGCTACGCCCGAAATGCATTGGGTCGTGTAATGTGATAACACACCTGAACTAACATATTCGTGGAGCGTTATATACTGATGTGCTTTGTCAACACGAACATCGTAACATCGATATGAATAAAACTGGATAGTTGAATACTTTATTTGGATTACGATTTATTGTTTAACCTGAACATGGAACTAGACCACTGGTCGCAAGAATATCTGTGTCATGCAGAATGTGATTTTTGTGCAGGAAGACACACCGTCCTGCACAAAAATAATCTGTAAAGGCATTTTTCTCCTTCAATGTATGCTGTGCATGTTAACATACATTCAAAGAGAAAAAATGAGGAGAAATGAAATTAATTATTCTTGTTACACCAAATGCAGGATGGTGCAGCATTCACACACATGTCCTGATTTATGATTTCTAAGAAATCTGGAGATGTGTCTTGTTCTATGAGTGTCCTGTGTAAACATGCACACCTATGGAATGCCCCTTCAACATAGGAGTTTGAAGCACTCCGTGCCCTAAAGCCTGGCTCACTGCATGGATACATGAATACTGACTGAATGATAACAGTACTATAAAAACACTGGGTGAATTCATAATTGGTTGAGATTTACTTTAGTGAATGGATTAGTACATGGTACTGAAAGAGTCACTATGGGATTGCAAGAGCAGTCACAGGGTGTTTGCTGGAGTGTATGGATACTGACTGTTGAACTGTAGGCCTAAAACACAATTGTGTACTTAGTTAGTTAGTCAGAGTCCTGCACCCTACACGTAGAAGTTGTGCACCAAGTGCATTGCAGTCGAGCACCCTACCCGATGGGAGTCGTGGATCCGACGCATGCCTACCAGGGGGCTGCACTGAGCACTGCACTAGGTATGAGACTCCTAATTTTACCATAAAAAACAAAATAGCCCCTATCACTAATTTCTATTATCCCCGGGGATCCCATCCTAAAACGTTGGGCCCGTGAGGGGAGCCCCAATGCCCCCACGGTCCCAGCCGGCTCCCCGCATCCTTCAGGAGCCAGCATTGCTTTTCCACACGGGGAGCTGCTAGCATGCAGCTCCCCATGTGGAAAAGCAATCTGGTTTGGATTTTGAAATAGAGAGCAGGTTTCCTGCTCTCTCTTTCAAAATCCAAATGCTCTCTCTTTCAAAATCCAAATCAAGTTTGCTATGGGAGGGCGGGAACTGCAACACACCCGCCCTCTCATAGCAAATTGCAGTGTCCCTGGGGTGGGCACCCCGGGACACTTCAGGAGCCGGCCCTGGGGGGTGGCGGTCCCCAGGGCCACAACAAGGCTCCAGGAGGAGGGCCACGCAGCCCCCCTTCAACAATACACAAATCCCCGGGGTGGTGGTCCCTGGGGCTTGGGGGGCTATTGTGCCCCACCCACATATTTTGCTGGGGGGGCCTTGGAACCCCCCAACTATTTATTTTGTAGCCCTGGGGGATGGCAGTCCCCGGGGCTGGGGGGCCCCTCTGGGCCCCCCAATAAATGTAATAATTTTGCCCCCGGGATTTGACTAAATATTAAAGAAGCTCCATTTTTTTTTACGGCAGGATCCACGCACCCTGCACGCTCCCTGCCGTTTAAAAAAATAAATAAAATAAACCATTTGGGCCCTGGGAGTCCCTGTGGGACCCCCTAAGCAGGTCTAGAGGGTCAGGGTATTTCTACTGCGCCCCCTTTATACGTTTTGCACACTTATTCCACTAACTTCTTCATCCTCGCATCTACCGAGGCACAAAATGGCTGCCAACACTTCCTGGTTTCGAATGTTGACAACCTCTTGACAGCCAATTAGCATTCAGCGCGCAATCAGGACAGTGAGCTTAGGGTGCGCGCAGAATGCACGGATCCGCCGCAGCCATAGATATATATGTACTTTTAACTGTCATTTTCCCAGGAACTACTAAACAGATTTACACTATTTAAGCAAAAGGCACGAGTCTGAACTAAGGACTTTGCCAAATTTGGTGTAATTCCGTTCGGCAGTTCGGGCTGTAGCATGGGGAAATCACATTTTGGGACCCCCCTTTTTTCTCGGCCCCCGCTTGATGAATCACTTCGAGACTTTCAGCATAGGAGCAGATCGGAGCTGGCCATTAGTTTTGACAATTTCGTAAAGATCCGTCAACCTGCGCCAAAGTTATTCCAAATAGAATGTTGCGGATTTCCTATGGAAACTAGGTCCTAAAATATATCTACCTGCTGGCAACTGTATATATGTATTACCTACTGGCGGTCGCCAGCAGGTAGATATAGTTAGGACCTAGTTTCCATAGGAAATCCGCAAAATTCTATTTCGATTAACTTTGGTGCTGGTTGACAAATCTTCACGAAAATCTCGAAGAAGATGGGGTGCTCCGCTCCTCTCCTATCCGGAAGGTTTTGGGGTGATTCATCAAGCAGGGGCCGAGAAAAAAGGGGGGTCCCAAAACGCATTTTCCCCATGCAATTTTCTATAGGGACCTTTAAGCGTGGCTGCAGCCTGAACTGCTGAATGGAATTACATCAAATTTGGCAAAAAGGTAGAGTTTGGTTTGCAGATCACACTTTCTGTTAAATGGTGTAAATCTGTGCAGTATTTCCTGAGAAAGTCTTAAGTAAAATCATAGATATATCTATGGACGAAGTAGGGTACGCATATCCTCCGAAGATCATATGCGTACCCTTATGAGCACGAGCTGCATGCTAATTGGCTGTCAACTGTCTGTCAATACCCCAAACCAGGAAGTGTTGGCAGCCATCTTGTGTCTCGGTAGAACCGAGGCACAAGAAAACTGTAAAAGAAGTGCGCAAAAGACGCAAATGGGGTAGGGTGGAAACACCCTGACCCCCTAAGCCTGCTCAGGGGGTCCCACAAGGACTCCTGGCCACGTCTGGCCCCAAGGACCCCATCCCCGGGACCTGGCCTCTCCTTGGGGACCGTGGGGGGTCCCCATTCCCCCCACTGTCCCTGAAAGCTCCCCGCCTCCTGCGGGAGCCGGCATTGCTTTTCTACATGGGGAGCAGCTAACATGCTGCTCCCCATGTAGAAAAGCAATCGTCTTTGGTTTTTGGAAGAGAGAGCAGGTTTCCTTAGAGGCCCCCATCATTATATTTTTAAGCCCCGGGTCCCCGGGGCTGCGGGGGGGGGGGGGGGCGGTGTGCCTCCCCGGTATTATACATGCCCCGGGGGTGGTGGTCCCCGGGGCAGTGTGGGGGGATTGGGCTCCCCACACTTTTTTTTACATTGCCCCCGGGATTTGGCCCCCCTGGGGGCTAATTTGTATTAATGCAGGCTTCATTTTTTAATTCACGGGATACGCGTATCCTACGCGCATCCCGCGATTAAAAAAAAAAGGTGTTGCGCCAGGGGTCTGCATTGCAGACAGGTGTTTAGAGGCCACTCCCCTTTTTACGTGTCTCTGCAACGCAGCTCTGTGGTGCTTTCCGGATGTACCTAGTGGGCTAGTTTGACCCTAGGGATCCTTAGGATTGAAGGGGACTTAATCTTTCAACTTAGAGCGGTGACAGGGCGCGTTTACACAGTGGTGAAGGGAGGGGACGGGGCCTGACGTGATATGTGCAAACACGCCCTGTGGCGCGTTTTAAGTTGGGGAAAAAATTCAACTTAAAACCTGGGGGACCATGGGGGCCAAGTAGTCCACCAGGCGCTTCCAGGAATCACCAATGCGCTGCGTTGCAGAGAGGTGGTGCATGCCGTGCCCCTTTTTACATCTCTCTGCTACGCAGCTCAGTGGCGTCTACTGAATGTACTACGAATTCAGATTTACTCACCTGTTATCAGGAGAGACCTCAGTGCTGCATCTTTGGCCCAGTACTGATCCTCAAAAGTAATTCTAACCATACTTACTAGTAATTTCAATTTCCTTTCATAGGCTAACATTGACTGGTTTCACTTGGAAATTCCTCTAAGTGTGGAGTTTTGGAACTTTAAAATATTCACCTAAAATCATCCAAACAACGAATTCCGATTTACTCACTTGTTATCAGGAGAGAACCCAGTGCTGCATCTTTTAGTCCAGCACTGACCCTGAAAACTAATTCTAACCGTACTTACCAGTAACTTGTATTTCCTTCCATAGGAATCCATTGTCTGGTTTTCACCAGAAAAGTTTCTAAGTGTCTATTTACACAAACTAAAAATATTCCTTAAAAATTGCCTGTATGACTGAAACGCATTCTTTCAACTGTTGACAGGAGATGCACCAGTGCTGGATCCAGGATCCACCACTGAGTAAGAAAAAGTAATGATAACACTACTTACTTGCTAAGTGAATTTCATTCCATAGGGTAACATTGAGTGGTTTTACTTGGAAATTATTCTAAGTGTGGAGTTTTGGAACTTTAAAATATTCTTATAAAATCAGCAGAACTACGAATTCCGATTTACTCACCTGTTATCAGGAGAGACCTCAGTGCTGCATCTTTGAGCCCAGTACTGATCTTCAAATGTAATTCTAACCATACTCACTATTAACTTGAATTTCCTTCCATAGGCTAACATTGACTGGTTTCACATGGAAATTATTCTCAGTGTGGAGTTTTGGAACTTTAAAATTTTCACCTAAATCATCCGAACAACGAATTCCGATTTACTCACTTGTTATCAGGAGAGAACCCAGTCAGGCATCTTTTAGCCCAGCACTGACCCTGAAAAGTAATTCTAACCGTACTTACCAGTAACTTGTATTTCCTTCTATAGGAATCCATTGTCTAAGTGTCTATTTTCACAAACTAAAAAAATTCCTTAAAAATCGCCTGTATGACTTAAACGCATTCTTTCAACTGTTTACAGGAGATGCACCAGTGCTGGATCCAAGTTCCACCACTGGGTAAGAAAAAGTGACGATAGCAGTACTTACCTGCTAAAGGATTTTCCTGCTATAGGAAAACATTGGTGATTCTATGTGAAAAAATTTCCAAGAGTCAACTTTTAAAATACAATAATATACCTTAAAAATCACTACTGTAACTACTGTAACTAAAACACTTTTACTCAACCCTAAAACCTTTCAGTATAGGAGCAGATCTGAGCTGGCCATTAGTTTTGACAATTTCGGGAAGATTCGTCAACCGGCGCCAAAGTTATTCCAAATATAATGTTGCGGATTTCCTATGGAAACTAGGTCCTAACTATATCTACCTGCTTGTGACCGTATATATGTATTACCTACTGGCGGTCGCCAGCAGGTAGATATAGCTAGGAACGAGTTTCCATAGGAAATCAGCAAAATTCTATTTGGATGAACTTTGGTGCCGGTTGACGAATCTTCATGAAATTCTCCAAGAAGATGGGGTGCTCCGCTCCTCTCCTATCCTGAAGGTTTTGGGGTGATTCGTCAAGCGGGGGGCGAAAAAAGGGGGGTCCCAAAACGTGTTTTCCCCATGCAATTTTCCATAGGGACCTTTAAGCGTGGCTACAGCCTGAACTGCTGAATGGAATTACATCAAATTTGGCAAAAAGGTAGAGGTTGGTTTGCAGATCACACTTTTTGTTAAATGGTGTAAATGTGTGCAGTAGTTCCTGAGAAAGTCCAAAGTAAAATCATAGATATATCAATGGACGAAGTAGGGTACGCATATCCTCCGAGGACCATACGCGTACCCTTACGAGCTGCATGCTAATTGGCTGTCAACTGTCTGTCAATACTCCCAACCAGGAAGTGTTGGCAGACATCTTGTGTCTCGGTAGAACCGAGGCACAAGAAAACGATAAAAGAAGTGCGCAAAAGACGCAAAGGGGGCAGGGTGGAAACACCCTGATCCCCTAGGACTGCTCAGGGGGTCCCACAAGGACTCCTGACCACCTCTGGCCCCGGGGACCCCATCCCCAGGGCCTGGCCTCTCGTTGAGGACCGTGGGGTGGTCCCCAATCCCCCCACGGTCCCTTAAAGCTCCTCGCCTCCTGCGGGAGCCGGCATTGCTTTTCTACATGCTGCTCCCCATGTAGAAAATTAATCGTCTTTGGTTTTTGGAAGAGAGAGCAGGTTTCCTTAGAGGCGCCCATCATTATACATTTAAGCCCCGGGTCCCCGGGGCTGCAGGGGGGGCCGTGTGCCTCCCCGTTATTATACATGCCCCGGGGGTAGTGGTCCCCGGGGCAGTGTGGGGGAGCCTATGGAATTTCCTTCCATAGGCTAACATTGACTGGTTTCACATGGAAATTCTTTTAAGTGTGGAGTTTTGGAACTTTAAAATATTCCTCCAAAATCATCCGAACAACAAATTCCGATTTACTCCCTTGTTATCAGGAGAGAACCCAGTGCTGCATCTTTTACTCCAGCACTGACCCTGAAAAGTAATTCTAACCGTACTTACCAGTAACTTGTATTTCCTTCCATAGGAATCCATTGTCTAAGTGTCTATTTTCCCAAACTAAAAATATTCCTTAAAAATCGCCTGTATGACTTAAACGCATTCTTTCAACTGTTTACAGGAGATGCACCAGTGCTGCATCCAAGTTTCACCACTGGGTAAGAAAAAGTGACAACAGCACTACTTATTTCTAAAGGATTTTCCTGCTATAGGATAACATTGGTGATTCTATGTGAAAAAATGTCCAAGTGTCAACTTTTAAAATACAATATTATACCTTAAAAATCACTATTGTAACTAAAACACTTTTACTCAACCGTTTACAGGAGATGTCCAAGGAATGAATCTAGGATCCAGTCCTGTGGTTAGAAAAGTAATCCATAAAGTAACTAATTGCATTTAACTAGAAATTCACATTGAGGTCAGTGTTGCATTGTGTTTGAAATTGTGTTGCCCATTGCACCAACTGTAACTTAAAAGTCAATTGCGTATTTGCTAAGTATTTAAACTAAAGTAATTCATTCTGAGGAAGTATATTTTGTAATGTAATGTATAATGTAATTATATTGTAATTTAAAAAATAAAATATCTAAAAATAAATAGTTTAAAAAATGTAGTAAATCAGTATAAAAAAATATAACAATTAATACATTTAAAAATTGTCATTTATAAAACCTTAGAAATTCACTGAAAAAACCATAGGTTTCAGACCTGATATAGTTAGGAATTAGCATTTAAAAAACCTTTGAAATTCACTGAAAAAACCATAGGTTTTACGCCTGATATAGTTAGGAATTAGCTTTTAAAAAACCTTAGAAATTCACTGAAAAAACCATAGTTATTAGGGGTGTTATAGTTAGCTGGACATTTCACTTGTACAAAACCATTGAAATTCCTCCGATATAGTTAGTTGTACTAACCATATCTTGCGCGCCCGCAATCCACTGCGGATGATGTCACATATTACATCATTCATGACATGGTCAGTGACATCACCGATGACATCTCAAATTACATCGCTGATGACATCATCCACGTGACAATCAGATACACCTCATCATACCCTAGTATAACCTTTCATCACTCACTGTAAAATACAGAGTACCATATTTGAATCCATTGACACACCAATACAAGTTTCTAAAAACCCACTTAGTGATTCCTAGATCTATACACACATCCAATCACTTACCTACAGATTCACTCATACATCTAGTCAATGATCAATATAACACTATCAAATATACTTATACACTTATATCGACATTACACACCAGCACACATCCTATTCACTTATGAAGTCATCCTATTCACTTATGCAAACAATGGATCATAGTTACATTTACTTAGCTATACACTTATACAAACACCCCTTTATCTATTCATATAGATAGTAACTTATACTTAGTGTGTTATAAAATCACTATTACAAGTATACAGTTATCCATACAGTCACGCATACAATCACTGAGTCTTATGTATACTTACTTATAAACAACAACTGACACATACACTGCCTTTTATTTTTCTTCTTTGTTGGACATGTACAATTGAGAGAGATATTTGCTCATCACCAAACCCATAAAGATATTCACTCACCCAAACAACTGTTATAACATGCAGTTTTAACTTCATATACCTACTGAATCAACTATTCACACATCTTTAGGCAGTCACACACCCCCCCACTGAACCACACAAACATTTACTCTCCCATACAAATACTCAGTTAACTAATCAATAACTAATATAGACTTTCAAATAACTAGTAACCAACTGGAGAAGCAGTTTACACAACAACTGACAATGTGATACACATACTCACACAGTTTAGTCACCATCCAATATATTTAGTGAGACAATTTAAATTAGTCAAGTAAACAGTCAATCACACTGCTACTAAAATCCTCCATCCAGATATTTATATATATATATATATCCACTCATTCTTCAGTGCAAATTGCTATATATATAATACATATTTAAATAACGAAGCAAACCACATTCACTGGATGATGTCATCAGTGATGTCATCAGTGATGTCATTTGAGATGTCATCAGTGATGTCACTGACCATGTCATGAATGATGTAATATGTGACATTATCAGCATTGGATTGCGGGTCTATGAGATATAGTTAGTACAACTAACTATATCGGAGGAATTTCACTGGTTTTGTACGGATCACTGAAACAATATCGATGTCAACAATATCGAATTACAAAAATATCGAGGAAAAAATATAGAATACCAAAATATCGACCTCCTATCTCCAAACAGGTAAGTACAAAAATATAGAATAAAAAATATTGATGTAAAAAATATAGTTAGTCAATATATCAATTTTTTTTAAATGCTTTAAATGAATGAAATAATAAATATAATTAACTTAAACATAATTAAAATACTTAAATAACCTTAAAAATAATAAATAATTAATGTAAGTTAAAAAAACATACAAATGTATTTGTTAATACATTTATATATATGAACGTAATATTAATTAAAAAATTACAATATTTTTACCGTAGGATACCGGAAAGGGTAAAATTTACTATTACCACTCCTGTGAGTACAACAGTAGGGAAGCGTTGGATAGCGTAGGTGTAAAAATGACTATTTCCACTCCAGATAGTGAAACAGTAGGGAAAGCGTTGGATAACGTAGGGGTAAAAATTACTATTCCCACTCCAGAGATTGCAGCAGTAGAGAAAGCGTTGGATGGCGTAGGGGTAAAAGTTACTATTCCCACTCCAGAGAGTGCAGCAGTAGGGAAAGCGTTGGATAGCGTAGGGGTAAAAATTACTATTCCAACTCCAGCGAGTGCAACAGTAGGGGAAGCGTTGGATAGCATAGGGGTAAAAATTACTATTACAACTCCAGAGAGTGCACCAGTAGGGAAAACGTTGGATAGCGTAGGGGTAAAAATTACTATTCCCACTCCAGAGATTGCAGCAGTAGAGAAAGCGTTGGATGGCGTAGGGGTAAAAGTTACTATTCCCACTCCAGAGAGTGCAGCAGTAGGGAAAGCGTTGGATAGCGTAGGGGTAAAAATTACTATTCCAACTCCAGAGAGTGCAACAGTAGGGAAAGCATTGGATAGCGTAGGGGTAAAAATTACTATTCCAACTCCAGAGAGTGCAACAGCAGGGAAAACGTTGGATAGCGGCAGAGTAACATTTACTATTCCCACTACAGAGAGTGCAACAGTAGGGAAAGCGTTGGATAACGTAGAGGTAAAAATTACTATTCCCACTCTAGAAAGTGCAACAGTAGGGAAAGCGTTGAATAGCGGCAGGGTAAAATTCAATATTCCCACTCCAGAGAGTACAACTGTAGGGAAAGCGTTGGATAGCGTAAAAGTAAAAATTACTATTCCAACTCCAGGGAGTACCACAGTAGGGAAAGCGTTGGATAGCGTAGCGGTAAAAATTACTATACCCACTCAAGAGAGAGTGCAACAGTAGGGAAAGCGTTGGATAGCGTAGGGGTAAAAATTACTATTCCATCTCCAGAGAGTGCAACAGTAGGGAAAACGTTGGATACCGGCAGGGTAAAATTGACTATTTTCACTCCAGAGAGTGCAACAGTAGGGAAAGCGTTGGATAGCGTAGGGGTAAAAACTTACTATTCCCACTCCATAGAGTGCAACAGTAGGGAAAGAGTTGGATAGCATAGGGGTAAAAATTAGTATTCCCACTCCTGAGATTGCAACAGTAGAGAAAGCGTTGGATAGCTTAGGGGTAAAAAGTACTATTCCCACTCCAGAGAGTGCAACAGTAGGGAAAGCGTTGGATAGCGTAGGGGTAAAAATTACTATTCCAACTCCAGAAAGTGCAACAGTAGGGAAAGCGTTGGATAGCGTAGGGGTAACAATTACTATTCCCAATCCAGAGAGTGCAGCAGTAGGGAAAGCATTGGATAGCGTATGGGTAAAAATTACAATTCCAACTCCAGAGCGTGCAACAGTAGTGAAAGCGCTGGATAGCGTTGGGGTAAAAATTACCATTCCAACTCCAGAGAGTGCAACAGTAGGGAAAGTGTTGGATAGCGTAGGGGTAAAAATTACTATTCCAACTCCAGAGAGTGCAACAGTAGGGAAAGATTTGAATAGCGGCAGGATAAAATTTACTATTCCCACTCCAGAGAGTGCAACAGTAGGGAAAGCGTTGGATAGCGTAGAGGTGAAAATTACTTTTCCCACTCCAGAGAGTGCAACAGTAGGGAAAGCGTTGGATAGTGTAGGGGTAAAAATTACTATTCCCACTCCAGAGAGTGCAACAGTAGGGAAAGCGTTGGATAGCGTAGGGGTAAAAGTTATTATTCCCACTCCCGAGAGTTCAACAGTAGAGAAAGCGTTGGATAGCGTAGGGGTAAAAATCACTATTCCCACTCCTGAGATTGCAACAGTAGAGAAAGCGTTGGATAGCGTAGGGGTAAAAAGTACTATTCCCACTCCGGAGAGTGCAACAGTAGGGAAAGCGTTGGATAGCGTAGAGGTAAAAATTACTATTCCAACTCCAGAAAGTGCAACGGTAGGGAAAGCGCTGGATAGCGTAGGGGTAAAAATTACTATTCCCACTCCAGAGAGTGCAGCAGTAGGGAAAGCGTTGGATAGCGTGGGGGTAAAAATTACTATTCCAACTCCAGAGAGTGCAACAGTAGGGAAAGTAAATACCTCATATATAAATAAAAATAAATGAAATATTAATACCAATTACTAATTAATAAAAGTAATTAACAATTGTATATAATATAATAATTAATCAATTAAAAATACAAATGAAAATTGATTAAAAAGTATTACCTAATACAAATCATTTACCAATTAACAATTAAATAAATAACAATTTAAAAAAAATGAAAATTTGAACAAAAAACAATAAATAAATTAAATTACTTCCCACCCTATTCCCCTACAAACCCACAACCCGCAACATAAAATAAATTAATATAATTAACATAATTATCTATTAATCCATTAACTGAAATAAATTACCTATTATATTTTATTTAATTACCCATCAAATATTTTAATATCAATTAATTAAAAATAAATACCAATAAATAAATTAAAAAATGTAAATAATTATAATTAAATTACTTCCCACCTTATTTCCCTACAAACACACAGCCCACAACATAAAATAAATTAATAAAATTAAAATAATTATCAATTAATCAATTAATTAAAATAAATTACCAATTATATTTAATTTAATTACCAATTAAATATTTTGATATCAATTAATTCAAAATAAATACCAATAAATAAATAAAGAAATGTAACTAATTTTAATTAAATTACTTCCCACCCTATTCCCCTATAAACCCACAGCCCGCTACAAAAAATAAATTAATAAATTAACATAATTATCAATTAATCAATTAATTAAAATAAATTACCAAATATATTTTATTTAATTACCAATTACATATTTTGATATCAATTAATTCAAAATAAATACTAATAAATAAATAAAGAAATGTAAATAATTTTAATTAAATTACTTCCCACCCTATTCCCCTATAAACCCACAACCCGCTACAGAAAATAAATTAATAAAATCAACATAATTATCAATTAATCAATTAATTAAAATTAATTACCAATTATTTTTAATTAATTACCAATTAATAATTAATTAACAATTAATTCAAAATAAATACCAATAAATAAATTAACATATTTAATTAATTATAATTAAATTACTTCCCACCCTATTCCCCTATAAAGCCACAACCTGCTACAGAATTATATTACGCAAAAATACCATACAATTAATTAATTAAAATAAATTAGAAAATAAATATACACTTTTCACACATATACTAACATAAAAAATACTTTAAAACATTTGATATTAATCAAAAATTAATATTAACTTACTTACCGCAAATTCGATATTTTTGTTGTCTACATTCTGTCCATTCTATATTTTTGTAGTCTATA
The DNA here is from genome assembly GCF_964263255.1 of Lissotriton vulgaris. Lineage (NCBI taxonomy): Eukaryota > Metazoa > Chordata > Amphibia > Caudata > Salamandridae > Lissotriton > Lissotriton vulgaris. The sequence continues at coordinate 1,079,605,968 of NC_141695.1, read as the reverse complement.
TTCTGTCCATTCGATATTCTGTCTATTCTATATTTTTTATTCGATATTAATGCTATTCTATTCAATATTTTTGTAGTCTATATTCTGTCCATTCGATATTGTGTCCATTCTATATTTTTAATTCGATATTAATGTAAATCTATATTAAAAACTCGATATTTTGACTGTATACCGTTTTGAACAAGTGAAATGTACAGCTAACTATAACACCCCTAAAACCTACGTTTTTTTCAGTGAATTTCTAAGGTTTTTTAAATGCTAATTCCTAACTATATCAGGCCTGAAACCTACATTTTTTTCAGTGAATTTCAAAAGTTTTTTAAATGCTAATTCCTAACTATATCAGGCCTGAAACCTATGTTTTTTTCAGTGAATATATGTATATATATATATATATATACACACACATGCATAAAGGAGTTGATTTCGATGTCGGTCAGTGATGCCTACACCGTTTCTGTGTGAGAACCGACCAACCAAAGGTCGGTGGTTCCTCACACCTCATTAGGATGCGACTGCACATGGTGTGGTCACCACCTCCTATTTCTCTATGAGAGCTTGTGCTGTCGCCGGAAAACGGCTGCAGCATTAGCTCCATTTGATAAATCGTAGTTTGTATAAATACCTGCACCATGTGGCAGGCACCTAAAAGTTCTTGCCACACGGTGCAGGCATTTTCAGGGGGGCACATAGGTGCTCCTAAGGGCCACAACCGTAGGGCCTGGGGTAAAGGAGGCCCTACCAGGGGCCCCCAAAGTTGCTTTCTGGCACCATTTCCATGTCGGAAAGTCTGACATGGAAAGGCTGTCGGAACCCAACATAGTCCCAAAAGGGGAAACGCCGTCCTTAAGAGATTAGAAGCAGTTTCCGTTTCCGACTGGTCGATGTGCTCTTTGAGCCAGTTGGCACCGCGTTGGTTTCCCCGGCCAGTTCAAACTCTGACACTGTCATCGTGATAGGCGCTCGGAGCTTAAACCGCTGATGCCGGTCAGAAAGCCTCCAACCAGCGGGGAGAGGCTTTCTGACTGACATAAAAATGAGGCCCATATATGTGTTTATATGTTTATTTAACTATATATCTGTATATCATTATTTATTATTAGTGGACTAAATTTGATTTACATTATATCCAAAGTATATATTAAAATATTTAACATTAACTTCTCTGAACTCTTTTTATTCTAAAGAAACTCAATATGTTTGTTTAGTTTTGGACAATATTAGTATCAATGATATTTTCCCCAATATTTTTATACTTAACATTATAAGTATAGGATCACTGTATTGTGGTAATCAATATTTGTGACACAATATTTTTGTGCACAAAGATATTATGTCAGTGATCCTGAGGTGGGAGAGAGGTAATAATGAAGAAGCAATGACTTAAGGTTTTAACAAGTAAGGACTTCTAGTTTTATTACGATGGCAAAATGCCTTGTCTGTTTTTGACACGTTTCTTTTGTGTTAGCTTTTCATGGATGATTGGTGCAAAGCCATTTGGGAGCCATGTTTAGAATATGAATAAAAAAGTCTGTTTTAGCAGATTCAAAAACAATATACAGATGTTGAGCTGGAATTGATTGGCTTGCATTTAAGGAATTCTGTGAATCTCTTATTTTTTTCATGTGCATTTTGTTTGGTATTGTGGGTTTTTAAGATAGGGTGTGTAGGAGGCTGGGTTACTATATAGTGCACACCTATTTAAGTGAATCACCTTGCACTAATCCAGACAACCCTTATGGTGATTTTAGTGCTCTTAGACAACAAAGAAAACTCTCAAATTGTTAGCTGTGGAGAATAGCCTTCAGGCTTAGTCCAGAAGGAGTGTTAAGTAGCTTGTTTAACAGATCTATTCATAGTGTAGGTTAAAGTGAAAAAAACCACCCAGTATAGTTACAAAAAATAGTTTAATATAAACACTCACTAACTCATTGGTATATCTCCTACTCCGAGATATAAACACAATACAAGCAATATTTCAAAAGCAAAATAGGTAAGTAGCACAAATACACAGTGGTCTCTAGGGGGAACCAAACAATATACTAAAAAAGTGGAATGCAAACTGTGACCAAAGTCGAGATTGGACCCAGAAGACTTACAATAGCTGGGGACCTAAGGAACCATTATTAAAACAGACAGGAGCTTAGAGGGTAAAGCTAGTCATAGGTCGCCCTCCACTCATAATGCAACTAGTACAAAGAAGACCGAGACTTTGTAGGCACTTATAGATTTATCCTTTTCTGGTACACCATTTATTGCATTATCATTACAAAACTTACTCCCCTTTCAGTGATTATCGGGGTAGTTGGTATAACCTGGAATTGTGCCCCATTTAAACAATCGCCCGATTCCCCAAAAGTAAAATTCAGTTGCGAGACAACACAAAACACACTCTTAAGTGTCAGGCTGTGATGTGAGAAAACTGAAAAAAGTGTGTGAGAACAAGATGGCACCTCACGGGCGCACCACCAACCGGAACCTGGCAGGTACTCACCAGGATTGCCCTGTTCTCATCATTGGCACCATCGAGCTCAATAAAGAAAATGTGTCCAAGAAACACCAAGGAAAAAAGTTTTTTTTAAAATATGCAGTGAAGGAAGACCACAAGGTAACCAACAAAGTGTCAAACAACATATAAAACCACACAGCAACACAGATATGCAATTTTATTCTGTCTCTTGTGTTGGGCATGGAGGTTAAAAAAGGAAGTAGTTATGGTTACTAGCTATCCAACCAATGCTACTTTACTTGCCAACATGTTTCATTGCCAACGGAATTTTTGGCAATTTCTTCAGGGTGTCTTATATATTAAGTTTTGGAGCTAACAAAGGTCCTAAGCTTTTGGCAGATATAACATATAATAACAAACACAGACTTATAATAAAGGCTATGTATCTTTTCTCGAACGTCCAGCCGGACAAGGAGATTTTTATTTTGAAGATTTACTGAGTATATCCAAAATTTAGAAAGTGGAACAAGCCACAATTAACTGGGCACAAGCCTGTACCGAGTCAGAGGAAAAAGAAAGACAATACATTGGGGAGGAAGAGGATAGAGTAGCAGGCAAACAGGGTGGAGAAAAACGGTGGCTTATAGTACAATGAAATTTTACATAAGCTCAAAACCAACAGTAGTTGCAACCCATATTACAAGATTGAAAAGGGAAGCAGAACTACGCCAACTGTCGACGTAACGTTTCGATCCCTATCTCCAGTAATTAAATTGGGATCATCTTCAGGACTACAGTGAACAATTTGCCTGAGTGAATTTAAAACAAGCCTGTAAATTTTGACATAGGAGGATAAGAAGGGGGAAAAAAAGAGACAAGTTATCTCAAAGAGAAATGTTCATATTAACAACATGTCATTTACAAAACTCTACTGTGCTGCTTTTCAAGCATTAAAAAGTGCAGCGGACGTGGTGCTGACTGACACAAAAGGGCACGGTTGGCAATGTGCTCATTTTTTGTGTTTTCATGAGGCTCACGTGCAGTGAAAGTTGCCGGAATGGCGTGGGTGAGACGGGAGAGGAGGGAGAGTTGTGATAATGGACGGTGACGGTAGAGAAATTAGCACTGCTGAATTATTTCATGCGGTGGGGTGACTAGTGAGACTAGAACAGCACGGTTGTGAGTAGGGACTCATCCTGCTGTGAATGGTGGTGCATAGTGAAGAGATTCAATACGACCGATTGGTGCGGGGAAACTGTCAAGAACCTGGTTGTAGAAGTAAACTAACCGATGCACTTAATGGGTGTGCATATGCGGCGTGGGGAACCAGGCGGCTGAACAAAAGTCATCTGGAAGTGTAAATAATGACAGTTAGTACAACGTTCAGCCGTTACAGCCGATAAGCATTACAGCTAACAGGGATTAATATACCTGAAGCGCTTAGCGAATAAGCAAGCGCAGCCTCCTGCCGCTTCTAGGATATTACGTGGTTCAGGTGAGGCAATAACAAGTAATCTATAATAAGAACAAAAATATGGCATTAGCGGGCCAAGGGTCTGTTAAGAATTGACCGCCTAGCTGGGCTCGAGGTTACCTTGAACAATTGAGTGAATGGCGTGTTTTAGGCGCCTGGGGCCTTATTTATGAAAAGTGACGCATCGCTGCGTGAAAACAGCGATGCGTCACTTTTCACTGCGCACTCCTTGCGACACCAATGATGCGTCATATTTAATGTATGACGCATCATGTCGCAAGGAGTTACAGATACGTCAGTATTTCTGACGTATCTGTAAGCGCAAAAGTGACGCATTGCTGGAGTGTGTCACAAAAGTGACGCAACTCCAGCAATGCGTCCTTTCACATGGGGAAAGCCCCCTGTGAAATAGCTTGCGTCAGTCTTACGCCTGCTGCGAGGCAGGCGCAAGATTTTGACGCAACAGCGTCCTAAAAGTGACGCAGTGAAATCTCATAGATTTCACTGCGTCACTATTACGAGGCTTTTTGCGGGGGAACGCCCCCTCTGCATACATTATACCTGACGCAGGTATAATGTGGCGCAGGGGTTTAAAAAGTGACGCATCTACCTAGATGCGTCACTTTTTAAATATGACGCAACAAGGCGCATGTTTTACGCCGCCGATGCGTCACAAAAAGTGACGCATCAGCAGCGCAAAACTGACGCAAGGCCTCATAAATGAGGCCCCTGGCGTTGCGAAAGCAGTCATAGTTGGAGCATAGACGAAGTGAGGGTGGCAGGGAGTTCCAGGTGGAGGGGGCCAGAACAGAGAAGCTCAAACCACCGTGCTTTTTTCGTTTGAATTTGGGGATCACGAGGAGTTTGAGAGATGCTGAACGAAGGGCTCTGAGTGGAATATGGCGAGTCAAGAGAGAGGAGATGAACGCGGGGCTGCATCAGAGAGGGCCTTGAAAGCTGAACATGCCAGCTTGAAGGTGCAGAGTTTGGAGACAGGGAGCCAATGCAGACTGCGAAGGAGGGGAGTGACATGCTGATGTTTAGGCTGGCGGAAAATCAGGCGGGCAGCCTGATTCTGCACCAGCTGCAGTCGGTGGAGGTGGCATGCAGGAATCCCCACTTAAAGCATGTTGGCATAGTCTAGCCTAGAGGTGATGAGAGCGATGATAACTTGAATCAGGGCATCTCTGGTGAGAAACCTGCTGATTTTGCGAATCCGCCTAAGATGGAAAAAGCAGGATGAGGTGACAGAGTTAATTTGCGGTCTCATTGAAAGGTCTTCAGAAATAATCACCCCCAGGCTTTTCACTGTGCTCACTGGAGTGGGTGCCGTCCCCAAGGATGTTGGCCAGAAGGTGGAGTTCCATGGATGATTGGGACCCCCCACAAGTACAAGCTCAGTTTTTGTGGGGTTCAACTTTAGTTGGCTGTGATACATCCACTCTGCGATGGTGATCATGATGGACTGAAAGTTGAGACGGGAAGAAGGAAGGGAGTCAATGGGAAAAATTAACTGGAGGTCGTCCGCGTAATTAAAGATTGTGACCGGGGAATTGCGGAGGGAAGCTAAGAGGGGTTGCAGATACAAATTAAATAGAAGGGGGGATAGTGCAGAGCCCTGTGGGACACCACAGGTGAGGGAGGTGTAGGGTGCAGAGAAAGTGGACAGGTGAACAGATTGTGATCGCTGGTCAAGAAATGATCTGAGCCAGTCGAGGGCCACCCCCTGGATGCCGGCATTATGGACACGGTCGATCAGGATGGTATGATCGACCGTGTCGAATGCCGCCGAGAGGTCTAATAAGACAAGGGCCTGAGAGATGTTTTTGTCTGCACCTTTCCTAAGGGCGTCCATGACTGATACTATGACCGCCTCGGTGGAATGGAGGGGTCTAAATCCAGCTTGTTGGGGGTCCAGAAAAGAGGATTTCTCTATAAAGGAGCTCAGGCAGCGGGTGACATAGGTCTCCAAGATTTTTCCTAGGTAAGGGAGGAGGGAGATGGGTCGATAGTTGCTTAGGATTGCGGGATCCGCGTTAGGTTTTTTTAGGATGGGTAAAACGGCTGCTTGCTTGAAGGAGTGAGGGACCTCCCCAGTGGCCAGAGAGTTGTTAAGTAATGCTAAAGGGGGGTCCGGGCACGCAAGAAAGGCTTCTCTCAGAATCTGCGGGGGGCAGCAGTCATTGGGAGACCCCGAGCTGACTTTGAGAAGAAGAGAGGAGAAATCTTGTAGGGAGATAGGAGGAAACTCTGTCAGGATACTAGTATTTCTGGGGGGAAGGGGAGGAGGAATAGGGGACGCAGGGGTCGGGATATTGTTTTTTATGGTTGTGATTTTATCAATAAAGTAGGAGTTTAACGAGTCGCACAGGATTTGGGTAGGCTGGGGTTGGGGGGTAACCCTGTCAGGCAGGGAGAGCTCGTTGAAAATAGAGAAGATCTCCCTGGTTTTGTTGTTAGAGTCCATTATTTTTTGAGAGAAATAGGCCGTCTTAGCTGTCAGAATCGATTTTTTATAAGACTTTAAGGAGTCAGTGTGAACGAGTTTGAGCTGTGGGTCGTAGTAGCGACGCCAACGGCGTTCAGCTTGCCGCAGGGCAAGTTTGTCCGCTTTGAGTTGGTCCTTGAACAACTATTACCAATGGTAACAGAGAGTTCCTTGAGCCCACATAACAATAACCTGACTACCATTCCCATTTTTAACCTGTCATCTCATATTTTGGCAGAAGATGAGCTATCCTTGCTCAAAAAGGGACTATCCTTCGTCCCCACAGTTCCTCCCAATTTTATGGAACTACAAACCGAGTTGTTGAGATTTTTCAGACGTATACGCCTCCATGCTTTTTTCGAGTTACATCCCACACCAGAAAATGTTGCCAATACTCCATTTCGTCCACCTTCTACCTTCCTCCCAACAGCCAGTATGATCCCAGTGGAAGTAGTAACATTCGAGAAGGTTATTCTAAAAGAATTACATAACCTTCAGCAAAAGAAAAAGTTCATTCCCTATAACATTTCAGTTAGAGAAAAGAATGCAATTGTTCCACTTAAAAACAATGATAGGTTGATAATAAAAAGTGCCGATAAAGGCGGTGGGATTGTACTTCAAGAAAAAACTAAATACATCTCTGAGATTGAAAGACAACTAGAAAATACAGAGCATTACAAGAGGTTATCCCATAATCCTACGAAAGAAATACAGATCTTAATTCAAACGATCACCAGAGATGGCCTCAATGCCGGCTTCCTATCAAAAAAGGAGTTCAACTTTCTAAATGTGAAAACCCCTAGAATTCCGGTGATCTACACACTTCCCAAAGTACATAAAGACGCAGATAATCCCCCTGGACGCCCAATCGTTTCAGCGTGCGTGTCCATTCTTGAACCTTTGGGCTCTTATGTTGACTTTTTCATTAGAGATTTTGCCCAGAATACCCAGTGTTACATAGGAGACTCCATGCATATGATCAACATGATCGAGCATCACCCTTTTGACCCTACATCAGAGACTCTAGTGACCATGGACGTAGAGTCCCTTTATACTAATATTCCGCAGACAGCAGCATTATTAGTTATCCAGAAGACTCTAGACTCACGCCCCCATCCACACCCTGTCCCAAGCATGTTCATACTCCAGCTGCTTGAGATATGCCTCAACAGAAACTTCTTCATGTTTAATAACACCTTTTACGAACAAATTAAGGGCACTTCAATGGGCGCTATTTTTGCCCCCAATCTGGCCGTTCTTTTTATGGACCACATTGAGACCAATGTGATACTTAACCCCTCTAATCCATTCTTCACAGAGATACAGTTCTGGCGTAGGTATATCGACAATATTTTTATCATCTGGAGACAGGACGTCGATTGCCTACGCCAGTTCCTGCACTGGATGAATAACAACTCCATGGGCCTCACATTTACTATCACCACCAACAAAGAGTTGATTGCCTTTCTGGATCTCACTATTTTTCATAATGAATGTTCCCTCCTCACTCGGCTTTATTGCAAGCCAACTGAAAAGAACACCCTCTTAGCTTATAATAGCAACCATCCAAGAGCCTTGCGCGACTCTCTTCCGTACTCTCAATTTTTGAGGATTAGGCGAAACTGTTCATGCAAAGAAGACTACTTTAGTGAGGCTGCCATCTTGAGTTCAAGACTAAAAGAAAGGGGCTATCCAAAGAAAATAGTCAAAAATGCGTCCAAACGTGCATGGTACTGTCCCCGAGAAACTTTGCTCACCCCCAAACCCAAGACTGACTCCAAACGCATTGCCTGTGTTTCAACTTTCTCAATCATTTCACACCAACTAAGGAAAACCATACTCAAACACTGGTCTATCTGTAACTCTGGCGTTCTTACCATTGACAAACCAGTTTTTGCCTTTAAGAAAAACAAAAATTTAAGAGACCATCTAGTCAGAGCGGCACTACCCAGTCCACCACTTGTTTCTACTCTTGACACTTTATGGGGTCTGTCCCCCATTGTAGGGCATGCCAAATGCGGAGGGTGTAACAACTGTAATTCCACAATAGAAGGAAAAAGTTTCACTCTCAGATCAAAGATCAAAATAAGCTTTATTCGGCTTTTGTTTAAAACCATAAAAGCAGCAAAGAAATACAAACATGTATAAATAACTCAACATAACATTTGCAAAATAAAAAGAAAAACCAACTATTAAAACAAACTAAAATTAATTTGTCCATTTCAGGTGAATGAAAAGGTACATGCAGTAATCGGGAAAAGGGTAGTGGTTATTGGGACAGGGTTCCTAACGTCCCCTTTTACCATGATTTATGATTCCATGCCAATTGCCTGGGGGACGGATAGGATCGGGGGGCGGGATAGAAGTCGTACAGGTCCCAGGTGTGAATAGGGCCATCTCACATCCCCTTTTACCATGAATTATGCCTGGGGGATGGATAGGGTCGGGGGGCGGGATAGAAGTCGTACAAGTCCCAGATGCGAATAGGCCCGTCTCCCTCCCTAGGTTGGGAGGATCGCAAATAAGGGACAATGTTCGTTGACTTGAATTTAATTAGAATGAGGTCGCCCGGGATGTCTTTGGGTGACGTGCCTAGCCACCCTACCCTCCTAACACTCAAGATGCCGCCATCTAAAGCAGGTTGCAATGGTCTGTGTTGTTTTAGCCAGGAGATGGTTTTGTGTAACAAGTCCTGATGAGTTTCAAATTTGCCCTGGCTAGGTGCGGGGACCCCAGAAAGAACAGTCACATAGGGGGCAGCTTCTGGAGGTAGGTTAATCCGATTCCTGCTTTCGGGTGCGAGCCTAGGACATCTATGGGGTACAGGTACGGGATTAATGATACTGTTCCGTCTTCTTGGCTTAGGTAGAGAAATGAGGGGTTCAGAGGTATGAACTTCCATAAGTGTTGAGGGTTTGAAGTATTCATTGTTGTTGCTGGGGAGAATAGGGTGAGTGGGTGTGACCGTTGTTCCAGTTGGGGTATGGTTCCTTAATAGTTTATTTTCTATGCTGGTTAACCTATCTCCCAGCTTATTGATTTTAGTAATCAAAGGTGATAGTGCAGTAAAAAACAATTGTTCGATCTGTGCCAGTAGGGTTGATTGAGGTGGAGATACTGGGTTAGGTGTTTTATTTGCCGCCCCAGTCGGCAAGATTGGTGGTGAGTTGGAAGGTAGTAGTGAGGGACTAATGAACATATTGTCGGTATCATCAACATCTCTAACCACTTTTGGAGGGGTAGATACGTTCTGGACATAGTTAGTACCACACAATGCATTCAGCTCCTCCCAGATGGACATGGTATATCGACAGTGCAACGTCAGAATCAATAGTGATGAGATGCAATACCTTCAAGTTAGTAGCAGCCAAGTGGGGTGGCCCGACCCGGCCTCTTTGTGCCTCTGAGGGCCACAGAGGGCCCGCCCTTGTCCCGGGCTTCTCCCGCGCGCGACTCGCGGGGCGATTGGGCGCTCGGTGATTTGTAGCACCTCCAGGCGCTGTGCTGACGCTTGTCAGCCGCCCCCCCCCCCTGAGTTTTCTGAGGCTGCTGGGGATTGTAGGCTGTGGGGAAGTCTCCCGGTGCTCCCCGTCTCCCTCTGTCCTGCCGTTTCCCTCACGGCGTGGTGCGGCGTCAGGAGCCGATGCCCCTTCTCCATGTGAAAGGTTTTCACTATAGGTCCCCCTGGGCTCACGGGCGCTCGGTGATTTGTAGCGCCTCCAGGCGCTGTGCTGGCGCTTGTCAGCCGCCCCGCCCCCGAGTTTTCTGAGGCTGCTGGGGATTGTAGGCTGTGGGGAAGTCTCCCGGTGCTCCCCGTCTCCCTCTGTCCTGCCGTTTCCCTCACGGCGTGGTGCGGCGTCAGGAGCCGATGCCCCTTCTCCGTGTGAAAGGTTTTCACTATAGGTCCCACTATAGGTTCACTCTCAATAACATTACTGTGCATAGCAATTCCTTCTCAAACTGTAATACATCGAATGTTGTATACCTGATTCTATGCCCCTGCCAAAAGGTCTACATAGGACAAACCACCCAGAAATTGAAGATCCGCATCGGACAGCACCGGAGCAGAATACGCTGTGGAACCCCAAATGTGCCCTTGGTAGACCACTTCACAGCATCAAAACATTCAGAAAATGACATTAAGTGGACTGTACTAAAGGTTCTGAAACTCCCACCAAGAGGTGGTGACATTTGCCAGCTTCTGAACAAGGAGGAATTGAAGTCCATTATTCAATTCAATTCCATACACGATGGTCTAAACAGAGCTGAGGATTGGACTGGACTACTTTAGCTTCCTCAAAACTCTTGAACTTCCTCGCATTACTGTAAAAGCAAACCCTGATTGCTTACTTAAAATCCCGGATCGATGAACCATTATTGACAATTGTGCTCAACTTTTTAGTACAATCTTGTAATTTTGAATTGTTGTCCTCACATGCATCTTTACAATTTCAGTTTTTTAAGCTAAATTGTATGTTGCTTAAATGTCTCGTTTTTCGAATGTGTAGAAATAGTGAGCACCTATCTGTTCACTTCACTTTTCACTCCGTGAAAATTCACCACTCCAAAATGGCGGCCGTTCTTCACTCCCAGCTCACCTAATAGTCCTTCCTCACTTTCCACCACCCGAGTGTGGTCGTTTTACAGACTGGGTTCCTGAAGCCGGCACAAACTCGCCATTCGGCACTCCGGACGGGACCCAATTGCAGCCCAACGGCGCTCCTATCACGGTAAGCACCCGTGGACATCACCCCCCGCCCCCCACATCCCACTTGCCACCCGACCCTTTTTGAAAACTGTGCCAGCGTTTTTCTCATTTCAGGAACGCTCTCCCCATTTTGTGGGATTCGCAACGCCAGGCGCCTAAAACACGCCATTCACTCAATTGTTCAAGGTAACCTCGAGCCCAGCTAGGCGGTCAATTCTTAACAGACCCTTAGCCCGCTAATGGCATATTTTTGTTCTTATTATAGATTACTTGTTATTGCCTCACCTGAACCACGTAATATCCTAGAAGTGGCAGGAGGCTGCGCTTGCTTATTCGCTAAGCGCTTCTGGTATATTAATCCCTGTCAGCTGTAATGCTTATCGGCTGTAACGGCTGAACGTTGTACTAACTATCATTATTTACACTTCCAGATGGACTTTTGTTCAGCCGCCTGGTTCCCCACGCCGCATATGCACACCCATTAAGTGCATCGGTTAGTTTACTTCTACAACCAGGTTCTTGACAGTTTCCCCGCACCAATCGGTCGTATTGAATCTCTTCACTATGCACCACCTTTCACAGCAGGATGAGTCCCAACTCACAACCGTGCTGTTCTAGTCTCACTAGTCACCCCACCGCATGAAATTATTCAGCAGTGCTAATTTCTCTACCGGCACCGTCCATTATCACAACTCTCCCTCCTCTCCCGTCTCACCCACGCCATTCCAGCAACTTTCACTGGACGTGAGCCGCATGAAAACACAAAAAATGAGCACATTGCCAACTGTGCCCTTTTGTGTCAGTCAGCACCACGTCCGCTGCACTTTTTAATGCTTGAAAAGCAGCACAGCAGAGTTTTGTAAATGACATGTTGTTAATATGAACCTTTCTCTTTGAGATAACTTGTCTCTTTTTTTCCCCTTACTTATCCTCCTATGTCAAAATTTACAGGCTTGTTTTAATTTCACTCAGGCAAATTGTTCACTGTAGTCCTGAAGATGATCCCAATTTAATTACTGGAGATAGGGATCGAAACGTTACGTCGACAGTTTGCGTAGTTCTGCTTCCCTTTTCAGTCTTGTAATATGGGTTGCAGATACTGTTGGTTTTGAGCTTATGTAAAATTTCATTGTACTATAAGCCACCGTTTTTCTCCACCCTGTTTGCCTGCTACTCTATACTCTTCCTCCCCAATGTATTGTCTTTCTTTTTCCTCTGACTCGGTACAGGCTTGTGCCCAGTTAATTGTGGCTTGTTCCACTTATAAATTTTGTATATACTCAGTAAATCTTCAAAATAAAAATCTCCTTGTCCGGCTGGACGTTGGAGAAAAGATACATAGCCTTTATTATAAGTCTGTGTTTGTTATTATATGTTATATCTGCCAAAAGCTTAGGACCTTTGTGAGCTGCAAAACATATAAATTATCCGAGGTCCCTCGCTACCTTTACGGGTTCCCTTGTTTTGTATACTAGTCTTATATGTTAAGGCCAGTGCATATGGACAAATTAGTCTTCACAACTGAAAAGACATAAAAACACTTTTGTATCAAACCTGCTAATTTAGCATGTGCCACCTAAAACCATTCGCATATAACTTAGTGTGAATTGCCCTCATTCGGCCATCAGTACTCGTACCAGCCGTGAGGGTAGAGTTCTCATGAAACTGCAACCGCAAATGTGGGTTACTTTTCCTTCCCCTTCAATATTCTGCGAGGAAAAAATAATAAATAAAACAAATGTAACCAATACACGCTTTCTTTCTATCGTATTGTAAAAGAATGGTCGCTCACACCGTACTTTTCTCCACTCTTTTAGGTAAATTAACCTTCAAGGACTCACTAGCTGTCCAATACTCGATAGCCAATTCGCATCTCACACTCGTACCAATCCTGTGTCATTACTCTGAAAGTGGGGAGTATCTAACAAAGAAATGGCCTTCCTGTCCTTTCAACTAGATAGTTCAAGTATAGATAATTTGTATGAAAGATAAACATCAGATGAAAGTTATCTTTTTGAAAGTTGTATGCGCTATCTCCATTCATCTGTGTTATATAGCTGCTATATCGGCATATCCCCCCTCCCGCGAGCGATTCTCACCAGATTCGCTGGGAATCATTCTGTTGATCTCAAACAATGCCCAGCTATTATCCCCAAATCGTGAAATAATCCCAGAGCCCTTACTCCTTACCAGATCGGTGGAAGATATCTGGCAATTTATCAGCCCATGCTCATTTCCAACCAAACTACATTGTATATATATTTCCTAAACGGCGTCATATCGCAGTAAGACGCGGCCGCCATTTTGGATTGGGCAACAATCCATTACAATCAATGTATATGCCCACGGGGACCTCAATGGGGGCCACGATGGCCCCAAGTCTGGCCTGCATATATGTAGGCCAGTTCGAAGAGCACATCGTCTATCCCACCACCAATCCCTTCAGAGACCATGTGCGTCTCAGGAGGAGATATATAGACGATGTGCTCTGCGTGCGGACTGGAGAGGAAACCAAATTGTTGGATTTTCTTAATTGGCTTAACCATCAAGATCAAAGTCTCCGGTTTACATGGTCCTACAGCAGGGATTCCGCTGTGTACTTGGATCTAGACATTCAGGCTAGTGGGAACACCCTGAGCACAACTGTTCACCAAAAGACCACGGACAGGAACTCATTATTTTCCTACCAGTCATACCACCCACGGGCCCTCAGAGATAACCTACCTGTGGGCCAGTTTCTCCGGTACCGCAGAAACTGTTCCACTACAGAGGTTTTCAAAGAACAATCACAGGTCCTGGGTGATAAACTCTTGCAAAGGGAGTATCCAGCAAAAATCATTAAGCATGCGAAGAAGAGAGCGTTAAACACTCCCAGAAGTGCTTTACTGGAGGTGAATAAAAAAAAAAGAGAATGCCTTCCTGTGGTATTGACGTTTGACCCTCTAGCCACTAAAATTAGGCAGTCGATACGCAAGCACTGGGCTATCCTGTCTAATAAAGACTTCAAAACGCCTCCTCCAAGATTTGCCTTCAAACGGTCCAGTAATTTGAAGGACAAATTAGTGCATACCCGTACTCAAATTCCTAAAGACAACAGCAGGACACGGCTTACAGGTCACCATCCCTGCGGCACGTGTTCTGTCTGTTCCCTCACCTCTAAGGTCACCAGCATTACTTTGAGGTCAGGCAAGGAATGGGAGTTAAGACAGTTCAGTAACTGTAACACCACGAACGTGGTATACAGACTGGACTGTGAGTGTGGACTACATTACATAGGGCTCACCACACGGAAAATAAAAACTCGCATTCAGGAGCATTTAAGCACCATAAAATCTGGAAAACTAACTACAAAATTTGTGCAACACTGCCACAGCAACAAACACTCATTTAAGTGGTTGGTGTTGGAAAAAGTGACAGGTGATGCATGTACAGTTGAGCGGTTGGTAATTACGAGGGAGGCTAAATGGATTTTTCAAGAAAAAACTGATAAATTCGGTTTGAATGACTTACTAGAATGGAATAAAATACATTGAACCAGTCAGGAAGATGGTCCTTTGGCATTTGTATGAGTTTTCACTTGAAAGCCTAGACTGTACATGAGACTGTGTTCGACATTATGTTGTACATTGATTCCCAGCTGTTGGTGGCGGTCGCTCCCCCACGCTCCCTGCTCAGATTGGTATCGTTGTGCTGCGATCCTACCCTGACCTGCTGCTTTTCTATTCGGCTGGCCCCGGTCCTCATAATCGCTGTAGCGCAATCAGCATTACATAGACTATAAGTGATTTTCTGCGCGTTTCTGCCGACTTTAGCTCTGTACTAAAATTCTACGCTGTTGAAGCGCTATTTATGTGTTATTGCTTTTCCTGATTAGCAAATCGTTTCACTGTTGCGCTTTTGCACTCATTGTGTCAATATATCATTTGGCTTTGTGCCTGTGTGTACTTTCGTTTCCGCTGCCATTTTGTTGTTGTTGTGCCTGGAAGCAGGTCCTCTACAGCCCGCCCCGCCTCCCAGCTGAGCCTCCCTCCCACTGACTCCATAGCCCGCTCCCGTACTCGGAAGCGCTGTGACCGTCCCAACGCTGTTGGTGGCGGTCGCTCCCCCACGCTCCCTGCTCAGATTGGTATTGTTGTGCTGCGATCCTACCCTGACCTGCTGCTTTTCTATTCGGCTGGCCCCTGTCCTCATAAGCTGTAGCGCGATCAGCATTACATAGACTATAAGTGATTTTCTGCGCGTTTCTGCCGACTTTAGCTCTGTACTAAAATTCTACGCTGTTGAAACGCTATTTATGTGTTATTGCTTTTCCTGATTAGCAAATCGTTTCACTGTTGCGCTTTTGCACTCATTGTGTCAATATATCATTTGGCTTTGTGCCTGTGTGTACTTTCGTTGCCGCTGCCATTTTGTTGTTGTTGTGCCTGGAAGCCCGTCCTCTACAGCCCACCCCACCTCCCAGCTGAGCCTCCCTTGCCCCTCCCCATCTACTATCTACATATGACAGATGCTCTTACGCGCAGCGTTCACACGCAGCGAGCGCGCCCCATGCGGGCCGAAGGTGCGCCAAAGGTAAGCCCGTCTGCACCCGTCCGCGCCTGGACCGCGCCCAGCGCCAGACCCCCTGGTCCTCGCAAACCCCACTCCACCCGCATAACGTACGCCGCTGCTACCCTCTCTGCCCTTAACCCCGGACGCACACCACAATGCTGCAAAGCTACCCCAGGACACACCCATGGACCCTTCAAGTTCACCTGCATCAGGAATCACACCAATTCCTCCTCCTCAAAAAACAGCTCCGAATCTAACCACCTGAAATGCATCCTGCTGAACACCCGCTCGGTCCACAAACACGCCACCGAACTCTGGGACCTACTCGACACCACATCGCCGGACGTTGCCTTCCTCACAGAAACTTGGATGAACGCCTCATCAGCACCCAACATCGCCATAACCATCCCGGACGCTTACAAGATCATCCGAAAAGACCGCACCAACCAAACAGGAGGAGGCATCGCCATCGTCCATAAGAACACCATCCGAATCACGACCAGCTCTGATTATAACCTCGCGAATGCCGAACACCTTCTCTTCCAGATCCACACCGACCCCAGGACCACACTTAGAGGCACCCTCATCTACAGACCACCAGGAACCCGCACACAATTCATCGAAGACATCACTGACTTCATCAGCCCACATGCTCTCACCTCCGAGAACTACATCCTACTGGGAGACCTCAACTTCCACCTGGAAAAGAAAAACGACAGCAACACCACCACCCTTCTGGACAACCTGACCAATCTCGGACTCAAACAACTTGTTGACACCCCCACCCACCTTGCCGGACACACGCTCGACCCTATCTTCACCTCCAGCAAACACATCTCCTTCGATCACACCACAACTCTCCATTGGACGGACCACAGCTGCGTCCACTTCAGCTACAAAAAAACCATGACCCACAACCCCCCACAACCTATTCCTCAAAGAAACTGGAACAAAATCGCCACCGACCAACTCTTCACATCGCTAAACCAAAACCCCCCCGTAATATCATCGGACCCAAACCAAGCTGCCATCAAACTCACACAATGGATCACCCACAGCGCTGATGCATTAGCACCCTTGAAAAACCATCAGATCAAACAAGGTAGCAATAAGGCCCCCTGGTTCAACGATGACCTTAAGAAATCCAAGAAGTCATGTCGTACCCTCGAAAAAACCTGGAGAAAAAACCCAACCTCTTGACAACCTAAACACCTTCAAGGACGCCATCCGCAAACACCACCAATTGATCCGATCCACCAAGAAATCAGCATTCAAAGATCGACTCGACAACAACGCCCACAACAGCAAGGAACTATTCAACATTGTCAAAGAATTTACCAACCCCACCGCCGGCACCAATGACATCACCCCCTCCCAAGACCTCTGCGACTCTTTATCCTCTTTCTTCCACAACAAAATCGCCGACATACATAACAGCTTTGAAAACCAGTCCGATGAACAGCCCACTCCAACCACCTCCGAACCAAAACAGCTCTCTCACAACCTTTGCGCCTGGAACCTAATCACTACTGAAGACACCATCCGTCTGATGAACTCCATCCACTCAGGATCACCAACTGACCCATGCCCCCACCACATCTTCAACAAAGCAAACTCCATCATCGCACCCCATCTCCGCGCTATCATCAACTGTTCCTTCAACTCCTCCACCTTCCCAGAAAGCTGGAAACATGCCGAACTCAGCGCCCTTCTGAAGAAACCCACAGCGGACCCCTCTGAACTAAAGAACTACAGCCCCATCTCGCTCCTCCCCTTCCCTGCCAAAGTCATCGAGAAAGCAGTGAATAGTCAGCTCGCCGCCTTCCTTGAATCCAACAATTCACTTGACCCCTCACAGTCCGGCTTTCGAGCCAAACATAGCACCGAAACCGCCCTCATCGCTGCTACAGACGACATCCGAACGCTACTGTACAACGGACAAACAGCTGCCCTCATCCTACTTGACCTCTCCTCCGCCTTCGACACAGTCTGTTATAACACCCTCATACAACGCCTCAGCAATGTCGGAATTCAAGGAAAAGCATTAGACTGGATCATCTCATTCCTCGCGGGAAGAACCCAGAGAGTCCGACTCCCCCCATTCAAATCAGAGGCAATGGAAGTCATCTGCGGCGTACCACAAGGATCATCACTCAGTCCCACCCTCTTCAACGTGTACATGAGTCCCCTCGCAACCATCGCGCGACAACACAACCTCAACATCATCTCCTACACTGACGACACCCAACTAATCCTCTCCCTCACCAGAGACCCCAACACCGCCAAAACCAACCTACACAAAGGAATGAAAGAAGTATCCGAATGGATGAAGAACAGCCGCATAAAACTAAACTCGGACAAAACGGAAGTCCTCATCTTAGGATCGTCCCCCTCTGCATGGGACGACTCATGGTGGCCACCAGCACTGGGCACAGCACCCATACCTACAGATCACGCACGGAACCTGGGCGTCAAACACCAAACAAGTCAACGCCGTTTCATCATCATGCTTCAACATCCTACGCATGCTGAAAAAAATCTTCCGCTGGATCCCCACCGAAACAAGAAAGACAGTCACCCACGCACTAGTCACTAGCCGACTAGATTATAGAAACACCCTTTACGCCGGAACCACAGCCAAACTACAGAAAAAACTCCAACGCATCCAAAACGCCTCAGCCAGACTCATACTGAACATCCCCCGTCAAGCTCACATTTCCGGTCACCTGAAAGATCTCCACTGGCTCCCCGTCAACAAGAGAATAACGTTCCGTCTCCTCACCCACGCACACAAGGCCCTCTACGACCTAGTACCCGAATGCCTCAACAAACGACTGTCCTTCTACACACCCACCCGCCAACTACGTTCATCCAATCAAGCCCTCGCCGCAATCCCGCGCATCAATAGAGTCACTATGGGAGGAAGGTCCTTCTCCTTCTTAGCGGCCAAAACCTGGAACTCTCTCCCCACTCCCCTCCGCCTTACACAGAACCACCTCTCCTTCAGAAAGCAGCTTAAAACCTGGCTATTTGATAAATAATGCACCCTCCCTCCCCCAAGCGCCTTGAGAACCTCTGGGCGAGTAGTGCGCTATACAAATTACTGAACTTGAACATGTAATACAGTGATAAGTGTCTGCGGCACAGTGCTATAAAATAATGCACACGCCGAGGTGGACTTATTGAATAAAACAAAAATGAATGAGCATTAATTTTCTTTTTGAAAATATTGTGCACGCTGTGTTTGTTTATTGAGAAAATAAAAAACAAAATGAATAAGCATTAAAAATAAAAATATTATGCAGATCGACAATTGTCCCCGTGTGAGAAATAAAAGGCCCTGGCTGATATTATCAGAGATACATTACTATATCAACCTGTGTATACTGCAAAAGACTAATAAATTTGGTTAAATTTTAGAAATGTGTAGTATAAATCGAGATACCGCGAGATTTTTTTCTCGCCTGGGGCGTATACACTGATTGTAATGGATTGTTGCCCAATCCAAAACGGCGGCCGCGTCTTACCGCGATATGACGCCATTTAGGAAATATATATACAACGTAGTTTGGTTGGAAACGAGCATGGGTTGATAAATCGCCAGATATCCGGGATTATTTCACGATTTGGGGATAATAGCTGGGCATATTTTGAGATCAACAGAATGATTCTGAGCGAGTCTGGTGAGACTCGCTCGCGAGAGGGGGGATATGCCGATATAGCAGCTAAATAACACGGATGAATGGAGATAGCGCATACAACTTTCAAAAAGATAACTTTCACCTGATGTCTATCTTTGATACAAATTATCTATACTTGAACTATCTAGTTGGAAGGACAGGAAGGCCAATTATTTGTTAGATACTCCCCACTTTCAGAGTAATGATACAGGATTGGTACGAGTTATATGCGAATGGTTTGAGTTGGCACATTCTCAATTAGCAGGTTTGATACAAAAGTGTTTTTATGTCTTTTCAGTTGTGAAGACTAATTTGTCCATATGCAGTGGCCTTAATATATAAGACGCCCTGAAGAAATTGCCAAAAATTACGTTGGGAATGAAACATGTCGGCAAGTAAAGTAGTATTGGTTGGATAGCTAGTAACCATTACTACTTCCTTTTTTAACCTCCATATCCAACAAAAGAGACAGAATAAAATTGCATATCTGTGTTGCTGTGTGGTTTTATATGTTGTTTGACACTTTGTTGGTTACCTTGTTGTCTTCCTTCACTGCATATTTTCACAAAACTTATTTCCTTTGTGTTTCTTGGACACATTTTCTTTATTGAGCTCGATGGTGCCAATGATGAGAACAGGGCAATCCTGGTGAGTACCTGCCAGGTTCCCGTTGGTGGTGCGCCCGTGAGGTGCCATCTTGCTCTCACACACTTTTTTTTCAGTTTTCTCACATTACAGCCTGACACTTAAGTGTGTGTTTTGTGTTGTCTCGCAACTGAATTTTACTTTTGGGGAATCGGGCGATTGTTTAAATGGGGCACAATTCCAGGTTATACCAAGTACCCCGATAACTAATAAAAGGGGAGTATGTTTTGTAATGATAATGCAATAAATGTTGTAACGGATAAATCAATAAGTGCCTACAAAGTCTAGGTGGACACACAGCCGCATACTCAATGCAAGTCAATGGGGATGTCACTGTTGCAGTTTTCAAGAAGAAGGACCCTTCCCAGAGGACCCTGAAGAAACCTTGTGGAAGAGGGAAGTTTGGAGAGCCACCCCACCTGTGGATACCCCAGGAACCAGGATACCTACACCAGGGAAGCTGGGTAGAAAAGTGCAAAGTGACATATGGAAACTGCCATAGACCACAATGGAGTACTTCAGTGAAGATGCCGCTGGCAAAGAAGGTGAAAGAGTTTGATGCAATCCAGGGGTGGATTCTTGAAGAGGAGTCCCTGCAAGCAAGGGGACAAAGTTTATGCTTGGGAGTGACCAGGAAGCACGGAAGACCAATGACAACCGATGACAGAAGATGCAGGTGTGCTGACGGTGATATTGTCGCAGCAACTGTGAGGACCAGCCAATGTTGTGGAAGACCAGGAGCCATTCACGAGCTATCCCACATCGGAAGTCGAGAACCAGGGTGGTCGTTGTCCGGCAGGTGCACCAACAAGCTTTGGCAGCAGCAACAGATGAGGAAAACGAAGAAGAAAAAGGTCCACGGGATTCTCCAAGTGCAGGAGAGTCAGAGCCGGCCCTGAGCAAGCAGGGGAGCCCACTAAACCCAAACAAGTCCATCAAGGGGGCACACAGGCCGAAGGCACAGGAGTCACAAGAGGACCTTGAGCAGCTCACCAAGGATTCAGGCCCACGGTGCGATGAGGATGAAGATCTTGGTAGCCAAGAGATGCTGAAGGCTGGATCTGTTTGGATTCCAAAGATCTCAGGTGGAGAGTCCGTAAGCCTTGGCAATGGCAGGTTGACGCAGTGCTCAGAGGTTCTGTCCAGCGGTTCCACGAGGGATACTGGCCTCAAACTCGGTGAGAAGACAATGCAAGCATCGAAGGAGATGCAGAACCACAACCTTTGTTGCTGGGCCTTTCAAAGTCCAGAAGACTTCAGGAGCAGCAGATCGGTCAGCTTAATTGCGGTGCCTGCTAATGCAGGGGAATGACTCCTTCACTCCAAGGGAGATTCCTTGTGGTGTCTTTGATGCCCACAGGCCTGCAGAAGAACCTGGATGGAGCACAGTCACAGACGACGTGAAAGACTGGCAGGACAACGAGACCAGGAGCAGAAGGAGTCTTTCAGATGCAGTCTCGGCTCCCAAAGCAGTCCAACGATGTCCAAAGTGCCCAGCCATTTGAACTTGAAGTGGTTTTGGATCTGATTCTTGTTCCATGATGAATCTGAAGAGCCACCCACAGGTAAGTCCTTATGTACCCAAAGGAAAGGGTTGGGATGATTCAAGGGTCCCTCTCAGAGGATGGGCTGGACAGAAGGAATGCTACTCCCATGTCATTTGTCCAGTTTCGCACCAGAGCGGGAGCCACCAATGCCCTCAACTGATTCCATCTTGAGTATGCAAGAAGGGCACCAAGTGTGCCCTTCACAGCAGTTTGGTGGTGCTGGCAAGCGCCCTTACCCCATCACAATACACTAAGTCCTGTCAAGGAGTTGTTGAGAGAAAACCTATTATTCTGCCTTCCCCTGCTCGAACCTGGCTGGCTGGCACCTGGAGGGCAGAATTGTGTCTTTGGTCGGCAACATTACTAGCTTGCTGTTAGACCCTGAACGGCTGGTACCGGGAATACAGGAACCCCCCCAGTACATGGGATCCTACATCCAATACTGGAATCAGTGTTGGGGTAGGATTCCAACATGTTTAATATCAAGCAGTTTTGGTGCAGCCAATATATAGTTAGACATCTTGTAATTGACTTGATGTCCACTATATGTATAAAATGGCTGACCGCACTTACAAAGCTTGGAAAATCGACCCCTGGGTTTGTAGGGGGTATCCTGCTCATGCAGGGCACCCTCAAATTTATAACCTAGCCCCCTCCCTTCAGGATTGAAAGGCCTACCTTAGGGGTGACTTATAGGTTTTAAGTGCAGAGACCTCAGATATAAGGAAACATATCTGCTCTGAGTAGTGCTAGCACCAGCTCACACAGGCTGCACTGGCAGGACTGAAGTCACACTTGGAGTGGTCTCTCATGGGTGCATAATACATGCTGCAGCCCATGGGAGACCTCTTGTGTACCTATGCCTTAGGAAGGTACCAAAGTACTTACCATAGTTCAATTTAGGGAGAGAGAGCAGTGACTGGGGTCTTGATTAACAGGATCTAATACATGCTGCAGCCCATGGGAGACCTCTTGTGTACCTATGCCTTAGGAAGGTACCAAAGTACTTACCATAGTTCAATTTAGGGAGAGAGAGCAGTGACTGGGGTCTTGATTAACAGGATCCTAGTCAGACTAGTCAGAAAACAAAATGACACCAGTAAAAAGAGGTTTGTAACCATGAAAGCAGATCCTACTTTCCTACAGGGTGCTTGCTTCCTTCTCCTGCCAGTCAATCAATGGATGGGGGGCAGATAGGCTCAAGGCTACCTTTTGGTTACGATGTGGTATCCCGAGTAAATGGAAAAGTGATGTTTTAGGATGACAGTAGAAAAGGAAGTTGGCTGGGAAATAGTTGGGTGATTTCTATAAGAGTAAATGAGTTTATTTTGTAGTTAGTTTATGTGTTTTTACGTGGGTAAGCAAGTGATTTCTTGAGAATAGCAAAAGTTGATGAAAGGAGCATATATGTGCCTCTCAATTTTACTTTGCTACAGTGGGTATGTGCCTAGGTGAGATGAGGATAGATAGAGGCGATCTGATAGAGACATTTAACCTCAGATTCCTTACGTTTGAATTTCCCAAGTGTCAGACTGGATCCTTAAAATGTTTCTTTGAGCAATACCCTTACACGCTGGCAGGTGACATCGGTCAGCTCTGCATATCATCATTGTCCACTACAGAAGCAACGTCCACATCACCTGTATAGGTGCCGTCTCAGCACGTTAGCATCAGTTCTTTCCTTTCCATGCCAGTCAAGATCCGTAAAGACAGCTACTCTCTGTCACTTTCTGACAGGATTTTTCTACATTTTGTCAACCCCTTTTTTGGTGTGAAGGTTATTATTTCAGTTCTCAAGCCGTGTAGTGTGTTTTACCATGCCATATCGGCAACGAACCTGCATTTTGTTTGTCTCTGGTGTCTGGAGAATGACCACAGCACAAGGTCGTGCTCCGACTACCAGCCCATGGTTCCGAAGGCTTTGAGGGAGAGGTTTCTGAATCTGCTTGTGGCACCGGTAGGCAACGCCATATCACTCGACTCCTCGGAGGTCGCGGTCCCTTCGAGAGGAAGGTACGGGCATGGCTCTAGGAGTCCCAAGTCCTATTTGTCCCATGGAAAATCATTGGAATATTCCAGTAAGAGGCCTAAGAAGCACAAGAAGTTGAAGTGTGCATCTACTTCTCCCAGTCTGTCAACCAATGTGACGGAGAAGCTTCGGGGTTTAAGGCCTCATTCTTCAGAACCTGTAACTGGATCAGCTACCTGATTTTCCGGGAGCTGGAGCGACCCCTGCCCAACTCACAGAATTTTATGAGGCCATGGGCCTCATTTTTGGGCAGCCTGACTCCTCCGGGCCCCTCTGGGCTTCGTGGGGTTAAAGGGGACTCCGTTGGATTCTGCTCTGGCCCCCGCACTTATGACCCCCCCCACCCCCTCCCCCCCAGATCTAGACTTGAATCCAGTCTGGCATTGGTCATGCCACTGTGACCATCCAAGACTTCCGCCGCCCACCTGCGACGTCAACCCCATTATCATTCTCGACGACTCGGAATCGGGACAGTGTCACTTGACATCGATTCAGCACCAATGGGCCATTTTCTGAGCCTTATTCTGAAAGGCTAGGAGTGGGTAAAATTATAGGGGTGTCCGGACCCTTTAGAAGACCAGCCAGAAGAGCAAATGTACTGATATGAGGATTTGGGTGAGGCCAGTGGGATGGATACTTCTCCAGAAACTGGCATGCTTTCTCCCCCTACCGTGGTTACGCATGAGGGATCATCTTATGCAATGATGGTGCAAAGGGTGGATAAGGTCCTTGGCCTTCACATTCTATTGGTGGCAGTCAAGCCTATCATCCTGCTGCAGCTGGGAGTTTCCTCCTCAGAACCTTTACTCCCTTTTAATGAAGCCCTCACAAACATCCTGCTGGAAACTGGTCCAAGCCCAGCACAGGGGCTCCTATAAACAGGACAGACACTTGCCTGCAGCTACCGTGTGCTCCGGGCCACCCAAATTTCCTCACTACCCACCCTACCCAAGAGAGCTTGGCAGTCCAGGCATCTGCATCCAAGGCACATTGCATTCTGCTCCGCTGGATTGGGAATCATAGAGGTTGGACATTTGGGGTAAGAAAATGTTTTCTTTCATCATCCTTGCATTGTGGTTGGTAAACGCTGCATGCTTTTTGGGACGTTATTCTCACACTTTGTGATAAACAGTTGCACAAGTACTGCCACAGGTTGCGGAGGATGCCCGGGCCAACCTCTCCCTTGCAGAATCAGATGGAAGAGATGCAGCAAAGCTCTCCATCCAATGTGGTCTCAAAATGACCAACCTGCTGGGCAGAATGATTTAATTGATGTGGCAGTCGGATGCCATGCCTGACTGAGAATATCTGGCTCTTTGGGGGATGCCCATTCCTCTCTTATGGACATGCCTTTTGATAGCACCCTTCTCTTCAGAGACAAGGCAGACTTGACTCTGCCCTTTAAGGACTCACAGGAATGTCCTTGTGCTTGGACCTCTCAGTGACCACACGTCCCCAGTCTGCCTTTTGCTCCTTTTATGGCTACGGAAGGGGCTTTCAGCTACACCAGTCATACCCCAGCCATGGAGCCATGCAAGTTTAACAATCCATGTGTGGATGATTCCGACTGTGTGGGTCGGGTGGCCTGAGGTCTGGTCAGTCCACCATCCTCCACCATAACACCGCCCCAACCCCTATGCCCCCTGCAGCATCAGCCTCTAAACCCTCCTATTCTTGCCCTTCCAGACCATTGGTGTCCAATTGGTGGCAGGATCAGCCATCACCTCCACCACTGGCAGACCACCACATCGGACTGGTGGGTCCTCTGGATAGTCCAAAGGGGCTGCTCCATCCCCTTTGAGACCATCCCTCCCACCATGCCTCCATCCTACGACTGGCTGACAGATGATCATCTGATTTTACTCCGTGAGGAAGTCCTAGCACTCCTGGCCCAGAGAGCTGTAGGGAGGGTTCCGGAGCCAGAAGTAGGCTGTGGTTGCTATTCCTGCTACTTTCTCATCCTGAAAAAGGACAAGGGCCTTTGCCCTATCCCGACCTGCTTGCCCTCAACTACTTCTTCAAAAAGGAAAAGTTCAAGATGCTCACTCTAGCTCAGGTCCTGTGTGCCCTGGACTCAGGAGACTGAATGGTAGCGTTGGACTTGCAGGACGCCTATTTCCCAATTAACATCTTGGCTGTTTATTGGCACTACCGGCGGTTTACAGTAGGGCATGAGCATCTTCATTTCACCTTTTGGTTTTACCAGTGCCCTCTGCTGTTCACCAAGGTGATGGAGGTGGTCGCATTTCATTTGCACAGATCATGGGTACCAGTCTTCTCCGATCTCGACGACTGGCTGCTGAAGTCAGTCTCGCCCAAAGCTGTTGTCTCCCACCTCCAGACTAGGGCAAACCTTCTGCATTCGCTGGTGTTTACTAATCAACGTGCCAGAGTCACACCGGACTCCCTCTCAGATGCTTCCCTTCATCAGAGATTATCGTCCCAAATGGAGAGTCCAGGATATTCAGGCTTTGATTCCGATGTTTCAGCCTCTATCCTGGACTTTGGTGAGAATGACTCTGAGGCTGCTGGGCCTCATGGCCACCTGCATCCTGTTAGTGACACACGCCAGATGGCATATGTGGGCTCTGCAGTTGGACCTGAAGTTCCAGTGGGTGCAGCATCAAGGGATTCTCTCCGACATGGTCCAGATATCCAAGGGAACTGCAATAGCGCTACAATGGTGACTGATAAACCAAGATTGGGTCAGAGGCAGACCCCTCTTGCTTCCTCAACCAGATCTCACAGTAGCGTCAGATTAGTCACTCCTGGGATGGGGTGGCCATCTGGGACAGGCGGAGATCAGAGTACTCTGGTCTGTGGCAGAATCTGGACATCAACTTGCTGGAGCTCCTTGTGATCCGATTGGCATTGAAAGCCTTTCTACCCTCCATCAAAGGAAGTCTTGTGCAAGTGTTGACAGGCAACACCACCGCCATTTGGTACTGCAACAAACAGGGCAGAGTGGGGTAGTGGACACTTTATCAAGAAGCTCTGCATCTCTGGGCTTGGCTGGAACAACAGGGCATTTCCCTGTGGCTTCAATGCCGGAAGGTTCCCTGAATGTCAGGGCAGACAAACTCAGCCGTCGATGCCTAGCAGATCACGAGTGGCGTCTCCATCCGGAGGTGGCACAGGGTTTCTTACAACAGTAGGGAGAGCCTTGGTTAGATTTGTTCTCCTCCACAAAGCATGCGCAATGTGAGCAGTTTTGTGTGCTGGAATTTCAAAGGCGACTCTCGCTTGGAGACACTTTTCGTCTTGAGTGGAGCTAAGGCCTCCTGTATGCCTTTCTGGCCATACCACTCTAGCCCTGAGTTCTCAAGAGGATCAGGAACAACCGAGCCCAAGTCATCCTTGTGACACCCGACTGTGCACGGATAGTCTAGTATCCCGAGCTTCTCAGCATGAATATCAATACGACGATCAGGCTGCCCCTTCTGGAGGATCTTCTATCATAGCATCAGGGGAGGGTCCTCCTGCCAAAGCTGTCACCTCTGCCCCTACTTGCGTGCAGAATGAGCGGCGGCAGTTGATAGCTTTTGTCCTTCCTCCTGAAGTCTGCAATGAGATTCTGGAAGGCAGGCGGCCCTCCACTAACACTGTATACACCTGTCAGTGGAGAAAATGTGCTTCCCTCGCTGCTATTTTGATTTAAAGGTGACCCTTGCCCAGTAAGGCTCTGCTCTGGGTGCCTTGAAATTGTATTTGGCTTTGTCTTCCTTCCAGAGACTGCTAGATCAACCCTCCCTTTTAAATCACCTATTGCACATTGATTCCTGGAAGGCCTTGTACATATGTTCCCCTTCTGCCCTTTTCATTATGCCTCAGTGGGACCTTAATTTGGTTCTCACTTTCCTAATGGGCGCTCCTTTCGAGCCTCTGCATAATTTCCCCGGTAGCTGCTCAATATCAAAACAGCCTTCTCAGTGGCAATTACATCTGTCAGAAGGATGAGTGAGCTGTAGGCTCTACTGTCCAAACCTCCCTTTCTCACAATATTCCCTGACAGATTGGTGCTTCGCAATAGGGCCTCTTTCCTTCCGAAAGTAGTGACTCCATTTCATGGTGGGCAATATGTTACTTTGCCCATTTTCTACGCTCCTCCACATCCCACCAAAGAAAAAGAGCCACTCCACCACCTGGAACCAAAGCGAGTGTTGTCATTCTACCTTGACCACACAAAAGAATCCCAGGTGGATGGCCAACACTTTGTGGGTACGTTGGAACGAAGAAAGGTCATGTGGTGCATCAAAATTTGTTTTGCTCTGACCAAGAAGCAGCCTCCTGAAGGCTGAAGGGCTCATTCCACAAAACTAAGGCTGCTACCACCACTTTGCAATGTGGAGTCCCAGTCCTAGACAGGATGAGTGAGCTGTAGGCTCTACTTTCCAAACCTCCCTTTCTCACAATATTCCCTGACAGATTGGTGCTTCGCAATAGGGCCTCTTTCCTTCCGAAAGTAGTGACTCCATTTCATGGTGGGCAATCTGTTACTTTGCCCATTTTTTACACTCCTCCACATCCCTCCAAATAAAAAGAGCCACTCCACCGCCTGGAACCAAAACGAGTGTTGTCATTCTACCTTGACCACACAAAAGAATCCCAGGTGGATGGCCAACTCTTTGTGGGTACGTTGGAACGAAGAAATGTCATGTGGTGCATCAAAATTTGTTTTGCTCTGGCCAAGAAGCAGCCTCCTGAAGGTTTAAGGGCTCATTCCACAGACATAAGGCTGCTACCACCACTTTGCAATGTGGAGTCCCAGTCCTAGACATCTGTCAGCCAGCAATGTGGACATCTATGCACAAGTTCACAAAACATTACTACCTAGATACTCAAGTCCACTAGGACGGCCTTTTTGGCCGCTCAGTCCTGCTGGATTTCCTAGTGTAAATTTGTCGGGAGTCCCTCCTCCAGGGATGGCACAGCTTTGGGTATCTATTCAAAGGTAAGGAATCTGTGGCCAGATGTCTCTATCAGATGGACAAGTTATTTACCTACGGTAAAGCCATGATTTCACCACTGGTTCTTTACCAACAATCCATCTTCCCTGCGCTGCAACCACGATTCTAGGGGCAGGGCTGTTCCCTTTCAGGGCCCTAGTTTCTTGAAACACATTATTATCTTTACTCTTTATGGCTGCGTGTTTCTGGCGTAGAAAGTTGTGAAAAGTAACTGATGTCAGTGCGCCGAAGTTGTGCCTATACAGGTGACGCGAACGACACTTCCGGCGCGGATAGCGGCAATGACGTCACAATTACACCTACTAGTGTGCAGGGTTATTCTTCAAAGAAATATCTTCTGAATCAAGTCTGATGCATGGAAAATTCCAAGGCAAGAAATCTGCAGCTAGATCAGGTCTCTAACAGCTAAAGCATTACCGAAGGTAAGTAACGTGTCCTTCAATGTTATGTTATGGTATGTTAAAGGTTCTTGTAAAGCGCACGTACACCAAATGGTTTAATGGCGCTAAAGTCCAGGAGAAGCTGCTGCAAAGGAGATTTACAGAAGGGGGTGGTAATGGACGGAGCATCTGAAACAATCAAACACTCACACCCAGTCAAAAGATCTGAGTTTAATTCATCACCGTTCTTTAGCCCACTCTGCCACCCCAGTTCAGAAATGGCTATATGCAAATCAGTCTGACCCTGTGCCTCATGGGAACAGTCCAGCCCGAACTGCCAAGCCATGCCTTCCCTGGACCGGAAACAAGCTTCCGAGGACCGATTTCTGGCATTCCAGCCGCCTTCAGCCCGTTTCGCTTGAATCCAGTTGCAAAGTGAGCAAGGGACTCACGTCTGAGCATACCCTGCCACACTTATGGCGGCCAAAAGCGGTACAAAAGGGGGTGGTAATGGACGGAGCATCTGAACCAATGAAACACTGACACCCAGTCAAAAGATCTGGGTTTAATCCATCACCGTTCTTTAGCCCACTCTGCCACCCCAGTTCAGACATGGCTATATGCAAATCAGTCTGACCCTGTGCCTCATGGGAACAGTCCAGCCCAAACTGCCAAGCCATGCCATCCCTGGACCGGAAACAAGCTTCCGAGGACCAATTTCTGGCATTCCAGCCGTCTTTGTACCGCAAAGGAGATTTAGCCATATGCTTGTTGGAACAGTCAGGCCTTTAACTGTTTCTTAAATGGAGCATAATAGGTCAAAGATCGAATCTCCAGTGGGAGAGAATTCCAGAACTGGGGAGCCAGAACCCCAAACCTTAGTCTCCCATATTTCTTACATTTTGAAGACGGAATGACCAACAAATTCAGATGGCAAGACCTAAGGTCCTGGAAAGGAACATAGCGATGAATCCGGGAGGATATAAATGCTGGACTGCTGCCATGAAGAGCTTTGAAGGTGATGCACTCCAGCTTGAATGCACATCGTTTGGCTACTGGAAACCAGTGAAGTCTGATCATAAATGGCGTAACATGGTGCCATTTGGACTGATGGTAAATCAGTCTGGCCACCTCATTTTGCACTAGTTGCAGACGTTTTAGTTGATATGCCGGGATGCCCACGTAGAGCGAGTTGGCATTGTTGATGCAAGAAATGCCTAAAGCCAAGACAACTAGGTTCAGGGCCTCTGTGGTAAAACATCTAGTAATCTTCCTGATCCTACGCAACTGGAAGAAGCAGGAAGAGACCACTGTCCCAATTTGGGCTTTCACCCACAGATCACTGCTAATGGTGATAACCAGACTTTTAGTTGAACATGTTGGTAGTGGGGGGATTCTTAGTTCGGGTGGCCAGAAGTTGGAATTCCAGAGGTTGGCTGGCCCACCAATAAGGATCAGCTCCATTTTATTGGGATTCAGCTTCAGATGGTTACTGTTCATCCACTTGCTTATAAATCGCATAGTGGTTTGGAAATTAAGAACAGACGAGGCCGATTGATTGATGTCAACTATCAATTGTAGGTCGGCAGGATAGTCAAAGGTGCCGACATTCCTTTCTCCAAGGGAGCGGATCAGGGGCAGTAGGTACAGATTACATAGAAGCAGCGAGGGAGAAGAGTCCTGCGGTACTCCACAAGCCAGTTTCATTTTGGGGGAGGAGATATGAGTGAGACAGGCAGCCTGAGAGCGATGACTGAGAAAAGATAAGGTCCTCTCGAGAGCCAGGCCCCGTATCCCCTGATCCCCGCATCCCGCACTGCTGACACGATCGACCAAAAGATCATGGTTGAACGTGTCAAAGGCTGCCGAGAGATCAAGAAGAACAAGGCCTGAGTAGTGCCCGTGTCCAACCCCTTCCTAAGTTCGTCCACAACCGTAAGAATAACGGTCTCAGTGGAGTGAGCCTTCTGCAGGCTAACTTGTCTATAAGTGTTACAAGATGTAGGAGGACGGCTTAGTATGTGGGGCACACTTAAAGGAGTGATGAACCTTGCCCTAATCCAGGCAACCCTTTGGTGGTTTTCGTGGTTTTTCATAACTTTAAAGGCTCTCAAAAGGGTAGCTGTGGGGAACAGTCTGCAGGCTTATCTTGAAGGAGTGTAAAGCAGCTTGTTTTACAACATTTAATCGACAGTGTAGATTAGATAAGAAAGAACCCTCAGTGTTTATGAAAAATAAGTCTATTTATTACACACAAAAAATCACTATCACTTGGTATCTCTCCTATACGGGGATAGCAGTAATACACATAAGAATACTTCAAAGAAATCTGGTAAGTAGCACAAATTTACACTGGTCTCCAGGGGGAGATGAAACCATATACTAAATAAATAGAATATGAACTGCAAAGACTTAGAAGAGCTTGGAGAACCTGGAATCACCTACGGACAGTACTCAGGAACCCCAAGGAGGATGTGTGCAGAGTGAGGCACAGTCCCGTGTTCAAGAGGAGTCAATGGAGAAGTCATGGTTGCAGTAAAAAAGGACCCTTCCCAGAGGACCCCAAAGAAACCATTTGGAGACTGGAAGGTTGGAGAGGCACCCCACTCGTAGATGCCCCAGGAACCAGGTGACCTTTACCAGGAAAGCCAGGTGCATAGGGGTGAAGTGACGTCAGAACCTCTTGTAGACAACAATGGATAACTCTGGAAGAAAGGCCTCTGGAGATGTCTGTAAAGACATCTGGTGGGATAAAATGGTGGATTCCTGAAGAGGAGAACCTGCAAGCAGAGTGGCCAGAGTCTATGCCACTCATAGGTGACCTGGAGGCACGGAAGCACAATGTCCACTCTTGGCAGAAGCTCAGAAGAGTTGATGAGGTACTTGTTGCTGCAGCTTTGGGGACCATGCGATGCTGTGGAAGATCAGGAACCGTACACAAGCTGTCCCACTTTAGGTGTCGGTGTCTAGGTGGTTGTGTACGGTGAGAGAACCAACAAGCCTTGGTAGCCGCAACTGGCGTGGACGACTACAAGAGGCAATCGTTGGGAACAGCAAGGTCCAGACTCAACATAACAGGAAAGTCAGAGCAGTCCCAGAGCAAGCAGGGGAATCCACCAAAGTAGAAGAAGACCCTTGAGATGACCCACAGGCTGAAGGCACAGGAGTTGCAAGAGGACCTTAGGCAGCTTACCAAAGATGAAGGCCCATGATGCAAGGGATGAAGGGAGGATGCTGATCTTCAAGGGATGAGGTGCTGAAAGCTGGAGCTTCTTGTAGCCCAAAGATCTCTGGAGTACAGAGCCAACAAGCCTTTGCAGCAGCAAGTCAGCATGTTGCATAGGGGTTTGGACCCAGCAGCTCTGACGAGGGATACTGTTCTCCAAATTGCAGGAAAGACAGGTTAGGCATCGGGAAAACCACAGATACACCACCTGTGTTGGTGAGCCTCGGGAAGTTCGGAGGACAACGGGAGCAGCAGACCCATCAGCTTCGAAGCAGTGCTTGCAGGTGCTGGGGAGTGACTCCTTCACTCCAAAGGAGATTACTTTGGGTTTCTTTGATGCCCACAGATCTCTGGAGAATCTGAGTGAAGCACAGACACAGACAAGGCAGAATATTTGCAGAATAGTGAGACCCGGAGCAGCAGGAGTCTTCCTTGATGCACTTTGGGTTCTAGGCAAAGTCCAAGTGTCCAGATGGTCGAATAGTGTCTTGGTTTCAGAGGACCCACCCATAGGGGAGCCCTTAAATATCCAAGAAAAAGGTTGGAACCAATCATAGGTCCCTGCCAAAGGAGGGTCTGGACAGAGGGGAGGACACTCCACTGTCCTTTGTCCAGTTTGTATGCCAGAGCAGGAACCAAGGGTTCCTGAACTGGCTCAAACCGGTGTATGCAAGGAGGGCACCAAATCCGCCCTTCTACGCAGGCTGATGGCA
This sequence comes from Lissotriton vulgaris, assembly GCF_964263255.1. Classification (NCBI taxonomy): domain Eukaryota; kingdom Metazoa; phylum Chordata; class Amphibia; order Caudata; family Salamandridae; genus Lissotriton; species Lissotriton vulgaris. Next base: position 1,079,573,111 of record NC_141695.1, on the reverse strand, counting down.
CTAAAAAGCGACCCCCGGCCCGATACACTAAGCCCTGACTGAGAAGTGGTCACACCTCCCTATGACAGGAAACCTATTATTCTACCTTCCCCTGCTCGAGCTCAGCTCAGCTCAGAAGCAAGAGTGCAAAACAGTGTCAGTGGTCGGCTGCAGCACTAGCTTGCTCGCAGACCCTGAAAGGCTGGTACCGGGAATACAGGAGCTCCTCTGAGGAGCTCCCCAGTACATGGGATCATACCTCCATCACTGGAATCGGTGTTGGGGTATGATTCCACGGTAATTGATACCAAGCATTACCATGTTCAGAGCAGCCATTATATAGTTCGACATCTGTTAATGACTGATGTTCACTGTAGGTCTTAAAATGGCTGACCGCACTTACAAAGCATGGAGAATTGGCTCTGGGCTTTGTAGGGGTGTCTTGCTTATGCAGGGGCACCCTCACACCTATAACCAGGCACCCTACCCTCAAGACTGAAGGGCCTAACATAGGTATTAAGTGCAGTGACCTCAGATATAAGAAAACTCTCCCACAGGCTGCAATGGCAGACCTGTAGTCAGAGTTTACATGGACTCCCATGGGTGGCACAATACACGCTGCAGCGCATGGGAGACCCCTGCTGCACTTATGCCCTGGGTACCTTAGTACGATTTAGTAGGGACTTATAAGGGTACACCAATAGCCAATTGTGGAGGTACCAAATTACTTACCAAAGCCATTCTGAGAGAGAGAGGCTGGGGTCCTGGTTAGCTGGGGTCCTAGTTAGCAGCATCCCAGCAAACTACAGTCAAAACATTCTGACGCCAGGCAAAAAGTGGGGATAAACCATAAAAGAAAGATCCTACTTTCCTACACAAGGGTACTCCTGACTATGGTAGAAGTTAAACTTCTTTGAGAATTGGGGGGAAAACGTGATTGGTGGGAAAGTGAATTTCTTACAGCTCAGCTGAATTTCTCTATGAACATATATACCCATGCATATTTGCTCATGCTAAAATGCAGTTCAGAAATATTTTCTAGGAGTACAATTTCCTGACCTACGTCTGTATATTCTTGTGAATACATGAAAGCCATAAATCTACATGAATGCAAGGACATATATCATGGGTGCTCTTTTGGGACTTTCTTTAAGAATTGGACCCCTATTTAGGTCTGCCATTAACCAAGACCTTTTGTTTTTATTAAAGTTATATCTCTCTCTCTTTGTCTGCCAGCTGGCTCTACTGTGAGTGACAGCATTCTGCTCTTTCACAAGGAGCATATCGGCACGCAAAGTAGATTTGTTAGTAATATGTGGTAATATGTGGTTTTGAGACAAAAAATATTTTTGCTTTTGCCAATGTTAGTTATTATGATGATGGCCCGGCAGCTCCCATAACAACAAAGTATTTCAAACACCATGTCAAAACAAGACACGTATTGACAAAACCAAAAGGCGAACCACCAATGTCAATTCAATTCAAACACTTTATTTCGATCTCTGCGGATCATAAAAGTACACCCTATGAGAGACAATGACAGACACACATTACAAATAAAATGTCACCCTAATAAACAATCACAATCTGTCTACAATCTCAATGTTATCAATTAATCAAAGTGCGCTAATATTTGTGCAAGAGGGAAGTTGTTCCACATAGTAGCAACATAATTATACAATTTACATTATTGGTTATAAAAACAAACTTCATGAATATTCCTTAAAACAGAAAAAACAATTGCATATGTTGCAACTTCTTTTAAAAAGGAATTAAAAATGTTAAAAAATTTAAAATGATGTGTTACATTATAGGTACCATTGCATTGTCACTTTCAGAAGAAGAATACTTGGTACGCCTTATCCATAGGGCCATTAGAAACTTTGCTACACAAAAAACAATCATGCGTGTCGTGTTAGTTTTCATTATTATATGTGCCTCCTTGTATCTCCTTACTCCCAAATTTCTACAAAGGGGAGCCATCCATTTAAGTCGAGATCAGGAGTAAAGGGGGCAAAAACATAAAACATGATCAGGAGTCTCAGCAGTCACTAAACAACAGGACAACACTCTTCTTCACCACACTCCCCTTCTCTACTCCAATTTCTTCTAAAGTGGTTTAGGGGAAGAGAACCATATCTAAACTGTAAATACAGTTTCCTCGAGGGGGCTCAATTTCATCCAATGTGGGCTCAAAATGAACAGATTGTTTAAAATTCATAAAATCAATTGAAAGTGCCCCCATACAGTTCAATATCAGGTCATGTTCAATAATACCCCAATACATTGTTTTAAGTCTCGATTTATTTATCTGACTCAGAGTTTCTGGTTCAGTCCAATGTACAGCCAACTCCAGTTTACCCAGCAGGTTCTTAACTGTAGACATCCAAGGGATCTTGTCCACACCAGATACTATCATTAGCTCCCGAAGCCCCACTCTATAGGAGGCAAGTGCTTCAGTAGTCCACAGCCGGTGCCAGAACATAAGTACCCGCAAACCAATTTTATGTGACACCCTCTTATGACCAAAATCCAAGTAAAGAGGGCTCAGTGGAGTAGACACTGGGAGACTCTCGAGATCTAAAAAACGTATGTTCAGTAATCAAAAGATTGTTACAATTTGAACAACCCCAGAGTTCTGCACCATAAAGGGTTGCCCCTAGAGCATTAGTATTATAAATTTCTAATGCTGGCCTCAGCTTTCTGGATATCGTTTTCCCTTGGATTTTCACAATGCTTGCAGTTTGGTATATCTGGGTAGTATGTGCTTTAGCCAATTGTGGGGACCCACTCATATTCTGGGTGAGTTTGATACCCAGGTTATCAAACTCTTTAACTAATTCTAGTGGTTTGCTGGCCACATACAATTGCCGCATGCATTTAGCCTTCAAGTTGGAAGAAAAGAGCATACATTTTGTTTTGGAGTTTTGTACTGAAAGCAATGTCATACCTATTGGCTTTTTCAATCCGTGTTTATTTTCAAGTTTCCTATCATTTTGTTGAAACTCGTTTCACTTATTTTCGATGATGAATATGTTTTGGAAATACTAGCTTGCATCAACACGTTTTACTAAATAATGCTTCAAAGAAATGGTAGCTAAAATCTCACAGTGGTTTGGCAAAACGTTCCTAGTTGCATTTTGTAATGAACATTTTAATTCTCAAGCAAAGAATCATCAATCTTGCTTTCAAGTTTTAGCATATATTTGCATCTAATCAGAGATGATCCTGGAACATTATACGTTACTTCCTATTGTTTAACTTTGTAACCGTGTTTGCATATTTTTATACTGAAACCACTGTCAGTAGTGCAGTCTGATTGTAGAATATTTCCTTACGTTGCTCACCCTAGTAATACATGCTTTGTATTAATGAAACCATAAATACAAATTAAAACAGCTTTAACATTAGGGAACAAATATTACTTTAACTGCAGACAGTGCCCTTCCTTGATCCATAATGTGGTATTGTAATCTGGCAGCAAAAGGGTTTGGGCTGCAAGGGGTTGGGCCTGCGTGTCCCAAGGACAAAATAAACATGAAAACATGTTGTCCATGACCCCAAACAACATGTCCTGCAAAACAAAAAGACTGTTAGACCATGGCCCGAGGAATTATCCTCACAATTTGCGTGTTTTTACATCACATGAGTAGCTCAAACTGGCACTTTGTACTATAGCAAATCCCTTTGTAATTTGCTCCAGGGATTAAACTGAAGGGTAAACAACTGTTGGAACAAATTACACCTTACTTGAAATCTTGTTTCAGACACAAACCTAAATTTAAGTAAAAAATTAGAATATATTCCCACTTTAATTAAGACCTCAGTACATTTGTTTCAGTTATTTCCATCACACTAATATATTTTCTTTTCTCATTTATGCTGCAGGAAAGTGACAGGGAAATAAACCGTCATGAAAGCAAATCTGAAGTAAAACATGCTAACGTGGATAAAGCAGAGAGAAAACAAGAACTTGAGCATATGCTTCCCAAGGAAAGTGTTTGGATAGTTGCAGAATTACCACAAGAGAATAAACCTTTAATCCATGAACTAACTGCCCCCATCCCACCTACAAAGGATGTGTCTGTTTCCAAGGAATTGACCAGTGTGGTAATACCAGTTATCAATCCCAACTCTGGAAACCTTACTCTTTCAAGCAATTTGTCAAATATCTCCAGTGTAAGGTTAGTACTCACAATAAGGATCCTTGTCCCCTTCCCTTCAGTAGGTGTATTTGCATGATTTACATGTTTTGACTTGATTAGAACTATACCTTCTTGGCATGAAAGCGTTTGAATATCTTAAAATTTGCCTGAGTTACATGATGAGAGGGTGAGAGGATTTAGGAAAATGCACATTTGATTCTTTAAACATGATTTTTTATTTAAATAATCATTTACTATTTTTTTATTTTGAACTTTTTATATTAATTATATTCTTACATTTTTTTCATACCACGGGGCGCTGCTATGTGGCATCGATCAGCTCCACGTGGCATTGTGCGCTGCACCTGTGCAGGCACCCAAACTTTTTTTACATTTTGTGGACTATTTTTGAGGTATTACCTCCTGGTGTGTCAAGGATGTCATCTAGTAAGACTGGTTTTACCTTGCGGCGCCTGTGACTGGTCAATATCGATGAAGGACCTGCACCTTATCTGTCTGTTGTTCCTGGAGCACAGCCATGACACCAGGTTGTACACCGATTGTCTGGCCATGGTCCCAAAGGCTTTGAGGGAGGGGTCCCTGAAGCTGCTAGTGGCCCAGCACATGACTCCACAGAAATCAAGGTTCCAGTTGAGAAGAAAATCCAAGAAAGAGCCCAAAGTCCTGTTCATCCCATTCAAAGTCCTCGGGACACTCAGGTAGGAGGCACCAGAAAGAAAATAAGAAATCAAAGTGTACTTCGACTTCTCCTTGTCTGTCGGCTGATGAGATGAGGGAGCATCGACACTCAATGCATGGTTCATTGGAGCCTGAACCTGAGCTGACTCCGTGCCTTCCCGACATTCCGGAAGCTGGGGTGACCCCACCCAACTCCAAGGGTTTTATGAGGCCATGCATCTCATAATTGGGCAGCCCAACCCCCATCGATGTTTCTTCGGCCCCTGCAAGGTCAGAAGGGGCCCCATTTTGTTCAGTGTCTGCGATTCCAGCGGGTGCCTAGAGATCCATTCCAGGATCCGGTCTGATGCCCGTCATACCATCTTGACCTTCCCTGGTGCCGGTCCCGATGCTCCTGGTGCCCACCCCCGGTGCCTTCGCCATTGTGATCCGGGTTTGCTTTCTCCCCCTACTGTGGCTACAGAGGAGGGAACTTTGTATGCAATGGTAATGCAGAGGACGGCTGAGGTCCTTCACCTTCAGTTGCCCTCTGTGGCAGTCAAGGCCAGCATCTTGACAGAGGTGCTGCTTCCAGGAGTTCTCATTAGAACCCCCACTATTGTTCAGTGATACTATCAGTGACGTCCTGTTGGTGACCTTGTCAAAACCCAACACAGGGGCTCTGTCAATATGATGATTGTCTGCTGTCATTACCCCTGCGCCTCAAACTTCCTCAACCAATGCCCTGCACCAGAGAGCTTGGTGGTCTAACCCTTGATTTCCCAGGTCACATTCCTGACCACTTCCCCAAACAGAGAATCAAAAATGCTGGACACTTTGGGGAACAAAATGCTTTCTTCTGCCAGCCTAGCATTGTGGTCAGTGAAAACCGCCTGCCTTTTGGGCTGTTACTCACACCCTCTGTGGGACACGGTTGTGCACGTGCTGCCACTGATCCTGGAGGAGGCCCAGGCCGTACTCTCTCAAGCGGTTGCTGACAGGATGGATGCAGCAAAGTTTGCAATTTGTTGTGGATTGGACATGACCGACTCAGTGGGCAGGGCAGTTTTATCAACAGTGGCCCTGAGGCGCCATGCTTGGTAGAGGATGACTGGCTTATCTGAAAGAAACAGGTTAGTATTAGATTCCTTACCTTAGAATATCCCCAGGCATCGGACTGGATCCAGAAACTTTTGCGTAGCAGTACCCTTGCACGTCGGTAGGCATCGTCTGCGGCTCCCCGTCCGTCGTCGGCCTCGTTGGCGCCGGGATAACGTCGCCGGAGTACTTAGACGCCCCCCTTTGCTGGCGTCAGTTCTTCTTTTTTCCACACCAGCAAGCGCAGATCCGGAAAAAGTGGTACCCTTAGTCAATTTTTGACTAACTTTTTTGATCCTTTTGGATCATTTTTCCAAGTCTCTCGACTCCGACGGTACCGGTAGGGATGCCCGGGTTCAAACCCTGCATCGACTGCAACCGACTGATGTCGGTTACCGATACCCATCGCCGATGCCTTCACTGTCTGGGCCCGACCACGACGACAAGTCCTGCTCCGACTGCCGGGCCCTGACGTCCAAAGATAGACGGGAGTGGTTCCGCAAGCGACTCGAGCTCCGGCAGTCGGCCCGCGCTGCTCAAGGTCCAGGTCCACGAGGAGGTCGAGGGACCGGTCGCAGGGTCGGAGTCATCATAGCTCCGGGAGTCGTCACCAGTCTTCGGGCTTGAAGTCCTCAGGTAAGAGGCACAAAAAGTCGAAGAGGCGTCACCGCACTTCCGACTCCCCCCCGACGCTCGTGCGACTCGGTCGGGGGTTCTGGCGACACCGCCCCCGCGGCTTAGTCGGTGCTGCAGGTGTCATGGCCTGCTCCATACCCACCGGTCCCTGGACAGAACACAGCGCCAGAGGAGAGCGAGGCGTTCTTCTCGGCTATGAGGTCACTCACTCCTCCACCGGGGTTCCGTGGCGCCTTCCGGCCAAGTGGCCCCAACTGGGTCCCCTCGCGGGCCAGGTGCTTCGGCCCCTGCACCGTCGGCGACTTTGGTCCCGACGCCGCAAGGCCCCGCTGGATCCGGCTCCGGGTCGTCGGCAGTCGACCTCACAACCTCGCCGGCGCCGGCCCCCAGGGTGTCGCCTCTGGTGCCGTGCCAGGACGACGTCATCCCTGGTCCTACCCTCGATTCGGGTCCGGCATTGGAGCGGGTATCCAGACGCCGCTCGGAGATTTCTATTTCTATGACCCGGCCCCATCCTTTGGCCCTGAGTATCAGGAGATGGGTGGCAAGGAGGATTGGGAGGGGTCCGAAGACCCTCTGACACGTGGGTGCAAGTCTTTTCAGGACTGGACAGGTGAGCTAGGGGATGCCAGTGGTCTGGACACTTCGCCCAACACTGGTTTTGTCTCCCCTCCTACCGTGGCTACGGAGCAGGGAGCTGCCTATAGCGTCATGCAGACACGGGATGCCAAGGCCTTGGGCCTTGAGCTCCCCGTCGCGGCCATGAGGACTAACCTCCTCACTGAGGTCCTTAAACCGTAGGCAAGCTCGGCTGAGCCTCTGCTGCCGTTTAATGAGGCCTTGTCAGACGTTCTTTTGGGCACTTGGTCCAAGCCCGCTACAGGTCCGCCTGTGGATAGGAACATGGCCAGGCGGTACTGCCCGGCTCCGGGCGACCCTTGCTTCCTGTCCACTCACCCCACCCCCAAGAGCCTGGTCATCCAGGCCTCTAACTCCCAGACCGCATTCCCGACAGTTTCCCCCGATTGGGAATCCAAGAGGTATGAGCAATACAGAAAGAAGGTATTCTCCTCCCTGAGTTTGGGGTTGTGGTCAGTCAACACCGCGTGCCTCTTGGGCCGTTACACCCACTCTCTGTGGGACACTGTCGCGGACGTGCTGCCACAATGTCCGGAGGGGGTCCGGACTAAACTCGCCCAAGTCCTTGCGGAGGGTCGAGATGCGGCACGGTATTCCATCCGGTGTGGGCTGGATACCACGGACTCACTGGGCAGAGCAATGGCAACGACGGTGGCGATTCGTCGCCACACCTGGTTGAGGTCTGCCAACTTTTTGTCTGATGTCCAAAATACCCTTATGGACATGCCGTTTGATGGCCGTCGCCTCTTTGGCGACAAGGCAGACCATGTGCTTGAGCGCTTTAAGGACTCCAGGCCTACGGCCAAGTCCTTGGGCCTCTCGGCCCGACGCCAGCAAATGGCTGCCTTTCGCTCCTTTCGTGGCCAAGGAAGGAGCACCCTACATGTCCAGCCAGCCACGGGCCGCAGACTACCATCCAGCGTGGTGGTGGACGTGAAAACCGCAGTGGCGGCGGTCAGGTTCAATGGCGAGGCCAATCCACACCTGCCCCTGCAGGATCCGCCTCAAAACCCTCCTAGTCCGTGCTTTCAGGCCCATGTGACGCTAGTGGGGGGCAGGGTTCGCCATCACCGCCTCCACTGGCGCACTGTCACATCAGACGGGTGGGTGCTGCAAATCGTCCGAAGGGGCTACTCCCTTCCCTTCGAGGCGACCCCTCCAGCCATGCCACCGCAGTACCACCGCGTGTCGGGGGATCACTTGAAACTTCTACAAGAGGAAGTTACGGCCCTCTTGGCCAAGGGGACCATCGAGCGCATTCCTGGGCCAGAAGTAGGGTGTGGTTGCTACTCCCACTACTTTCTGGTTCCCAAGAAGGGCAAAGGGGGCCTACGGCCTATCTTGGACCTGCGGAACGTCAACGGCTTCCTCCGGAAGGAGAAGTTCAAGATGCTGACACTGGCTCAGGTCTTAGCTGCCCTGGACCCAGGAGACTGGATGGTAGCGTTGGACTTGCAGGACGCTTATTTTCATATCCACGTCCTGCTGGCCCACCGGTGTTACCTGCGGTTCACGGTAGGCCACGAGCACTTTCAGTTTACTGTGCTCCCCTTCGGCCTTACTAGCGCCCCACAGGTGTTCGCGAAAGCGATGGCGGTGGTCGCAGCTCATCTGCGCAGGTTAAGGTTTTCAGTCTTCCCCTACCTCGACGACTGGTTGTGTCATGTCTACTTCAGCTCCTCGGGATCAGGGTGATGCTCAATGGGGTCCACCTCCTGACTTCCCCACACTCTGACTAATAAATCAAACAGAGCATAGAGGTAATCAAGCGAGGTAAAGGTAAGGGTGGGATCTGCGGTGGAAAGGAATTACCTGGAACGACAGAAGCACAACATGAATACTGTATGCTAATCCTATCTACTCTCAGTATGGTCTCGCTAGAAACCTGTATGGGTATCTCCAAAGAAGCGGTTCCAATGGCTTCCATAATATACCTTTCTTATTGTCAAAGGAACCCCACTGCCTGAAAAATGCAAGATCCGTTTATCAATACCACACCAAGTAACTCATCTGAGCTAATCAGTACTCAACTCTTATACCTCCATACTCACATTCATTCCCCACATTACCCAAAAACAAAAATAGGAACAAAAAGCAAATGTCCATGTCCATTGGTTCCTGAAAAGGAAACAGACTCCAAGAACAAAGTTCAGCAGAAAGTGGATTTAGTATTCCTGATACTTGGTATTCCACAGAATGTCCAGAACATCCCAACATGTATTAAACACCATAAGTTAAACAGTTATTCATATTTCCCATGGGGGAGAGAGTCAAGAGCCATGAAAGTAAATAGTGTCCCAAAAACGATACCTTCTTGTAGTTGCTTAGATCACGATCTCCTCGTGTATCACAGGGCAAAATACAAGAAGTCCTCTGCAGCCGCGAGAGGAATAAAATCAGGATTACCGCTCCGATTTCTCTGTGAGAAGTTGGCCTGATATATGATGCTCACTAGTTCTAGTGATCACCCTGTATCAGTCCAAACAACCCTTATGGTGATTGGTTGTAAGTCAACCTTATAGACCAGCTATCCTAATTGTAGCATGGACAAAGCCGTCTTAGGCTAAACTCTTTTGGCATGTGAAGCCAGCTGTTTTATCACATGTAACCCCTTGAATACCAGATGAAAGGACACCAAACAGGTTGTTATAAAAAATAAACAAGATATTTATTAATAACAAACACCTCTGAACTCTTTATGAGATCAGAGGGCTAAGCACATGAAAAGACTCTTAAGAAAAATATGTTTAAGTTGCACGAATTACAATGGTGCCCTGGGGGCACGTCAAACCATATACTAAGTAAGTGGGTTGAGAAAGTCGATAGAAGGAATGGAGCTGTCCAGAGGCTGTAGGATCGCTGGGACTACACTACCCTGACCTTAGGTAAGTAATAGGAGACCCACAGGACGTGTGTGCAGAGTGTGAACTCACACGCGAGATGCGTAACAAAGTCAATGGACAGTACAATTTACGAAAAAGGTGAGTACGGACAGTTCTGACTAGTTAGGACTAAAACGACTGGAAATCTGGACACTAGGAGAGTTGATCTACCCTTGAGCACCGAAATGCTCTTGTTACCTCACCCACAGGCTGCGGGTGCATAGGAGCCAAAGTGTGTCGGGTTTCCACGTTGAAGTCTGTGGAGCCTTGAAGGAAGATGCTGCATGCGACCAGGAGGAAGCTGTCCGGAGTGATCCAAGGGTGGATCAAGGAATATGAAGACCTGAAAGCAGAGGGGACAATGTTCAAAGTCACTAGCCAGTGACTGGAGTGGAACCAGGAGGGAACCAGATACTGTTGTCGCGATCAGGTGAAGAGTGGACGCTTGACTCTGCAGCCACGTGGACCAGGAGGTGTCTTCGACGACCAGGATGGAGGCACGAGCTGTCCCACGCAGGCTCTTGCTGTCGGCAGTGTTGGTTCGGGATTCGGCGTCAACAGGCCTTGGCAAAGGCAACCCATGCTGTGAGTGGAAAAGGCGTCTGGTGTGGACCAGGAGGGTCAGGGGTGCTTCTCCTTTGCAGGGAAGCAAGGGCCAGTCTGGAGCAACCAGACCAGCAGTGTGAATTTTAAGGATCGTCGTCTAGGAGGCCACTAGCCAGCCAGCAAGTGACCAGACAACGCGTCAAGCATCAATCAAGCAAAAGGGCCCCACGCAGATCTCGTGGATGCTGGAGGGCTGATCTTCTGTGCAGGAGCTGCTCGGGGCTGGGGCTTCGCAATCCCCAAAGCACTTTGTTGAGGATGCCTCTACAGTCGTGCTGAAAGCGAAGTACAGTTTCTTCAAGATGGCCGGTCCCACGTGTATCGTCGCACCCACGGATCTCAGCTGTGCTGCAGATGTGAGTTGAGGTCGGAAAGGTCTGGAAATCTGGGTCTCGTCGGGCTCTGAAGTCTAGATCCACCAGGAAAGACGACAAAGTGAACCTCTGGAACGCTTGATGGTGCCAGCTTGTGCAGGGTGGTCACTCCTTGGCCACAAGGGAGATTTCTTCAGTCTTCTGTGGAGCAGAACATCGAAGTCCAGAGTTTCTTCTTGTAAAGTTTCAAGTCAGGATTAATCTAATCTGGAATGGGACCAGCTCCTACCTTTATTCTGCTAAAAGGGGCTGTATTATCACTAGGTCCCTCCTATGGGTGGGACCAGGAAGGGGGCTGGTTACACCCCCTATCCTTTGTCCGGTTTCGCGCCAGAACTGGGGCTGAAGTGCCCCAGCAACTGGTTTGAGCTGGTGTATGCACAGGGCACCTTGTGTGCCCCAGGCATGTCTCATTCCTTTCAGGCCTGTCCTATCCAATACACAAAATCCTGTCTGGGGTGGTGCTAGCACCTCCCAAGGCAGGAAACCCTTTGTCCAGGCCTCCCTCGCTGGAAGGACTCCCAGCAGCAGGAGGTCAGACTCGTGTCTGTGATGGCAGCATCCATTTTGTGATGCTGAGGCTTGAGTTAACTATAACCGGGGTTCACAGTTACATACATGTTGTGTCCCTCAAAAAGGGTGGAATGCTACCCCTGTCACCAGAATTGACGAGGGGGTAGTATTCCAATTCGTATGACACCTTGCTCGACATGTTTTGATAATGCCATGCCAAAGTTAGCAATAACCGCGAGGATTATAATGCACTTAAGAGTATATGGTATAGCGTTATCATGGAAACAGCTAAAGGACTTGGTTCCGAAAGCTGCAGACAGGCTCAGCTCATGCCAGAGCACTATCTCACATAATTCCAAGCACTCTGCCTCCAGGATTGTTAAGGCCTGCCATAGGAGTGACTGATAGGAGTATATGTGTCCATTTTAGGTTTAGATATAGGTATACTATATCTAAAGCAAAGGGTGATTTCACCACCTTGCCCCAGCTGATTGATCAGCCAGTTGTGTCAGATTTGGATGGCCAGCCAGGGGTGGCATAATACATGCTGCAGCTCCTGGTAGGCCTTGGGTTCACTTATGCCCTGGGTACCTATGGTACACTGTACAAGGACTTACAAGAGTGACCCAATACCAATTGGTAAATGCACCTAAAGTACATGGATGTCAATTTAGAGTGAGAACAGCTAGGCTGTGGGTCTCATTCGCAGGCCAACAGCCAGGGAAAGTCGTAAACCAGTGAAGCAAAAAGCAAAAATCTGGGGTGACCATAGGATTGCAGACCCTGCTCTCCTACATTCTCTACCACTGCAGCCATGAGCGGGAGAAAACGGGACCAGTCTTTGCTCAACCTGAGCAGAAGGAAATAATTACTGGATTCCGCTGCAGCCGCGAGCGGAAGAATACCGACGGCGTTTCTTGCTCAGCCGAGCAGTGGGGAAACACCGCTGCCCGCCGCAGCCGCGAGCGGGCGAAGAATAGGAAAAGTTTTGCGCTCAGCCGAGCGGAATACGAGGGATAGCCAGCCGCAGCCGCGCGTGGGCTCAGGAATCCTATGAAGGCTTCTTCTTCAGAACGCGGGATGAACACAGATCTCCACTTCCCAACAGCGCGGCTGCTAGAAAAGATGCAGAGAACTCCCGGATCATGTACAACGCGGTCGCATTGGTACGAGTCATTTATGACAATCGGACACACCTCCCCAGAAAGCCTTCTGGGAGTTGAAGTCCTCAACTCGGAGGCCGCACCAATTTATTTTTCCCACAGGTCACTGAACCTAATGTATGCTAAGGAGTGGACCACCAGAAAAACATTTTTGTCCCGTTCCTTTGCAGGTTGGTTGAATAGCGACAAAAGAAATCAAATTTTGTAGGTACATTGCATGACCTGCACTATATCTATAAGAAGAGAGCACTGGGAGAAAACTCCAGACACCATAAGAAGCATAGTCCTTTACTCAAGATGGTGAGCGCTTACAAAAAGACAGTATCACTGAAGAGTCCAATTCCAAAATGAAATCCATGCCTGTGAAATATTTCTTCTGATATTCTAAATCAGTATGAGCCCACAGTATTGAAATCACCTGGCAGTATTGTGAAAGGGTGCTTCAGCTGAAAGCCTTGCCAGTGCTACTATAAAAACCCATCATAGGGAGTGTGAACAACTGGGGAGTGGAGTGGCGGTATCTCTTACCCTCTCGGTGTTTTCAGCTGTTTTTTGGTAATTATTGTAATGATTACAGGTCCCAGACCACTAGGGGTGAACCTGTAAGTGTTCCCTGTTAAACAGTGACCTACTTAAAGTCCTCTGAGTGGCAATAAGCCCATCTCAGTGACTTCACCATAGCAGCGAGTGTCCATCTAGTAGAAGGGCTAGAGAAGTAGCATTGAGTCTTTCCCAAGCTAGTCATGGCAGTACTGAGTGGAGGATCAGCAAGACTTCTATTGAGAAACACAGAAAGCACTATCACAATCCCACAGAGGTAGCGGCACTGATAAGATTAGAGCGGAGGGCCAAGAGGAGTGTTTGAGCCTGGGCTGCAGATGGCTGCAGATGGGCCTGTAAAGAGAACACATTTGCCAAACAGGTCTGAATAGCAATGGCAAAGCAAAATCTAGAGAGCCCTCAAAAACAGCCCAGGCAGGAGAGGCGGTGGCTGGAACCTGATCATATCAAACGTCACATCAAAGGTGGGCAGAGAGACATTGGTTTATGGCGAGGATATTCCTGCTGTGTTTATGGTACCAAAGGGATGCAACAAGACCACAAATGCTATCAAGCATAAGATGCAGAGGGGACAGAGTCTGGGTAACTTCAGGGTGACCAGGAGCACCGTAGACGAATGCCAACCGATGTCGGGTTGCACGGCCCCCTCAAGGGATACTGGTCTCAGAATTGCTGAGAGGGCAGATCGACCTCAGGGACACTCAGGAACCCACCTCCTGTGTTGCAGAAATCTTCGGAGCCCTCAGGAGCTATGGAGATGCAAACCGGTCAGATGCTTTAAAGGTGCCTGCTTTGCAGGTGAGTAACTCCTTTACTCCAAGGGAGATTCTTCAGTCATCCAGCGTAGTGTAAATCATCGAAGTACTTGGTTACTGCTTGCAGAGTTTAGTCCAGGTACAATCTAAAGCCCTGTAGTCAGGGTTTCTACTTTATACCCAAGGAAGTGGTTGGACAAACTCTGGGGACCCTCCTAGGGGAGGGACAGGACAGAGGGGTGGTTACACCCATGTTCTTTGTCCAGTTTTATGACAGAGCAGGAGCAAATGGCTCCTGCAACCGGTTTGAGCTGGACTATGCACAGGGACACCAAATGTGCCCCCAGTGCAGACTTTCAGACACTCTCAGAGTACCCCCACCCAGCCCCAATACACTAAAGCCTGTCTGGGAGGTGGTCACACCTCCCTGTGACAGGAAACCTATTGTCCAACCTTCCCCTGCTCGAGCACAGCTCAGCAGCAGGAGGGCAGACTCATGTCTGTGGCTGGCAACATCCATTTTGTGCTGCCCAGGTCGGTAAAGCTGGTACCGGGTAGACCGGTGCCCCATAGTAGTGGTTCTACAAGGGAGGAATCATACCTCCCACACCAGTTACTGGTGTGGAGGTATGATTCCAAGGTGTTTGACACCAAACACATCATGTTTCTAAGCAGCCGTTTTAAAGTTAGCATTTACCGCAAGGTTATATTGCACTTAAGTATATATAGTTTGGCTGCATAACAGACAACCCCGGAGAATAGATTACGAAGGCTGCAGAGGGGCTCTGCTCATGCAGGGCCACCCTCTCACATAAAACCCAGCACCCTGCCTTCAGGATTGATAAGGTCTGCCATAGGGGTGACTGGTGTATATGTGCAAAGATTAGAATAGATATAGGTAACCTATATAAGTAAGGGTTGCATGCACCATCTTACAAAGGCTGAAGTAGAAGACCTGTGGCGTCAGTTTGAATGGTCTCTCAGGGGTAGCATAATACATGCTGCAGCCCCTGGGAGACCTCTGGGGTACCTATGCTCAGGCACAACCCGTGCCGGGCGTTATACTGGGGCGGTGACGTCAGGCAGGGGAGGGTCAGGGTGGGGGGTTGTAAATTGTGGGATATGGACCATTAGAGGTAAGTACCAGGGGGAAAAAACGAATTTCGTTCCCCACGCTGCATCACATTTGGCGATGCAGCGTGGGCAACGAAATTCGTTTTTTTTTCTTTTTCGGACTTACATCTAATGGTCCATATCCCGCATTTTACAACCCCCCACCATGATCCTCCCCTGCCTGACGTCACCGCCCCAGTATAACGCCCGGCACGGGCCATGCCTGCCTATGCCCTGGGTACATGGTGTACCATATACTAGGGACTGATAAGGGTACCCCAGTATCCAATCTGGAGAGTACCGAAAGTATATGCATTCAATTTAGAGGAGAAAGCAGCTTGACTGGGTTCCTGGATAGCAGGATCCCAGTCTGTCTAAGTCGAAAACAGTGATACATCTCTAAAAAGTGGGGGTAACTATAAGAAGCAGATCCTACTCTCCTACAGAATGTTCCTATTGGAGAAAGCACAAGGCTGAATTGAATATGGCTGGATCCAAACTGAGGTGGCATGGTGGGCAATTGAACAATGGGTTAAAATGCTACACTGAACAATTGCCAGTGGTTAGACAAATTGCAAACATTCCTTACATCACCTTTTGTGTGCTTGATGGTTACAGGTGTGAAACACTATTGTCATAAATGTAAATGTTAGCGCTGTAGTTGTTTAATATAGCACTGTTGAAAGCTGCAATAGCACATAATGGACTTAACTGGCGCACAACTTCTGGTGATGAAAGTATGTTGCAGTCTGCATGTCAGAATGCTTTACTGATATGAATGATGAATGCATTTGAAAGCTCACGGAAAGTGACCTCAATTTTGCTTCCTAGAGCTTTAACCATAATTTCTATGACAAAATATACCCCCCTCCTTTTGTTCTCTGTTAAAAGAAATGCTTTGTTTTACAGCTTTTATTCCATTGAGATGGCTTCGGTGTGCCACTTTGTCATAAAAAACAAATGTTAGCGATCTAGTTGTTTATTAGAGCACTGTGGGAAGTTGTGGTAGCACACTGAGGAGTTAACTGACTGGCTTCTGCTGGTATTAAAATGATATGTTTCCGTTTGCAGATCAGAATATTTTACTGACATGGATAAACATACATATGAGAGTTCATAGGAAATGTGTCCTTATTTTAACTTTCTAGAGCACTAAATATTATTTTTCTGACAAAATAAACCCTGTTGATTTGTTAATTTCTAAAGCAAATTCTTCAGGTTTTGCAGTTTTAAACACATTAAGATTGCTTCAGGTGTGGTATGTGTCTGTCATAAATACAGAATGTTAGTGCTCTAGTTGTTCATTAGAGCACTGGGAGGCTGCAGTACCACATTGGGAATGAACTGGCAAGCCTCTGTTGGAAGTACATGCTTTACTCATAGTATTAGACTTTATTCTCACATCGCTAAGGAAGAAAGTGTGAATGTATTGAAAACGTGCTCTCATTTTAGCTTCTGGGGCACCTCCCATAACCTCTATGAGATAATCATGAGAAACAACAGTTTGCTCTCAAACATGGTACATTAAATCCCAGCAGAGGATCAGCATTTTTCACTGGTTAAAATCACCTTAGAACACACTAGAATTTATAAATTTAGTATAATACCACCAACAAATTACTTATATTGTGACTAAAATCTGTTAACACCCTTTATATGTGCTCCCATACTTGTCTGTGTCCAAATATATACACGAATGGCATGTGATACCAAGGAGGGTTAATGCGGGACACAAGTATCTCTCTCTATATATATATATATTCCCGCTCCAGTTTGCACCAACAGCGACGGGGCACTAGCGGTGGGTGCCGCTAACACGGTGGTGCACTGTTTATGAATGCCGCTCCAGGTCTCCTCCCCAGCCGGGAAAGAAAAAGGCAGCACTCGCGGGGTGTTTCGTCAGTTTTTTCCAATTTTATCAAGCGCTTCTCACAGACGCGTTTCGGGTCAAGCCCTTTATCAATGTGTCAACACGAGTGTTGCACAGAAGCTCGTTTTAAAGTGCAGCGTGCAATCTCTTACAGAAAGCTAGGTAGGACTACTCGTCAATATTACACGAGCACCATCTTGGAATGTGCAAAATAGTCAAAACCATATACATACACACAGTTCATGATTGATAATGGAACATTGCATAGTATCAAACATATGTAAACATATCCAAACATATTCAACAATGTTATATTGAGCCGTGGATCGGCCTAATCAAGCCGTAAATTGGCAAGACTTGTTTGATACTATTTACACGTGTTTGAAAGATTCTTTTAAAACATTCATATTTATTAACAGTTCAGTTTCAAACTTTAAATGATGTCCTCATGTATATTTAACACATATAATGATCTCAAAGTGTTAGCATTAAATAGTGGTGTATAATAGTACAGCCAGGTATCAGGCACATCCTCGTTGGTAAATCTTGCCGTGGATCGGCTATGGCAGAACCTATCACTAGAAACCACAGAAAAGACCTCATGGTGGTGCCGCAATTGGCAATACCATTTCTATAGAGATTGGTGTTGTGGCCCTGGAAATTTATCTATAAACGTATTTTTCTAGGTGAATGGCCAATTCTTCCCCACTGTTAAGGCCTGTTGGAATTTTGGTTTGCAGGTCAATGATGTATCGGGATTAAAGGCGTCTGAGTTTAGTTAATCTGTTGCCACCCCTTTCGTGTTCTGGGACTTGGTCGACCCCAAAGTATTGCAGATCATCTCTATTGCTACGATGTTTAATAGCGAAATGCTTTGCTACTGGTGATGTCATGTTCTTGTTGGCTATAGCACACATTTGCTCAAGGATTCTTAGTTTTACACTTTTGATGGTGCTCCCTATATATTTCAACTTACAGGGGCACATTAAACAATATACCACATATGGTGTTTGGCATGTAATGAATGAGTTGATGGATCTGCGTTTTTTAAGACCAGGTATTTCATAGCCTAAAACGCTCTTGCTATATGCACAGGCTTTGCATTTCCCGCATGGGAAAAAGCCTTTCATTTCTGCCACGGTGTTGGTTCTTGTTTTTGGAGTGTCCAGATGAATGTGTACTAAGAGATCCTTAAGGGATTTCGTTCTCTTAAAAGTCACAAGGGGACCATTCGGGATGTCCATCCCAATGATCGGGTCGGTTTTCAGAATATGCCAATTCTTTCGTAGAGTTGACTTCAAAAAATTGGCATCACCAGAAAAGGTAGTGATTAGACGAAATTTTCCATCTTCACTTTTTCTATCTTTATTCTGTCTCAGTAGCTCATCCCTTGGTATCCTGGTTACTTTTCTCAGTGTCTGACTCAGGTGGGATGGACTGTAGCCTCTTGCTTTAAATCTTTCAATGCTGTCTTTTGCTGCATTTTGGAAGTCTTCCGCCTGGGAGCAGTTGCGCTTAAGGCGCAATAGCTCCCCATAAGGAATGCTTCTTTTCAGATTTGTGGGGTGCCCGCTGTCAGCATGGAGCGATATATATATATATATATATATTACCTACTGGCGGTCGCCAGTAGGTAGTTATAGTTAGGATTTTTTTCAATGTTAAATCTCAAAATTCTATTTGGAATAACTTTGGCACCGGTTGACGAATCTGCCTGAAAATTTCCTGAAAATGGCCTCGTCGAGCTCCGGTCCTTCCCTGAAAGTTTGGGGGGGATACGTCAAGCGGGGGCCGAGATAAAAGGGGGGTCCCAAAACGCATTTTCCCCATGTTAATTTCCATAGGGCGGTCAATTTCACTTTTAGCCCGAACGGCTGAATGGATTTACACCAAACTTGGCAAAATTGTAGGGACTGGTAGCCCGATGTGCCTTTGCTATGTCTCAAGATATGTGCTCCAGTGGATTTTGAGTAATTTAGGTTCAAAAAAATATATTTATCTATAGGCGCTCTCCGGTGCGCGCACCGGAGTGCGCTCCTGGCGCGACACGCGACTTGCGCGCAGAAAGCTGATTGGCTCTTGGGTGTCTGTAAACATTCTAAACAGTCTGGAGCGGCCGCCATCTTGTGTCTCGGTAAAATCGAGACACAAGGGGTTTGAAAAAAAAAGGGGCAAATGACCATAAGGGGGAAGAGTAGACCCCCTCTGACCCCCTAGGTTTGATGTAGGGACTAAAATAGGGTCCTGCAGGGCATTAAAAAAATTTTTTCGTTTTGCGCGGGGGAAGCGCATGGTACGCGCACCGGCGAAGCACGGGGAAAATCCAGGACCATATTTATGAAGGCCTTGCGCTGTTAGTTTTGCGCCTCCTGTGCGTCAATTTTTGTGACGCACCAGCGGTGTAAAAAAATGCGCATTGTTATGTCATATTTAAAAAGTGACGCATCTATCTAGATGCGTCACTTTTTAAATATAGTGCAACGAGGCACATTTTATTACACTGCTGGTGTTATGCGTCACTTTTCTGTGCGCACTCCTTATGACATTCCAGATGTGTCATATTTAATGTATGACGAATCATGTTGCAAGGAGTTACAGATACGTCAGTATTTCTGACATATCTGTAAACATAAAAGTGATGCGAGGCAGGCGCAAGATTTTGACGCAACAGCATCCTAAAAGTGACGCAGAGAAATCTTATAGATTTCAGTACGTTGTTATTACCAAGCTTTTTGCGGGGGAATGCCCCCTTTGCATACATTATACCTGACGCAGATATAATGTGGCGCAGAGTTTTAAAAAGTGACCCATGTACCTAGATGCGTCACTTTTTAAAAATAGCGTCAGGTATAATGCATGCAGAGGGGGTGTTCTCCCGCAAAAAGCTTTGTAATAGCGACGCAGTGAAATCTTTGAGATTTCACTGCGTCAGTTTTAGGAAGCTGTTGCGTCAAAATCTTGTGCCTGCTTTACAGCAGGTGTTAGACTGAGGCAAGACCTTTCACATGCTGCTTTCCCCATTTGAAAGGACACATTACTGGAGTTGCGTCACTTTTTTTCACTTAAATATAGTGCAACGAGGCACATTTTATTACACTGCTGGTGTGATGCGTCACTTTTCTGTCCACAGTCCTTATGACATTCCAGATGTGTCATATTTAATGTATGACGAATCATGTTGCAAGGAGTTACAGATACGTCAGTATTTCTCACATATCTGTAAACATGAAAGTGACGCGAGGCAGGCGCAAGATTTTGACGCAACAGCATCCTAAAAGTGACGCAGAGAAATCTCATAGATTTCAGTACGTCGTTATTACCAAGCTTTTTGCGAGGGATTGCCCCCTCTGCATACATTATACCTGATGCAGATACAATGTGGCGCAGAGTTTTAAAAAGTGACCCATGTACCTAGAAGCGTCACTTTTTAAAAAATAGTGTCAGGTATAATGCATGCAGAGGGGGTGTTCCTTGCAAAAAGCTTGGTAATAATGACGCAGTGCGTCACTTTTAGGATGCTGTTGCGCCAAAATCTTGCGCCTGCTTCACAGCAAACCTTTCACATGGTGCTTTTTCCATGTGAAAGGACACATTACTGGAGTTGCGTCACTTTTGTGACGCACTCCTGCAATGCGTTACTTTTGTGTTTACAGATATGTCAGAAATACTGACATATCTGTAACTCCTTGCGAATTGATTAGTCATATATTAAATATGACATATCTGGAATGTCATAAGGAGTGCGTCCAGAAAAGTGACGCATCGCTGTTTTCACGTAGCGATGCGTCACTTTTCAGAAATGAGGCCTCCAGTTTATTCACTGTGTCATAACTTTCTTTTCTAACACTCACCTTCTTTCATTCCTCCTACTTCACTTCCTTTCGCCTCTCATACCT
Organism: Lissotriton vulgaris; assembly: GCF_964263255.1. NCBI lineage: Eukaryota > Metazoa > Chordata > Amphibia > Caudata > Salamandridae > Lissotriton > Lissotriton vulgaris. The sequence goes on along the minus strand of NC_141695.1, from coordinate 1,079,552,203 downwards.
TTCTGTTCTTTCTTACTCATTCTCCTTTCAATTATCAATGCACTATATTTCACTTACTCTTCATTTTTTTAAGAAAATAGCTCTTTGATGAGAATTGGAGGTAGTTCTGAAAAGAACTTTTGGTTTTCTTCTTTTAACTGAACAGGAACAAAAACAGGGAATAGAAACTGCTCAACAGGAGCAAAAAGAAAAGAAAGAAATTAGGGGTGGGAAGGGCAGCGATGGTTCTCCAATGCCCGAACCATGAGCAGGACACTTTGCTCCCCATAGGTGAGGAGTTGATTGCAGTATCTGCATTTGACGACCCCATGGTTAAATGCAGGTTGTATGTTTGCTACCTGCTCCTGTGATTGTTCTCTTCCAGAAGAAGTTGCTCCTCCTGTTGATGTAGAGGCCCCATCTCTGGGAACCTCTTGTGCCAGAGCCCTGACACTTTCCCGGGCAAAATTCTGGGGGTGCCTCCTCTCCACATGGCGAATCATGGTGAAGTTGCCAAAAGAGTATTTTTTTGGGGGGTTACCCCGTGACAGGACCTGTTTGCAGATCCTGCACTCTACTTTTGGTGCATTCACCTTCTTCTGGTCTGCTGGAAACTTAAAAAATTTCCAGATGAAATGTTCTTTGACCTTCGGCTGAGGAGGCTCTTCATCAATGAAATCATTGGAGTCATCTTCACTGCTGGATGGTCTGGCAGCCATGATTAATCCAGGAATATGGAGCAGCAAAAAAGGCAGGTCTTTCAGTCACAAAAGTGAAAGAAGAAGTGAAGGAAATGGGTGGGGATTTCATTCATTGTAAAAAAAAACTGTTAGCAACCAATGAAAAGTGTTATTTTAGGGTCACATGACCCGACGCGTTTACGCTGCGCGCTCCGGAGCACTTCCGGTGCGTTTACGCAGCGCGATCGTAGGCGCTTCCGGGGCGCAAACGTGGCGCGATCGTAGGCGCTTTTGCGTGCGTTTATGCGCCGCGAACGTAGGCGCTTCCGAGGGCACTTACGTTGCGCGCCGAAGTGACGTCATCAATCTTTTATAGAAATGCATAATCATTTTCCTTATTAAAAAAAACTAATTTTATTTGTATGGTACGAAATGTTTTGCATTATTATTAACTTTTCATTCATATTTTTTTTCACGAACGACAGTTGCGCTCTGGGTGCGCTTTCAGATGAGCTCACGGAAAAGCTTACCGGAGAGCTTAGCTGAAAGCTTCCCGGAGCGCGCACCCAGAGCGCAAAAGAAAAAAATTATATAAAAAAAACATGAATACTTTAAAAAAAACAGCAAATTGTAAAAAAAAAAAAGGTTAGAAACTCGATATACAAAGGAATAAGCATTTAAAAAACCTATGAAATTCACTGAAAAAACCATAGGTTTCACACCAGTTATAGTTAGGAATTAGCATTTAAAAAACCTATTAAATTCACTGAAAAAACCATAGGTTTCACACCAGTTATAGTTAGCTGGAAATTTTACTGATATAAAACCATTGAAATTCCCACGTTATAGTTAGATGGACTCACTATAACTTGCGCGTGCAATGCACTGCTGATGATGTCTTATTAAGCCAGTTAACCAATCAATTTTTAAAAAACATCCATTTAGACACTTATTTAAACATTTATTCTTCCATCAACTTTTACATATACATATATAAAATATATATGGCTGAGATACCCGCCACCCCCTCTCAACACAATCCCCAAAGGAGGGAAACCGGAAACAGTTCTTGAAGTTTTTGGAAGAGGGAGGGAGTGACCCTCCCGGCCGTATTTATTAAAACAAAATTAAAACATTAAATCAACATTTTCATATTATGTACAATTTCATTACCACATTGCGATGTTGGCTAACCTTAACAGATTCTCTAATACAGAGGTTCTCCTAGCCGAACTAACATCCTACAAACATTTACTTGAAATTATGAAATTGTACATCCTAACGTTTAAGGGCCAACGGCAAGGTCGTAACCGGTGTCAAGATCCCTAACCACAAATACCCCCCCCACTTGTGAGGGGCGACAGCACTGAGGCGTACCTCAAGTGCAACTACCAATTTCCCTTTGACTTGACGGGGGCACCAATAAAACTCGACGCCACTTAAAGGTCGTTCGAGGACTCGTGTGAGGTATCTAGAAGGTAGCGTAGACCCCCCCCAAACCCCGCACAACTTACCACATCTGCCGTCGCAGACGTCACTGGCCCCGGGAAATTCCCCAGGAGGGGGCTGTAACCCCTCCTACACAGGAAGGGGCCTTGACCGCCTTTCCTTTTCTTTCGGCGACCCATCCTTAGAAGGGACCGCCTCCCCGTTGAGGGGCCAATGGCCACCTCTCCCGAGCGCTCCCATCCGTGTTGGGTGACGCCCACTCATAGGGATCTTCCAATTAGTGCTCACCGATCATGACCTTACCGCCCGACCAAAATAAATACGACAATGCTAACTAAATGACTAAACTAAAAAAAAAAAAAACAGTAGCAACTACCCTTTTATTAAAAGCATGCTTACCAATAAACACTAAAGCAGAATTACTTTATTTGCGAAACGTAGCACAAATCGACCATTCTTTATTACATACTCCAAATCATCACGATAATACCACAACCTGTAAACGAAAATCAGAGTTATCCATCAACTTTATTCAAAAACCACTTGCTGTCCTCAGGGGCTGGTGGGTGGGTCAAAATTTGGCTCTTCGTTCCGTCTCGAGCTCACGTGCAGCGAGGAGGTGCAGCTTCAGAGCACAGGAACAAGAGGATGCCTTCGGATCTTGCTTCTCCTTTTATCCGTCTTCAGGGCGGGCGTAAACCCGCCCCTGCCTGCCCCGAGGGCGTGGCCAGCTGCGTCAGTGTCTAGGCCAGCCCACTCTAGGGCGGGAAAAGGTGCGCCCCGGCTACGCCGCTTCGGGCATACCAGCCGAGACACGCCTCCCGCCCAAGATGGCTTCCCGGGGGGATCGTGGTACTCTGCCATACGTGCGGGGGGACCGAGTGGTCGCCCCTTTCCATATGGCTGAGATACCCGCCACCCCCTCTCAACACAATCCCCAAAGGAGGGAAACCGGAAACAGTTCTTGAAGTTTTTGGAAGAGGGAGGGAGTGACCCTCCCGGCCGTATTTATTAAAACAAAATTAAAACATTAAATCAACATTTTCATATTATGTACAATTTCATTACCACATTGCGATGTTGGCTAACCTTAACAGATTCTCTAATACAGAGGTTCTCCTAGCCGAACTAACATCCTACAAACATTTACTTGAAATTATGAAATTGTACATCCTAACGTTTAAGGGCCAACGGCAAGGTCGTAACCGGTGTCAAGATCCCTAACCACAAATACCCCCCCCACTTGTGAGGGGCGACAGCACTGAGGCGTACCTCAAGTGCAACTACCAATTTCCCTTTGACTTGACGGGGGCACCAATAAAACTCGACGCCACTTAAAGGTCGTTCGAGGACTCGTGTGAGGTATCTAGAAGGTAGCGTAGACCCCCCCCCAAACCCCGCACAACTTACCACATCTGCCGTCGCAGACGTCACTGGCCCCGGGAAATTCCCCAGGAGGGGGCTGTAACCCCTCCTACACAGGAATGGGCCTTGACCGCCTTTCCTTTTCTTTCGGCGACCCATCCTTAGAAGGGACCGCCTCCCCGTTGAGGGGCCAATGGCCACCTCTCCCGAGCGCTCCCATCCGTGTTGGGTGACGCCCACTCATAGGGATCTTCCAATTAGTGCTCACCGATCATGACCTTACCGCCACAGGCCGGATAGTTGACCGGCTATCCGGACCCCCCACAAAGCTCCTACCTAAAGGTCATGTTTTAACGTTTTTAACCATGCTACGAAGTCTCCTATGAGTAACTCATTCCCCACCCGAGACAAGTGCACACCATCCCCCAAATACATACTGTCATCATTAATACAGCCATGCGAAATAGAATGCAATGTCCTGGAACGGAACAACCTACTCACTTTGTTATTAAGCTTTCTCACAGAGTGATTCAAAGCAGGAACAGAAATAGCCCCTCGCCACACCTTTCGTGGGACCATATGTGACCACGCAATTGTACACCCCGGAACTCTCCTCGCCAACCAACTTACTGTGGAAAGCATTGCCTCCAGGAGAAGTCGTCTACCGGTGGTGACCAAATCATTGCCCCCTAGATGCACTATGACTATAGACGGCGGTGACCTCGTCCGCCCTAACAAACCCTCGAAAAATTCTTGAAACTGGTCAATACAGAGCCCGCCTCTTCCGTAGAAGGACACCCTGTACCCGTATTCCCCAGCTACGTGAATCATGTCACCTGCTTTGAATACGTCCGCGGCACGCCTCACGTATGAGTGGCCCACGACCCACACCTCCTTCTTCGCAGCCGGTGATGTCTGACCGCTGGCCCGGTGTTGGGTCGACTGCATAGTTCGCCCCGCCTCGTAGGCTTGCGCAACTGAAAACCAAACAAAGACAAGAAGCGTGAGTACATCATTACAGCTTCACAACATGTGCAACCGCACATACCTCTTATAACACTTGGAGGACCAACGCCCCACTCGTTTCACTTGTTCAACATTGAGACCCCTAGCTGTAGCTTCCGTAGCAGCCCCTATCCGAAAGGAATGGGTCCCAAACTCGCCCGGGTTCAAGCCCGCAGCGGCAATTGACATCGCAAGCACCCGCTGAAACTGAAATTTCGTCAGTGGGGTGGCGTCCGCGTGTCTTAACAAGGTCCCCCCCCATGATGCCACCCTTCGTGCTAAGTAGTCTTCTAAACACTTTACCGGACACATGGAGGACCCGGGAATCCTGCGTATGAGTACGCAGTCACCCATCCCATCTTGATCGGTCTTGGACCTGACAAAGGAGACAGTCATCGTCTCTCCTCTGATCTGAACGTGTTCCTGGCACAAACCCCCTGTCACATCCCGTTTGTTCCTTGCCACCAGTTCGCTTACCCGCATCGCTCCATGAAATGCCAGCGTAAAAGCGGCTCGGAACAACACCGTCTCAAACTGAGATGAACATGTGGCAGGGAGTGTGGCCAACAACTGGGCCAACCTATCCAAACCTATCGGGCGCCTCTCATCTACTCTGCGACCCTCAAGGCGTTGCCACCCACGCAGCGCTTTCTGTACAACGAAAGACGCTGTCGGGTCCTGGATACCATGAGCCCTGGCAACAAAGGAAATGGCAGCACGATGCCTCTGGGCCGTAGCCACCGATTTCCCAGCCCTACGTAAGGACATCAGAAAATTCACTACCCATTCCTCGTGGCCCCAAAGCCCCTCTCTATGAGTCCCCAAAAAGGCTAAATAGGACCGAAACGCCCCTTCATATGCCTTCCTTGTCCTTGGTGCTAGGCTCTCTCCCACGAGGTGACGAAGTTCGGGGCACCGAGAGACCAGAGAGCTTCGGGAAAGGGTGCCGGCTCTGGGTCCGCTGTGGGAAGGAAACCCGAGAAAGCCTGCATATGAAAACGAGACAGTGCATCAGCCGCCTGATTCATCACCCCCGGGACATGTTTTGCTCTGAATAGCACATTCAGTCGCATACACAGTAAAACAATTTCTTTGAGCAGTCGTAAAAGCAGTTTACATCGTGCTGCCTGGCTATTGATGCACTCGACCACGGTCATATTGTCAGACCAAAATATCACAGAGTGATCTTTGAACCCTTCGGGCCAGGTTCTCAGGGCCACCAAAATGGGGAAAAGTTCCAGGAAAGCAATATTACTTGTCAGTCCATTGTCATGCCACCATGCCGGCCATCTTTGTGCCGACCATTTCGTGCCGAAGATGGCACCAAAACCTATGCTACCTGCCGAATCTTTCCATAGCCCCAGCTCTTCAGAGGACACGGCCGGTTTGTTCCAGACGACTCGACCATTAAAATCCGCCAGAAATGCTAACCAAATGCGCATGTCCTGGCGGACCTCAGCCGATAGTCTCGTGCGATGATGACCCTCCTTTAGGCCGACCATAGCTTGGGCAATAGAACGGGAAAAGGGGCGGGCCATCGGTATAACCCTCAGGGCAAAATTCAACTGTCCCACCAACTGCTGTAATTGATGCAGCGTAACTTTAGATCCATTTATGCACATTTGCAGGGCTGCCCTGAACCTCCCCACTTTGTCAGCTGGTAAACGAAAACAACCCTCACTGGAGTCTAACTCGATCCCCAGAAACTCGAGGCAAGTCGCAGGACCCACCGTCTTACCTGGTGCCAATGGCACACCAAACTGCTTCATTAACACACAAAATTCGGCCAAGGCCTGGCCACATTCGAGATCCCCGGCTGCCCCAAGGAACAGAAAATCATCAAGGTAATGCATTACATGTTGGAAACCTGTCCTCTTTGTGAAGACCCATTGTAGAAAACTACTGAATTTCTCGAAATAGGCACAAGATATAGAGCACCCCATCGGCATACACCTATCCATGTAATAATGACCCTGAAACATGAAACCTAGGAGACGCTGGTCGTCTGGGTGTACCGGGAGCAGTCGGAACGCTGACTCGATATCTGACTTCGCCATCAGCGCCCCGGGCCCCAGGCGATTCAAAATGGCTACGGCCTCATCGAAGGATGCGTACCGCACCGAACACACTTCTGGATCTATTGCATCGTTCACAGAAAGACCACGTGGAGCTGATAAATTATGAATCAGTCGGAACTCACCCGGGTCCTTCTTGGGGACCACCCCTAAAGGAGAACAAACAAAATTCTGCACCGGGGGTATACTAAACGGGCCGGCAACCCGACCTCGACTAACCTCTTTCCGGATCTTATCCTGTACCACGGTCGTATGCTGCAGGACCGAAAGTTGATTTTTACACTTCTCCACACCCTGAAAGTCCCCTACTGGGATGCGGAAACCATACGAAAACCCGTTCCGCAGCACCCCAGCAGAAGTACGATCCGGGTATTCACTGAGCCATGGAATCATCGCCAAGGTATCAATCGGGGTAGGTAAAGGCGCCCCTCGGACTATGTTAGACCTGTTTGGCGCCTCCTCTACCGCCGTTATCACCCGTTTTGGCTCTGCATGTGGACTCAGGATGGGACGACCCGCACCCACTACATTCGTGTTTAAATTTACACGATCCCTGGGGCCTAGTACATTTACCTCTGTTGAAATTCCAGCAGAACCCCCTTCTCCCTGTATTGCTGGCAGGTCTCGAGTAATCGTCGGTACCCGTACCTGATCGAAAGGGCGTCCCCGCATATTGGCGGGAGGATTCGCCAACATTACTCCCTACCAATGGCATTTTCAACATACCTGTCTCCTTCATTTTATCCCATGTCAAAGAATCGTAACAGTCCCAGGTTAAGCTTTTATTGTGCTCTTTAGCCTTTCTAAAAAGATTATCGTAGCAGAACCAATGGTTACCCTGGTGTGACGTTGAGTACCCCATGATTCGCGACTGATAGGTCGGTAACTCGGAAAGCAATTCGGGCCTACGTTCCCCTAAGATCGACGTAAAAATCCCCCATGCTTTGCCCCAATTGCCAATACTCTCATTCACTTTAAAGGCGGCCATTTTTGCGCGCCAAACACTCGGATGCATGAGGTCTTTCTGGCCCTTAACATGCTCCACCTCATAATGATCAACAAGCAACGAGAAGATGTTCACATATTCCCCCGCCCAAATCTTCTCCTTAATCGCCAAAGGCACATGTTGACCCAACTGTTCTCTACGAGAGGGTGCTGACTCATCCCTCGCAATCGGCAATGGCCGCTTACCTGCACCGGACGCTGCCTCTGCGGTCGCACTCGTCCCTTGTGTCTTGTCAACTACTGCAGCCGGCGCGGACACCTTGGCTGCCTCCCGTTTCTCACGCAGTTGCTTCATCAGCGCCTGCGCGTCGACAGCCGTGGCGCCCTCACTACCTTCGCCCAACCACGCTGCAAGTTGTGCTGCCAGCTCGGGCGGCATATCTTCATTGGACACCGGGGTGACCACCACGGGAATCGGATTCCCCTCCACAGGTACCGGGGTTGGCGCCTCGAGCGGAGTCCGGGGGACCGGGACGTCTCCCCCAGCTGGTCCCTTCCTTGGCCTCTTGGCTCTCCCTCCTGGGGCTGCTCCAGCCGAAGGACGTTCCGGCCCCCCTTCCCCCTCTCTCTCCGCCACCCGCTTTTTCAGCTCGGTCATCTCCTTCATGAGGACCCGAAGCATCTGTTCAGTAGTCATTCTCTTTCCGCCTTTCTTGGGCATTTCTCCGACAGAGTATCTGTAAGACAAAAGAAAGATTATAACGCTCAAAATTTGGCTCTTCGTTCCGTCTCGAGCTCACGTGCAGCGAGGAGGTGCAGCTTCAGAGCACAGGAACAAGAGGATGCCTTCGGATCTTGCTTCTCCTTTTATCCGTCTTCAGGGCGGGCGTAAACCCGCCCCTGCCTGCCCCGAGGGCGTGGCCAGCTGCGTCAGTGTCTAGGCCAGCCCACTCTAGGGCGGGAAAAGGTGCGCCCCGGCTACGCCGCTTCGGGCATACCAGCCGAGACACGCCTCCCGCCCAAGATGGCTTCCCGGGGGGATCGTGGTACTCTGCCATACGTGCAGGGGGACCGAGTGGTCGCCCCTTTCCATTTATTTTTCAGAAAGACACACATTCACTGGATGGTGTCATCAGTGATGTCATGAGTGATGTCACTGACCATGTCATGAGTGATGTAATATGTGATGTCATCAGCAGTGCATTGCACGCGCAAGTTATAGTGAGTCCATCTAACTATAACGTGGGAATTTCAATGGTTTTATATCAGTAAAATTTCCAGTTAACTATAACTGGTGTGAAACCTATGGTTTTTTCAGTGAATTTAATAGGTTTTTTAAATGCTAATTCCTAACTATAACTGGTGTGAAACCTATGGTTTTTTCAGTGAATATATATATATATATATATATATATATATATATATATATATATACATATATATATACATATATATATATATATATATATATATATATATATATATATATATATATATATATATATATATATATATATATATTTCTCTCCTCCTTGCCTCGGAAAATCGTCACCGCCTCCAGACCAACGGGTGTCTCGCCTGAACCAAAGACCTCCGATGCCGGGTCTCTTAAAATTACCACACGCAAACGAGTAGAAAAACCACACGCTGGCGAGACTATGTACCAGACAAATTGATTTATTTATATATATATATATATTGAACACCCAGTCCTGCTCCCAAAGAAGAAGGCACGCACACGAAGCTGTCAGGATATGGCTTATTTATTGCATGGGTCTCCCTCGACCCCGAACTCAGAGAGACGCGTTTCGCCTTCACAGAAGGCTTTCTCAATCTAATTGGCACCAAAAATGCATAGGTATTTAAAGCCCTTCCCACCAAGCGCAGGCATCAACATAGAAAAAATACTCTTGCAAACAGATCTTTACATTAATACCAGCATAAATGCAGTATTGTAAATGCCTATGACATCACTGGTCAACGAATATGTAAAAAATAAGCACAAATAATGTTACATTTCGCAGCAAAATTCCAAACCAGCATAATATGCACCTTTTATCTTCTATAGGCACATAAACATGAACTTAAAGTCGCCTGCCATGGTGATCACTTATTAGGCAATTGAAACACGGCGCCAACCTCTCACATTGTATTGCCAGCCTATTTGTTATGTATATATAGTAACTATTAATAAAAAATAATTAAAATCGTGCTGCACAAATGCTCAAATGTAATGGAGATGAGACAAGATATCACCTTTTCACATTTCACAGACATAAGTCCACCGGAAATCAGCATTTGTCACACATTGGGATAACAACATCCTCTTGTATTCCGGAATTCTCACTGGTCAGTTTTTCAAGTCTCCAATGGTATTAACAGCATAATGCTGACACTCGCACTATGGGGCCAGAACAAGCACAAACTGGTGAAATGTCGTCTTGAATGACTGCCACCTGGTGCGTACTGAGCTTGCTGAAGGACTCCCACTCCCATAATGCATCATAGCAACTTTATAAGAATTGGTGGCGACCACATGAAAACAAATTTCAATGCTCGGCAAATATCCCAATTGTAAATCAATGTCAGTATTGTATTAGTCCGGTGGGCAAATGCCAAATAAAACTATAACATTTTGTGTCTCAAAAATTAAGGTCTCCAATTAAATGGTATTAGGCAGCACATTTTGTCCATTCCACCCAGGCATATATATATATATATGCGGTATGTTATCGTCCTTTAATTCAGCATGCCCAGCCGAACATTGAGGAAGAGACGAGACCCGTTCTTTAGGTGTTTAAACGTTTATTTTGCCCAACACCAGTCTGCTATGACGCGTTTCAGCTACCAAAAGCCTTGATCACATGACGCAGTCATGGGGGCTGGCCACCCGTTTTAAAGTGCAAGGTGCCTGCTGCGTGAAAAAACATAGTAAAAATACTACATTCGTAAATGCATAAATGCCTTGAAGCAAAGTTAGCTAACAGTGATAAACGTAAAATACATGATATGATGCTATTGACTGTATAAATACAATTTTGTCACTTATTGTCACTGCAAACTGTTGAGTTTCATAAAGTGCACACGTTTAGAGAAGAGGAATGAAACGGCAATTCGGAATAAAATACATAAAAACACATACATACTTAAAAATGTATTAAAACTATATAAATATTCCTAATCCGTGCCAGAATCACCTCAAAACTTTCTATGTTAATGGTCCAATGAAATACATGTCAGACTATCAACCGTATGCTCCTGAAGCAACAGTAGGATCTGTGCAAAACACGCAAATGAGACATTACATTTAATGGCTTAGGACCATGACAACAATAGTGCCCATGTGGGCAATTCTACTTCTTGTGCAAATTGGCAATAGGTTCAGTGCAAATCAGGTAAATGTGCAAAACCACGCAACAGTAAAATCAAAGTGCTACCTGTGAATAAAACAAAGATGTGCAGAGTGAATAAAAGGAATAGATAAAATATCTCATGATTCAAAGTTCATGGTGTGGAGGACAGGGGTAGTTCAAAGATGGTAAGATTAAAACTGAATAGTGATACAGGTTACAGGTACAAACTCAGTGCATAATTATCATCTTGGCAGAGTGAGTAGTTTATAGGTATGTGTGAAAATCCTCACTATTGTTGATGTATATATATACATCAACAGTCTTCTGACTACCTTTTTAGAGAAGAACAGGCTACTTGATCCCTCACAAACTGGTTTCCGTCCCAAGCTTGGGACGGAATCCGCCTTATTGGCGGTCCTGGAGGAAACAAGAGGCATCTTGGATCGGGGAGGATCGGTGGCAGTCATCCTCCTCGATCTGAGTGCCGCTTTTGACACTGTGAACCATGAAATCTTATTGGCGTTTCATTGATGATATATGTATCATATGGAAAGGGTTGCAGGCTCAGGCTCAAATGTTTGTAGACGAGATTAACATCAATATTCGCAATTTGAAATTCACTGCTACAATCACATCAAACTCGGCCGTGTTTCTAGATGTACAGATTTATATAGAGCAAGGAAGGCTCCATACTAAGCTACACAGGAAAACAACGGCAGGCAATGCCATTCTGCATGCCCATAGTGCTTATCCATCACACACCATAAACAGTATCCCCTTTAGCGAATTCGTTCGCATTAAAAGAATTTGTAGTGATCCAATTGCATCTGATCAATGCCTAGCTGAATCAACTTAGAGGTTTCTTGAGCGCGGTTACAAGCTTGAATTTTTGAACCGTGCCCTCTCGAAAGCGTCTCTACTTTCGAGGGATGAATTACTGACCCCCAAGACCTTGATTACTTCTGATGATAGTTCCACCGGTTCTGTTCGTCTCATTACCACTTATTGCTCACAAGAACGCAAATTGAGACGAATTATCAATTCAGAATGGCCCATTGTTTTGACTGATGTTATTTTAGGTCCCATCTTACCTAAATTACCTGTGATCACTTTCAGGAGGGCCCCCTCTGTAAAAGATGTTTTGGATAAGACCCAGCCTGAATTGACACCTAAACGAACTTAGCTGTCCAAAACAGGTTTTTTCAAATGCACGTCATGCCGCGCATGTACGTTTGCGAAAAATGGCACACACTACAAATCTGCATTTAATGACACACCAATCGACATTAATGAGTATCTGACATGCTGTAGTGATTTTGTCATTTACCAACTAACATGTAAGTGCAATATGTCATACATTGGAAGCACTAAGCTGCCAGCCAATCAGCGTATCTTGCAGCACATACGGGCAATTGTTAACTCGGACAGCAATTATCCGGTGGCTCGCCACTTCAAGGCTGTTCATAGTAACAAACTGAAAGATCTCCAGTATACGCTTTTGGGGTCGGTCCCTAACCCCAGACGGGGCGGTGACCGAGAGAAACTCCTTAGACAAAAAGAAACGTATTTCATTTTATTACTTAATTCTAAGGCACCAAATGGTTTAAATGCAATTGATGAACTCCATAACTTTCTGTAATCAGAGTCTTAGAGTTTACATTCCGTTGTTTCTGTAGTATCATGTCCAAATGTAGGTTACTTCTGAGAAATAGAATTTCCATAAGTTATGCTTCAGCTATTTCTGTTTATAACAATGTTTTTTTAAAAATGTTTTTCACCCAGTACACACAAGCACTTTGGTTAAGTTGGCATATTTCATATCATGTTTTAGTCATCATCATTTGTATTTTGTTACAAGGAGAATTTTTGAACATCTTGCTTTGGTCGTTAGTGAAGGGATTTGCAACTCTCATTAGATTGTATCGGGTTTTAGGCACACTATGTGCACTTTATATTCAATAATATACTTTACATGGAATTAAGCTCTTACTGAAAAACCGATATTTATTCATTGATTTTGGGAAAAGTTGTTTTTTGACTTTCATTGACAATGAATTATCCTCAATAATTAGATTTTATCTAACCAGACCATATTCTTTTAATATGAGCACTATGCTCTAATTGTCAGCATGAGTCTGCCTTGTTTGTCAAAGTATATTCACTGTGATGAATTAATTAATTTTTTGACTATATGAGCACTATGCTTTTATTGTTTTGATGTGTTTGTTTGTTTCAGTGAACATACACATTGTGACGTATATATTCATTATTTGATCTTATGCCATTATGTTGATGTGTGCCTTTCATCCCTTTTTTTACGGGTGATAGAGCTTTTAATTCACTATATATAGTAACAGCTACTTTGGGCGCGTCATGTGACCTAGCTCCACCTGCGGAGCGAAACGCGTCGAGGAGAGCATTTGCTCTGCACTTGCTAAAATAAATTTCCACTGCTGACACATTGGATGGTATGATGGCGCTTTATTTTGAAGTTTAATCTGTAAAAGGAGAAGAGGACTGTGCCTGCTTCGTTACCGCGTTGATAGCGGTCAGGATTGCTAAAGATATATATATATATATATATATATATATATATATATATATATATATATATATATATATATATATATATATGCGGTGATCTTCTAGCCGAAAGGAAGAAGCAGGACCCCAGGGAAACAGTTGAAGGCTTTTATTCAGTGTTTGTGGCGGATGCATTTCTGGCTGTTGATATGCCGTCGTCAGCGCCTCCAGCCTTCACAAGTAGTGCAGCACACCGTAGACTTGAGCCCGCCCTTTTGTAGGCCTTGTTGTTTAAGGTCAGCTCCACCCCCTGGTGATCCACGCAGCACACCTGTGTAGCAGTCCGTCTGAAAGGAAACTACACATCCCAGAATCCTTCATGTACTGGACACCGGGAAAGTTGCTGCGGGGGGTTATGATGTAAGTATTAACACCATCCAGCTTGCAGGTGCGGGAAGCCACAATGTGTCCAACACGCCTTGTTGTGTCAGCTGGAAAATCCTGAACAAGGCCTCCTCTGTTCCCCAGTGACATATATATATATTCACTGAAAAAACCATAGGTTTGACAGTTTGACACATGTTATAGTTAGCTGGATATTTCACTCATATAAAACCAATGAAATTCCCCGTTATAGTTACTTCAGCTAACTATAACTCGCGCACCCACAATGCACTGCTGATGATGTCACACATCACATCACTCATGACATCATCTATTAAATGGGTTAGTTTTGAAAATTACATATATTTTATATATGTAGATCAGAAAGTTGGTTGAAAAATAATTGTAGTATATAAGTGTATAAACGGTTGCTTTTTTGGTGACAAATAGATTCTATAACTGACTGATTAAATATATCTTAATGAGTACATGTGTTACTGAGTAATATTTAAATATATACCTATCTGTATCTGTCTATCAGTTTCTATTTTAGTGTCTAAATGAGTTGATGAGTAGCTTTATCACTGATACATTATATCTATAGGTTATTGTTTCTTTATTATTGCCAAAAGTGTCTCAGTGTCTAAGTGTTAATATGCTACTTTAGGAGATTTTACATATTCCATACATGCAAGAATCAGTGACATACTATTCGTATATGTTGTAGGCAGCATATGTCAGATACTAGATATTATCAATGATATCAAGAGTAATGTCACTAACCATGTGATGAGTGATGTAATATGTAACATCATCAGCAGTGCATTGCGGGCGCGCGAGTTATAGTTAGCTGAAGTAACTATAACGGGGAATTTCATTGGTTTTATATGAGTGAAATATCCAGCTAACTATAACATGTGTCAAACCTATGGTTTTTTCAGTGAATTTCATAGGTATTTTAAATGCTACTTCCTAACTATAACGTGTGTAAAACCTATGGTTTTTTCAGTGAATTTCATAGGTTTTTCAAATGCTATTTCCTAACTATATCGTGTGTAAAACCTATGGTTTTTTCAGTGAATTTCATAGGTTTTTTGAATGCTAGTTCCTAAGTATGAATGATATACCTGAAATAAATATCGACATACCAATCTTACGTGCACGACCGAGTGCGCGCACCCACCTATTTATTTCGTGAAAGCTTTGCAATTTAAACCTAATGAATTTCTTCATAGACCAATGAAAGAACTTATAGTACGGTAAAGACACTGAACCTAGGCTTTTTTTTGTCATATAAACCTTTTAATTAAATGGAGCCGAATTTCTTTTTAATCGTTCGTGCGTGACTGGATGTACACACCTTAATATTTTTTTTAAAAAATATAAAAGGTTTTATAATTTAACAATTGTATACTTAAATCGAGCTCTAAAAATATTTAAAATCCGTATGTGTTTGAATTCACTTCTTTTCACGTTTTCAAACTTCGCTGAAGAAGATCGCTACTTCCAAATCACGTTCGTAACTAGATAGTGTCACCGCGTACACGTCCTGAGAAGCGCATGTGAAGTCATGTGACTTGAAAACAACACTTCCAATTGGTTCTTAGTAGTTTCTATTCTGGAATTTACACGCAGCACTCCACCCACTTTCCTCACTATCTTTTCTACTCTCAAGAGACAACAACGTCGAACATCTTCCGGAAGACTTTGCTGAAATGGCTGCCGTTCCGCATTCATCTTCCGAATCTGAAGGAAATGAGCGACCACCTTTAAGAAGAAAAAAGGAATCTTTCATTTGGCAATTTTTCACTTACCCTGAAGATCAAAAGAAAGTGAATGCGCCAAAAGTAACCTGCACGATATGCAAATCGGAGCTCTCAAGGGGAAATCCAAATAGAAAATATTCCTTTTCCATACATACCATGCAGCGGCATGTTAAACAAAGGCACCCTGAGCATTATGCAAAAGCATCGACAAGAGCCCTGGCCACGCTATTACCATCAGAGGTGGCCAGCACATCTTCTGGTGGACGATCTGTATCTCCATCGAGTGCTGAGATGGACTTGAGACCATATCTTGCGAAGGTGCACATGAAATGCAACGATTGTGGAGAAATTCTTTTGTACGGAGAGCAGAGCCTCATTCTTATTAAACTCAAAATTGAAAGTCATAAATGCCCCAAGAAAAGATACATTTCTTCACTTTATTTTGATAGTATGACATACTAAAAAATGTCGTAGCAACTTTAAGAAATCAAAAGCATCATAACACTTGTTTCCAAAAAAAAAAAGAAAAAGTTCTTTTCAGAACTAACTCTTTGTACCAAAACGAGCTCCACCTATCGCGTACAGGCATCGAGACGCGCATGTGAAGTCATGTGACTTGAAAACAACTCTTCCAATTGGTTCTTAGTAGTTTCTATTCTCCAATTTACACGGAACACTCCACCCACTTCCCTGGAGAAAAAGTTTATCGAAAAACTTTTAAACCCTCCTCTTATCAAACATTCGACATCGTTCACATAGCAGTGTAGTAAATAACACTAGATGCACTCCGTCCCTTAATAACAAGGGACATATTGCTATATGAAAACAACTTTTGTTTTCACGCGATAATGTGAAATACTGAGCCTGTTACAGAATTTTCTTTCACATATATGTTACCATTCTCCTTCAAGCACTAACACCGTAAAAAATACCACCGATAGCGGTGATATTTTTTACACCGAGAACGGGCGATTTGTATTGCTTAGAGCCCTTGCTATTATAAAGTTTTATTTCCTAAGTCTCTGATCTCCAACTGTGCAACGCGGCTCCCCTGTGTGTCGTAATGAGGTGCTAAGAGCACCACGCACGCTCTACTGTGACTAAGCATCCATAAATTCCACGGACATCTCTACGCCCCTTGGAGATGCCTCACTCCCACTCCTACAACGGCTTGGCAGTCGCCAAGATCCACAAGAAGAGCGTCTCGGATCCATTGAACTTCTGTGACGGTCTCAATGAAAATATGCACTGTAGAATATTCAAGTATGTAGTAGTACTCCTGCTACAGCATACAGAATGCATTATGTTAGATATAAAGAAAGGAAACACGCACGCCACAATCTTGCAACATTATATATCTACATAGAATAACAGAATAAAAACATAACACTGCAAAGGCCGAAATATCTACTAAATGCAGATTTGTAACATAAAGGTCACATTTATGTTAACTACTTCATACCCAGATATCCACCAGTTAATGTACACCACAGTATGCTGTTGCTCCGTAACCCATGGTGTGCCACATTTAAAATGAGGCGCACCATGGCAGAAAGACAGCATACATGTGTAATATATCTTTGCAGAAAAAGCAATACATTACTAGAGTTGTATGGCAAATGTAATGCAGCTACAACAAGGCTCACCAGTGCACTTTGGGGCATATTATCAAGCAATAGCGAACATTATCTCTATTGCTTGGTTATAGACTAAAAATTTACCGCACCGCTGCGGCGATTTTTACCGCAAATAAACCTTGGTATTGACAAGGTTTAACGGAAATGCGGTAAAAATCGTTGCAAGCATGAATATCGTAGAAAAGTCAGCATTATTCATGCAATACCGACCTAATGCTATTATCCATGTTATCCACCTCCCATTGGATAAGAAGGCTAAGAACTGCTCAGGGCAGGTGTTACCTATTAGAGATATTCCCACTCAGCGCAAATATCTCCAAAAGCTAGTAATAGGAAACAGCAAGGTTAGAGACTATTTTCAGTTGCTGACATCTTGGCACGCCCACTTTGCATCTCATTAGATATAAATATAACTGATGCAAAGTGGGGCCCAAAATGGTCGCTATCTCCTACTAGCTGTCGCTAACTGGTGTTAGCCGCAGCTAGGTAATAGAGAGATAATTTTATCTCTGCTTTCTTGGCTTTTAAAGCCAAAAAACACAGATAAACCCCCTTTAAAATATACCCCTATATTCAAATTGCTGCGTCAAGACCTACGCCTGCTTCAAGCACATGCACAGTTTTGAAACAGCATGGGCCTGAAAGTCACTGAGTAAAATCTCATAAATTACTGTCAGCCACTTTCAAGACACATTACTTCAGAGGAACACTTCTTTATGATACAACACATATCTCCTCTTTATAGAGACCCCTCAGGTTTTTCTAACAGCTGTTAAATCCTTCCATACTCATCACAAAGCTGCTCCATCATGAGCATTGCCTCAGCTGTCCTCAGGACGGACAACATTTGTGATGAACTTGCCGCTGTGCTTGCGCAACACTAACATTGCGCTTCCGTGACACGTTCTATTCACTAAGCAGAAGCATGACGGAACCACTCTATCATGAACACACCTCAACCATGGCTCAGAAAGGAGTAGCTCTATCATGACCATACAAGTACCACTAAGCCTCCCAGACCCCTAATCTTGAGGCAGAATTAGCACTGCAACACAGGATTTTAAGTCCTGCAAAGAACACCATGTAACATTTCATATCATATCCACCATTGTTTTCATATATCAGTATTGCTAAACTCACTCAGTGAAATGTCGCTCATTTTATTAAATCACTTTTAAAGCATGCCTTCTAACAATGCACCCAATCCTATATGGAAGTGTTTAATATAAAAGATGACATTGCTTTAACGAGGATAGACAAAGAAATAACACAATGATGTAAAAATTTCTTTATTATATATACTTACCTAAAAAAAAAAAAAAAGTAAAATTCATTTTAAAACGAAGCACCTGTGGAAGAAAATTAAAAATAAGATTATAAAGTATATTTATTAAAAAAAACAATAGGAGACAATAAGAGAGATGCAGAGAAAACTCTCAGATATTATTAATTGAACTTACCTGAAAAATATAATATCTGTGGAGGAGAGTAAAAAAAAATCTGTTATAATACATATTTCTGAATGCAATGTAACAAAATAGGTGAAACAACATATTAAATGGTTTATTTTTGCTGTCCTCAGAATACATTGATTTCCACTATCAAGAGTGATTTCAATATTTATCATCATATAACAGCGGGAAAAAAAAAACACAATAGAAATGATTGTGTTTAAAAAACTCATACAAAATCTGTATACATATTATAAATACCTGAAAAAAACATGTCTTAAATGTTTTCCTCAAATTCGCAATTTCTTGAGTAAGCACACTACATCTTCCACAGCTACAAACTAATTAAAGTATACCACTTATTTTTCAAGATATCTCAACAAAGCCCTGTGCAGGTATCTCCTATAAAAAATATATTTGAAAGACACAGTTTCTTCTCTCATACCTTTCCGCGTGGCCAAATTGTATAAGCTAACTCATTATCTTTTAAATACCTCTCCCAAAAACTTGAGTCCATATAAGTTTTAAAATAATTTTCAAAAGTACTAATTTTCTTCTCTCATAGTTTTCCACGTGGCCAAATACTATGAGTTAAGTAGTTTTTTTCGGGGATTTATTCAGGCGCCATAGAAGCACATAAATAAATAAATAAATCTTAGTCTTATCTATTATTTTCTGAACCTTCACAATTGAAATTTGTAACATGTTTTATACCATCAAACATTAAGTAAATTTGTACCTGATGTTATCACTATGCCAAACACAAATTTCATTTATAGATGTGTACACCCTCATTTACATGATATTTGTAAACTAGTAAGTTTCAGATCTTTACAGTATACATCTTCCTACAGCAAGTCATTCTACTGAAATTTGGGTTCCAAAAATAACAAATAAGAGTCAGTTAAGGCAAAAGGCAAACGTTTTTTAAAAGTCAATTGGGTATCATTGCAAAGCGTCCAGCCACTAGCACACTTCAAATAAGCTGCATAATGTCCTGATGATGTAGAAGGCCCTTCATGAAAAATGATGGCTACAGTTACAAATGTTCTTCTAGAAATAGAAACGTGAGAAGCCACAAAATTTTTAATTAAAGTTGACAATTTACTCTCATCAGCTCTGCATCGTTGAAACATTAAAATTACATATTGTCCGTATCTATGGATAAATAAAGTTGATAACATTTCAGAGTTGGATTGAGAACAGACCATGTTCTGATGCGCATCTTTAACTAGTTTATTAAAAGGCACTTCTTTACAGTCTGGTAATGTCAAATATAAAAATCTTTCACTGGGTATCTTAGTACTACTTAAAAATGAGCAATTATCACACTTATGTTCCCATTTATAAGAAAGCCAAAAAAACTATCAATATCTACACCTTCGTCTTCCAAAACTGTAAACATATACATGATAGATTCCTGACAATCTTGCTGAATATTCTGAGAAAATTGATTTACTCCTGCACATATGTCTAAAACATTCCTTAGTTCTGAAACACTTGCTACTTCACTATCACCACTACTACACATTTCAAATATAGAATTTAAAGAATAGCAAAATGTATGCTCCTGATTTTCTATAATCTGTTCCTTAACATTTTTCAGAAAGAAAACAACATTAACTACTACATTTGCATAGCAGTTGACACCAGACCTATTTTCAAACTTAAATCCAACAATCTCTTCAATACTAACAGTTTTGCTACGGCTACCAACAACAGCTACATCTTTTTTTCGTCGTTTCTCGACTACTTCAGCACATTTGTCCTCATTTTTCCTTTTCTGACCAACTATACGCCTTTCAATTAAAGGATATTGAGGTAAACTTGGAGCATATTCTCTTCTTAACCTATTATACTCCTTCACACAATTTAAATCTGCACTAATCTTTGTCTCATCATAATCAATTAGATAAATCCCACATAAAGTTCTAACTCGCGATAGAGCAACATACGCCATACCCTCTTTGAATACAGTGCTTCCAATATTTACCAAAGCACAATCTACACTTAAACCTTGAGATTTATGTATAGTCACTGCATATGCCAAACAAATTGGAAATTGCTTACCACGGACATATAAGTCTTTCACAAGCAAAAAACGAGTTGAACATCGACTAATTTGTTGAACTTCCAAAATCCCATCAAATTTTATCCTCAAAAATTCAATCTCATCTCTATTTGTATAATTGTCAAAACCAACAACATTACCCATTGCTCCATTTACCAATCCTCTTTCTACATGTAAATTTCTCCTTAAGATTATCCGACAATTTAAACATACATACAGATTTTTCTCTAAACCAGCAGTTTTAGATATAGTTTTTTGAAGAGAATCCAATTTTAATTTCAACTTTTCAGACAAAACAATAGTACTACCTTCATGCTCTATTCTATCTTTAGCTTCCAGTTTCTTAATTTCTTGATTTTCTAAATTCAACATTTTCTCATTAAAAACTGAACATTCTTTCAGAGTTGGCATCAAGCATGTCACTGACTTATCTGCTACCTCTTTACTATAAATTTTCTCAGGTACATTATCTTCATTAGGAAACAGCTTGGAAAGTAATGGGGTTCGTAGAGTGTGTTTCGCATCTTCAGTTAATTTTCCAATCCTAATATCTTGAAGAATACTTCCATATTTAGTATCCTTTGCCTGTCGCATATTTTGAATCAGTTCAGTATATTTGAAATGTGACCATATATTTACATTTCCAATACTGCTAAGGCACTTTCTGGTCTCCTCATGTGTAACAGTTTCAAATACAGGTTGTCCTTTCACAGGAGTTAGCTGCAGTAGATCTCCAAAAACTATGTCATGTTTACCTCCAAATAACACATCATACTCTGTCTTAAGTGTCTGTTGCATTCTTAAATGCACAAAAGCAAGCATTAAATTGGATACCATGCTTACTTCATCAACAATAAGAAGTTTCATTTTTTAAGGACTCTAGAAACTTCAAAACAAGCTTCTCCAGATAGCTTCTGATATTGTAATTTATTTTCATGTTCAACTGGCAGCATCAGTAAACGATGTAAAGTAACACCTTTAATATTATGTGCTGCCAATCCAGTTGGAGCAGTAACAACACATGACAGTGTTGACTGAGTTGTTTGCTGTAAATATGTAGTAATTCCTTTAATTAAGAAACTTTTACCAGTCCCAGCTTCTCCACTTACATATAATCGAATAGGTTCAAATGACATACATGAGCAATCTTTTCTCTCATGACGAAAGCCATGCTCAATGTGCTCTGTCACTTCATCATATATCTGTCTTTGCTCAACATTAAACTGCTTCTTTAATTCTTCTAAGTCGATTACTTCCTCTTGACCTTGCTGCATTGCTCTTTCAACCTCATCCATGGCGGTGGCTGCTTCATTTTGAATAATTGGTTGTCCCAGTGGATCTTGACTTAATGAAGCCGAACTTTGACTACCTTGTGAACTATCTCTAGCAATCTCTGCTGCAATTGTCGCTTCTTGCTCTATTTCATCATTCAAAATTTGGAGATAATTACTAAAAACAGGACATTCAATACTACTTTTAGATGCGTTGAATGAATCTTCATAACTATCAAAGTCTCCAAGTAGTTCCTCTTCTCTAAGCCATGGTTTAAAGAGTTGCAAAAGAGCAAAATAGTAAAATTCTCTTTTATCAGGTGTTTCGCAACTCAGTTTCCGATGATTTATCAAGTGTCCTTTTCTTTGTTTTACCAGACATCCTTCATGTCCAATTACAGCATGTACACCTTTATCAATGTTCTCCGTAACATTTCTTTTAAAAGTATAATTTTGAAGTATTTCATACAGACAAATGTTTTCAAGCAGAGTACTTCTATTTGGATAGTATGTATCCAACATATTTGTTTTCAAAATGTCTGTACTGTTTGGTTCTTTCTGGGCTAAATACTCAATTTCTTGCACAGGTTTCAGAACACGGTTTCGTGTTTCTTCTAGGCCCAAACTCACCCAGAGAATAGTCCTTGATTTCACATAAAGACTTGCTGATGATAATCTGTCACAACATTCATATGCTCCAATTTCTCGATGAGACAGCATCTTCAAACTGTACGTATACAATTTCTTGCTTAGGCTCTTTTCATGAGAAATGTCTTCCCACATCTCCTTCAGTTCCGTCTTTTCAGATTTCGTGAT
The DNA here is from genome assembly GCF_964263255.1 of Lissotriton vulgaris. NCBI lineage: Eukaryota > Metazoa > Chordata > Amphibia > Caudata > Salamandridae > Lissotriton > Lissotriton vulgaris. Next base: position 1,079,529,433 of record NC_141695.1, on the reverse strand, counting down.
GTAAGACGTTACATATCGAGCCACAGCAATAGAGTTGTCTGCAACATATTGTATGTCCATGTTAGCATTCCACATGGACAAAATGACTGGGTTATAGTCATTAATATATTTGGATTCTTCACCTCTTCTTAAATTGTACGTATTTTTAGGTGACCTCCTTCTGATATTATGTCGCAAACATGACATCAAATTGTTGACTCTTCCTTTTGAAAGTACCGGTCGTGCAAATCCAAAGCGACATTTGGTGTAAAATTTGCTCCTTGATTTGAATTTTCGCCGACAATATTTTCCACAGCGATGACTTTGAAAACGTAACACTTTTCCTCTTAAGTCCTTATCAGTTGTACTATTAGGTATGTCACAAGTGGCATACTGTTCAATAAAAGACAATACAGTCTCATCCGAGTCTATTCCAAATTTAGGAGCATCCTTGATCCATAGCAGCATATGAATATGAGGAGCACCTCTTGCTTGATATTCTTTTCTCCAAAAGAAATCCAATACTTCACCAAGAGGCGGATTTTTCTTGTTTGTAATGAAAGACATCATTGCTTCAAATCTATGATTAAAATATCTGCAAACATTAACTGGATCTAATGAACACAGTTCTCCAGGTGTCTTGTAGTTTATGTTTTCTATGTTTGCATTCGCCTCCCGAAGAAATTCAAGTAAATCTTCCCAAGCATACTCTGCACAGCTTAGAGTTAAAAACCATGTTGGTGCTCCTAAGTTTCTAAGCATGCACTTCAAATCTCCATGACGACGGTACCAATACTCATTAGTACCCCGCTGACAAGCCATTAAATTAATTAGATGTGAATCCAAAACACTATCTTTCTGTTGCACTTTATCCATAAATTCCTTTGCTGAAATATTTTGCAGATGTACACCACTTTTTAAGATATGATTTACTGCATAAGACAGACCAGGTAAGTCACTCTCAAACAGAAGATGAAACAAATATGGAATGCATTGGCGAAACCTTGGATCTTCTGCATATAATCTTGTTGTCCGGTACTCAGATGCAGGAATCTGCATAGGTCGATCATCATATCGTGTACCTTCACCTGTAGGAAATAACTGTGGAAAACAACGACCTTTCAAACTTTCTTCCCACACACTAATAGGATTTCCTTTCGCCTTTTTCCTCTGAAATAATTCAATAGCATTCCCTATTGCTTCTTTGGAATGCAGTGGATGAACACTGTAATGTTCATAAATTTCTTCAGATCTGGATACATCAACTTTTTCAATTTGTCCACTAGACAAATCACTATCCTCTTCTTCACTTACATCTTCTTGTTCTACGTATACATCTTTGTAATACTTATTATTTTGCACTAAATACAACGTTGCCTTTTTCACTTTCCTAACATCCACTAAATCTTGCCAGATTTTCTTACTCTTTGTAGGTACACCATTAACTAGAATAACTAGAGGTTCCTCTTCTACATTTTCAACACCAATTGTTTCCATATTTTTTTTAAAATCAAGAGGCAAATACACAACTCTACCCTTTAATCCTCTTTGTAAATCTGAAGGATTTAATTTACCAGTCTTAGGCTCCATTCGAACAATAGCCTGAAAAGGATGTACACATTGAATCAGAATCGTCTCATAAGTATTTAAATCCATGAATTCTGATGGAATATTTACCAACTCTAGATTATTATGAACTGCTCTAGCTGGCATTTTATTTTCATTTAATTTATTATAACAATATTTACAGTTGCTCAAAACCCAAATCAAAATAGTTTTCCACCAACAAATAAGTTGCAAAATCTTTCCATTGACCATTACTTTCATCTTCACTTTTTAAATATAAATCAACTAACCTAGTTTGACTTTTGTAATGAATGCGTCGAAAACAGACACAAGAAAAATTTGGTTTCTCACCTGCAATTACCTTAAACTTTATTATTTCCTGTTCAAAATTTTCAATATTTACATTTCCAACATTTTCTAACACATTTCCTTCTATAATTATATCAGCTTCTGCATTATCTTCCTCTGGACCAAAATAACTTACCTCAATTTCTGCACAAATCTTCTTAACATCTAATTCACATCCATACAAAAGAGCACTATTTAACTGTTTAAGTTTAAGTGCTGGACTTTTTGCATAGTACAACTTTCTCACTAATTTTCTCATTTTAGTATGATGCACTGCTAACATCCGGAAGTGATGAAAAACACTCTGGCATATTTTTTTAGAAAGACAAGCCAGAGAATGGCCTTGCAGACCTATTTTCTCTCGCACTCTGCATTGATCTAATTCTTGCAACATTTTAATTTTTTTTTTAGACTTTCTTTAGTGTACTTACGTAAGAAATTGTGAAAGAAATCAATTGAATCCTGTTGTACACCACAAATGCTACTACAATTCCAACTGTAAACATGAGCATTAGGACGTCCCTCTAAAGCTTCTCTAGCCATAACATCTTCTGCATTTCTAACCACAATTTTCTCTTTCTCAATAACACAACCATCCTTCACCTCATACGCTCGACCACTGGTGTCAACTGCATGCAACAGATCGTTACTTTGAAAGTAACTCTCTTCATTAAAAAATGGCTCAGAAGTTGAAGTATGCATCCACTTCCCAGAAAACACTTTACAAAAATTACTCCTATTTATGTGTCTCTTCCATTTACTTTTACCTTTGAAAACTCGAATCGCCTTATTTAAAATATTTATTCTATTAAGTATTAAAATAAATAATGTTCTTTTTGTCTCAAATGCTCGCTCAACAATACCCTCTATATATTGTTTCTTCTTAAAAAAAGCAGATCTTCTTTTAGAAACTTTCTCCTTTTGTAATAAATTCGAAACGACTCTGTTGTAAAACATACGCTTCCTGATTTGGCTGAATTGATTACTCAGGGTTTTACTGTACACACTTTCATCTCTCCAAATTCCAGAAACATTTTTATCTTTGATTCCATATCTCCTTTTAGATACTGATATGGTTTTCTCCTTCTGAACTTCAATATTTACATTTTCCTTCCCAAAATTCTTTTAAAAAACTTTTTAGTTTGCTTACCAGGAGCACTCTTCTTTGTATCCGTCCTCTCCTTCTTTGAAAATAATTCTATACTTTTCTTCTTCAAACTGTAAGTCCGCTTGTAGAGTTTCTTTTTTTCAATTCTGGTCGGCATCTTAATTTAAAATTTTGATGAAATTGTGAATCTGTAAAACACAAAAATAACAAATATTATAGTTCACTACTAGCATATACCGTACAAATTAAAACCACACATTCATTTTCTAATGAAATACAGATAATAACAGAAAATCTCTGAACAAAGTAGTAAATCCTGTAGTGAATGTTTCTTGTAAATTTATCACACTCCATATCTGTTTTAACTTTATAGACAATTTTTTAAAAAATTTTTTAAAGCATACAAACAGTACACTTTTTTCAAGAACTATCGGTCATCATAAGTGTTTTAATCTTTTTTTCTATGATCTCTTTTACACTTCATGAGAACATATCTTATCACTCTCATGAAGCACTTCATCGACGAATATATCAAGAAAACTGTCATCACGAATGCTTTGCTATCAATTTTTTTTTTATTTATTCATAAGTTCATAATTTAAAAGAACTTCCAACATTAGTTCATCAGGGACTTCTTCAAGTCCATTGTCCTCATCTTCTTCTATCAGCTCTAAATAGGCTAAATCTAAGGATATGTCCATGAAATAATAATTTTCATCAGTTTCCTCTTGAACAACCACTTCTAAAATTTCCTCCATCAGTTCATTAATGATGTCAAAATGAATTTGATTCTCTTCTGACCAATTCTCCATAGTTATTTTGATTAAATTCTTCTTTATCCTTTTAAAAAAATATAGAGACTAAATTATATCTTTTTCCATAAGTGTATAACTGAAAAGTACCTTTACTAATTTTTAAACTACATATATTTTTATAATCTCTAACTTATTAACTCTATATATTGTAAGATACCACATTCCTCTTGTTTTGAAAAAGAAATTGGCAATATAACTCTAAAGATTGACACTGAGCTTTTTTTCCATTAAATAATTACTGTTGTTAAAAGACATTTCACTGTAAAATTTATTTTTAGATTTTGTAGATATTTGAAATATTTATTACCTGTACAATAATTTTTAGAGACCCATTTTTTTATTTCATCACTCAAAAGTGCAATATAAATGTATGCACTCTGAAGAAAAGGATCACACTATACAAACCATTTAATTCACTTAACAGATTACTACTTCCCACAGAGACAGTTCCATTTATGTTACAACAGCATACTCACCATGTAAATGTCTTAGCATATGCAAAATGTCATACTAACCATGAACAACCACCTCATAATAAAGCTCTACATTAATATGTAAAAAAGTGCCTATACATAGTATATTCACAGATATGCAGGAAACATGAGCATTACATTTAGATCCATATCATAATACCTCTCTGTAAATAAAGGTGAAACACTGCCAAACATAATACAACAAGATTTCAAAAATAATGAGCACTTCACAAGTATTAATTAAAAGAAACCTGAAAGAATTATACTCCAATGATTTCTAAATCTGTATTCCTTGAAAAAGAACACATGCACCAAGCTCATTAAAAGATAATTTGAACTGTCAATGGAGAACATCTCAAAAAACATATGTAGTATAAGCAGATAGAACCACCTGTGAAAAATTTAAGATAAAATCATGTTCTAAAATTTCAAAAAATATTCTTTATTATTTTCATCACCACCCACAGAAATTGCCAAAGCAAAAAAAGGAACTCACCTGAAAAAAAGAATATATACTCTCAAATTATCAATTCAAATGGCAGGTTGTTGCTTTCAGGCACCAAACACTCTAAAAATGGAAATAATAAAATGTTAATAACTTATTACAAACTTATTTCCTACAAAATATACAATCATTATAGCATTGAACAAGCATAACTAATAAGTTCCCCAAAATCCTCTCCATTAAAACTAAATACTAAATTTCTCATTTATAAAAGCATTGTGCCACAGATATGTCACTTTTCCCCATGTTAAAATTCATGCACCTGCAACAGTAGGCTTTCATAACTAAAAGGCCAAGTCACAAAAAAACAAAAGCCTTATTTATGAAGACCTTGCGCCGCCAGTGCGTCACTTTTAGGATGGGAAAAGTGACGCACGGGTGGCGCAAGGCCGTCATAAATAAAGCCCCATGTCCATAGACAAAAACTACACGGCCAGCATTATACACATGCAAGCAGTACACCTGCACAGAACCACAAAACCCTAAGGGCCACCATGTTAATATATATCCTTAATATAATAAACCTCTGAGAATGGATACATATTTGCGTGGCAGCCCATAACAGAAATTTGGCGTCCTCTGACTCTGATCCACTACCAAACACCCTAAACCCCCCCCCTCCCTCTTCACTAAACTCCGCACTCCACCCCACCCGGACCCCCTATTACAAACCCCCTACCTACCCTCCCTGCCCAAGGCCACCATGAGCCTCGAACCGCCCCTGGTAAAGTTATAAGACACTTATTTATGAAGACCTTGCGCCGCCAGTGCGTCACTTTTAGCATGGGAAAAGTGACGCACGGGTGGCGCAAGACCGTCATAAATAAGGCCCCATGTCCATAGACAAAAACTACAGGGCCAGCATTATACACATGCAAGCAGTACACTTGCACAGAACCACAAAACCCCAAGGGCCACCATGTTAATATATATCCTTAATATAATAAACCTCTGAGAATGGATACATATTTGCGTGGCAGCCCATAACAGAAATTTGGCGTCCTCTGACTCTCATCCACTATCAAACACCCTAAACCCCCCCTCCCTCTTCACTTAACTCCGCACTCTACCCCACCTGGACCCCCTATTACAAACCCCCTACCTACCCTCCTGCCCAAGGCCACCATGAGCTTTGAACCGCCCCTGGTAAAGTTATAAGACACAGCATTACTAAAACTCAAAGAATAGGCAACAGGCAGATAAACTAAATAGTACATAAAGACACATATTTTTTACATAATACTTTTGAAAAACATGTAGTATTTTTTAAAAATCTATCATGCAACTGGCCCTCTAGAACCGCTTTCAAAACGCCAACTATAAACCTTTACATTTCATTTTTAAACCATACCCTTTCAATTACATTATTTATTTATTTACAATTCCTGTAATGTTACACACCTTTTCTAAAATACACCAGTCCCTGTTATTTATAAGGATTTATTTTCATTCTTCATCAGTGATACTTTCTTCACAAATAATGAAAATCACTGTAACGTTTCAAGCGACAAAGCTAACGCGATAAAAATAACTCTCCATTTGCTTTCCTTTAAGAATGTAGATTATCTACCCCACGCATGCGATTCATGATATTTGCATTTGGCAGCGAATACCGACCTTGAATTGGAAGACATGAACAAGAGCTCCATTGTCACATTCAAAACTTAGGGCCCCATTAGGATGGCGGGCGGATTGCCTCCGCCAGGGTAGCGGTGGCCACCGCCACCCTGGCGGAGGCAATCCGCCCGCCATCCTTCCCTGCATTCCCCCCCGCCATATTACGATGGCGGAGGGGACCGCAGCGGTCGGAAACACCGCCCGCCTGTTTTCCGCCCCGGTCGCCTAGCGGCCGGGGCGGAATGTCTGTAACATGGTGGCGGTGTCTTGTAGACACCGCCCGCCATATTACTATGTGCTTTACACAGTGCATTTCCGTGGCGGCAATGCCGCCACGGAAAGGCATGCGGAGACTCCCTGCGGGGGCCCCTTGCGGACCCCCTGGGAGTCCGTGGCTTGGGGGGTGCACATGGGGGGTACCTATGGTACCCCCCCGCATGTCAGAGTGCAACATGGCAGGCACCGCGCGGTGCCTGTCGTGTTGCGCGTTGCCAAGCAAAACGTGCACTTTTACCATTGCGGCGGGCGGAGATTCCTGCTCCGCCCGCCGCAATGGTAGGCATACAGGATGCACCCGCCTGTGTGGCGGGCGCATCCTAATACATATGTCGGGACCCCCGCACTGTTAGCGGGCGGTCCTCTTCTCCGTTAGGGTGGCGGGCGGGCAAAGCCCGCCCGCCATCCTAATGGACCCCTTAACGTAGCATCTGCTCACACACATATCTTTCACTTAGCTAATATTCACAGAAAACAGCATTGGTGTAAAAAAAATTGACCTTCCTTTACAATTTGCTCAAATGACTCCCTTATTTTTTAACGCATCCTCCACTTCAAGACAGGCTATTTTTTTGATAACTACTAAGCAATATTTAAGTGACTAGACTGCTAGAAAATTTATCAAGTCCTTCTGCTCCTCTTCACTGCATAGCCGGCGACCTATTTCTGTGGAGTTGCTATAGAACCGGCAGTGCTGCGCCGTTTCCTTTACCATCTTGGTAAATTCAAAATGGATGTCCCTCCTGCCTTCGCAAACGAGCCGGACCACTTAGAACTATTTCGACAGAGAATGCTTCTCTACTACGGCACCTTAGCACTCTCAACTTTGAATACTTCATATCGATTATCATTTCGATATTCGTATTTCACCTGTGTGCAGCCTGTTTTTCATTGCCTGAGCTGTGATTTCACGTGGGCCCTGGACTTATGTCTCTGCAATTTGGTACCTCCTGAAGCGAATTACAATCACCTCATGAATCCGTTAATTGATCATGAACAGCTTTGTTACAACGGAGGGTTTATGGCCTTTGCAGCGATACAAGGAGTTCTGGGTCATTGGAATATATTCGCAGCGGCGCAAGATTTCCTAACAGAGAGCTACATCGAAAACCCACTGAGCTGTCCTCTGATGGTAAAAGAGGCTCCGATAATGACAGATCATGAATGCTGCTTTCCTCTTCTCAATTGGATTGCTGACATGTTTTCAGATAATAACAGTGATTTCCTGTTAGAAGCACTTGCTGCCTACTTTGCCTACACAATGGACGGATAACTCTTTCCTAACAGAGAGCTACATCGAAAACCCACCGAGCTGTCCTCTGATGGTAATAGAGGCTCCGATAATAACATATCATGAATACTGCTTCCTCTTTTCCATTGGATAGCTGACATACTTTCAAATGATAACAGTGATTTCCTGTTAGAAGCAGAAGCTACCTACTTTGCCTACACAATGCTTCGATAACTCTTATGCAAGCCATTGACGTTCTCATTTCCTTTTGCCTCCCTATATTCTTCACGTTCTTTTCCATATTTTCCTATGAAGAACAGACCTATTGGCTTTACTAACAGTGGACATTATGATTTCGTGCTGGTTAAATTTTGGTCTTTTATGTGGACTACATTTTTTTCTTCAGCTATTCGATTTTCAACTTTATTTTTTTACACTCTAATCTCAACAATTCTATTGCATATCTTATCTTATGGTATTTCAAACGTACTCGATGCAAACTCGCTAATATATGCTACATGTGCCCTAATTAATGTGTAAATATTAAACGAGTTTTTTATAACTGTAAACGCCATTTCGCCTCTCAACTGCTTATTTCCGCCTTACACGCCTCTGCTCCTTTAATTTTCTATAAAATTATTTTTTTAAAATACATAACAAAAAAATATGTTCTTTCAACAATATTTCCATTGTTTCTTGTGCTGTATTTCAAATGCAATACTGCAACCTTCAAAAGATATCTCAATACAGTAGTTCTCCTCAATAGTGATTTGCGCACCATCCAACAGATTACATACATGCACCTCTCACCATTTTGTCGCTTTTGGCGCCTTTTTTTCCCCTCACACAGTAACATAACAAAAACTTGATAGTGCTTCGCATGTACACAGCTGATTGATAAACTGATGATGTATAACCACTAGCATTTTCATATATAGTTCCTAAACTGAAAGGCCAGAGACCTTCTTCCATTTATTAAAATATAATATACTTCCTTATAAGAGTGTACAATTTTTTTTGCAAACTATATTCATTTTTCTTCAACTATAGCGTTTGTATTCCATGTACTACTGACAATACCAATTACTGTGTTTTTTGCAATTTCTGTACTCATATTACATAATGATTTGCCTTCAAAACAGTGCATTTCTGAATAAACATTTCAAATATTCACGTTCTCTCTTTTAATCCATAATCTCAACTGAAATGATTATATATTGAAAAACTATTCATGTGTTCCACGTAACCTCAGCTGTACTAACTGAGGACCTTATTTATGAAGACCTTGCGCCGCCGGTGCGTCATTTTTTAAAATGGGAAAAAGTGACTCACCGGTGGTGCAAGGCCTTCATAAATAAAGCCCTGAATATTTTCTTTTCTCAACCTCACTTACTGATACTAGAACCTGCAAGCCTATAACGGCCCGTGAACTCTTTCTTAGTAGGTCGCGCACCGTACAGACAGTTGTACCTCTATTAAAAAAAATGTATTACTGTTACCAAGCACCGCCACAGTTCCGCTTGACTCAGAGTTAATCACTGCTCCCACGCTTCTACAGGCCAGACGCTATGTGGTATTTCTCTCCTTATCACCCTTTCATCTCCACAATAACAAACAGTTCTCCGCCAGCCACCAGAGAACAGAGTCAGATGCAGAGGCACCAACAAGTGAAATACGACATACCCTCTGCTCTGAGAAAGCAACCAAGCGGTAATTGTGAAAGAAAACATTCAGTAGCGCTTTAAAAATAGCAATGCAATTAGATAATTATTTTTTTGAAAACGTTCCAATTACTTTGATAGGACCATCTGTGTGTGCCTCCACAGCAAACTTCCTCAGCCCGGACTGAAGGCAGACACAGACAGACACACAGACAATAAGATAACACAGGGCAACGGAGACGGAAAACAGAAGGGACATGAAGATGCAGTCAAACAGCAGGACTGAGAGAGATATTTATATACTCCATTTGCTACCTCAATGTACGAACACATTTACTGCACAAATCTGTGTACAACCTCATGGTCAAAACTTTTCATTTTATTTCAATCGACCACCTCCCTTTCTCACCCCACCAGTGCAAACCGCGACCACAAACCGCACTTTAATTTTGTCGTCTAACAAAAACTTTGTGAATACCTTAATCTTTACCACTTTAGCCCCCTTCCCCCTCCCTCTCGCCCCACCCCCACCAGTGCAGGCCACGGCCACCAACCAGCCTGAAATTTTGTCGACTGACAAAAAGTTTACGAATTCATTAACCATTAGCATTTTTTGACGACGGTATCACTAGTAATTTACCATTTCTCTCTCTTTCTGCATTATCTGTCTCTCTGCTAATATCATTTCTTCACTTCCTGAACAACTTCTCTCATTATATATAAACGCTTCAAAATTTCAAAAATAATTACTCTCTATATTAAAAATATTTTTTACTGCGTATTCAACATTTAAATGAAAAAATTACTTTTAGAAATACAACACATTATGACAGCCAAAAATTAGTTATCACGAGGAAAATCAATCATTGTTTGTGATTAAACTATATTTTACGGTACATGACAAAACAAACTGTTACAGACTTACCTTTACCAATGCTTTGTACGATGTACAACAGTGACAGACACAAATGTAAATGTAAATGTATTGGCATTTATATAGCGCACTACTTACCCGTAGGGTCCCAAGGCGCTTCGACCGCTGCGAAACCCTTCCTGGCTTCCCTGAGAGATGGTCCCTTAATGGGTATCTCCAGGGTGAGACCAGGCATCCCCGGCGGTCTGGTGGGGCCGTTAGTGAAGATGAGGCAAGCTAATGCCCAGAGTTGCCGAGTGTGATCGCTGATCAGAGTGGGCACCGAGGCGAGAGAATTATCGAGTCCGCTGACCCTGGTCCAGAAACCTGCCGCGCCGGGAATCAAACCCTGGTCCCGGGCTGTCCTCTGCTCTCGGGTCTGCCGCCTCTAACCAGTGAGCCACACTACTTCACTCAAAACAGATATTCGTTTGACGGAACTGTCTATTAAGCTTCTATCACTGCAACCAAAATTCAATGGCACAGATATCCAGTCAATACACACTCATATAACTCTCTTCAGCCAATCACATTTCGTCACGCAAAATTGTAAAGTCAAATTTACATTTCAATTGGTTGTCCTTCACAATATTTTCAATCTCACGTGAAAGTCACCCATCACCAACTGCCATCTCCGGCTGTTTCCATGGTAACACCTCATTCTGCACCTGGCTGAAGGCACAGGTCAAAAGTTCATGTCTCAACGTTCTACAGCAAACTAAGAAGACTGTTTTCCCTCCAGAAACACCTGCCAATCCACAGCTCTGTTAAATGTCATTTTTTTTCACACCCAATAGTACTTTTCGTTTAACATAAACATTAACATGCAACGTACTCTTCAATCTCCACTTATTACAATCAACCAATCATTTTTATTTTTTTAACCACACCCAGCCTCATCCTTTTTTTTTATCCTGACTTTCAGCTTCTAACTACTATTCCACTTCCAGAACCGATCGGAGGACAACTACATATCCCTTGAAAATGAAGGTCTGGCTAATAGGACACAGTTATATTCACTGGAGGGAAAAATATGCAGCAAGCAGACGAATTTGCAACCTTGGTTTAACAGATGTACACATAACGTGGATTGGGCAAAGAGGATTGAAATGTCACCAATTGATTCCATTGGTGAAAACTTTTATGCATCTCCCAGAACCAGACCTTATAATTGTGCACTGTGGTGGGAACGATCTAGGCACAATCACTGGGGTAGGTCTGGAAATGCTTCTAAAAGACACCTTTCGACAATTGATGACACTTTTTCCTCGAACTGCCTTGGTATATTCCAATATATGCCAAAGACAGAAATGGAATTGGTCCAATCAACATTGTGCACAAATTGAGAAAGCAAGGAGATATGTAAATAAATCTGTTTCTGCTTTCCTCAGAGATTATAGCATGGGTTCTATTTACCACAACAACTTGCGTTACCACATGCAAGACGGCTATAGGAGAGACGGTGTTCATTTCACGAATGAGGGAAACAGAATCTTCCTCTGCAACATCAGGCTCTGCATCGGTACTTACTTATAAATGCAGAAAACACTCAATTAACACAAGGGCTCTTTTCAGAGCCACCTTATATCTAAGCACTCAAACTTCTGATTTATCTCCATTTTCACACTCTTGTAAATAGGTGTGCGCGACCGGGTGCGCGCACCCCGCAACTTTAAAATAAAATATATATATCTTTTCGCGTTTAAGGGCCTTACTGCACACCCCGAGAAAACCTACGCAGCAAGACAATCTCTACCTTCTCCCCTTTCCATGTTTCAACGCTTTGAAATGAACAATATATTTACTCGCAGTGACAAAATGGCTGTCAACACTTCCTGATTTCCTTCGAATCGAACGTTAACAGACGTCACGCAGCAGAAAAAAATTCCGCTCACGCGCAGCCGCTTGGGTGCGCGCACCCGTGCGCGCGTATAGATATATAATTGACTTTAACTTTAATTTTCTCAGCAACTACTGAACGGATTTACACCATTCCAAAAAAAGCATAATCTGCAAACCGGACTCTACAGTTTTGCCAAATGTCTTATAAATCCATTCAGCCGTTCGACCTGTAGCCGAGTCTAAAGGTCCTATGGAAAATAACATGGAGAAAACACGTTTTGGGACCCCCCTTTTATCTCAGCCCCCACTTGACCAATCCCCCCAAACTTTCAGGGAAGGAGCGCAGCGGACCGAGCCATCTTCTTCGAGAAATTCGCTAAGATTCTTCAACCAGGGCCAAAGTTATTCCAAATAGAATGTTGAGGATTTCCTACGGAAACTAGGTCCTACCTATAACTACCTACTGGTGACCGCCAGTAGGATATATATATATATATATATATATATATATATATATATATATATATATATATATATGTGCGCAAACTCCCAGGAACGCCACTTCCGATCCTAGCGCGACCCAGGACCAGCGAGGCAGGCAGGAGACGGACCACAATCAGGATTCACAGGTTTTTTATTTGCAGGGAGGTTGGTAAGCAAGAGGGCAAGACGCGTTTCGGGCTTACAAAGCCCTTGTTCACAATGCAATGACCCAATGAATTCATTTTGTTTTTATAATGCAGTGAAGCCCGCCTCCCCGCCAATTTTCAAACAGGTCATGTGAGCATGAAGGTAGAAAAAAGACTCTACAATATAGATGACCACATACAATGAATGTACTATATGAGTTAATTTAACATTGCAAAAATAACTTATAATAATAAATAGACATTCCTATTTAAAAAACATGTATGTTTGTAAAGTTTTTTGTATAGTTATTTTGGGATGAATCCCTGTTCAAATATTATATTACGTGCAAATTTGACGACCTGTAAACAACGGGGGAGCGGGTAAAAGTGGAAGTGCAAATAACAAATTTTCATTGAATCACAGTCTGCAATTCATGGAGTAATATATATTCTGTGCAACAATACAGTTAGAGGGAGAATGAAAAAGTGCTGTAAATGCATGATGATATAGACCTGTATATACAATGCATAAATGCTGATTGTGACGTTAAAGGAGAATAGTCATCTTCCTATGTGTCACATTAAAAACATACATTAAAACATTTAATACCAGTATAAATACATCATCATATAAAAGGTTTGGATAAAAAAACACCCTGTGTAAAATAAGTGCTAAAAAGATCTCACATCTAAAATTATTAAATATTTCAGTACAAAAGTGAATACTATGTACAAAGAAGAAGCAGAACATGATGGAATTTGCATAAAAGTGGCTGACAAGGAACTTGACCAGCCACTTATTTCAGTGTATACGAACTTGATGCTTTGTAGGTACAGTACCTAGGAATAGGTGAACTCCCTAGATCACAGGGAACCTGACATATCTAGGGAGCAAATAGGATGCTGTTTAGGATGACAAATTTTCTTATTTTGGCATTTAATGATAAAACGAGTTTTTAGAGAAAGTGATGTAGATCCTCAGTATTGTTTAGCCCGTTGGGCCATTTGCTGTCATATTCGAGGATCAAACTCGACTCTTGCCGCCTTAGTTTGAGCTCCTGATTGCCTCTTCTTCTAAGCTTGGGGACAGATGCCACCACATAGTATGAGAGGCAATTGATGTCTTTATTATGGGTGCTCTCAAAGTGGCGAGCCACTGGGTATGCCTGATCACTGTGTAGAATGGCTCTAATATGCTGCAAGATCCTGACGTGCACTTGCTGTTTTGTACTGTCTATATAGTTAAGGCCGCAAGTGCACGTCAGGACATATACAGCATATTCGGTTTTACAGGTGTGACTACCTGTTATTGGGATATCAACAGTGGAAAAAGGAGTTCTATAATGAGTTTTGTTGACTCCAAACTTGCATGCTCTGCAAGTTGTACATTTTCGGAACCCTGCTGATACCAACCAATTAGGTTTTTGTTGCAATTCTGGGCTGCTTTGGTCCAGAACTGCACCCATGCTTTGTGCCTGCCTGAAAGTGACCAAAGGTTTGTCTGGTAACATGCATCCCAAAACAGCATCCGTCTGAACCGTAGAACAATGCTTGTTAATTATCTGCCTGATTTTATTCTCCTGACTGCTATAGTCTGTGATAAATCTAGGACAGTAGTTCTTGTTTGTTTCGGTCCCTTCAGTGACCGCATTGTTCTTATTAGCAGTGTTTGAAAGTAGACTGGCTCTAGAGAGACTTTCAGCTTTGGTCAATGCTTGGTTGAATATATGGTCTGAGTATTCACGGGCCCTCATTCGAACTTTTAACTCCGAAACACATGTGTGAAAATCCTCAGCAGTACTACATATTCTTTTTAATCTTAGGATTTCTCCATAAGGTATGCTGTGGATAGTGTGCTTAGGATGAAGGCTAGAGGCATGAAGCGTGGTATTGCCCGCCGTGGCCTTTCTATGTAAGGTGGTTTGAATACGGCTATTATCATCTATATATATTTTGACATCCAGAAATTCTGCTTGTTTGGTACTGATATTAGAAGTAAATTTCCAAATGAGGGGGTTGTCATTAATTTCAGCAATAAATAACTGTGCCTCATACTCATCCCCTTGCCAAACAATAAAAATGTCGTCAATATAACGAAGACATTTTACAATTTTCTCCCGTACCCATGTATGATGTGTGACATTGAGGACTCGCTTCTCCCACCAGCCAACGTGTAAACACGCATAGCTGGGGGAGAAGCAGGCCCCCATTGCCACACCTCTTAGTTGTTTCCAGATTTCCTTATCAAACGAAAAATAATTATTGCTCAGACACCATTCAATCAAACCTAGTATCACCTTGTTGTGTTCGTAAAGATCAGCAGGTCGCTGACCAAGATAATATGTTATTGCATTTAAACCACAAGAATGAGCAATGCTGGTGTATAATTGTTCAACATCAAGAGTAATGAGCAACATATCGTCCTGCCATTCCAAATCCTCTATTTTGGCCAAAAAGTCGGTTGTGTCCCGGACAAAGCTGGGAAGATTACTGACCCAACCTTGTAGAAAAAAGTCAATATATTGGCCCACATTTTCTACACAGCTGTTTATGGCGGAGATGATGGGTCTGCCGGGAACTGGTGATGTCCCTTTGTGAACTTTTGGGATTAAATAGAGACATGGCAGGACTGGATGTTCATTGTACATGAATTTATATTCATCTGCTGAGATGAGGCCTTCTCTGCGATATTTTAGAAGTAGTTTGTGTAGGTTGTCATTAGCTTTTAGATACTCTTTATTGGTTGATTTGATGTAACAGGCAGGATCTTGTAACTGCCTTTGTGCCTCTGTAGAGTAATCAGATTTGGGCCAAATGACGATGTTACCCCTCTTGTCTGCAGTCTTTATTATAAGGTTGGGGTTGTCTTTTAATTTTTTCATGAGTTCAAAATATTTGGCCTTTTGCACATTGTACTTCTATATATATATACTCCACAATCCTGAGGCACGAAGAAACGCGCATAAATCAGTTACAGACCACCAAAGTTGACAGTGCAAAGTAGGTGCTTTATTCCAAAATGGGCAGCAGCATGACGCGTTTCATCCGGGAAACACGGACTTGGTCACATGACATGCCCAGAGAGACTAGGGTTTTAAATACTATTAACAATCCCATTATGCCCCACCTACTTCGTGCCCTAAACATAGAAGAAATACTCAGTTTTTTCATTACAGAATGTTAAAATCTGGTGAAATAATCAAGGTAATTCGTAATCAATACAAGATGCCAAGTAATAATTGAATACAGTCTCAAGTGTAATCCTCATGATCTAGCTCCTAAAATCAATCTACATAGTGTAAAATAATAATTACGCCACAATTTACGAATCTAAAAAAGGGCATTGTAACTAGATCAAGAAAAATAAAAAATAAACAAATATAGGGCAAATGCCCAAATGAATATACCTAATGAATGTTGTACCAGAAACGTAAATCCCTATAGAGGCTAGTTCTGGGGACACAAAGGAATTGATCACAGTAAATAGGAATAATTACAATAAAAAGTGCAAAATAGTGCATTAGTTAAAATCATGATAGTATGAAGAGAGATTAAATACCTAAGCATTATAAGGTATATGTAGCAGACACCCTTAATTAGAATAAAGTGCACTGTGCGTGTGAAGTGCAAAACGTGGCAAACCGGAAAATGAATTATATTAATCATATAGTTAGCAGCATATAATCAGATAAAGTACAAATGACAATGTATGAATACATAAAATCATTGACCTAAAAAATGCAGTGCAATAATACAGAGTATAAATACTTAAATGCAATAACTGGAAGATAATCACAACGATATAGATTAGAATAGAAAAAACAAAATATATAGGGTTTACTCCATAGTTTGGGAATTAGATATAATAATTACTCACAAATTAGTTTAAAGCCCAACCAGTTCCAAAATATCATCCTCAGCACGTAAAGAGACTGGTAAAACCATAAAAGCAGTGAAACCAATATAAAAAACGCGCTTCAAGAACAGGGCAATGAAGGATACAACTAAGACCCAATGGACTAAAATAGTTATGAGTTCAGATATATGCAATAACAAAAGGGAGGACTAAAAGAAGGGGACAAGCCTTTCACCTAAAAACTACATAATAATTAAAACCCCTTATAATAAAATACATCCTAAAAGGGTCAAAAAGATTTATAAAAGTAGTTTATAAAAAAATTGTGTAAGTCCTCCCCCATATTAAGACCATTAGGGATCTTAGTATTAAGAGGTACAATGTAGTGGCTCTCTAATTGTCTTACTTTCCATTCTCTATCTCCACCTCTTTTGGAGAAAGGAACTGCGGCAATTACATGGTATTTCAAATCGTTGAGATTGTTGTTATGAACTAACTTGAAGTGACGCGCCACAGGATAATTGGAGTCGGAATTAACTATCGCCTGAAGGTGCTGTAAAACACGATTGAACACCTGGAGCTTAGTGCTCCCAATGTACTACAGATTGCAAGTACATTATAAGACATATACAGCATGATCTGTCTTACAGGTGAACAAACTGTTGATCTTGCAAGCGGTTCTTGAGAAGGCCTCATAATATTCTGTGGTGTTAACTCCAAACTTGCAAGCTCTACAAGAGCTGCATTTAAAAAATCATGATCTGTTAGAGAGCCAATTGGAAGATTTGATGACAATCCCTCATAAAGGGAGCCCGACGAAAAGTGATAGCAGGATGGTCGTCTATCAAAGGGGCTAAAGTGGTGTCCGTCTTAAGAATTGGCCAGTTGGATTTCAAGATTTGTTTGATTTTTCGCTCTTGACAACTGTTTGCTCTCAAACATGGTACATTAAATCCCAGCAGAGGATCAGCATTTTTTACTGGTTAAAATCACCTTAGAACACACTAGAATTCCTAAATTTAGTATAGTACCACCAACAAACTACTTATATTGTGACTAAAATCTGTTAACACCCTTTATATGTGCTCCCATACTTGAAGGTGTACAAATATATACACGAATGGCATGTGATACCAAGGATACCAAGGAGGGTTAATGCGGGACACGAGTATCTATATCTATCTATCTATCTATCTATCTATCTATCTATCTATCTATCTATCTATCTATCTATCTATCTATCTATCTATCTATCTATCTATCTATCTATCTATCTATCTATCTATCTATCTATCTATCTATCTATCTATCTATCTATCTATCTATCTATCTACCTATCTACCTATCTATCTACCTATGTATCTATCTATCTATTACACACATACATACATATATATATGTATATATATATATATATATATATTACCTACTGGCGGTAGCCAGTAGGTATATATAGTTAGGACCTAGTTTCCATAGGAAATCCCCAACATTCTATTGGGAATAACTTTGGCGCTGGTTGATGAATCTTCGCAAATTTCTCAAAGAAGATGGCTCGCTCCGCTCCGCTCCTTCCCTGAAAGTTTGGAGGGGGATTCGTCAAGTGGGGGCTGAGAAAAAAGGGGGGTCCCAAAACGTGTTTTCCTCATGTTAATTTCCATAGGACCTTTAGACTCAGCTACAGCTTGAACCGCTGAAGGGAATTACACCAAACTTGTCAAAATGGTAGTGTCTGGTATGCATATCACGCTTTTTGTTAAATAGTGTAAATCCCTCCAGTAGTTCCTGAGAAAATTAGAAGAGAAATCAATTATATATCTATAAGCGCGCACGGGTGCACGCACCCCACGATTTTTCGCGATTTTTTTTGGGGGGGGGGCTTGGGGGGCTTCTCTCTTTCATTTTAATGTTTTTATTTTAATTTCGAGGGTGCCCACCCCTCGTTTTGGCCCCCGAGATCACCGCCGCCGCCCGAGCTGCCTTAAGATGGCCGCCGCCTGGTTGTGGGCGGGGCCGGGAGGATGTGGTTTCTGCTTCCCCCTGTCTGGGGGAAGCCTTTGCTGTGCCCGTCCGGTCTCCCGTGCCGAGGGGAGACCGGGTGATGTTGCCGACCAAACCTAGAGCCCCGGGGTGAGGCAGCCGAGGCGCGGCTGACTGGCGAGGCTCTGGAGAGTAGGAGCCCCGCCCGCGGTATCCCGTGTGCATGGTTAGAGCCCCGGCGTGAGGCAGCCGAGGCGCGGCTGACCGGCGAGGCTCCGGCTACCACTATTATTGAGGCTCGGTCGGTGTCCCCAGGGTTGAAATCTAAATAGAATATATGTATTCCCAGTTTCTGCCCGTATTGTTAAAGGTGTTTCGTTTTTACAGTGTGTGAAGTTTAAACCTTATCGTTTCATTTGGCAAGGTGAAAGGCCAGTGGTGTGTCCTCGGCAGGCATGAGAAAGGCTTCAGGGAGCAGCCAGGCAGACCTCTTTCAGTGGTGGAACCGCAATTTGGTAGCGTGTCGTTTCCTTGCATCACATACATTTCTGCTGTCCACTTTAGATATCTCGAATTCTTTGGGTGAAGATCCACCTTCAAACAGGTTTTACATGCTAGGTCGCCTGCAGATGGCAGCAGCCCAGGTGTTCGTGGGAACCTGCCGAAAAGACAGCAACATGAATGAGCCACTATTACTTGCCTCTGTCCAGCAGACATTTGTGTATGTGTTTTTTTAGGAATATCCATGCACAACACAAACTCATCCGTTCTTAGCACCCCCAAAACAGTAGAAGAACACCCATCATCTGGGCGCTTTGTTCCACCCACTGAACGCATTAAATTAACATTGTTTTTAACAAAATTAAAGACCCAGCTGTGCCGAACAAGGCAGTGTTTTTAGAAGTTGTGTGTATTTGTTCCTCAGAGTTATATCAGTAAAAATATGTAGGCCGCACGACAGTTTACCCTCTACTGGTCTGATCCATGTAGGATAGCTCAGTGGACTGATGCACCTATTGTCGCATCAGATCACTGTGTGACCTGTCTGTCGATTGCAGGTTTAAATCCTAGCCTTTTGCCCTTTCTGTTTCGATACAAACGATGGTCATTGGGTAATGATTAACACATGTTATCAGCGTCCGAGACCTGAAAATGGTAGGTGTGTAATACATGTTATATACCGTGACTCGCCCAAAATCAAGGTAAAAGCAAAAGTTCTAAAGATGCAAATTTCCACTGATGAATACCTCTGTTTTACTGCACTTATCGGTGATTCCAAGGAAAGTAACTTTTTCAGGAAAAGCATTCGGTAATCACAAACTTATCACAGAATTATCATTTCTTTGGTTTGTCAGTGTGATGTAGTTGACGTGCTTTACGAGAAACAACAGAGAGACTTTATTAAAATCTAATTACAAAGCATGCGAGCCTTGGTTCAGAGTTTACAAATGTTAAAAATTATCATTTGGTTTGACTTGTGTTTTTAGCTTCTATAATGCACCATCGCACACAGATATGCTTTTTCACTTTTTGCACCCTTACACTGTTACGTTTAGTTTTCTTTAAAATGCACATGTTGAACTTTGATGCATTGAGTCTAAATTCGGTTGGTACAAAGATGGGACAAAGAAGGGTATGGAAAAAAGGGACCAGGGGAGAGGACAAGATATAGGGAATGAGGAAAGGAGGAGCCTGGTGGAGGGAGGTAACATCCACCAGGATAGAGTGACAGTGCGCTGTGGCATATCGGTGGTTACATCGGTTTGTCTGTATTTGCTAAGAAAAAAAACAGACCTGTGGGGATTAGTTTTTATTGTTCTAGTGCGCTGTGCAGCTCTTATGACCACTCCCACAGCAGTTCTAACTTCTCATTATCTAAATTATTGAGAGAAAAGTAAGAAGCCTACACTTTCCTCCTGATACCCCGTGGCAGCTGATACAAGCGTAGGTTGTGATTTTCAGCCCATTCCATGTTTGATCACTGTGCTGAGATGCAGGCGGAACCAGGCCCAGAATGGCAGCTGCGCGTGTCGCGGATCATAAACAGGGGTATTATGATTCCATCAGCAGAGCCTTGGCGAGTGATGCGTGAATACTTCTCCAGTAATAACATTAGTGCAAGAATGCAAACAGGCTGCCGCCTCCCTTTCTCTGCTGCGCCTGTTTATCTCTGCGGTGCATAACCCGAGGGTCACAGGTTGGGGATGCGCTGAGTGAATTAAAAGGGCAGGCTGCGTTTTGAGTTGGAATACTTATGCCCATCCCTGAAGACAGCTTTTAGTGGCTTTGACTGTGATGCACAGTGACAGCTGAGTAGATTCATCAATATACCTGCTACAAACCTGTGGTGGGTGCCGGATTGAATCCTGCTTGATGCTATGTAGCTACAAGCACTTTATAGCTTTAGGTCTGGTGTTAAACGAGACCTTTTGATTATAATAAAATCTCTTTCTCTCTCTCTCTCTCGCTCACTATGTCTGATAAGAGCCTGTCAGCCCTCTTCCTCCATTGATCTGTTGTAGTATCATGTTATGCAATCCACTACACCAAAACTATTTTTGCTTTTAAACAATTTCCTGTTTTTTTTAAATTGCTGCTCCCTCAACAAGAACGTTTTTTTCTCAAAACATGACAAAATAAAACATGAATCTACAAAGCCAAAAGGTTGGCAGCCAATTCCAGACCCATTTGGCTTTTTCGATTTTTGCTATTCCTTCATTTCATGAGCTATTCATCACAGTTTGCATCACACAATGAATGTCCATAATTAGTACCCACCATGCTTGTGCGGGACTTTCTCTTAGTCACGTCAGATGTGCTTCAGAATTATCATAATTGTATGAGAGAATGTTTGTAGGTGGGTGTGTTTCAGGATCTCAACATAGGATTAAAGTGGAAACCATTGTGGGTCATTGAATAATCACTGAAACTTAAAACATGTGCAATCGGTCTACTCCTCTTCTGCTGAAAAAAATCATAACGTGAAGTAAGAAGATGAATTCTTCCAGGTTGGAAGTTTTGAAAGTTCTGTCTACCACCTCACTCACTTGACATGATTATTATTTTCTTCTTCTTCTTCTTCTCCTTCTTCGTCCTCTTCTATTTCTTCTTATTCTTCTTCTTATGAATTATTATATTTGTGGAAGGTGAACCCCATATACCAATAACTTGCTAAGGCAGGAGTAGAAAACAGGGACAGAAACAGCATCCATTTTATCCAACGTGGTGTTTTCACCAAAGTAAATCATGTTAATAAACACACTTCTAAACCTCAGAATAACACCTATCCAGCCATCATATATCCATCCATTATTCATTCATTCATGCATGCATGCATCCACCCATCCATCCAGCTATCCACCCAACATGCATCCACCCATGCATCCATCCATCCACCCTGCATCCAACCATCATGCATCCACCCAGCATTCATTCATCCACCCACCCATCATGCATTCACCCATCATGCATCCACCCAACAATCATTCATCCATCATGCATCCACCAGCCATCCATCCATGTTCCAGCCAACAATCATGCATCCATCCAACACCCAGCCACCCTCCCACCCACCATTCATGCACCCCATCCATCCACCCACCCATCCATCCATCCTGCATCCATCCATCATTCATGCATCCATTCACCCATCTATCATGCATGCATCCATCCATGCATCCACCCAACAATCATTCATCCATCATGCATCCAACTATCGTTCATGCATCAAAAATCGGATCCCTAGGGCTGCTCAGGTGGTCCCTCAAGGATATTAACATATTTAAACGTTATCTGCTAATAGAATTAGCATTTTCAAAACCTTGCAAATTCACTGAAAAAAACATAGGTTTCTGGCCTTATATATATATATATTAGCTTTTAAAAAACCAATGAAATTCACTGAAAAAACCATAGGTTATACACTATATATAGTTAGGAATTAGCCTTTAAAAAACCAATGAAATTCACTAAAAAAACCATAGGTTTTAGGCCTTATATAGTTAGGAATTAACATATAAAAAAACCATTGAAATTCCTCCTATACAGTTAGCTGGACATTTTATTGATATAAAACCAATGAAATTCGACATATAGTTAGTTGCACTAACTATATATTTCGCGCATCCGCAATCCAATGCTGATGATGTCACATATTACATCATTCATGACATGGTCAGTGACATCACTGATGACATCACTGATGACAGCTCATTTAACATCAATAATCACACCACTGATGATATACTTCATGTGATAATACAATGCACCTCCTTACACTCTAATACACCTAGTGTAAAATACAGAGTATCATTTTTGAAACTATTGACACACCAATACCAGTTACTACATACCCACTCACTGATTCCTACGTCTACATGCACATTCATTCATTCACCCATAAGGTCATTCGTACATACTGTCACTCATCATTGCAACACTATCATATGCACTCATACACCTATGCAGACACTCACACACTGCCACTCATCCATGGAGTTACTCACACACCTACTCAGTCCTGTAAAGAATCAATCACACTTTGATTTCTTCATTTATACAGTTAAACACAGAACAGCTTACATTTTCACAAATATACTATTATACATCCTCTCATTCTTCAATATGTAAAACATATTTAAAATTTACAAAAACACACAGACACTGGATGATGTCATCAGTGATGTCATCAGTGATGTCACTGACCATGTCATGAATGATGTAATATGTGACATCATCAGCATTGGATTGCGGATGCACGAAATATATAGTTAGTGCAACTAACTATATGTCGAATTTCATTGGTTTTATATCAATAAAATGTCCAGCTAACTATATAGGAGGAATTTCAATGGTTTTTTATATGTTAATTCCTAACTGTATATAGTGTATAACCTATGGTTTTTTCAGTGAATATATATATATATATATATATATATACATAAATATATATATATATATATATAATATATATATATATATATATATATATATATATATATATATATATATATATATATATATATATATATATATATATATCCGTTCCAACTCCTACTCCTCGGCAAAGATACCGACTCCTCGATGTAGGTACAGACCACACACACTGCGCTTATTTTCAATTCAAGGGTGGTTTATTGTTCTTCTGTCCCCAGCATGACGCGTTTCGGCTGCAGCAAGGCAGCCTTGATCACATGACTTAAAAGAACCAATAAGTGTGCTTAAATACTGTGAATGTCCCCAATGAGACTCACGTACAACATGAACATGGAAGAAATACTTCGTAAACGGAGCTGCTATCTAATATCACATTAACAATGTACAAAGGTCCATGTGCAAAAGGCAAGTTCATTTCATATTCATATATACACATGTAAACACTTAATAAGGCAAATTAATATATTTACACATTATTTACAAATAAATATATCATTTCATACTAATGCCTATGGAATAAAGTGCATTGCCCATCAAATTTATGATTCACTCCAATTCATGTATATATAAATTCCAATGCTGTAGGAAGTCTCAAATAGAGGGAACGTGCAAAATATGTTATTGAAAAGTGCAAAATAGTGCTGATGTGCAAAATTGTGCTTATTAAAACCGAGTATTATACTCAAATGTTATTGGGGAGTGCATTGGTGGTGGCACGTTAATTGATCTCTATTAATGAAGAGTTACATGCCACCCACTAACAGAAGTAAATGTGTGTAACAGTCAAAGTAACGCTGAAAAGCCTTTTTAAGACAACACTAGTCATGTAGCAAAACGGAAACATCATGGCATAGTGCCCAATGCCTGATAAAAAGCTCGCTACGGGAGGTACGGGGCCAAACAGGGATATACACTTCAGTGAATATTATGGCATAGTGCCCTTTTCACTGCTACGTGGACAGCTACAAGAGTAAGGTTCTTTATTGGGGTACCTAAAATAAGTTAGACAGAATAGCCATTCATGTCCCATTGGTGTTAGATGTAACCAACAGCTTCTACCCCTGGCTCTATCCAAACGGATACATGATAGTAGGTGCTTAGACAGAATACCTAACAGAGCTCTCTATGCTACATTCACTAGAGGAAGCAATAAAGGTCCTCCCCCGTATTTAATCCGTTTGGGATTCTGGTATCAAGTAATACGATGTACTTACTCTCAAGCTGCCTTAACGCTTTCTCCCTGTTTCCCCCTCTGATGTTTTTTGGCACCGCATCAATGATAAAATATCTTAATTCGTTTAGATTTTTGTTGTGGACCAATTCGAAATGCCGGGCTACCGGATAATTACCATCCGAATTGACCACAGCCCGTAGGTGTTGCAGAATGCGGTTAAAAGCTTGCAGTTTTGTGCTGCCAACGTACCTGAGACCACAGGTACATTGGAGCACATATACTGCAAAGTCCGTGCGGCAGGTGAAATGATCCCTGATCTTGATAGGATTAGGGTCAAAAGCAGAGCAATACTCACTGGTGTTTACACCAAACTTGCAGGCCCTGCAAGATATACATTTGAAAAAACCGCATTTGTTAGAAATTCGATGAGGTTTCATTATTACCTCCGGACTGGATTTAACCAGCATGTCCCTCATGGACGGGGCTCTTCTAAACACCACCCCTGGTTCAGCTGGTATAAGGGGGGCTAGAGTAATATCTGTCTTTAACAGGGGCCAATGCTTTTTCAAGATTCCTCTCACTTTCTTGTGATCTTCATTGAATGTGGTTATCAGACTGATGTTATTTATCTGTGTCTCAACCTCCCTTTCAACTGGATTAGGAGTAACATCCACATTGATGGAGGCTAGATAATTGTCCCTGTCCAGTTGGTTGGCTCTGTCTTTCGCCTCTAATAAAAGGGCGACCTCATACCCTCGAGCACAGAATCTTTCCAACGCCTCATTCTGACATTTTTCCAAATCCGATGGGGTGCTGCAGATCCTCCTCATCCTAAGAAACTCACCATAAGGGATGCTTCTAATCAAATGGTTAGGATGGGAGCTACTTGCGTGCAGTATAGCGTTGCCCGCTGTAGCTTTCCTGTGCAAGCGAGTGTGTAAACTCCCATTCTCAATGTAAATCTCCACATCAAGAAGTTGGATGAGGTGTGTACTGATCTGTGAGGTGAAACCTAAATTGAGATCATTAACATTTATCATATTGACGAATTCATTAGCTGACTCCAACGACCCTCTCCAAATCATACATATGTCGTCAATGAATCGCCAAAAATGTACCAAGCAATTGGGAAAACAATCGGCGAGTGTTTTCTTGAGGACATGCTCCTCCCACCACCCCACATGTAAACATGCGTAGGTGGGAGAGAAGCATGCCCCCATAGCCACCCCTCTCAGCTGCTGGTAAACCTCCCGGTTATAAAGGAAGTAATTGTTATTTAGACATAATTCAAGCATACTCATTAACATGTTGCTGTGTTGACTGTAAGATATGCTACGTTTGTTTAAATAGTATCTTACTGCATTTAAACCGTCTTTATGCGAGATGCTAGTGTATAGCGAATTAATGTCTAAAGCAATTAAGATAAAGTCATTTTCCCACTTGATACTGTTAATTTTAGAGAGGAAATGGCCAGTGTCTTTTATGAAGGATGGTAAATTTTCCACATATTCGTGCAAGAATTGATCAACATATCTTGAAATAGACTCCAGTAAACTCCCTTGGGCGGAGATGATTGGACGCCCAGGGACCGGCAATGTTTGTTTGTGAATTTTAGGAATTAAATAAAAGAAAGGAGTGATTGGGAAATCATTTTTCAAAAAGGCATGTTCTTGCTTGCTTAATAAGCCAAGATGCTTCCACTGATTCAATTCCTTATGGGTCTTCTCTTTCAGGATCTTGATATCATTAAAGCTACCCTTTTTGTAGCAGGTGGTGTCACTTAACTGTTTTTCCGCTTCTGCCATATACAAGTCCCTTGGCCAGATGACAGTGTTGCCTCCCTTGTCTGATTTGTTAATTATGAGATTCGAATCACTCCTTAACTTCTTCATCAATCTTTGGTATTGTCTTTCCATGTATTTAATTCTTTTCTTTCTACGTGTAGTACTCATTACTAATCCTTTCAAATCTTCCACAACTATGTCACAGAAAGCATCGATGTTGTCTTTCGGCATGATAGGACAGAAAGTGGAAGGAGGCTTGAAGGATGTCACACATGGTTGGTTCATTGAAATCCCAGCCCTGGAAAGGTTCTCCTGCGTTGAACCTGGTTCGAACTCCACATTTTGCGCCAGTTCGTTCGCCACTCTCAGAGCTTTCACATCCGAGATCTGAAACACTTTTGAAGGTTGGGTCTGGTTAGTGATGTTTGTAGCCCGAACCTGAGCGTTATTTAGTTTGAAATGTTTCCTCAATTTTAGTTTGCGGATGAATTTGAAGACATCTATGCGTGTCTGCACGTAATTAAAAGAATTTTTTGGACAATAAGATAGCCCCAAAGAGAGGAGTTGCATCTCTGCTTTAGATAAGGTGGTATCGGACAGATTGATGACAGTGTTGTCCTGTGCCGCTTGTACTTCAGTTGTGTTAGGGGTTGTGTTTGACATTTGATTCTGGGCCTCGGTTAGATTATCCAGGGTGGGGTTAGATGCTGCCATTACCATTTCTTCCCTTGCCCTCTGCCTCTCTTTGCAAAGCCTCTGCCTTTTGAGTTTACTCCTTGCGCTGCGCTTTTTGTTTGCTTTTCTTCGTTTAGTTTCCGCTGTTGGCGAGTTAGCGGTCGCAGCGTTTTGTGTCTGTCCTCCACGAGAAAACCCAATTCCTCAGATGGTGTGTATTTGGTAGGTACTAATCCTCGATTAGTGCCTCCTGCTGCCCCTTCATCTGAATCATAACTGCTGCTTCTTGAGCTCATTTCTGGTTCTGATGTCTCCAATCTTTGCTCATTACCATCTGTTATCTCAACATGTTTTGCTGCCAGTGCTTGTCTTTTTGCGTTGTCGAATTTACGCGCAAACGTGAAAATCCTACCAGTTTATATATATATATATATATATATATATATATATATATATATATATATATATATATATATATATATATATATATATATATGTGTGTGTGTTTGTCTCCCTTTCCAAACACCGAATCCGGCGACAACCGGTCAACAAACTGCAGCTCCACTACATATACACGACTGGCGTAGGATACCAAGGAGGGTTAATACGGGTCTTGAGTATCCATATGTGTATATATATGCACTAGACATCCATCTATGGACGCCCACTAGAGGGCCTGAATAAAATGGGAGGAAACATGGTGGTAATGAAGAAATGCCAATGCAGAAGCCTCTGAAGAAAGTCGTAGCTCGACTGAAACGCGTCAGGACTGCAATAAATAAAGAAATATTCCAAAACCTTACTGCTGGAGTGCGGCTCATTGCTTTCCGTGAAGGAGAGAGTGGAAATGATATACACGGGCTTGGTTCCGCCCGGAGGATCGCACCGCCAGCAAGTGCGCCACCCCTGTCCCAAAATCTAACTCTTTTGGAAGCCCGCGTAAGCGAATAGGGACGGCAGGCGCTACCAAAGACTGGCTTTGGTATGGTTTCCCATTAACCGGCAATGGGAGCAACAGTAAGGGAACAAACTTTTGCTTAAAACTTTGAATCAATCACGGCATTACCCACTGAAGGGATGGTGTCAGTACCACAAATCCCAGGATGCACTAGACATCCATCTATGGACGCCCACTAGAGGGCCTGAATAAAATTGGAGGAAACATTGTGGTAATGAAGAAATGCCAATGCAGAAGCTTCTGAAGAAAGTCGTAGCTCGACTGAAATGCGTCAGGACTGCAATAAATAAGGAAATATTCCAAAACCTTACTGCTGAAGTGCGGCTCGTTCCTTTCCGTGAAGGAGAGAGTGGAAATGATATACACGGGCTTGGTTCCGCCCGGAGGATAGCACCGCCAGCAAGTGTGCCACCCCTGTCCCGAAATCTAACTCTTTTGGAAGCCCACGTAAGCGAATAGGGATGGCAGGCGCTACCAAAGACTGGCTTTGGTATGGTTTCCCGATAACCGGCAATGGGAGCAACAGTAAGGGAACAAACTTTTGCTTAAAACTTTGAATCAAACATGGCATTACCCACTGGAGGGCTGGTGTCAGTACAACAAATCCCAGGATGCACTAGACATCCATCTATGGACGCCCAGTAGAGGGCCTGAATAAAATGGAAGGAAACATGGCGGTAATGAAGAAATGCCAATGCAGAAGCCTCTGAAGA
Organism: Lissotriton vulgaris; assembly: GCF_964263255.1. Classification (NCBI taxonomy): domain Eukaryota; kingdom Metazoa; phylum Chordata; class Amphibia; order Caudata; family Salamandridae; genus Lissotriton; species Lissotriton vulgaris. The sequence continues at coordinate 1,079,500,398 of NC_141695.1, read as the reverse complement.
AAGTCGTAGCTCGACTGAAATGCGTCAGGACTGCAATAAATAAAGAAATATTCCAAAACCTTACTGCTGGAGTGTGGCTCGTTGCTTTCCGTGAAGGAGAGAGTGGAAATTATATATATATATATATATATATATATATATATATATATATATGAAAAGCAATCCCGACCCGTCAGTGGATGACAGGCAACATCAGGGTGCAGACCTCATTACGCCACAGCAGACAGCCAAAACGAAGCTCACAATGAATCCAACTCAAGTGAGTAGCAGGAATAAACGTTTTATTAAATGATATATATATATATATATATATTCAGGATAATATATCCGCTCCACTTTTGCAAAGAAATCATCCGCCACTCTTACGCAGGTATCGTAGGTTTCAGGCTTATTTTTATTAGATTACATCAACACGTTTCGGGAGTCAAGCTCCCTTGATCATATATATATCAATAAAACACGCGTTTTCTTTCTTGAAAAAGTAGACGGCACTCTGAGCTTGAATGTCAAGATGTGATTTATTGGCAGACCCCCCTGCCCCCAAGAAGACAGACGCGTTTCGCCGTGAAGGCTTCCTCAGTGTCAACGGTGCATTACAAAAGACACCATTTTATCTTCACCTCTCTACCACCATAGAGAAAGGACTAAGGTACCAAGTTGTTTATGGCAGCCATCTTGCAGTGTACTTTTGTATGGGTACAATGCAAAACATATTAAAAGAAATAATGTGTGGAGTATGGCGTCTGCCAAGTGCAAAGTGCAAAGTGCTTGTGCAATTAAAAACAGTTAAAATTCATTGTGCATCACATTACATCACATTATATTGTGTAACAAACGTTAATTCATTTATAGGGACAACTAATAAGAAAGTAACGGTTGTGAACAAAAGTACACCTCTTTAGCTCCAGGGGATTGTTTTTCACATACATGATTCAATACAATCAGACATTATTCCTCTCTACTGGAGTTTAAGGTATTTATATCGATAGTATTTTCTCATTATTTTGAAACAGCAATAATTAACACAGTATTTATATGTCTCCCTTAATTTTCTATTTTCTTTCAGTTGTTAAGATACGCAGATGTTTTACCGCCCTGTATGGGCAGTTTTTCTCTCCTCCTCTCGTCTTGCCCTGAATGGGCCTGAGTGTCAATGTGATTAAATATTAAGTTTAACATGAAAGGGAGAGTGGGTGTTAGTGGAATGTTGTTCTATAGCCTGTATTTCTATTTCCTGTTTAAGTTCTTAATTCAGCAAGGTGTCTAGAAATCCATAATGTAATATGGACAGCTGCAGTTCGGATATACTTTCATATGTCCAAATTTGTCATCTACTCTAAGTGTACCCAAAGTTCCTCATCGTTGTTCAGCCCGACAGGTTGCATGGTCTGGAGATCAATAATATATTTCGATTCCAGTGCCCTCAATGATCTTACTTTGTCTCCACCTCGCTCTTTCCTCTCTAGTTGATCTATGAGAAAAAAAGGTCAATAGGTCCCTATTGCTATTATGGTGGGTTTCGAAATGGCGTGCCACAGGGTAGCTCTTATCTCTGTTAGTGATGGCACGCATGTGCTCTGAGATACGTTTTTTTGCCGGGTTGATGGTACTCCCGATGTATCTCTTCGAGCATGGGCAGACCAAGCAATATATCACAAATTCTAAATTACAATTCAGAAATTTGGTGATGGTTCTGGTGGGCCGAGGATCAATGGGTCTCCCCTCATATTTGGTTCGCTTCTTGCTATACTTGCAAGCTTTGCAATGCATGCAAGGGTAGAAGCCCTGAACCGGTTTTGTTTTAGATGATTTTGGGGGATCCTCAAAGTGACTCCTCATTAAGTGGTCACCGAGGGACTGGCAGCGTCTATAGGTTATAGATGGTTTAGGGGTAACTTATTTTTTAGGACTGTATCTGTATTAAGGATGTGCCAGTTGTTATTAAAGATTTGGACCAACTCATTAGATCTCATATTGTAGGTTGTGATCATTCTCGTCACTTTCTCAGACTCCATTTTTTTGTTCTTGTTTTTTAAGAGGTCCCTTCTTTCTGTGAGCTCTACTCTCTTAGAGGCATCGGTTAACAATGATTTCGAATAGCCTGTTTCCAAAAATCCGGAAACAGCTGCATCCTGTGCCTGTAAAAAGTCACTGTGCTCTGAACAGTTCCTCTTCAGGCGGAGTAGTTCGCCAAAAGGAATATTCCTTATCATGCTCTTAGGATGATGACTTGCCGCATGAAGTACGGTATTGCCTGCTGTCGGTTTTCGGTAGAGTTTTGTTTGTATGGAGCCCCCTGCTATGAAGACCTTTAAGTCGAGATAGTGTACGGATCTGTCACTGATTGTACTTGTGAATCTTAAATTGAGGCCGTTGTTGTTTAGTGTTGCGACATACTCCTCAGCCGAGGATCGGTCGCCCCACCACACCACAAACAAGTCATCAATATATCTTGTCCAGATCATTTTATGATCCAACCATTTTTCATTGGTCCCCCCCAGGCCACGTGCTTCTCCCACCAGCCCACGAAAAGGTTCCCGTAGCTGGGGGCGAAGCACATGCCCATGGCGGTCCCCCTGATTTGGCGATACATCACACCTGCAAACAGAAAAATATTATTGTAGAGGCAAAACTCTGTCATTTTGAGAAGCATACGGTTGTGTTGATGATATTGTATTTTTTTCTTCCCAAGAAACCATTCTATTGCTGAGAGTCCCTCTTGATGTCCAATACAGGTATATAAATTGGCGACATCTAGGGTAATCAGGAGCATGTCCGTTTCCCACTCGATGCCATCAATGAGCCTCAAAAAGTCTTGTGTATCCCTCACAAAGGAAGGCAGATCTTTGACAAAGGGGGACAGGTAATTGTCAATAAACCTGGATGTAGCTTCCATGAGACTTCCTATTTAGGAGACAATAGGTCTCCCTGGTGGATTTTTTGTGTCCAGGTGGGTGGGGACATCATCATAAAGCAGTGAGTTGCCAAAACAGCCGTGCATATCACTCTGCAAGATGCCCGTGACCCTTGACAAAGTGCTTCCAGCATGAAACGCGTCGGGTGGGACATTTGATTTCAGCAAGGCGCTGCTGCTGTTCTGAAATGTTGTTTTACCCTTAAATCAGTGGCATATGGATTAAACCTTCGTGTGCTCCCTCATTTCAGGCAACGTTTGTTGGAATGTGAAGCGGTAACGCCTGAACCGCGTGGTGAGCCCCACTGCATGTGAATGCAGTCCCGTCGCAGCGCCAACCGACGTTGCGACATGGGTGGAGGTTGCCCAGTGGTGAAATTGAACTTACACGATGGACAATGGCAGATGTTTACCGCCACTGAGTGATATGTTTGAGAAATGTGAGCCTGTGCACGGCGTCTCAATGGAGAAAGAAACGGACTACAGTTACGACAGGCCACTGGGGCGGCCACGCCCAGGTGGGTGCGGACATCATCATAAAGCTGTGAGTTGCCAAAACAGCAGTGCACATCACTCTGCAAGATGCCCTTGACCCTTGACAAAGTGCTTCCATCATGAAACGCAACGGGTGGGACATTTGATTTCAGCAAGGCGCTGCTGATGTCCTGAAATGTTGTTTTACCATTAAATCAGTGACATATGGATAAAACCTTCGTGGGCTCCCTCATTACAGGCAACTTTTGTTGGGATGTGAAGCAGTAACGCCTGAACCGCGTGGTGAGCCCCGCTGCATGTGAATGCAGTCCCGTCGCAGCGCCAACCGACGTTGGGACATGGGAGGAGGTTGCCCAGTGGTGAAATTGAACTTACATGACGGACAATGGCAGATGTTTACCGCCACTGACTAATATGTTTGAGAAATGTGAGCCTGTGCACGGCATCTCAATGGATAAAGAAACGGACTATAGTTACCACAGGCCACTGGGGCGGCCTAGCCCAGGTGGGTGGGGACATCACCATAAAGCTGTGAGTTGCCAAAAAAGCCGTGCACATCACTCTGCAAGATGCCCGTGACCCTTGACAAAGTGCTTCCAGCATGAAACGCGTGGGACATTTGATTTCAGCAAGGCGCTGCTGCTATCCAGAAATGTTTTACCATTAAATCAGTGGCATATGGATTAAACCTTCGTGGTCTCCCTCATCACAGGCAACTTTTGTTGGGATATATATAGGTCGAGAAAGGCAGCGTGACTGCCGAAACGCGTCCCTCTTCTGTTCCACCTTGTGTCTGATGCAAATGATGCAATAAAACGGGAGAAATACCCACAACTACGTGTGCAGGCTCCTTAATCAGAAGACGGTTTGGGGGATTTTCTTCACATTTCAAGCGCTAGCGGTAGCGCCTTTCACTTTGCACCACCAGCGATCTGGCAGCACGCCAGCATCACCGCAATTACATTTTGAATATATATATATATATATATATTCACTGAAAAAAACATGGGTTATAGACCATATATAGTTAGGAATTAGCATTTACAAAACCTTGAAAATTTACTGAAAAAACCATTGATTATAGACCATATATAGCTAGGGATTAGCATTTACGAAACCTTAATTTACTCGCACAAAACCATTGAAATTCGCATATATAGTTAGTTGCACTAACTATATATCGCGCACCCGCAATCCACTGCTGATGATGTCACATATTACATCATTCATGACATGATCAGTGACATCACTGATGACATCATCCAGTGACCGTATGTTTCTGTAAAGTTTAAATATGTTTTACATATTGAAGAATGAGTAGATGTAGAAGTGTCTGGATGAATGATTTAGTAGGTGTGTGACTGACTGTATGAGTGAGTGATTAAATGTGTCTCACTGAGTGCATGGTTTAGTGACTAAACTGTCTTAATTTGTGCATCATTATGTCTGTTGTTCTGTAAACTGCTGCATGTGTTGATCAGTACCTATATGAGTAACTATATGGGTTATTGATTGGTTGCCCAAGTATTTGTATGGGAGACTGAGTGTGTGTGTGGGTGGCTGGGAGGTGTTTGACTCTGTGCATAGATGTGTGAACAGTTGATTCACTAGATGTATGGGTTCAAAACTGCATGTGGAAACAGCTGTATGGGTGGTTGACTGTGTGCATGAGTGTATTGGTGAGTGAATGGATATCTCAGTGCTACATGTCAAAGTAAGTACATTTGTAAAACACAGTACATGTGAGAATTGACATATATAAATTACTGTGTTTAAGAGCCAGTGAATGTGTGAGTGGCTGTATGGATCATTGTGAACTTGTATCAGGGATTGTATAAGAGAGTAAATATGTGTTAGTATATGTTTGAATAAGTAAGGTGTGTATAACTGTATAGTTGAGGAAATGGAGGTGTGATTGATTCTTTGCATGACTGACTAGATGTATGAGTAACTCCATGGATGAGTGACAATCTGTGAGTGTCTGTTTACACTGATTGTATCTAAGGTTATATTAGAGTCTGAAGAGGTTCATCGTATTATCACATGAATGATATTATCAGTGATGTGATCAGTAATGTCAAATGAGATGTCATCAGTGATGTCATCAGTGATGTCATTTGAGATGTCATCAGTGATGTCATCAGTGATGTCATTTGAGATGTCATCAGTGATGTCATCAGTGATGTCACTGACCATGTCATGAATGATGTAATATGTGACATCATCAGCAGTGGATTGCGGGTGCGCGATATATAGTTAGTGCAACTAACTATATATGCGAATTTCAATGGTTTTGTGCGAGTAAATTAAGGTTTTGTAAATGCTAATCCCTAACTATATATGGTCTATAACCAATGGTTTTTTCAGTGAATTTTCAAGGTTTTGTAAATGCTAATTCCTAACTATATATGGTCTATAACCTATGGTTTTTTCAGTGAATTTCAATGGTTTTTTAATAGCAAATATGAAAAGCTTTAAAATGTCAAGTATGTGATAGATAAAAACATTTTTGTGTTTATGCACGCTGATGTGCTTTGAACGCTGCCCCTTTCTTTAAGGAGTATTCTCTCTTTGCAGATAGTGAAGGGTAGGTAACGCAGTTCTTTGCCCCCGTTGTAATCCGTCGTGCCTGCTTCTCTCTCCATTTCATTGATTATTATCCAAGCATTTACTGTTTTAGAATTGGTTCTCTTTGTTCATTCTCTATTTACAAACAAGCACAGAGTCGCAATACTCTGTTTAGTCTTTGCAGATAGTGAAAAATCGTTAAAAAAAACAAAAGGAATCAAGCAAAATCAGTAGGCCACTAATGGGATCTCTTTTTGACCTCGCTAAAATAGAAACATTAGGAACAACCCCTCATGAGAAATACGAAACTAGTGACATGAACTGAGCTCGACACCATGATGGCTGCAAGACAGCTCGGCTCCGCCACCCACCCCGCCCAAAATAACGACAAACCCTATGCAAATATTATAAATATATACAACACACCAGCAAAGTAACAGGGTAAAACGTTTTATTAAATAACTATTTACATGGCAGCCTGCTGCAACATCCATCACTATTCCTGTCGAGGTAGCATAGCTGGCGGCCTAGGGGTGGAGAACCGTTGTGCAAATTGCCCGGGGACGACACCATGCGCCAAGACTGGTCCCCAGTACATCCAGAGCTGATGTCCGACAAGTTGTGTGTGAGGATGCCTTGCTGATGCCGCCACCCCCAAAACCACCTTTTTGTTGCCTGATCCGGCTAGCTCAATCGATCGAGCATGAGACTCATGCACTCTGATCTCCTTGGCCTCAGTCAAGCATCAATAGTAACATTTTCATACGTGAGTGTAGGTTCATGGTTTTCCATCCACATACTAAAAGCCTGGAGTGGGAGTGAAAGAACTATAACTAGGTAACAAGGAAGGCAGACGCTGTGGGAAGGACTCTGGATATGGTATGTTCCTTGGTCCCTGAGTTTCTTTGATGTCACTGCCTTGCACAAATGGCATAAGTCCTGGATGTTGGGTGCCATAGTTGAGGGTTCCGAGCAGCGCTTGTAACACTGTCTGAAGTTTATTTGCACCTGCTGCAGCTTCACTATTCTTAAAGTAAGTGGGGGCTGTTTGTGTACCTGACACATTGGAAAATAATGTGATGCGGTGCCTCCCTGAACCGCTTGACAGAGGCCCCCGAGGGGCGGTGTGATGGCGCCAACCCCCTCCCCAAGTCTTGTTGCCCTGGTGTGGCCTGACATCGCCCCCGACATAGGCGGCCGGCTCCCGGGGTCAAGCGGAACTTTTTGCCTTTTGGTGACTCTTCCATTCTGAACATTGTCCCACAATCCGTTTGACCTGAAGACACGTCCAGCGGTGCCCTAGTCCGACCATCACATATTCCTGTGCCAGGAGACGGCGTGGGATGCACTAGAAGGGAGAGGAGGCGCGAACGAGCCTCCCCCACCTCCCCAGGTGGAGGTTTCTCAGGTACACCCCAGCGCTTCACTCAACCAGCTGAGTTGCGCCCGCTCTTGCGGCTACAGCGTCTCGCCCACCATCCACTAGAATTGCGCCCACTCTTGCGGTGCAGCGAAAGGCGGCTGCAACAGGACTCTCAAAATGGCGTCCGGCTCTTCGGATTTAGGCCTGGTCCACTAAAATGGCCCTGGGACACCTTGGAACTCGGACGCTTGACTGCTAGGGCATGGACCCCATTCCCAAAAGCGTCCCCTCAGCCTTGAAGATTTTACAAAAGTCACCGGGGCCCCCGACTCCCGCAGACTTCCGGTGGCGAGCGACTGCCATGATTGCTCGCGGAATGGCCACGACGTAGCCACGGGGTGCTCTCATGCTGACGCCAGCTTCAGTCTGAAACATCCAGAAACACTGTAGACTACCAATTCGATCAGTTCCGGTGGAGCCCCAACGTGACCCGGTAGAGAAGAACTTGCCCTCCCCTCTTTGACTGATTGTTCTTGTTGCCTGTCCCTTCTCTTGTCATTTAACAGAACTTTTTGGACTGCTGAAAGGGGTTGTATTCCGACTGCTGGTTGGTGGAGACATTTTGACTATATTCTAGACCTGCGTTGTCGCGTAATGCGTCATATGACGCGCCGCGTTAGCGCACCCGGAAGTGCTCCGGTGCGCAAGGCGCAGCTTCCCGGAAACAATCCAGAGCGCGGCGCGCAGCGCGTAACGTAAGCATAACAGGTCATGTGACTTGTTAATAAAACTTTTCATTGGTTCATTTTACTTTTGTTATTCTAATGATGAAAGGCTTGGTCATATGACCTAAAAATAACGCTTTTCATTGCTTTCGAACATTTTTTTTTGCCCAAATGATGAAAGCCCCACCTTTTTTTTTCTCACTCTGACTTGTAAAGCAAAGGACACAGATGCATTTACAGTTTATCACTAACAATGTTCCAGGCTAATGTATTTTCCCGGGAAATTTACAACTGCCCTGCAAGTAAAATATTCCTTTTTCGAGAAAAAGGGCGTTCCTTCATCCCATGAGGGAGCCGTTGAGCAAAAGAGGCTCGGCCTGCTGTCTTAGTCGCTGATAGGCATGAATATCAGATTCTTATCGATCACTTTATGTTGCAGGAGTAGAAAACACAACAGCCCTTGACCATTTATCTTTACTGCGTTCCTGCGTATTATACCTTTTAAAAGTCATGTAATTGGACTGCTTTATTTCACTTGCCTTTCACTGATTCGAAAACAGTGGCTATTATTCAAAACTTTACCAATGTAGGTACTACTACCATGTTTTTTTTTAAAAACCTTTATTGTGAAAATGTCAGTATACAAATATGGGCCTATAACCACGTGGGCCGGCCACGGAGCAAACTGGAATCGTATATGATGAGGGAACATTTACACTGTAGAAGAACGTAACAGGCGACCCATTAGATTGCAAGAACTAAGGTGTCTAACATTTGCGGAATCGGTGGACGTACATTTTATAATTAAAGTACGACAGGGCCAGTTACAATAAAATTATCTAGATATACATTTGCGGGCAAGTACCATGGGTGACGTTAAATCGAACTTTCAATAGTACAGTAATCAATAACACATCAGAACTTAATATCAATAGGGATGTCAAAATGTTCAATCAATTCTCGTCCCCGCCCGCCATGTGCTTCAAAACTGCATACGTATCTCGTGATATCAAGGTTGGGCAACCAGTACACAACAAGGAGTTACGAGTCCCATTTATACCGGCGCCATTTTGGGCGAGGCCGGGCAGGTCCAAGATATAGTCAAAATGTCTCCACCAACCAGCGGTCGGACCAGAACCATTTTCGGCAGTCCAAAAATGTTCCGTTAAATGACAACAGAAGAAATAGGCAACAAGGACAATCAGTCAAAAGAGGGGACGCTTTTGTGAATGGGGCCCATGCCCTAGCAGGCAAGCGTCTGAGTTCCAAGGTGTCCCAGAGCCATTTTAATGGACCAGGCCCAAATCCAAAGAGCTGGCCGCCATTTTGAGAGTCTTGTTGCAGCCGGCTATCGCTGCACCACAAGAATAGCCACAATTCAGCTAGATGGCGGGTGAGTCACTGTACCGCAAAAGCGGGCGGAACTCAGCTGAAAGGCGAGTGAAACACTAAGAGGCACCCCACTGCAGATGAGGTGCCTCCACCTGGGGAGGAGGGAGAGGCCCGTTTGCGCTGCCTCCCCCCCCCCCCCGGCACCCCACGCCGTCTTTCGGCGCAGCATTGTAGGATGGCCACACCAGTGAAACTTGCTGGACACCACCTCGGTGCCATCCGGATCTCGGCGCGTTTGAGTCACTGTACCGCAAGAGAGGGAGAAACTCAGCTGGACACGCCGTCTTTCGGCGCAGCATTGTAGGATGGCCACACCAGTGAAACTTGCTGGACACCACCTCGGTGCCATCCGGATCTCGGCGCGTTGTGCTGCCTTCGGCGTGCTGTAGCAGCAAGAGTGACCGCAACTCAGCTGGACACGCCGTCTTTCAGCGCAGCATTGTAGGATGGCCACACCAGTGAAACTTGCTGGACACCACCTCGGTGCCATCCGGATCTCGGCGCGTTCGAGTCACTGTACCGCAAGAGCGGGAGAAACTCAGCTGGACACGCCGTCTTTCGGCGCAGCATTGTAGGATGGCCACACCAGTGAAACTTGCTGGACACCACCTCGGTGCCATCCGGATCTCGGCGCGTTCGAGTCACTGTACCGCAAGAGCGGGAGAAACTCAGCTGGACACGCCGTCTTTCGGCGCAGCATTGTAGGATGGCCACACCAGTGAAACTTGCTGGACACCACCTCGGTGCCATCCGGATCTCGGCGCGTTCGAGTCACTGTACCGCAAGAGCGTGAGAAACTCACCTGGACACGCCGTCTTTCGGCGCAGCATTGTAGGATGGCCATGCCAGTGAAACTTGCTGGACACCACCTCGGTGCCATCCGGATCTCGGCACGTTGTGCTGCCTTCGGCGTACTGTAGCAGCAAGAGTGACCGCAACTCAGCTGGACACGCCGTCTTTCGGCGCAGCATTGTAGGATGGCCACACCAGTGCGGCAACTTGCTGGACACCACCTCGGTGCCATCCGGATCTCGGCGCGTTGTGCTGCCTTCGGCCTATTCGCACATCGGTCCGCTACTGACGCCGCCTCACAGGCCAACTGATTTTGTAGGCTTTTTATAGCCCAAAGCCGCATAACAGGTCATGTGACTTGTTTATAAAACTTTTCATTGGTTCATTTTACTTTTGGTTTCCTAATGATGAAATGCTTGATCATATGACCTAAAAATAACACTTTTCATTGGATTAAAACATTTTTTTTTCCCAAACGATGAAAGCCCCACCTTTTTTTTCTCACCCGGCAATCCAAAAAGGTTCCGTTAGATGACAACAGAGGGGACAGGCAACAAGAACCATCACTCAAAAAAGGGGAGGGCAAGTTCTTCCCTACCGGGTCACGTTGGGGCTCCACCGGAACTCATCGAATTGATAGTCTACAGTGTTTCTGGATGTTTCAGACTGAAGCTGGCGTCAGCATGAGAGCACCACCATCTCGTAGCTCCGTTGTGGCCATTCCGCTAGCAATCATGGCAGCCGCTCCCCACCGGAAGCCTGCGGGAGTCGGAGGCCCCCAAGACTTTTGTAGAATCTTCAAGGCTGAGGGGACACTTTAGAGAATGGGGCCTAAGCCCTAGCAGACAAGCGTCCAAGTTCCAAGGTGTCCCAGGGCCATTTTAGTGGACCAGGCCCAAATCCGAAGAGCCGGCCGCCATTTTAAGAGTCCTGTGGCAGCCGCCTATCGCTGCACCGCAAGAGTGGGCGCAATTCAACTAGATGGTGAGCGAGACGCTGCAGCCGCAAGAGCGAGCGGTAAACAGCTGAATGGCGGATGAGGCACAGTGCAGCAAAAGCGGGCGGAAAAACGCTGAATGGCAAGCGAAACGCTAAAGGGGCGCCCCACTACAGCAGAAGATGAGCCTCCACCTGGGGAGGCCCGTTCACGCCGCCTCCCCCCCCCCCCGGGGCACCCCTCGCCGTTTTTCGGAGCAGCATTGTAGGATACCAAAACCAGTGCGGCAAGTAAAGGACATCACCTGGGTGCCGTCCAGAACTCAGCACGTTGTGCTGCCTTCGGACTATTCGCACAACAGACCGGTACTGACCATTGTTGCTTCTGTTCAATAAAAAATTTTTTAACGTGTTTACTGTTTTTGGTGCGTTGTATATATTTAGAAGTTATTAAAGTGTTATAATCCTACTACTTTGTTGGAGTGCTATATATTTTTAATGTGACACATAATTGTGAAGACTTTGATGTACAAAAAGGCATCCCTGGAATCTTCCGCTTCAGGCTCGGTCCCACACACCCTCACAGTGAGAATCCCCTCCCCAATCACAATACAGGATCGTTATCAGATAGTAGGAACGCATGTGGTGTGACGGATCTCATCAGGTGGGGGCCTTGATCTACTGTAACTCCTTTGAAGAGGGGTGATTCTTTACAGTTGAGGCCATAAACTACATCCGCAGGGCTAGGTGATAGCCTGGGACCGGCCTGGACAATCAGACACAGAGGAAGAAGAGTGTAAGAGGGTGCGGTAGTGAATAGGGTGAAAGGGAGGTGTCGGGCGGGCACAGGGTGTGATTCTCAGGGAAGAGCAGCGCAGATGGGGGGAGGTTTATGGCCCATGCATAGGACAGAGAGCGGGGGTGACCAGTGCGTGGGGGAGATGCTTGCGAGGGTGGGGAGCCATGCTGAGGATCGGCGGTGTGCAGAGAGTGGGTCTGGTCAAGGCATCTAAAATGGCTGCCGTGCACGACAAAAGTGTGGCATTGGAAAAAAAGCAATTATTATTATTATTATGTTTCTTATATAGCGCCAGAATCGACCCCCGAAGGGGTATCTCCTGGCTTACCTTGGGAACCCGTCCTGGCTTTTCCCTGTGAGATAGCCCCTACAGGGCATCCCCAAGGTGAAAGCCAGGCATCCCGCCGCGGGGGGCCGTTGTGGAGATTAAGCAAGCTTAATGCCCAGAGTTGCAGAGTGTGAACCCATGATTAGGTCAGGCACCGAAGCGAGAATTATCGAGTCCATGGACATTTGAGCTCAAGACCCTGCCGCGTCGGGAATTGAACCCTGGTCCCGGGTCTGACCTTTGCTTCAGGGTCTGCCTGCTCTAACCAGTGAGCCACACTTCTCCACACTTCTCCAGCAAGATGGCGCAGACAATGTTTATCAATACGAATGAATTTATAACAATTATTTTTAACAATATATTTACTCGCAGTGTCAAAATGGCGGTCAACACTTCCTGATTTCCTTCGAATCGAACGTTAACTGACGTCACGATCGGCGGCGTGCAGAGAGTGGGTCTGGTCAAGGCATCTAAAATGGCTGCCGTGCACGACAAAAGTGTGCCATTGGAAAAAAAGCAAGATAGCGCAGACAATGTTTATCAATACGGATTAATTTATAACAATTATTTTTAACAATATATTTACTCGCAGTGTCAAAATGGCGGTCAACACTTCCTGATTTCCTTCGAATCGAACGTTAACAAACGTCACGCAGCAAAAAAAAAAAAAAAACGCTCACGCGCACCCGCTGGAAGACAAGTATCAACATATATGAGCATCCTCAGCCACCCTCACAAAACATAGGGGGTCAGGATACGTCTCCCGTACCCCCTTATACCCATTTCTCACATTGTTTTTCCTCCATCTTGTAATTTAATTAAATCGAAACACAAAATGGCGGATTCCCGTTTCGCGTCCCGGTTCACTACCCGGTTCGCGAACCGGAAAGCGCTTCTACCGCAAAAAATCAATATTTTTTTATTTGCCCCACGGGACCCTTTAATAACCCCAACATCATTCCTAGGGGGTCAAGAAGGGTCTACCTTGCCCCCTTTCAATAAATTCCCCCTTCGTTTTTCTCCTCCTCTTGTCTCTCGATCCTACCGAGAGACAAGATGGGGCCGCTCCGAACTGTTTAGAATGTTGACAGACACCGGAGAGCCAATCAGCTTCGCTACGCAAAGTTCCGTTACGCGAAAAGTTCGCGAACCGGAGCGCTATCCGGGACACTGTCACAGATGTATCTGTTTTTTAAAACGTTAATTTCTCAAAATCCACTGGAGCACATATATTGAGACCCAGCAAAGGCACATCGGGCTAACAGTCCCTACAATTTTGCCAAGTTTCGTGCAAATCCGTTCAGCCGTTCGAGCTAAAAGTGAGGCCAAACGCCCTATGGAAAAATGAATGGGGAAAACGCGTTTTGGGACCCCCCTTTTTTCTCGCCCCCCCTTGACGAAACCCCCCCAAATTTTCAGGGGCTGCTCAGAAACAATATGTGCCATTTTCCTGAAAATTTCAGCCAATTCCGTCCACAAACGCCAAAGTTATTAGACATAGAATTTTCAAAAGTCCCATAGAGAAAAAATCCTAACTATATATACCTACTGGCGACCGCCAGTAGGTAATATATATATATATATCCTGAAGATCGTCACAAAGCTCGCGCTGTCAGTTTCTCACAATGACGGAGAGCAGACCTTCAGTAGCTTGTGCATAAAGTGCTTTTTATTTATTTTCATGCCAGCGCGTCCGCCATGACGCGTTTCGCCTCGGGAAGAAGCTTGATCACATGACATACTGCAAACCAGGGAGGCAGACTTTTAAAGTGACAGTGCATGGCAGTAGGCAGTAAACATAGACAAAGTACTGTGCAATGTACGCAAATAAATAAATAAATAAATATTGTATCATACGTATAAAGACCATATAGCAGCATAGTGGGACACAGTGAATATAAAACATCATTATTATATCCATAAAAGATCAATGTGCAGAAAATTAATAAAAGCCATAGTGGCTATTTATCGAATTAAAACTTACATTCCTATCTACACATTTTTATATATGGGGTCGAAAAGCAATTCATATTCATGACCTGACCTCTCTTAAATTTATGGATCCAATTACACAAAGCTGCTGCACAGTTACCGTATCTATGTTACATTTTTGCATCATGTTGTGGCTGCAAGTCACCACTGTCATAGTTGTTTTACAATTGAATTCAGGCCAAGTGGCCCTATTACTAGTACTTGTCTCCCTAACTGGTTAAGTGCCAAGTGTGATGTGTAAAGTGCAAAGAAAATAGTGCAAAAAAGTGTGCTGATAATATAAAAGACAAACAGATCATAAGAGCAATTATTTCATGAGTAACTACACCTAGCTTGACCACTATCTATATTTAAAATTTGAAATCCTGATGCTGAGTGAGCTCAACCGGACAGGCACCTTCTTTTTTGATGATTCCTAAATGCAGATATGCAAATCCTCCCTGTCATTTCATCCATTTGGATTCTTCGTATTCCGCTCCAATATATATATATATATATATATATATATATATATATATATATATATATATATATATATATATATATATATCGTCTCTAGGAGACAGAGTTTGGCCTTGCGGTCCCCTCCTCTCCTAGATGCTGCCACAGTAAGTGCCTGGCAACCGGGTAAGCCTGATCATGTCCCACAATCGCCCGTATGTGTTGGAGTATCCGTTTGTGGGCGGGCAGTCGGGTCCTACCAACATACCTCAACCCACACGGACACTCCAACACATATACTGCGTATTCCGTCCTGCATGTTAACCTTTTGTTAATTGCAATTGGTTCCTGTCTGAAGGGGCTGCTGTAATGCATCCTGTTACTACCATAGCGGCAAGCCTTGCACTGGGGACAGGTTTTGAAGCCCGTACTAAGGGATAACCAAGTGGTAGAAAGTTGAGGTTCCAGAGTGTTCCTGACAAGAGACAAGAGCCTTTGCCATGGAAGACGATCTACGGAAAGTGAGCAGAGGTTTTCTGGCTACTTTCTGTCCAATGACTGGGTCACTTTTCACTAGGTTCCAATTCTTATACAGAATCTTTCTTAATTCCCCATGTTGGCGATCATAAGTTAATATAATATGCAATGGTACATTAGGAACCTGACCCTCACCTGCATCCACCTTCTCCTTAGGAAGCATAGCCTCCTGCCTAGTGATGGATAGCGTACGATTAATAGCTTTTGTGAGGCATTCGTTGGAATAACCTCTGGCCAGAAAACGTTTTCTACTCTCCTTCTGCGCTACTGCACATTCTGCATCTGTGCTACAGAGTCTTCTGATCCGAAGCATCTCCCCATAGGGATGCTCCACATCAGATGTGCCGGATGGTGACTGGCAGCGTGTAGAACCGTATTGCCGGCAGTGGGCTTTCTATACAACTTGGTTGCCAACATATTGTTGTCAACATATACCTCCACATCTAAGAAACATAGTGAACTGGAACTGATATTGGATGTAAAATTCAGATTACTACTATTCTTGTTCAATTCTTCAACAAATGCCATGGCACTATCTTGGGTACCCCTCCAGATGAAAAATAAATCATCTATGTAGCGTAGATAAAGTAAGATGTTGTTGGTGGAAATCTCCAGGTGTTGGCCATAAAGGACTCGCTCCTCCCACAGCCCCATGTGCAAGCACGCATAGCTGGGGGAGAAGCAGGCCCCCATAGCCACACCCCTGACCTGTTGATAAATGGCATTGTTAAAAAAAAAAATTCTGTTCCAGGCACATGTGTGTCATGTTCAATAGCATCTCGTTGTGGGTAGCCAAATTCGTGGGACGTTTGTTGAGGTAGTATTCCATGGCTTGCAGTCCATCACAATGTCTTATGGAAGTATACAACGCTGAGACATCAGGAGTCATTAGCAACAAATTGGGGCCCCAAGGGAACCGCTCCACCTTACGTAAGAGATCAAAGGAGCACAATGATTTGACTGCATCTTGAAGAAAGAAGTAGTATATTTGGACACATTTTCAGTATATATATATACATATATATATCTGGAAACCCTCAAACCACTTCCTGAGTTCTCCCAGCGGCAGTCAGGCGAGGAAAGAGATGCAGACCTCCGGAGCTTTTCAAGTGGGCAGTATTTTATTCAGTGACCCAACATATATATATATATATATATATATATATATATATATATATATATATATATCCCTTTCCGGACACTGAATCCGGCGGCACTGGGTCAGAAAAATACACAATCACTTGTATCTACAATATCGGACCAACACGTTTCGGCGAATTGCCTTGCACTATAACACACACACACATATGTAAGGAGAGGCTTTGTGGTACATGTAACTTTACTGAAGCCACGGTCAGCGTAGCAACTGAGAAAAATTAAAAACCAGTATGTAATTTTAGAGCTTACTGGAGGGAGAACAATGCTCTTTAATTTTAGCAGCGCACGGAACTCACTGCGTGTAATAAAGATCTCCAACAGGGACTTAATGTTCCAGCATGCAATGTACTATACACATGCACTGCGCATGCTCTACTGGGGGTCCAGCATGCATTTAAATTAATTGATTGGAGCCTTCTGTGTAATGCCAGAGCAGCTGCCCAGGCTGTGTCCTTGAAACGCCTCGGCATGAACTGTGATCTGAAATGAAAATGCCGTTTTTTCCAGACAATAAAGCTTTGGGTTCAGCTGCTGCGAGTGTGTCCTTTGAAGATTTCATAGTATGCACCGTTTCAAGGACTGTAAGGAGAGGCTGCGTGGCGACTGTAACTTTACTGAAGCCGCGGTCAGCGTAGCAACTGAGGAAAATTAAGAACCAGCATGTCATTTTAGAGCCCATTGGAGGGAGAACAATGCTCTTTAATTTTAGCAGTGCACCGAACTCACTGTGAGTAATAAAGATCTCCAACAGGAACTCGATGTCCCAGCATGCAATGTACTATACACACGCACTGCGCATGACCTACTGGGGGTCCAGCATGCATCTAAATTCATCGATTGGAGCCACCGTTTTTCCAAACATTAAAGCTTTGGCTTCAGCTGCTGCGAGTGCGTCCTTTGAAGCTTTTGGGCGAATTGTATAATAACAAATATATACATAGGTGGGTGGGAGTTATAGTTAGGTTAGAGTTTCCATAGCAAGAGTGTATTTGGTGTCATAACCTTCAAAAACGTTAAAAACAAAAACAAAAATGTTCTTCAACTTTGCTCCTCCCTAAAACGTTTCAGGCCGATCCATCAAGCAGAGTTGTTTATATATTTGACAATTTAGTCGAACCATATTTATGAGGAGGGCAAATCTGAACATTCATGGGAAAAGACGAGTCGGTCTGGCTTGGCTCCAAGAATCTAATCACAAGGAGAGCCACCCAAAAAGAAAAATAGGTTTCCAGGAAGTATGACTATGAACACTAGACACACTTGTACTCAACACCCACACTCACTCACTTTAACACATTCACACACTCTTACATATGGCCGGGATGCCCGTCACCCCCTCCCAACACAATCCCCAAGGATGGGAAGTCGGACGCAGGCTTGAACTTTTGGAAGGCGGGAGGGAGTCACCCTCCCGGCCGTATTTATTAAAAATATGAAACAAAATTTAAAACATTAAATAAAAGTTTCATAATCATGTACAATTTTACATTTATTACATTTCGATGAAGACATGTTCTTTGGCTAACCTTAACAGATCTCTATTACAAAGGTTTCCTAGCCGAGTCTAACATCCTGCAAATGCATACATTCTAAATTAAAATTGTACATCCTAGCATTAAGGGCCAACGGCAAGGTCTTAACCGGTGTCAGATCCCTACTACCAAACTCTCGCCCTCACGGTGTGAGTGGCGCATGCACAGAGGACTGTACCCTCATTGCCAACTGTAATTTCCCTTGTCGTGGTGGGGGCCCCCTTTCCACTCAACGCCATCTTAAAGGTCGTCCGAGTTCCTGTGTGAGGTATCTGTAGGAAGGACAGCGTGGACTCCCCCCCCATCCCCACACTCTCTATCCGCCGTCGCGGATATCCGGCCCCCGGGAAATTAGTAGGAGGGGCATATAGCCGCCTCCTCCCCTGGGAGGGGCCTATGGCCGTCGCCCCTTAGGCGACCCATCCTTAGTGGGTGCCGCCTCCCGATGGGAGGGGCCAATGGCTGCCTCCCCCCGGGCGCTCCCATCCATTCTGGGTGGCGCCCCCCTCTAGGGACCTTGAAATAACTGCTCACCGATCATGACCTTACCGCCCGACCAAAAAATAAATACGACAGTTGTTTACCTACTAAGGAAGGAAGAAATTCAGCATACCTAATTGTATCAAGACTGTTTACTCCTAAAAAGAAATAACAGTATCCTACAGACAGAAGTCACATCCTCAACTAAAACATTCCTTTACTTTTCTACAAAGGAAAAAAGGGCCTAACTCAGCAAAACTTTATTACAAAACAAACATTGCCATAAGGGGCTGGTGGGTGGGTCAAAATTGCTGCTTGTTCCGTCGAGGGCTCACGAGCAACGAGTGGGTGCAGCCTTCAGAGCACAGGAACAAGAGGACGCTTCTTCGGATTCCCGCTCTATTTATTCTTCTGCGGGAGGGCGTGTACCCTCCTCCGGTACGCCTACTGGGCGTGGTCATCGGTGTAGGTGTCTAGGACAACCCCTCTTGGGCGGGAAAAGGCGCGCCCCGGCTACGCCGCTTCGGGCATACCAGCCGGGACACGCCCCCGCCCAAAATGGTTTCCCGGGAGGATCGGGGCACCCAACCATACGTTCGGGGGGACCGAGTGGTCGCCCCTTTCCATATGGCCGGGATTCCCGACACCCCCTCCCAACACAATCCCCAAGGATGGGAAGTCGGACGCAGGCTTGAACTTTTGGAAGGCGGGAGGGAGTCACCCTCCCGGCCGTATTTATTAAAAATATGAAACAAAATTTAAAACATTAAATAAAAGTTTCATAATCATGTACAATTTTACATTTATTACATTTCGATGAAGACATGTTCTTTGGCTAACCTTAACAGATCTCTAATACAAAGGTTTCCTAGCCGAGTCTAACATCCTGCAAATGCATACATTCTAAATTAAAATTGTACATCCTAGCATTAAGGGCCAACGGCAAGGTCTTAACCGGTGTCAGATCCCTACTACCAAACTCTCGCCCTCACGGTGTGAGTGGCGCATGCGCAGAGGACTGTACCCTCATTGCCAACTGTAATTTCCCTTGTCGTGGTGGGGGCCCCCTTTCCACTCGACGCCATCTTAAAGGTCGTCCGAGTTCTCGTGTGAGGTATCTGTAGGAAGGACAGCGTGGACTCCCCACCATCCCCACACTCTCTATCCGCCGTCGCGGATATCCGCCCCCCGGGAAATTAGTAGGAGGGGCATATAGCCGCCTCCTCCCCTGGGAGGGGCCTATGGCCGTCTCCCCTTAGGCGACCCATCCTTAGTGGGTGCCGCCTCCCCGTGGGAGGGGCCAATGGCCGCCTCCCCCCGGGCGCTCCCATCCATTCTGGGTGGCGCCCCCTCTAGGGACCTTGAAATTACTGCTCACCGATCATGACCTTACCGCCACAGGCCGGATAGTTGACCGACTATCCGGCCCCCCCAACTCCTCCTAAAGGTCATGCTTCCTCAAACCCCTTAGCCATGCTATGAAGTCTCCTATGAGTAAATCATTCCCCTCCCGGGACAGGTGAACCCCATCATTCAGATACATGTGATCACCCCGAATACACCCATGAGGAATGCTATGCAACTGCGCAGAGCGAAACAATCTACCAATTTTATTGTTTACCCTCTTCACCGAATGGTTCAGTGCTGACACCGAAAGGCCCCCCCGCCATACCTTCCTGGGAATCATGTGGGACCAGGCAATCGTGCACCCCGGGATTCTTTTCGACAACCAGCTAACAGCAGCCAAAACTTGTTCAAACAACACTCGTCTACCCAGTGTCACCATGTCATTGCCCCCCAGGTGTACTATGACTACAGATGACGGTGACCTTTGCCGCCCTAAGAGACCCTCAACGAATGACTCGAATTGGTCAATACAGAGCCCGCCCTTCCCATGGAAGGCCACTCTGTACCCGTATTCCCCAGCTGCGCGAGTCGCGTCACCTGCTTTGAATACGTCCGCGGCGCGCCTCACGTATGAGTGGCCCACGACCCATACCACTCTCTCTCTAGACGGTGATCCATGACCGCTGGTCTCCTGGTACTGGGTCGACTGCAAATTCCGCCCCACGTGACAGGCTCGCGAAACTGTAATTCAAACAAAAGACAAGAAGCGTGAGTGCATGTCATTGACTTTACAACATGTGCAATCGCACATACCTTCTGAAGCAATTCGAGGACCATCGTCCCAACTGTTTCACTTCATCCGCACCCTGACCCCTGGCTGTAGCCTCAGTAGCAGCCCCTATCCTAAAGGAGTGGGTCCCAAAATCGCCCGGGTCCATGCCCGCAGCAGCGATTGTCAGTGCTTGCACCCTCTGGAACTGAAACCTCGTCAGTGGGGTGCCATCATTGTGCCTCAGCAAACTCCCCCCCCATGTCGCCGCCCTTAGTGCCAAGTATTCCTCTATACACATTATCGGGCACGTGGGGGACCCTCGCACGCGCTGTACAACCACACTATTTCCCGTAGCCCCCTGGTCGGTCTTGGACCTGGCTATCGTGACTACCATCGAATCACCCCTAATTAGGACGTGATCCCTGCACAAGCCTCCCTCAATGTCTTTCTTATTCCTTGCGACCAGTTCGCTCACCCGCATAGCCCCATGGAACGCTAATGCGAAAGCTGCCCGGAACAGAACTGCTTCGTACTGGGAAGAGCATGTCTCGACTAGCTTCGCCATGAGTATGGACAACCTTTCTAAGCCAATCGGGCGCCTCTCATCTTGCCTGCGACCCTCAAGGCGCTGCCAGCCGCGAAGGGCTTTTTTCACCAAAAAGGAACCTGTTGGGTCTTTTATGCCATGCACCTGCGCCATGAATGAAATGGCCGCCCTATGCCTATTGGCCGTTGCCGCTGATCGGCCTTCTCTGTGTAGTGCTACCAAGAACCCCAGGAAGGATTCCTCCTGACCCCAGTTCTGATTCTCTGTCGGACCCAAAAATGTGCAATAGGAACGAAACGCTCCTTCGTATGCTTTCCTCGTCCTGGGGGCTAAGCTTGCTGCCACGAGGTCTTGTAATCCGGGGCACCGATTAGCCAAAGTGCTTCGGGGAATGGTGCCGCCACTAGGTCCGCTGTAGGTAGATAACCCCTGAACGCCTGCATATGTGAACGAGAGAGTGCATCAGCCGCATGATTCAGTACGCCCGGCAAATGTTTCGCCCTGAACTGTACATTCAGTCTCATGCAAAGCAGCACAACTTCTGTCAACAATCTCAAGATCCATTTGCAGCGTGCTGCCTGTTGGTTAATGCATTCAACAACAGACATATTATCAGACCAAAATACCACAGAGCGGTCTCTGAACTCGTCAGGCCATGCCATCAGAGCAACAAAAATAGGGAATAGCTCCAGGAACCCAATGCTACTTGTGAGACCGCTGGAGTGCCACCACGCCGGCCATGTTTGCGCCGACCATCGGTTACCAAAAATGGCGCCAAATCCCACGCTCCCCGCTGAGTCAGTCCACAAACCTAGCTCGTCTGAAGACGCTGGCGGCTTGCTCCATACTACTCGACCGTTGAAGTCCGCCAGAAATGCCAACCAAATGCGCATATCCTGGTGAACCTCTGCAGACAGTCTCGTACGGTGGTGTCCTTCTTTGAGACCAACCATAGCTTGTGCAATAGAGCGTGAGAAGGGGCGGGCCATTGGTATAACTCTCAAGGCAAAGTTAAGCGGACCCACTGTTTGCTGTAACTGGTGGAGGGTCACTTTCTCCTTACTAAGTCATAGCTTCAGGGAAGCCCTAAATTTGGCTACCTTTCCCACCGGCAAACGGAAACATCCCTCCACAGAATCGAGCTCAATCCCCAGAAACTCCAGTGAAGTAGATGGTCCAACCGTCTTACCTGGTGCCAATGGGACTCCAAACTCCCTCATGAGGATGCAAAAGTCATGTAGCGCCTGCGCACATTTTGTGTCGCCGGCCGCTCCTAAGAACAGGAAGTCATCTAGATAATGCATAACATGCCTATGCCCTGTGGCCTCGGTGAATGCCCACTCTAAAAAACAGCTGAATTTTTCAAAATAGGCACAAGAAATGGAGCAACCCATCTGCATGCATTTATCCATGTAATAACTCCCTTGGAATGCAAAACCTAGCAAGCGCTGATCCTGTGGGTGTACCGGGAGCAACCGGAACGCCGATTCGATATCCGATTTCGCCATCAGCGCCCCGGGGCCCAGGCGATTTAACATGGCAACGGCATCATCGAAAGATGCGTACCGCACCGAACAGACTTCTGGGTCAATGGCCTTGTTCACCGAGGAACCCCTTGGAGCAGACAGGTTATGGATAAGCCTAAACTCCCCGGGGTCTTTCTTCGGGACCACCCCTAACGGGGAACAGATGAAATCCGCCACCGGTGGGCGATGAAAAGGCCCTGCCACTCGCCCTAAGCTGACTTCTTTCGCAATTTTTCTCTCTACCACACTTGGATTATGTTGCGCCGATAACTGGTTTTTACAAAAGGAGTCCCCTCGAAAATCCCCCGCCGGGATGTGGAAGCCGTGCAAGAATCCCTTCCTCAACACCCCAGCGGAGACATAATCAGGGTATTTGTTTAACCAAGGAGTCATAGCCATGAGAACAACGGGTGTAGGCAATTGGTCACAACGATCTACCTCACTCCTGCTTGGACCCTCCCTTTCCTCCCGCCCCGTTATTTTTCGATCTGCATGAACTCTCCAGGTGTGAGGAATTCCCACAGCCCGCACACACATGGTTGAACCTACAAGTTCCTTGCGGTCTGTTACAGTTGCCTCGATTGAAGCCCCAACAGACCCCCGCTTTCCACCATTCCCGCCGGTTTTCGGCTGGTGATCGCCCCCGGCGCCTGCTCGAAAGGGCACCGCGGGCTTTTGGCGGGAGACCCCTGACCCACTCCCGCCCGGCGAGGATGTACCTGCCGCCCCCGGCAGGAGCTGCTTATGCCATGAGACCGAGTCGAGGCAGTCCCATGTCAGAGAGGCATCATATTCTTTCGCTTTTCGGAATTTCATGTCGTAACCTTTCCATTCCTCTCCCTCATACATTGCATAGAAATCCATAATACGAGTTTGATAGCAAGACAGTTCAGTTAATACCTCAGGTTTATGTTCCCCCATAACTGCAGTAAATATTGCAAAGGCCTTCGCCCAATTCGTGATCGTTTCATTCACCCTGAACTCCGCCATCTTGGCGCGCCACACGCTCGGGTGCCACAAATCTTTCTGGGTTTTAGCATATTCCATCTCGTGATGGTCAGTTAATAACGAAAACATATTGACATACTTGTCTCCCCATATCAACTCTTTTGTTGCCATAGGGATGTGCTGTGCCACCCTCTCCCGCCTTGAGGGTAATGAGCCCTCCCCGCCATTGGCAAAGCGAGCTTACCCGGTTCGGTCGTTGTTCCCGCCGATTTCTCGAGACCAACTGCCGGTCCTACCGGTGTCACCTGTGGGGAAACAAGAGGAAGATTCGCCTTCACGGCATCTCGCGACTGCCGCAACTGCTGTATTAGTAACTTGGCCTCTTCGGCCGTGTCTCCGGGCGCCTTGGCACCCCCTGCTTTCTTATTGAGCCATGCTGCCAACTGGGTGGCCAATTCAGGAGGCATATCCTCATCGTTAGAGGGGGTAATTACAACCGGGATCGGTTGACCCGTGTCTGGGATTGGTACCGGGCTGTCAGCTGGTGTGACCGGGGTGGCCGGGGGCACCTCAGGGACCGGAACCTCCCCTGAAACCGCCCTCTTTTTGACCCGCTTCCCTCTACCCTCGGGGACGATTCCCGGCAGGCCGGGCCTATCACCTTCTTAGGGTTACCAGGATTGCTCAGTGCAGCCAGTTGCTTTTTGGCGTCCGCCAAACCTCGACCGATCGATGGGACTTGTCCGAGTTTCCGCTCCATGCCAGCCATTCGGTTCATCAACAGGCGTAGCACCTTATCCGTCTCGGAACCCTTTCCTGCTTTCTTGCCAGCCATGGTTTTGATTATCGGCTCCTTAGACGAGCAACGAGGTCCTGGACTCTTCGCCTTTGAGTAACTGAAAGAAAAACAAGAAGATTACAAGTTCTCAAAATTGCTGCTTGTTCCGTCGAGGGCTCACAAGCAACGAGTGGGTGCAGCCTTCAGAGCACAGGAACAAGAGGACGCTTCTTCGGATTCCCGCTCTATTTATTCTTCTGCGGGAGGGCGTGTACCCTCCTCCGGTATGCCTACTGGGCGTGGTCATCGGTGTAGGTGTCTAGGACAACCCCTCTTGGGCGGGAAAAGGCGCGCCCCGGATACGCCGCTTCGGGCATACCAGCCGGGACACGCCCCCCGCCCAAAATGGTTTCCCGGGAGGATTGGGGCACCCAACCATACGTTCGGGGGGACCGAGTGGTCGCCCCTTTCCATTCTCACATTGTTTCCCTATGTCTCGCCCTCTCACACCTTCTTTCATTCTAACACCCTTTCTCCCACTTTCTCACTCTCTAGCACTCTCAATTTCACGCCTTCACTTTCGCTCTCCCCCTTACTGTCACACTCTTTCTCACTCCCACTCTCACGTTATCACTCTCATACTTCCACATTCACAGTCACTCCCTCTCACTCTCTGTTTTGGTCTTTATTTCTTTCTTTCTCTCCTTCTTTCGATCTTATATTCATTTAATTTTAGAACTTCCAAAAGTTCTGGTCATACATGGATGTGGAATATCTAAACCTCTAAGCCTTTTCTCCGATAGATGCTTAAAAAAAAGTTAACCTAAAAGGACTGAGTCACAAAAAAGTATGAAATTATGGGCTGGTTTCTACGACTCTGCTTGAAGAATGTTTTGCTTTTCGTGAAACGGGTACGATAGTACACATGAAAAGCTGTGCCCGTTGCAGGTTTTACAGCTGATCTGTGCTCATATCATGATTTTTTTTAGAGGTGCCTGTTTCCCCTGCACCAGTATATGCAGCACACAATTCCACACGGTGGGAATGGCAACCATGGGGAAAATGTTTCTTCCTTTGGAAACAAAGCCCTACCCCAACACCGGCACCAAATCTGGGGGGACTCATTCATCTTCCCTCCGGGAAGGTGAGTCACTAGGCTGGAATACATCGCCGACTATTTATATGTTGGGGAAGGTGTCAGATTTCAATTTATGAATGCCCACAAACATGCAGGTTTGTTGGAATTTATAAACTAACAAGGCTAACCACGCCTTGTTTTGCCCACCTCCCACATCTTACTTTAGACTTTATTCAGCAGACTTCTCCGCACTCGTGGTAAAAAACCATTTACGTCTGCCAGAATTCCTTGTGTTAATCCCTACTAAACATAAATGAAGGCATTTTCAGCCCTGGATGGTTCATTACGGATGAAAATGCATTTTTGATTTGGGTCAAAGTTTTTATAAAGTTATTTTTTCAGAAAGTGAAGTGCGATTTGGCACCAAATTACTTAAGAATTCTCCTCACAGGAATGGTTTGGTCTGATTTGTATTAGTAATTTGCTTTATTTTAAACAATGTTTAAAATATAAATATAATTTTACAGGATAGTTTAGATGTTATTTATTTGTTGCAGGTCACCTGAAAAAAACATTAAGAGAATTCCGATGCACTCAATCGGACAGCTGGATCCCAATCCTAAGCATGAGGAAAGATCTGTAGCACAGGTGATGTGCAGAGTTCTTACTCTGCGTTTTTCTAACTCTAAATTTTGTTTACTTCTGCGAACCATGTCTTAATCATTCTCCAATGAACCTCATATTAACTTTATTAATTGAAGGACTTATGTACTCAAGAATCGAGAGTTTGCGTCTGTATTTTCGATAGGTGTTGCAGAATGTCTTGTTTTCAAGTTAAGCATTTCACCTCTGTCTTCAGGGCTGTGACACAAGAACTGTATCTCAGCTAGCAGATTGTATTTTTCATAACAATTTAGATGATACAATATATAGCATTCACATTCTACGCGTCGTGTTAAAGCACAGGAGGCAGCTTTCTGGAAAAAAAGGAATTTCTTCCTTACAATAGATTATGAAAAATGGTTCAATATTGGAAGTTTAACCAACCTTATTTCAAATTTGAAAATTCGTTCATTAAAGTGTGCTGGTGATTTTTTGAACGTGCACACATTTTTCACTAAATTAATTCACAAACCAAACAGATTTACTACCTCGAGAGCCCCATCCACAAGGGGCCCATGTTTAACAATGGATTCAAAGGGAAGTAGTTGGTCTTCCTCAATGGTCTTTTACTCAAGAGGCGTGAGAGATCCGACCTGTAAGGGTACTTGTCATCATGGATGTCCCTATATTTAGACTGATCTTGCACCCTACATATGCAGATGTGCAGAAATTAGGTATGCAAGTTTTGCAATTGGCTTCATCATTGGTATTTGACATGTATCTCAGTATCATCAGATTGACTATATTGAGTAGGATGTATATGTCCCAAATAGTCAGTGGCCCAGGACCCCAAAAGTAAGACTGGCCAGATGATGCTCCTATAGTGGCTGGGCATATAAAACGTATGTTGGCTAGATGTTTATGCGTCTACCTTTTTAACTAAGATGTCAGTCTAATTTTGTTGAGTGCATAAATAACTCAATCAATCAGGTTTTATAAAGCACTGCTTATCACCCATGAGGGCCTGTAAATCAAATGCTACTAGTGGGCCCTTAGCACCGATTGTGCCACCCATCCAAGTAGCCTTTTCAAATGTGGCTCAGACCTGCCAATGCAGTCCCTGCAAGCACCGTTTTTAACTATCATGTCCACCTGGAAAGTGTACCCACTTCCAAGGCCCCCACCTTCCCTTTTCTTACATGTAAGGCACCCCTCAGGTAGGCCCATGGTACCCTCACAGGCAAGGTGCTGTGTAGGTAAAAGGCAGGACATATGCTGGTGTGTTTTACGTGTCCTGATAGTGAAATACACCCAATTTTGTTTTTCACTATTGAAAGGCTATCAGTCCCATATGCTAACTTGGGAGTTACTTTGTAGCATCTTTCAAGTATAACTTGCCAATGGGAACAGATAAAGAAATGGAGTTTAGGCTCTCTGAAATCATAATTTTTGAAGACCACATTTTAGGGAGATGGTTTTTAAGATTTTTAAATTGTTTTTGAAAATGCCACATTTAGAAAGTACAAACAAAACAGGTGATGGACAGAATGTGGATCAATGTCACACATTCACCCCAGTCCAAAGATCTGGGCCAAAATCCATCGTTTTTTTGCACTCCACACCACCCTGGGATAGACAATGGCGATATGCAAATCAGCTCTGACCATGTGTCCCATGGGAACAGTCCAGTCCGAACTACAAAAGCCATGTCCTTCCCAGAACGGAATCAAGCATCTGAGGACCGGACCGGTTTCCAGGTAACACCTCTCATCAGCCCGGCTAGCTTGACTCCAGTGGTGTGGAGTGCCTGGGACCCACGTCTGAGCATCCCCAGCGCACTTATGGCGGCAATTGCAAACAAAACAGGTGATGGACAGAATGTGGATCAATGTCACACATTCACCCCAGTCCAAAGATCTGGGCCCAAATCCATCGTTTTTTTGCACTCCACACCACCCTGGGTTAGACAATGGCGATATGCAAATCAGCTCTGACCCTGTGCCCCATGGGAACAGTCCAGTCCGAACTACAAAAGCCATGTCCTTCCCAGAACGGAATCAAGCATCCGAGGACCGGACCGGTTTCGAGGTAACACCTCTCATCAGCCCGGCTAGCTTGACTCCAGTGGTGTGGAGTGCCTGGGACCCACGTCTGAGCATCCCCAGCGCACTTATGGTGGCAATTGCAAACAAAACAGGTGATGGACAGAATGTGGATCAATGTCACACATTCACCCCAGTCCAAAGATCTGGGCCCAAATCCATCGTTTTTTTGCACTCCACACCACCCTGGGTTAGACAATGGCGATATGCAAATCAGCTCTGACCCTGTGCCCCATGGGAACAGTCCAGTCCGAACTACAAAAGCCATGTCCTTCCCAGAACGGAATCAAGCATCCGAGGACCGGACCGGTTTTGAGGTAACACCTCTCATCAGCCCGGCTAGCTTGACTCCAGTGGTGTGGAGTGCCTGGGACCCACGTCTGAGCATCCCCAGCGCACTTATGGCGGCAATTGCAAACAAAACAGTTGATGGACAGAATGTGGATCAATGTCACACAATTACCCCAGTCCAAAGATCTGGGCCCAAATCCATCGTTTTTTTGCACTCCACACCACCCTGGGTTAGACAATGGCGATATGCAAATCAGCTCTGACCCTGTGCCCCATGGGAACAGTCCAGTCCGAACTACAAAAGCCATGTCCTTCCCAGAACGGAATCAAGCATCCGAGGACCGGACCGGTTTTGAGGTAACACCTCTCATCAGCCCGGCTAGCTTGACTCCAGTGGTGTGGAGTGCCTGGGACCCACGTCTGAGCATCCCCAGCGCACTTATGGCGGCAATTGCAAACAAAACAGGTGATGGACAGAATGTGGATCAATGTCACACATTCACCCCAGTCCAAAGATCTGGGCCCAAATCCATTGTTTTTTTGCACTCCACACCACCCTGGGTTAGACAATGGCGATATGCAAATCAGCTCTGACCCTGTGCCCCATGGGAACAGTCCAGTCCGAACTACAAAAGCCATGTCCTTCCCAGAACGGAATCAAGCATCCGAGGACCGGACCGGTTTCGAGGTAACACCTCTCATCAGCCCAGCTAGCTTGACTCCAGTGGTGTGGAGTGCCTGGGACCCACGTTTGTAATTGTTTTTTGTAATTTTCTCCCTGAGTGTACTGGGGTAGCTCAGACGTGGGTCCCAGAGCCTCCACACCACTGGAGTCAAGCTAGCCGGGCTGATGAGAGGTGTTAGCTGTGTAGGCCATCTGCCGTTGCACAAGCATATGTTTCTAAATCAAGTATTGATCTCCAATGATCTACTTTTCGTGACCCAACCGCGTAGAAGTAACTAATCACACAAACATCTAATAAGTAAACATGAAAAGGAGCATTTTATTTCAATACATATTCTTTTATTGTAAGTACAATAAGATTAATGAATCCAATAATTTTAGTTTTAATCATCAAGGAGTCCTGTTCATCTGTATTCAAATCCACTTTATTGAAGTCATTTTTATAAGCGTACACCAGCCCAGGCAACACATTTCGCCCAACAGGACTTCATCAGGGTTGTAAAATTCAAAGAAAATACCAATAAGCCTAGGTACATGAACAAAGTTGTTTACGAGATACATAGTACCCATTAACCCCTCGTGTGCACAAATCACGGTAGGCGTGTGCGGAGGACAGCTAGGGGCCGCCGAACCTCACCCACTCTTCATTTTGGCCGTACAGCGCGAAAATTCGGCCAGAGCGCAAGGTGTTAAATCACAATACTAATTAACCCATGTCTCAAGACTTCCTGCCTATATACATTCTAAAAAGAGCATAACCCAAAAGTTCATTTCCTTAGTGACAATAATTAATGGTGCAATCAAATAATTGCTAGCAACAATAGAATTACAACTAGTTTCTCATTGTTATTTTTGGGGTATAACTCCAATTATCAAATATTCACACAGTTCATACTAAGTTCTGGTCAATAAAAAAAAAAACACTGACTTGAAATTAATTCTCCAATAGTCAATGAGTCTCCAAGAAGCCACAAAAAGGGATTTGTAGCACTATAGAATCCCAAGCAGGTTCAGTTTCAGTATATATTTAAAGTAATACCATTAGGTGTAATCTGC